>NW_023416346.1:9614427-10814427 GCF_014108235.1 Myotis myotis
TGCAGGAGGCAGCTGATCAATGATTCTCTCTCATCATTGATATTTCTCGCTCCGTCTCCTTTCCTCTCTGAAATCAATAATATATATTTTAAAAGAAACAAATTTTTGTTGTTTATAACTCCCCCAGTCTATGGTATTCTGTTATAGCAGTTGGAACTAAAACACTAACATTCAACAGAGTTAACCCTTCCATTCTTTTTTTTTTTTAATATTTTTTATTGATCTTTCACAGAGAGGAAGGGAGAGAGATAGAGAGCTAGAAACATCGATGAGAGAGAAACATCGATCAGCCGCCTCCTGCACATCTCCCACTGGGGATGTGCCCGCAACCCAGGCACATGCCCCCGACCGGAATCGAACCTGGGACCCTTCAGTCCGCAGGCTGACGCTCTATCCACTGAGCCAAACACTGAAAGTTCATAGTGTTCCTCTTATCTCACTGGCCGCTCCTTCACATTACCTTTTGCTGACTCCAGTTTTTTCCCCAGCCTCCAAATGTCCTCAGACATTTCTCCAGATAATCGCATCTGTTCCTCACGCTTTAACTACCATCATCTATACTAATTACTCCCAAACAGACATTTCTTGCCTCAGATCCTAAACTCCACACTTGAACTTTCCACTTGGATGTCTCTAATTGAGCATATCTAAAATAGAATTTTGGTTTTCCCACCACCACAACCCTGCTCCTCCTCTAGTATTCTCCAGCTTGGTTAATGACAACCCTATTTTCCCAGCTGTTCTGACTAAAAACCCAAGAGTCATCCTTGATACCTCCCTTTCCTTCACAGTCTACATCAAATCCATGATCAAGTCCTCTCAGCCCCATCCCCCAAATATATCCTAAATCTGTCAACATCTCACCATCTGCACTGAGAAATCTTGGGAATCAGTGTGGGACGTGCAGGAGGCAGCAGATCAATGGTTCTCTCTCATCATTCATGTTTCTATCCCTCTCTCCCTCTCTCTGAAATCAAGAAAAAAAACATTGAAAAAAAATAATAAAGAATATGAAAAGACACGTTATAGACTGGAAGAAAATATTTGTCATCCACATATGCAACAAAGGACTAGTATGTAGAATATAGTAATGAGCTCTCAAAACTCAATAGTTTAAAAAAAAACAATAAAAAACACTGAACTAGAAAATGGACAAAAGATGCGAGGAGACAGTTCACTTAAAGGACATGGAGATAAGAGAGAAGCACATGAAAAGATGCTCAGCGTCATTAGCTATTAGAGAAATGCAAATTAAAGCCACTGTCAGGTTTCACTGCAGACTTATTAAAGGTCTAAAATAAAAATGGTGACAATACCAAGTGGTGTGAGAATGCAGAGGGAGCTGGATCACTCCTACATTGCTTGTGTGAATGTGAAATGTTACAGTCACCCAGGAAAAGAGTTTGGCCATCTCTTAACAAAACTACATAGACAATAACCATATGACCCAGCAATTGTACTTCTGGGCATTTATCCCAGAGAAATAAAAATTTATGTTCACACCAAAACCTGTACATGAATGTTCATAGCAATTTTATGTGTAAAAGCCAAAAACTAGAATGAGTCCAGATGTCTTTCAATAGGTCAATGGTTACTCTAACTGTGGGACGATAAAAAGGAATGAACCATTGATGCATACAACTTTGATGAATCTCCATGGAATTATGATGAGTGAAAATAGTCCATCCCCCAAAATTACATACTGTGTGATTTGATTAATATAAAACATTTTTCAAATGACAACATTTTATCATTGGAGGACAGGTTAGTGGTTGAGGGAGTGGGGAAGGGGCACGGTAGGGAGGTGGGGGTGGTTATAAAAGAGAACATGAGAGGTCCTGTGATGGAACTGTTCTGTACTTTGTGGTGGTAGACACATGAACCTACACAGGTAATAAGATTGTATAGAATTTTAAAAACTATTTTGATTGATTTCAGAGAGGAAGGGAGAGGGAGAGAGAGAGAAACATCAATGATGCGAAAGAATCATGGATCGGCTGCCTCCTACACATCCCACACTGGGGATTGAGCCCACAATCTTGGCATGTGCCCTGACCTGGAATCAAACCGTGACCTCCTGGTTCATGGGTTGATGCTCAACCACTGAGCCATGCTGACTGGGCAACACTGTATAGAATTTAATATGCCCGCACACACAAGTGAGTATTAGCAAAACTGAGAAAATCTGAATAAAATCAGTGGATTGTATCAATATCAATATCTTGAATGTGATGTTATTATACTATAGTTTTGCAAAATGTTACTTACCATTGGGGGAAACTAGGCAAAGTGTATGAGGGATCTCTCTGTATTATTCCTCACAGTTGCATGTGAATCTACAATCATGTAAAAACATTCTTCAATATAAAAATATTTAAAATAAAATTAATAACAATGCCGCTGCTGTTATTTGTCAAATTATGGAGTGATCTTCGACATGGCAAGCCATTCTAACTTTTTTTTCCCAAGAAGAAAAATAGAAGCCTGGTTACATATATAACAAACAGATCAGGGCTCCCCCAGGTCGGTTTGCTAGATGAGAATGTTGTCAAGAGAAAGCAGCTTCTCCAAGCTTTTTGTTGAATTCAGGTTACAGCATGTCCTGTGTTGCTCAGATAAATGAAGTCTTATTGTAACTTCATGTTTTAATTTTTAAGGCTATCTGGAAGAAGTAACCATCAAAAACACTCATAGTCTTGGCTGCTGTGGCTCAGTTGGTTGGAGTGGAGTTCAGAACATAGGAAGGTTGGCGTTCAACCCCCAGTTCAATCCCTGGTCCGGGCACTTATGGGAGACAACCGAGTGATGTTTCTCTCTCTCTCTCTCTCTCTCTCTCTCTCTCTCTCTCTCTCTCTCTCTCTCTTTCCCTCCTTTTAAAATTCAGTGAACATATCCTCAGGTGAGGATTGGAAAAAAAACAACACACTTGCCCTAGCTGGTTTTGCTCAGTGGATAGAGTGTTGGCCTGTGAATCTACATGTACTAAAGGGTCCCGGGGTTCGATTCCTGGTCAGGGCACATGCCTGGGTTGCGGGCTCGATCCCCAGTAGAGGGTGTGCAGGAGGCAGCCAATCCATGATTCTCTTTCATCATTGATGTTTCTATCTCTCTCTCCCTCTCCCTTCCTCTCTGAAATCAATAAAAATATTTAAAAAAATAAAATAAAAATAAGAACACTGATATATGTATGTGTCAGGAACTGTTCCAAACCCTTAACAAAATTAAACTCGTGGTACCTTATAACTACCTTATGAGGAAAGTGCTGTTTTTATCTCCATATCTGGATTGATGATGAAGCCACTAAGGAGTAGAATTGCATTTTTTTTTGTTTTTAAATATATTTTTATTGATTTCAGAGAGGAAGGGAGAGGGAGAGAGAGATAGAAACATCCATGATGAGAGAGAATCATTGATCGGCTGCCACCTGCACCCCCCACACTGGGGATTGAGCCCACAACCTGGGCATGTGCCCTGACTGGGAATTGAACCGTGACCTCCTGGTTCATAGGTCAATGCCCAACCACTGAGCCACGCTGGCTGGACTGCATTCGTTTTCTGTTTCTCTGTAACAAATGACCATACATTTAGTGGCTTAAAACAACCCACGAATTTATTATCTTCCAGTGTCTGTGGGTGGAGTCGCAGCACAGCTAAGCTGGGCTCTCTGCCTCAGTCTCCCCAGGCTGCCCTGCAGGTGCTGGCTTCTCCGGAACCAACAGGGAGAGTCTCTCTGGCTTCAGTCTTCTAAGGCAGCGGCCTGGGTAACATCTCCACGGGAGTGACAACCCATCCTCTGCCATGTCCCGTTGGTTAGAAGCGAGTTCTAAGTTCTGCCTGAACAAATGCACAGACAGCAGGAGGTGGGGATTTGTGGGGATTATCCTTGAGTCTATCTGCCACAATGATTGAGTAAACCAATCCAATTCTGGGCCTCAGAGAGCCAAGACTTAACAGGATTTTGAAAATTAAAATTTTATGTAAAAAAAAATTCCCCTGAGGAGACCTGTCTTCAACGTGGTGGCAGGAGGACTCTGTAGGCCCATTGCTTCCTTGACCACTTTTTGTTGCTGTTAATCCTCACCTGAGGATACTTTTCCCCATTGATTTTTAGAGAGAGTGGAAGGGAGGGAGGGAGGGGGAGAGGGATAGAGAGAGGAATATCTATATGAGAGAGACACATTGATTAGTTGCCTCCCTAATGGGGCTGGGAAATCTAACCTGCAACCTAGGTGCGTGCCCTTGACTGGGGATCGAACCAGAGACCCTTTGGTCCCCAGGCGGGTCCTTGGGCCAGTGCTCTAACCACTGAGCACACTTTTTAATACTTGCTCTGGTTTGGGCGTGGCATTTCCTGCCAACATAGCCCCACCAGCCCGTGCTTTAAGGACCTCACCACCTCCCTTCCACTTCCTCGTGGCAATTGTTAAGTGATTGCTTCAGCAAGAGTCTCCTACGTCATTGCCTACAAACATGACAGTTGTTGTTTTTAGGGCTATCCAGTTTCATCCAGTTTCATACTTTCCACTGTGTGTAGCCCTGGCGGGAGGGGAATTCCCAACACCTGCTTCCCACTGCTGGCTCCTGTTACAAAAGCCAGTGGGGCCAGATCTATTTTTTTTTTTACCTCCCCCCCTGGTATAGACACCATGTAGGCATTTGACCCAAATTTGAGTCTCTTTTAGGACTTTGAATCCTGAATGAGTAATGCAATGATCAAGGGAGAGTGTTTGCTGCAACTCAAATGATGTCACAAATCTTTATTTTACATGTTTATTTTTTTAATTTTTTTATTGATTAAGTTATTACATATGTGTCCTTATCCCCACATTACCCCCTATCCCCCCCACTCATGCCCTCACCCCCCTGTTGTCTGTTGTCACAAATCTTTTTCTTTCCACTCCTCAGAATCAATAAGCAAAGAGACTTGTGCTCTGGGTACTGAGAATATCCCAAATCTGTTCCCTAAATATCAGCTTTGTTCCCCTGTAGGGGTGAGGACATTATATGCAACCCTCTGGCCAGAGGAAAATCATAGATTAATTCATTCAACATACATTTGTTCAGCATCTGCTTTGGGCCAGGCACTGTTCTAGATGCTGGAGGTACAATGAAGTACAAGGCAGACATGGGGCTCAGCTCGAATTAGGTTGCTTACCAGTGGGGCAAGACAGATATTTCATAAACAAGATAAGTTCAGAGTAACAAGTTACATAATGAAAATAAAACAGAAAAATGTTGCCCTGGCCAGGTACCTCAGTTGGTTGGAGCATCATTCTGGTTGTGGGTTCGATCACTGATCAGGTGCACAAAGGAGCCAACCGTTGGATGCATGGATGGGTGGAACAACGGGCCTATGTTTCTCTCTCTCTCTCTCTTTCGCTCTCTTTTTCTACCCCCCACCCCTCTCTCTCTCCCTTCCCTTCCTTTCTCTCTAAAGTCAGTGAATTTAAAACACCCATTTGGCATGGCTCAGTGGTTGAGTGTCCATCTATGAACTAAGAGGTCATGGTTCTATTCCCAGTCAGGGCACATGCCTGGGCTGTGGGCTCAGTCCCCAGTGTGGGGCGTGCAGGAGGAGGCAGCCAATCAATGCTTCTCTCTCATCATTGATGTTTCTATCTCTCTCACCCTCTGCCTTCCTCTCTGAAATCAATAAAAATATATTCCAACACACACACACACACACACACACACACACACACACACACACACACTCATCTGCATGCTAAAGAAAATAAAACAGAAAAATGTAATAACATGAGACTGGTTCCTATTTGGAGTAGGAAGGATCACATCAGGTAAGGTAGTCAGGAAAGGCCTCTTTAAGGAGATGACATTTGAGCTGAGACCTAAAGGATGAGGGATTGGTGATGCGGGTACCTGGAGGCAAAGAATTCCAGGCAGGGGGGAATAGCAAGTACAAAGACCCTGAGATGAGATGGGCTTGGTGTGTTTAAGAAACTGAAAGAAAGCCAGTGCAGCTGGGATAGGGTGATGGCGGAGGAGGAGGAGTTGGGAGGCCAGCTCATGCAGATCCTTCTAGGCTCCTGTAAGGACTTTGGTTTTAATGCTGAGTGAAGGGGGAGCTGTGGGAGGATTTTTTAAAAATATTTTTATTGATTTCAGAGAGAGGAAGGGAGAGGGAGAGAGAGATAGAAGCATCCACGATGAGAGAGAATCATTGATCGGCTGCCTCTTGCACGCCCCACACTGGGGATCGAGCCAGCAACCCGGGCATGTGCTCTGACCTGGAATCGAACCGTGACATCCTGGTTTATAGGTCGACGCTCAACCACTGAGCAACACCAGCTGGGCTGTATGACTGAAAACATTTGCCTCCTCCAAGTGGGCATAGCCCCATGGCACTTGGCTTGGGGGAAAAGGACCTTTGTCTAAAGAGAAAGATGTGCCTGGCCGGCCTGGCTCAGTGGTGGAGCACCTCCCTGCAAACCAGGAGGTCACGGTTCGATTCCTGGTCAGGGCACAGGGGTTGCAGGCTCAACCTCCTGTGTGGGGCATGCAGGAGGTGGCCAGCTGATCAATGATTTTTCTCTCATCATTATGTTTTTGTCTCTCATTTCCTCTCTGAAATCAATAAAAAGATTTAAAAAACAGAGCCCTGGGTGGTTTGGCTCAGTGGATAGAGTGTCGGCCTGCGGACTGAAGGGTCCCAGGTTCGATTCTGCTCAAGGTTATGTATCTAGGAGTCTTTCAAAAAACAAAGAGAAAGATGTCCCTTCTTCCTGCAGGTACAGCCCCACATGAGAGTGCACAACAGCACCAGAATTCAGGCTGGACTTTAGCCCCTCCTGGGCCCCTCAGCCAGATACTCTTGTTCGGTGCACAAACCACACAACTGTCCACAGCCCAGATCAAAGAGACTGGGAAGAAGCTGTTGCGGTAATCCAGAGGAGAGATGGTGATGGCTTGGATCAGGGAGTGCAGGGTAGGGGGACAAAAATGCACAAGGCATACACTGAGGACATTCTTTGCCCTGGTTCCCAGCCCTCAATGTGTGTGTGTGCGGGGTGCGGGGGCGGGGGGGGGGGGAGACGAGAAGAGATAAACCAAAGAACTTATATACTTATATGCATAGCCCATGGACACGGCCAATAGGGTGGTGAAAGCCGGGGGTGGGGGGTGGGTAGGGACTGGTAGGAGGGGGGGGGAATGGAGTGGGAGAATGGAAGATATCTGTAATACTATCAACAAGAAAAAATATATTAAAAAATAAATCTAGTGCCCTAGCTGGTTTGTCTCAGTGCATAGAGCCTTGGCCTGTGGACTGAAAGGTCCCAGGTTCAATTCCGGTCAAGGGCATATGCCTGGGTTGGGTTGCAGGCTCAATCCCCAGTTGGGGGCGTGCAGGAGGCAGCCGATCCATGATTCTCTCTCATGATCGATGTTTCTCTCTCTCTCCCCTGCCTTCCTCTCTGAAAGCAATAAAAATATATTATAAAATAAATAAATAAAATGATGAGACCAAAAACAAAAAAAAGGAAGAAATGAGGATATGAATTCCTTTAATGTTATAAGGTTGTTGCGAGGATCAAATACATATTCAAAGCAGCTAACCTGGACCTGGCACTCAGTAGGTGCCAGGACTAAGTAGTCCTAAGCTGGAATCTTAGACAAATCACTTCCCTTCCTAAAACTCAGCTTCTTCATGTGTACAATGAATATTCCCTGCAACGAGGAAGCTGATGGAGCCGATAGAACCAAATCCTGTGTGTGAGGGAAGCTCTTGGCAACCTGGCTGTGTGCTCCCTGGTGGCACCCTGATGTCGCAGCCCTTCTTTCTCTCCTCACTGTCCCACAAAGTCTGGTTCTTGCCCCCTTTGCCAGGACTTCTGAAAAAACCTTCTCGCTCGTTACTCTACCTCTGATCTCCTTGCTGCCTGAACCTCAGCTGTAGGTATGTCTGCCCTTGTTCCAAACCTACATTGGCTCCCTAAAGCCCACTGGATCTGTAGGGGGAGGCGACAGCTAGGCGCCTTGCAAGGTCTTGGACATGACGTAAACGAGATTGCCCTAAACACGTAGTGGAGTGGTACTCAGGAAATGGTCATCATTCCCCCAGGGGGAGGAGGGGGTCAGAGGAGCAGGTTCTACCCACCTTTCTTTACTCTTTCTGGTCTTCCTTTATTTCTGTCTCTCCTTCCCTTTGTCTGTCTCAGACCTTTTCTCCTTCCCAGCCTCCCTTTGTGTTGCCCCTTTCTCTTTTCTGTGATTCAAATTTCTCCTTTCGCTTTCTTAGTCTCTCTCTTCTCTTCAGTGGGTTGCTCTTTGGGTCAATCTAAGTCTCCACCCATCCCCCCATCCCCACCCCCACCCCACCCCACCCCACCCCACCCCCAGCTCTGTCTTCTGTGTCCACCCCTCCCCCCATTCTATCCTTCCTCCCTCTTTCCGGGCTTAAGGATGACCAACCTTTGAGAGTCCGCAGCTTCTGCCTCTGTTCTGAGCCACTGGGGCCTCCCACTTCCCAGGCCTTAGTAAGGCTGACCCTCAGGAAGGGCCAAGGGGGAGGGGTAGCAGGAAAAAGGGGGCGTTGTTACACTTTTGGTCTCCTTTTTTGCCCTTCATTTTGGAGGGGACAGGTGAAAAAAAAAAAAAACAACGAGGAATTTAAAACTTCCTCTTTTGTCTTGCCCCACATGCAATTAGTGATGGTCTAAGAGCTTGGTTTGACTTTCTAGGAAAGAAAACTCCTCTAAGAAACCACATCATTTAAACACTAGGTTTGCCTGGACCACAGCATCTGATAAGACAATGAAAACAGAAAAGGCTTTTAAAACCAATTTAACCCACACACAAATGTAATTCTAAGGAAGAATCAATAGTCTGGTGGATCATTTTCCCTGCGACTCCTTGGAGAAGCTTAAAGAGACTTTCAATCAATGGGGCGGATAGTGAATAAAATGTTCTTTTAGAAATAAATTGACTTGATTTAACGATGAAGATTAAGTAAATAATAGCCAAGGTGGTACTTGGTCTTGGCAAACATTCGAAGGTGGTTCTCCGGTGGCTGCTGTTTAGGAAACACTGATCTAAATGAAATCAATATGTAATGGGAGGTTGACAAATGTCTACACAAATTCATCAAGGCGGTGAACAACACATCTGAAGGAAAAACGGTTCCACAGGCAAGTGTGCCCAGCCTTCCAAAGGAGGCATGCAGCCTGGGTGGTGTGGCTCAGTGCTTAAGCGTCCACCTATGAACCAAGAGGTCACGGTTTGATTCCCGGTCAAGGCACATGCCTGAATTGCAGGCTGGATCCCCAGTGTGGGGCCTGCAGGAGGCAGCCAATCAATGATTCTCTCTCATTGGTGTTTCTATCTCTCTCTCCCTCTCCCTTCCTCTCTGAAATCAATGGAAAAAATTAAAATTTAATTAATTAATTAATTAAAGCAAAGTCAATGCACTGAGTTTCACAGAATGGTAAGGTGAAAAGGACTGGGTCCTTGTGGTACTGAATTAACCAACCCGGGATCCCCCTTACCTTAGGACTTTGTGTTTTGTAAAATCATACATATCTTTGTTATTTAAGCCAGTTGAGTATGGCTCGAAGTTATTTGCAGCTTAATAATTAATTAATATACCCATGGTATATCATCTTGGTAGGACAATGAAACCCACTGTGAAAACCTGAACAGGCTACCTAAGCTTAGCCAGCCGGATGCAGTCTTTGAATTATAAGCAAAGAATACAAGGATGAGAGAAGAGCATGTAATTGTTCACTCCCCAGCATTCCTGTGGCTCCATTATTTTCTGCCCTGTCCTCAGCCTGATCCTCCAGTCACTCAAAGATTGTACTAACCCAGAGGGGATTTCTTTTGTTCCTGACCAACAGCTTTCACAGAGACACAAAGTCAAAGAGAGAAAAATGCCATTCACTAAGAGGTGCTCTCTGCCTCATTTTATTTCATCAGGCAAATATCACTCAAGACTCTCTATTTTGCCCGGCCGGTGTGGCTCAGTGGTTGAGAGTCAACCCATGAACCAAGAGGTCACGGGTTCAATTCTAGGTCAGGGCACGTGTCCGGGGTTTCGAGCTTGATCCCCAGTGTGGTACGTGCAGGAGGCAGCTGATCAATGATTCTCTTTCATCATTGGTATTTCTCTCTCTCTCTCTCTCTCTCTCTCTCTCTCTCTCTCTCTCTCTCTCTCTCTCTCTCTCCCTTCCTCTACGAAACCAATAAAAATATTTTCTTTTTAAAGACTCGCCATCTCTCTTGGCACTGGTCCTCTGCTCAACCAGGCAGCTGCTCCATAAATTAATTAAACGGCATCTGTTTTGTGGAATAATTGAGTGCCCTATTTGCTTGTGTCATCCAGCTCTGAGCTCGATCAACTCTTGTGTGCTCTTCAAAGTAAGCTTTCTAGACCCGCATGACTGAGGCTCAGGGGCCTTAAACTGTAGAAGGTGAGGAGCTTGAATCAGCAATGAGTGGGTCATTCATTCAGACAGCCAGCAAGTATTTACTGAATATCTAACTGTTCTAGGCTAGGGATAGGGCGGTAAACAAAACAGTCACTCCTTGATTGCAGCGGAACGCATGTCCTTGTGGAGTTGACATTCTAATTGGAGACAGATGTGAAACAATCAATTGTAAAGGCATTTAATTGCAATCAACACTAGGAGGGAAAAGTACAGGGCGCCCTGAGAATGTGCAGCTAGGCCTCAAGCTGTCCTGTTTTGTCAGGGATAGTTTGCTGTGAGAAAGGGGCATTCAACATTAGGCAAAAGGGTGGGGGAAGTGTTCCAGGCAGAGAGAGCAACATCTTGTCAAGGTCCATGTTGGTACGTTAAGGGAACAGAAAGAAATGCCTGGTTATTGGACCACAAAAGGAGGAGAAGAATGGGGCCAAATGAGAATAGAGTGGTGGCAGGGGCCAGAAGTGACTTTGTAGGCTAGCCCTTCTTTTTAAAAATATTTTTAAAAAATATATTTTATTGATTTTTTACAGAGAGGAAGGGAGAGGGATAGAGAGTTAGAAACATCGATGAGAGAGATACATGGATCAGCTGCCTCCTGCACACACCCCCTGGAGGGTTGTGCCCGCAACCAAGGTACATACCCTTGACCATAATCGAACCTGGGACCCTTCAGTCCACAGGCCGACGCTCTATCCACTGAGCCAAACCAGTTAGGGCTTTTTAAATGTTCTTTTATTGATTTTTAGAGAGAGAGGAAGGGAGAGGGATAGAGAGATAACATTGATGAGAGAGGAACACTGATTAGTGCTTCCTGCGTGCCCCACACTGGGGATCAAGCCTGCAACCCAGGCATGTGCCTTGACCTCTTGGCTCTTGGGTTGACCGCTCAACCACTGAGCCACATCGGCCGAGCTAGCCCTTCTTTTTTTAAATTTTTAATTGTGGTAAGACACACATAACAAAATTTACCATCTTAACCACTAAGTTAAATGTACAGTTTAGTGGCATTAAGTACATTTACATTGTTGGGCAACCATCACCACCATCTATCTCCAGAACTCTTTTCATCTTGCAAAACTGAAACTCTGTACTCATTAAACAGTAACTTTTAAAATTATGCTTTTATTGATTTTCAGAGAGAGGAAGGGAGAGAGAGGGGGAGAGAGAGAGAGAGAGAGAGAGAGAGAGAGAGAGAGAGAGAGAGAGAAACATCAATGATGAGAGAGAATCATTGATTGGTCGCCTCCTGACCACCCCACACTGGGGATCGAGCCCCAACCAGGGCATGTGCCCTGACTGGGAATCGAACCGTGACCTCCTGGTTCATAGATGGATGCTCAACCACTGACACACACTGGACAGGCTAAAAAGTAACTTTTCATTCCCCCGCCCTCTCCAGCCCCTGGCACCCACATTCTACTTTCTGTCTCTATGAATTTCGCTGTTCTATGTGCCTCATATTAGTGGAATTATACAGTATTTGTCTTTTTGTGACTGGCTTATTTCACTTAGCTGAATGTCCTCAAGGTTCATCCAGCTATAGTATGTGTCAGAATTTCCTTGGGCAGCCCTTCTTAAACTGTGATCCTACTGCTTCTTGGACCCACTTTGATTAGCAAGGTTGAAGGCCATGCTCAAAATCTCAGAATAAGATCTTGAATTCTCAATTTTTGTGCTTTTCTTATTTGCCTTACATTTCCTAACTCTTCCACTGGGAAACAAGAGTATCCATATCTATATTAGTTTCCTAGGGCTGTCAGAACAAAATACCATAAACGGGATGGATGGCTGGACAACAGAAATTTATCCTCTCACAGTCCAGGAGGCCAGAAGTCCAAAATCAGTGTGTTGGAAAGTTAGTTCCTTCAGGAGGCTCTGAGGGAGAGTCTGATCCAGGCTTCTCTCCTAGTTTCTGGAGGTTCCTGGCTATCTTTGGTGTTTCTAGGCTTGTAAATCCATCACTCCAATCTTCGCTTGCATCTTCACGTGGCCTTCTCCCTGTGTGTCTGTCTCTATATCTCTGTGTCTAAACTTCCCTTGTCTTATAAGGAAACCAGTCATTGGATTTAGGACCCATCATAATCCAGTGTGACCTCTTCTTAACTTGATTACATCTGCAAAGACCATATTTCCAAATAAGGTGACATTCATAGGTGCTAGGTGAACATAAATTTGGGGGGAGCATGCTATTCAATGCAGTACATTGTTTCTAAAGGAATTTACAGTTAGGATTGTTAGAGAAAGAACATAAAGAGAAGATAATGTTCAGGTTTTTTTTGGTTTGTTTTGCTCCCTATTTAATGCATTTTGACTGTGAAAAAGAGAAATCCTTGCCTGGCCAGCATGGCTCAGTGGTTGAGCATCGACCTATGATTCAGGAGGTCACAGTTCAATTCCTGGTCAGGGAACATGCCCAGGTTTGTGGGCTTGATCTTCAGTAGGGGGCGTGCAGGAGGCAGCCAATCAATGGTTTTCTCTCATCATTGATGTTTCTATATCTCCCTCTTCCTTCCTCTCTGAAATCAATAAAAAAATGTATTTTTTTAAAAAGAGAAATCTTTGATTCAGCAACAAAAATAATAAAATTAAATTAAAAAGAAATCCTCAATTGGAGCAAAATATCTATATACATAAAAGGCTAATATGCTAAGTGTCCCTCCGCCCATCTGACTGGTTGCTATGACGTGTACTGACCATCAGGGGGCAGATGCTCAATGCAGGAGCTGCCAAGCTACAGTGATGCACCCTGAAACCAGGGAGGAGGGAGCCCAATTCCTTGTGGGCCTTGTGATTCCACCTTTGACCATGGGTTATGTTGTTGCTGGGGCACTGTCGGCCCCAAATCTGGTTTACTGCACACTTGTGTTTGTGTTACACACCCTGTACGACAACAACTTTGCAGAGTGCCCTCTCACACTCTGGGACCCCTCAAAGGATGTCAGAGAGCTGGTTTCAGCACGATCCCCACAGGCCAGGCAGAGGGACACCACATGCTAGAGGGACCCGCTCACTTCGCAGACACCCTTCGAGCCGCAGCGCTGCCCCAGTTACAGCCATCCAGGGAGGAACCGAGGGAGGCTGGCTCCAGGGCGTGTCCAGCCCATCTCACCCAGCCCCACCCCACCGGCCACCTTCTAATTAATTTCTTTTCTTTTTTTTTTTTTTTTTTTTTTTTTTTTTTTTTTTTTTTTTTTTTTTTTTTTTTTTTTTTTTTTTTTTTTTTTTTTTTTTAAATATATTTTATTGAGTTTTTACAGAGAGGAAAGGAGAGAGATAGAGAGTTAGAAACATCGATGAGAGAGAAACATCGACCAGCTGCCTCCTGCACACTCCCCACTGGGGATGTGCCCGCAACCCAGGTACATGCCCTTGACCGGAATCGAACCTGGGACCTTTCAGTCCGCAGGCCGACGCTCTATCCACTGAGCCAAACCGGTTTTGGCATTAATTTCTTTTCAATGTGCATGAATCTGTGCACTGGGGCACTAGTATTATCTCTTATATAAAAGGTCTGTGGCCATGACGCTGTAACACCGTCATGACCAAAAGAGCAGCGGTTCTCGTGGTGGGCGGGGCGGGGCACGAACTACTAGAGGTGAAGAGCTACGAGTGACAATGGGTGGGGCGGCCAGCTGAGCTACTCTCATATGATTTTGTGCACGCTGGGCCTCTAGTAATAAATATTGGAAAGAGAGGGAAGAAAATAGAGACCACCAGTTACTGCTTGAGAGTCACTTGATCTGATAAGAAGGAGGAAAGAGTAGTGACAGTGACCTTAGAGGAGGTCAAGAGACCTGAAAAGAAAGGATTGAATAAGGGGATCATGAAGAGGAGCAGGAGCAGGGGGAAAACAGGACCAAGCACTGTTGATGGCAGCCTAGTAAAGCCCCCAGTGAAAAGAACTGCCCCTGGTGTATGTAGCAACAAATGTGGCCATGACACCTAGCAGGGCAGTGTATAGTAGCAGAAGGCCCCAGAATAAGTAGGAAGTCTGGTCAGGATAAATGAGATTCTGCCAAGAATCTTCAAAGATATTATGGGAGATACTGAATTTTCCAGGTGGCTAGGATTTGAGCCATTTGATGTGAATGTTAAAGAACTAGGAGACCATATCAGATTGCACTTTTTGGGTGCATCCAGGTAGAAGGCATGTAGATGCCTTTTGGATTTGTCCAATATCAATGCCTTGCCTTCAAGCCACTACCACATTGGCACCCCTATCACATTTATTTATTTATTTATTTAATTTTTTTATAATATATTTTATTGATTTTTTACAGAGAGGAAGGGAGAGAGATAGAGAGTTAGAAACATCGATGAGAGAGAAACATCGATCAGCTGCCTCCTGCACATCTCCCACTGGGGATGTGCCCGCAACCCAGGTACATGCCCTTGGCTGGAATCAAACCTGGGACCCTTCAGTCCACAGGCCGACGCTCTATCCACTGAGCCAAACCGGTTTCGGCCACATTCATTTATTCAACAAACGTTTGTTGAGCACCTATTATGTGTTAGGTTCTGGAAAATGCAGGGATAAATAAGACAGGCACAGTCCCTGTCCTCCTGGTGTTTTCTGGTTGGGAAGAGAGACACTGAACTAATAATTACATAAAAATAGGATGTAGACTATATGAATATTTTGACAATTTTTTTGACAGCTCCTGCCTCAGGTTTTTTGTACAAACAGCACAGGAGGAAACCAGCCCCATGCAAACAGTAGCCCAGGGCTCACACCATTCCTCCGTCCCCACATCGGCAAACAGAGGGCTCTACTCTGAAGTCTCTGTGCGGGCCTCGGTACCTTTGGGAGCCTGAGCTGGAGCTGCAGCCACAGCCATAGCCTGGGCCTTGGTTTGAGACTTGGACTTGGACTTTGGACTGCAGAGCCCAAGATGAGAACCTTGGCTATATACATGAGCATGTTTCCCAAGTTTGGAGTGAGCAACGTAGGCAAGTTGACTCTGTATGTGGCTACTGCCCTTTGGAATCTTGGGGTTGACCTCCTTGGGCTTTATGAGGGCCTTGATAGCCTCCTCATGTGCACTCACGGCCTTGGTGTTGTTGGCCTGCATCTTCTTCAGGGCCTTCTTGTGCTTCTTGGCAAAGAGCATATTCGTCAGGAACTTGGGCCCCACACCCTTAAGACATTCATATCTTTGTGGTTTAGGAAATATATATATATTTCAGAGAGGGAGAGGGAGAGATATAAACATCAATGATGAGAGAGAATAATTGATCAGTTGTCTCCTGCACGTCCCTTACTAGGGATCAAACCCACAACCCAGGCATGTGCCCTGACTAGGAATCGAACCGTGACCTCCTGGTTCATTGGTTGATGCTTAACCACTGAGCTATGCCAGCTGGGCTGCTTAGGGTTTCTTGATGCTATTTCTGTGCCGTTTTTGGGAGTGGTTATGTCTGGTATGGTTCTTGGACTTTGCCATGTCTGCACTAAAGCCCGTGGCTCTCAAAGTGCCTGGGACCAGAAGAGAAGAGGGGGGCTGCAGTGCAGCATGGGAAATATGGTCAACTTTACAACTCTTTTTTTTTTTTTTTTTTTTTTTAATAAGCTCTCCTTGTTGTCAAGGAGCTTAGGATTTTTTTTTTTAATATATTTTATTGATTTTTCACAGAGAGGAAGGGAGAGAGATAGAAAGTCAGAAACATCGATGAGAGAGAAACATCGATCAGCTGCCTCCTGCACATCTCCCACTGGGGATGTGCCCGCAACCCAGGTACATGCCCTTGACCGGAATCGAACCCGGGACCCCTCAGTCCGCAGGCCGACGCTCTATCCACTGAGCCAAACCGGCTTCGGCAACTTTACAACTCTTGAGGTGCAAGTATAGTCACATCTTTTGTAGTTCTTCAAATTAAATCAAAAGTGGCTTGAGCCTCATGGACCAGATCAGCAAGAAGTTTAATACCACCCTCTTTGGCTCTTGTCCTCCTCTGGCTTATCCAGGAGCTTACATAGTCCTCAAAGGAGGTTGACCTGATGTCCACGCCTCAGTAGAGAAAAGCTTCTACTTCCAAGCCTTCCTTGTGTTTCATTACTACAATGTGTCATTCCTGAACACTGGCCTGCTTCCATCTGGCACTGCTGGTCTACTCCAGAGCAAAGCTTTGCTGACTGCACCTTCCAGTGTGTGTCAGTGTGGTCCTTCAAAGATTTCCCAAATTGCAGCTCTAAGGGGCCAGTGTTTCTGGGCATACACCCAGCTCTTCTCCTTCAAGACCTCACTGCCTCAGAGGTACAGGGTTCAGATTGAATCAGGAATTTGTCCATCACAGACCCTCCTTCTTTCCATTCCCTAGGGATTTCTGCCAGGGGTTGAGAGGCTTTCTTTTTCCAGCCCCTGAAATTCCCTTTCGTGGGCTAATAACTCCATGGCCTCAAAGGAGGGCCCAAATCTAATGAATACACAAAGCTTTGTTACCCCTTCCTGGGGGGAAATACCTTCCAAACCTCACCTTTCCAAACAGGACCAAGGGTTGAAGTGGATATTTATTGCATACTTGGCCACCCAATATTCATTTCCCATTCTTTTGGTAATAGCACCCTGACTTAGGAGATTTGAATGACCTTCCGCCATTGGGTACAGTCTGGCAGGACTGTCAATGATGGTATCATACCTCCTTTAGTCAAGGGATGGACACGTGACCCAAACTAGATCAGCTTGATCTTGAATAGGGCAGTGCCTCTCTGCACTCGAATGTGCGTATGTATGAATCACCTGGGAGTCTTGTTACTATGGAGATTCTGAGTCAGTGAAGCCTAAAAGCCTGTATCTCCTGGATGATACCATTGCTGTTGATCCACAGACCACCACCCTCTAAGTCATTGTTTCTCAACCTTGGCTGCACATTAGAATCACCTGGGAATCTTTTTAAAATCCTGATTTCTGGGCCTCATCCTCCGGAAGTTCTGTTTCTTTGTTATGGGGTGAGGCCACAACATTAGTAACGAAGAAACAGGATGAGGCCCAGAAATCAGGATTTTAAAAAGATTCCCAGGTGATTCTAATGTGCAGCCAAGGTTGAGAACCACTGATCTAAGTAGAAAGGCAGTAGAGTGAGCAAACATCTGAAGTACTTTGATCCAGATGGCACAACCTTAAAAGACCATCATCAGCCTGACCTGGCAAGGCTCAGTGGTTGAACATCGACCTATGAACCAGGAGGTCATGGTTCAATTCCCAATCAGGGCACATGCCCGGGTTGCAGGCTCCATACCCACTGTGGGTGTGCAGGAGGCAGCTGACCAATGATTCCCTCCCTTTCTGAAATCAATAAAAAAAAAATTTTTTTTAAAAGAAAGTTTCTCCCTGGCCGGTTTTGCTCAGTGGATAGAGCATCGGCCTACCAACTGAAGGTTCCCAGTTTTGATGTCAGTCAGGGTTACATGCCTGGGTTTGGGGCTTGATCCCCAGTAGGGGGTGTGCAGGAGGCAGCTGATCAATAATTCTCTCTCATCATTGATGTTTCTGTCTCTCTCTCCCTCTTCCTTCCTCTCTGAAATCAATTAAAAATATATTTTTAAAAAGACCATCATCAGTCTAGAGCTGCTCTGGATCCTGTCCTCTGACCAGAATCTTTAGCCTTTCCCTCCATTCTGCAAGTTCCCTACATACTTACAGTAAATTATTTTTAGTATTCAAGGTGACAGACTTGATTTCTATTGCTTGCAACCAGAGGAAGGTAGGAGGAGAGGGAGGGGAAAAGGGAGAAAGGGAGAGAGGTAGGGAGGGTGGGTGGAAAAGAGAGAAATTTCCCTTCGGTATACAACTGGGTCAAAGTACTGTTGTCTCCATATAGCCAGCACCTAGTTTTCAGCCTTTATATGCTGCTGATGTCATCAAAGACATTCTATTTTGTAAGCCCCTTTGTGAGACTAATAAGGCTCATAGGCATGTTTTAAAATTTATTTTTACTTATTTATTTCAGAAGTAGAGAAAGGGAGAGGGAAAGGGAGGGGAGAGAGGGGGAGAGGGGGGAAACATTTGGTTTGTTGTTCCACACATTCATTGGTTGCTTCTTTTTTTAAAAAAAAATATTTTTATTGATTTTAGAGAGAGAGGAAGGGGGAGGGAGAGATAGAAATACCAATGATGAGAGAAAATAATTGATTGGTTGCCTCCTGCATGTCCCCCACTGGAGACTGAGCCCACAACCCAGGCATGTGCCCTGATCAAGAATTGAACCGGTGACCGCTTGGTTCATGGGTTGACACTCAATCACTAAGCCACACCAGCTGGGCTCATTGATTGCTTCTTGTATGTGCCCTAACCAGGGATCGAACCTGCAGCCTTGGTGTATCAGGACAACTGTCTAACCAACTGAGCTACCGGGCCAAGGCCTCTTTCTTTTTTTAGAGAAATGTTGTGTTTAATGGTAAAGCTTAGCCCATTCCAGCACCAGGCATGGCCTGGAGTCGAAGCAGCAGGGATGGATAGGTGATCCCCCAGAGCCTCACATGACGAAGAAGAGGAAAGCAACCATCAAACAGAAGAGCCCCATGGTCTCAGGGCAAAGTCCAGAATGGCATAGGAGAAGAGCTGCTGCTTGAAAGACAGGTTCTTGGCATAGCCAATGATCAATTCCAGGCCCTGAACCAACCACACCCACTGTAGCAACTCCAGCACCAATAAACTTGGCCGCTGTGGCAATGTCCCAGGAGACGACACTGGTCTGGAGCTCTGGTCTGGGTATGGCCACCCAGAGTGGGGAGCTGCTGTAGGAAGGTGTTCAGATGGGATCTCTGGCCTACTCAGGAAGGAGGCAGACACAGGCCTGATTAGACCCGTGGTACAACAGCGGATCAGAGCCAGGAGAATGAGTAGGGCCCCTGTAGTCTGCATTTTTTCAGTCTCTCAGCTTTAGTTCTAGGTTTCCAGCTCTTGGGCATCTTCAAATTGATAGAAGGTTTCTTTGTCTTGCCCGGCTGACATGGTTCAGTGGTTGAGCATGGAACCTATGAACCAGAAGTCATGGTTTAAGTCCTGGTCAGAACACATTCCTGGGTTGCAGGCTCCATACCCAGTGTGGGAGTGTGCAGGAGGCAGCCCATCAATGATTCCCTCTCATCATTGATGTTTCTACCTCTCTCCCTCTTCCTCCCTTTCTGAAATCAATTAAAAAAATATTTTTTTAAAAAAAGAAAGTTTCTCCCTGGCTGGTTTGGCTCAGTGGATAGAGCGTCGGCCTGCCAACTAAAGGTTCCCAGGTTTGATGTCAGTCAGGGGTACATGCCTGGGTTTTGGGCTTGATCCCCTGTAGGGGGCATGCAGGAGGCAGCTGATCAATAATTCTCTCTCATCACTGATGTTTCTATCTCTCTCTGCCTCTCCCTTCCTCTCTGAAATCAATAAAAATATATTTAAGAAAAAAGAAAAATAAATAAAATCACGAAAAACATTGGAAAAAAAATAAAGAAAGGTTCTTTGTCCAGCAACAACTGGAAAAATCTTTGGGGGAACAATGTGCATAGATGTTTGACTGTTCATCAAGTTTTATTACTTTCATAAAGAAAGAAGGTCTGCACATCACTGTGAGTCTTGGCATTGATGCCAAAGTCTCCTTTAATAATTATTCTGGCTCATCAAGTTGCTGGAAGGCCATGTTCAAAAGATTTGGCATAACAAGTGCAGAACTTTATTACAGTCTGGGAGGTAGGAGGGAGATGCGGTTATGGGTGACCTGAGCTTGATGTCCCAAACCCAGTGTTCTCACAATTACAGATGCAACACAAAGTACAAGTTTCTCAGGGTGTACCGGGAGATTTCATCAGGCTGGTAAGGACAGCTTGGAAAGCTCCTCCTTTAAAGACTAGATAATAATTTTAAAAATATATTTTTATTGATTTCAGAGAGGAAGGGAGAGGGAGAGAGAGATAGGAACATCAGTGATGACAGAGAATCATTGAGCGGCTGCCTCCTGCACACCCCACATGGGGGATCGAGCCTACAACCTGGGCATGTGCCCTGACCAGGAATTGAACTGCGATCTCCTGGTTCATAGGTCGATGCTCAACCTCTGAGCCACACGGGCCAAGTAAGAATAGATAATTATTTTTTTTTAAAAAGACTTCACATCTCTGTGAGGGTTAATCTTTGAATAAAGCCCTCATCTGAAGCCCTGGTTTCCAGAGATGGAATGAATGCCTGAGGACATAGACATTATTGTGGATGAGGCCCAGCAGCTGGGAATTTCAGGAACTATTCAGCTCTGGTTTCTCCCAGGCAAGGTAATGAAAGACTCTTATGGGATTTCCCGCCAGGGTCATATTTGGTATGGAGCAGATTCCATAATGGAGAAAGCAAAAATTTGAGTGAGCTTTGCTTGTCCACACTATTCTCACAAGTGGTGGTCCCAGCCTGCCCAACCTTTTGACCAAATGACTCAAGTCTTCAAGGCTCCAGAAATTTTCCAACAGCAAATAGCCCGGGGTGTTATGTCTACTCACACTTTAGTTTACAACAGGCTTATCACCTATCACGTAGTAATGTATTGGAGCCTGCACATAGAAAGCAAAACTTGAGTCCCTAAGACTTCATTCATTAGTATTCAGAGTGCTTTTTGAGGGTATCCCTTCAAAATCATTCTTATAAGTTTGGCAAAAGGCCAGCTCAACCTCATCTCCTTACTTATAACTGTGGGTTTTGATCAGGATTCTTTGGTTGCAAGTAACGGAAAGTGGTTGGGGGAGAACTCACAGGATTGAAAGGAAGGCTGGACAGACAAAAGTCCCTCAGCTCCCAAGGGAACTTGATAATAGCAGAAAATGATTAACAGGTTCTCCCAGACAGTACTTCTGGATTGAACAAGTGAATGAATAAGTGAATATCAATAATCATTTCCATCTTTGTATTGCTGGATACAAAGCCCTGACATCCCAATTTAAAAAGAAAAGGATGGGTCCGGCCAGCGTGGCTCAATGGTTGAGCATTGACCTATGAACCAGGAGGTCACGGTTCGATTCCCTGTCAGGGCATATGCCCAGGTTGTGGGCTTGATCCCCAGTGTGGGGTGTGCAAGAGGCAGCCGATCCATGATTCTCTCTCATCATTCATGTTTCTATCTCTCTCTCCCTCTTCCTTCCTCTCTGAAATCAATAAAAATATTAAAAAAAAATAAGGATGGAATTTGAAGAGACCCTTCACAGAAAAGAAAACACAGTGGAGGAATGATGTTAGATGAACAGAGGTGGTCCCTGCCCGCAGCAGGGCACATACACTGTCAGGCTGACTCTTCCCTAGGGCAGGACCCAGGTCCCACTTTCCTCTTCAGGGGCTCCCATCAAATGCTTTGCATAAATTAGCTCCTGTAACCCTCATAACAACCTTATAAAATAGGTATGATTATGCCCCATTTGTAAAAAACAAACAAAAAACCACACAACACAAAACTGAGGCTCAGAGAGGGAGGTGGCTAGCTAGGAGCTGGCAGAGCTGAGGCTCCACGCTGGTGTTATGCTGTGTAATCCCCTTCCCTGGAGTATGGGCGGGGCTTGTGACTTGCTTTTAACTAACCGAATAGGCTGTGAGCTGCCTATGGAGAGGGCCACGTGGCAGGGAACTGGAGGCAAACCCTAGGATCGGAGAGCCTCAGTTCTATAATCACAAAGAACTAAATTCTGCCAACAACCACATGAGCTTGGAAGAGAGTAAGAAATAATAGATGGCCCTAACCGGTTTGGCTCAGTGGATAGAGTGTCGGCCTGCGGACTGAAGGGTCCCAGGTTCGATTCCGGTCAAGGGCAAGCACCTTGGTTGCGGGCACATCCCTGGTGGGGGCTGGGGGCTGTGCAGGAGGCAGCTGATCGATGTTTCTAACTCTCTATCCCTCTCCCTTCCTCTCTGTAAAAAGATCAATAAAAAAAATTTTTTTTAAAAAGAATAGATGGCCTTATATGAGACTGCAGCCCTGGCCAACACCCCGACTGCAGCCTGTGAGACCCTGAACTATTCTAGCTCTTGTGGCCGACAGGACATAAAGTGAGCCCCATCTCTATACTGGCCTGGCCAAGCACAAGCCAGACGAATCACAATCCCCACCTACTCCACATGTAGCAGAGAAGCTGAATGTTATTAGAGAAAACCAAAAACCACACAAGTCAATTGATTTCACTCTAAATTATTGATGGCAGACCTCAAATGGGCCTTAATAACAGCAATCCTGCTATGCTCACTTTCACCCTCTCAGAGTTAATTATTTTATACCTTCTCCTCTCTTCCCAAACCTCCCACATCTCAGCCTCGGTCCCACCCTCAACTGTCACCTATTCATTGAGAAGATAGATGAATTCAAATGGGAATTTCCCTATCTCACCACCAGATCTACAATCCTCTTTGGACCCAACCTCTTCTGATTTGTCATATGGAAGAACTGTCCCTCCTCATATTGAAGGCCAGTGCCTCGACTTCTGCTTTAGACACCTCCCATCTACTCCAGGACTTCACTCCTTCAGTTACTCCCATCTCTCCTGCCTCACCAGTTTCTCCTCTTTTGGGCTATTCCCATCAGTGCATGCATATGCTTTATTGACTGCCATCTTTAAGAGTGTCCTGTGAATTCCAGGAGCTCTTCCTGCTACTGCCTATTTCAAGACATAGGTTACACATTTCTTTCTCCACCTCGCAGTCACTCTTCAACCAATTTCAGTCTAGTTTAGTACCACTCCATGCAATCTGATCTTGCTAAAATCACTAAAGACTTCATGTTGTCAAATCCAACCGACAGGTACTTTTCTTTTCTCATCCTACTTGTCCTATCAGTAGCAACTGACACAATCAACCAGTCCCTCCTTTTTTTAAAAAAAATATTTTTATTGATTTCAGAGAGGAAGGGAGGAGAGATAGAAACATCAATGATGGCCCAAGCTGGTTTGGCACACTGGATAGAGCGTCGGCCTGGAGACTGAAGGGTCCCAGGTTCGATTCCGGTCAAGGACATGTACCTTGGTTGCAGGCACATCCCCAGTAGGGGGTGTGAGGGAGGCAGCTGATCAATGCTTCTCTCTCATCGATGTTTCTAAGTCTCTATCCCTCTCCCTTCCTCTCTGTAAAAAAAGCAATAAAATATATTTTAAAAAAAGAAAGAAACATCAATGATGAGAGAGAATCGTTGATCAGCTGCCTCCTGCACGCCCCACACTGGGGATGGAGCCTGCAACCTGGCAGGGAATCAAACTGTGACCTCCTGGTTCATAGGTCGATGCTCAACCACTGAGCCATGCCCGCCGGAGCAGTCCCTCCTTCTTGAAACATGTCTATTTCTTCTCACTTTCCTTTGCTGACCTCCAAATGTTGGCATTCTCTAAACTTGTAGACCTATTTGCCCCTTGTCATCTCCACTTTAATATCTCACAGGCCCCCCAGGTTGAACATGTCTAAAACAGAAATCCTAATATTTCCAAGTCTGTTCTCCTACCACCTTCCTCTATAACAGTTCCTAAACTAGAAAACTGAGAATAATCCCTCCCCCTCACCTCTTCCACACTCAGTAGTACTTATTACAAAACATTATTAGTTTTATCTCTAAAATTTTCTTGAATTTGTTTACATCTCCCTCTCTCCACTATCACTAACCTACACCAAACCACCATTGTCTCTTGTCTGAACTATTATAATAGCTTCCCAAGGGTCTCCCTGCTTCCACTTTTGCCCCTCTATATTTCCTTTTCCATACAGTAGCCAGAGTGGTCTTTCAAAAAAAGTGAACCCAGTCATTTCATTCCCCTGCATAGAACATTTTCCATTGTATTTCAAGTAAAATTCAAGCTTCTTGCCAAGACTAACAAGGCCCTTGTCTGTGTCACACAATCATCTCCTCTAGCTCTTTTCCTTTCATAATAATTTCTGTTACCCTGGCCTTTGCAATTGTCATTCTCTTCTCTTGGAACCTTCTTCCTCCGGCCCTCCATTTCCTCCTTATGAGTACAGCTTAAATGTTCCATCCTTAGAAGTACTTTCCCTGGTCGCCCTATTAAAAACTGTCCCTCTCTCTCCTATTATGCTTACTCAAATGTAAACCCTGTGAAAGTAGAGCCTTTATCTGTCTTGTTAGCTCCCTAGTGCTTAGCGCAGTGCCTGGCACATATGCAGCACTCCACCAATATTTGGTGAATGAATGAATGAATGAGGCAGTTTCTCTGAGGATCTGAAGTTAATGTTCATTGATGGGAGGACTGAGATTGGTGTGAAAGACCAAATGCAGTAGACAATTAAGGGGGTGATTTTATTCAAGCCATTGCAATAGACAGTACACTAATGAGAAAAACCTTGAAGAAAAAGAAGGAAGAGTGGGCTTTTATGGAGGCAAGCAGATAAGGGTAGACATTTTCAGAGTCTTATGATGTGATGAGGAAAGATAGAGGCAGGTCTTATCTGAGTCTTTGAAGAAAGGTGGAGCTGCATTTTATTTTTTAAAAAGTTTATTGATTTTTAGAGAGAGAGGAAGGGAGAGGGAGAGAAACAGTGACGTGAGAGCATAACATCAATTGGCTGCCTCCTACATGCCCCCTACCAAGGATTGATTGAGCCTGCAACCTGGGCATGTGCCCTTGACCAGGAATAGCAGCCTTTTGGTGCACTAGACAACGGCCAACCAACTGACCCACACCAGCCAAGGCTGGAACTGCATTTTATCTTGCAATATGTGGGAGCAGGAGGTCCTTTGCGGTTAGCCCTTTCTCAGAGCACAAAAGGATGGGAAGATTTCTGACCATGGCTGTTTTCCAAGAACACAGGGCTCACAAAAGTTTCAAAATTGTCACTGGTAGCTCTGGCCGATTCCTGATCAAGGGCATGTACCTAGTTTGCAAGTTCAATTCTTAGCCCAGGTTGAGGCAACCAATCAAAGTCTCTTTCACATTGCTATTCCTCTCTCTCTCTCTCTCTCTCTCTCTCTCTCTCTCTCTCTCTCTCTCTCTTTCTCTCTCTCCCTCTCTCCTTCTTCCTCCCTCCTCCCTTCCTTTGACTCTAAAAATCAATGGAGTGCTCACTTTGGCAGCACATATACTAACATTGGGATGATACAGAGAAGATTAGCATGGCCCCTGTGCAAGGATGACACACAAATTTGTGAAGCATTCCATATTAAAAATACAACAAAACACAATGGAAAAAATATCCTTGGGTGAGGATGAGCAACAACAAAAAATTGTCACTGATAATCTCAGTTTCAGTATAGGGGCTTGAGCTGAAGATTTCAATCTGAGGAATCAGTTCAGAGGCCTGGTCTAGGCGTTCCCTCTGGGGGCCTATATGTGTGTTCAATCTGAGTGGCTCGTCTATGGCTATCACTGCAGGGAAGTCAGTCTGGAGTCTTAGCCTGAGGGACTCAGTCTCGGGACCTCCATTTGGTAGATCCGTTTCAGGGAGTTCCAGCTAGGAATTTCACCCTGGAGAACTCAGCTTGGACCGCCAATGGGTTTCTGCCTACTAGGCACAGTTGAATGGCTCACTCTGGCTGTGACATACTGGCGCTTTTTCATCCAGGACTTCATTGTGAGGGTGTGGGGCAGGGCCATGAGTTTCATTCAGGGAGGCTCAGAGTATGCCCTGAGTATGGAGATCTGAAATTTCATTCTGCAGATGGAGTCTCTTGTACACAGCCTGGGGAGCTTCTTTAAGGGGCTCAGGCAGGGTGTTTTCTCTGGGGGTATCATTTTGGGAGTTAAGTCCAGAAATTGGACCCTGTATTTCATGGTTGCTTCTAAAAGGCTCAGGCACTGATATCTTTATATATATATATAAATTTTTTTATTGATTTTGGAGAGGAAGGGAGAGGGAGAGAGAGAGATAGAAACATCAATGATAAGAGAGAATCATTGACCAGCTACCTCCTGCACACCCCTACTGGGGATCGAGACCACAACCCAGGCATGTGCCCTTGACCGGAATCAAACCCAGGACCTTTCAGTCCGCAGGTCAACGCTCTATCCACTGAGCCAAACCAACTAGGGCTACTAATATCTTTTTTTAAAAAAAATATGTTTTTATTGATTTCAGAGAGGAAGGGAGAGGGAGAGAGAGATAGAAACATTGGTGAGAAAGAAACATCAATGCTGCCTCCTGCATGCCCCTGAGGATCAAGCCTGCAACCCAGGCATGCACCCTGACCGGGAATCAAATCATGATGCTCAACCACTGCGCCATGCTGGCCAGGCGGGACTCTATTTTTAATTTGTCATTTTGATTTTCTTGCTGCTGCTGGTATTACATAATGTAACTCATACAAGTTTGTGACCTGTGAAAAGGAAGCACAGATTAACTACATACTTTAAAAAATGTGTCCTAGCCGGTTTGGTTCAGTGGATAGAGCATCATCCCAAGGACTGAAGAGTCCCGGGTTCGATTCCAGTCAAGGGCACGTACCTCAGTTGCAGGCTAAATCTCCAGCCCCTTTTCTAGCAAAGCACCCCTAAGTCCCCTTTAGAGTTTCCTAAGGAAGACTGTGGTAAAGGTTCTTTTGCCATGTTAATGAGGTCACTTTGGGAAATTCCCTCCATATGGAAAGGGGGGTTGGTTGCCTGTGGAGCCAACCACGTGATTAGAGGGTTGGGACTTTCAGCCTTATCCCACAAGCCCCTGGGAGGGGAGAGAGGCTGGAGATTGAATTCAAGCACGAGTGGTCAATGATTATATATATATATATATATATATATATATATATATATATATATATCTGCTATTAGAATATATATATATTTGCTATTGGAATGAATATATATATATATTTGCTATTGGAATGAATATATATATATATATTTGCTATTGGAATATATATATATTTGCTATTGGAATGAATATATATATATATATATATATATATATATATATATATATATATATTTGCTATTGGAATCTGAAATGTGTGTTGTTGGGGGGGGGCGGTGAGTTTTGTAGGACTGAGCCCTTAACCTATGGGATCTGACACTACCTACAGATAGTGTCAGAATTGAGCTGAATTGTAGAACATCCAGTTGATGTAGGAGAATTGCTTGGTGGTGAGGGAAATCCACCCCCCGCCCATGCACACACTGGGACTGGTGACCAGAATCTAATCTACTCCCTCCATATACCTTTGAGGTCTCAGACCCTAGGAACTCAGGCAGAAGTGCCTAATCTGTTTCTTCATTTGGGCCTCTTTGAACTCTATCTAAATTGCTGAGTTTAAATTGCTCCATCTGCTGGAATGAGTGTCTGGAGCTTGGTAGGAGTTTATGCCTCCTGAGTTTATCAGTCTTGGAATGTTCACTCTTCTTATCACTTACCATGCTGTTTCCTGCCTCCGAGTCTTTGTATATACATTGTTGCCACGGCATGAAAGGTTCTTTCTTTCTTTTAGTGACATTCCCACCCTCATAACGCACAAACTGCCCATCGCCTGGCAAAATGCCACTCAAACTTTGTATCACCCCTGGTATCATCTCTGAGGGGGTTGCCACAACCCCCACGACTGCGTCAGGGACCCCCCCTGCTGGTCTCTCCTGGCCTCCTTTCTCCTATGGCTTTGCCCAGAGCTGGAGAACTAATCAAGCTTAAGCCTCAGCGCCCCGCACTGACACAGGCCAGTTCCAAGTCCCTCGTTGTTTTATTGAGCATCGTCAATTTGAAACGTATTTAAGATTTGTCACGGCACCAGAATAGTTAAAATACCCTGAAATTTTACAGCTCACATGTAAAAGAAACTAGAGGTTTCCCCAAATTTGACAACAATCTTAACATTCACATTACTTATAATGAGTTGCAGGGCTGAAACTTTTCTAAACTACCAATAATAAAAGTTTTGATCACCTGAATGGAATGAGATTCTTTTTATTCTCTCTAGGAAATGATATTATTAAAATAATTGTCCTATTTATTTATAAGAGAATATAAAAATGGAAACATTAGTAGAGGGGTGAATCAGGCCATTGATAAGAATATTTTGTTTTTCTGGATTTGAGGATGTTTATTTAATAAATGCAGTTTAAAGATTGTAATTTGTATCATTTGTGATTTCTTTGTAAATCTAAAGCAATGTTTACTATCATACCTAAACTGGTACTATTTTTCTTTTTTTAAAATATGCTTGTATTGATTTTAGAGAGAGGGAAGGAGAGGGAGAGAGAAACATCTATTTTATAATAACATTTCCTAGAGAGTCTAAAAAGAATTCAATTCTATTCAGGTGATCAAAACATCTGTTGGCTGCCTCCTGCACGCCCCCTACTGGGGATTGAGCCCACAACCTGGGCATATGCCCTGACCAGGAGGGACCTCTTGGTGCATGGGGTGACAACCAACTGAGCCACACTGGCCAGGGCTGTACTATTTTTCTTAAACAGAGCTTGCAAAATTCTATCTGCTTCAACCTTCAAAACCTAGATTCACCCTGAGCACTGATCATACTCTATGGTCCTTGAACAAATCTTGCACGCCAGACTTTGAGCTCCCTGAGCATCTGACCAAACTTTATGCCCCAATAGCATTCAGCACAGGGCCAGGCACAAAATCATCAGACTGTTAACAAGGATCTAGTCCTAAGTTAACAATCTTTGTTGTGAGAGAAAGTCATCAACAATACCCTTCCAAGAACAGCTTTATTGAAATATTTGTTTCACTTATTTAAAGTGTACAATTCAATGGTTTTTAGTATATTCACAGTGTTGTGTAACTGTATTAGTTTGCTAGGGCTGTCATAACAAAATACCATAGACTGATGTCTTTAACAACAAAAAATTATTTTCTCTAAAGTCTAGAAGCTAGAGGTTCAAGATCAAGGTGTTAGCAGGTGTGGTTTCTTTTGAGGCCTTACTCCTTGGCTCACAGATGTCCACTTTCTCTCTGTGTTCAATGGTCATCTCTCCATGCATGCTTGTGTCTAGTGTCTCTCTGTGTGTCCTAATCTCTTCTTACAATTACACCAATCATATTAGATTAGAATGTACTAATATGGCTTCATTTTACCTTAATTATCACTTTCAAGGCTGTATCTCCAAATATAGTTCTACATTTTGAGGTATTGGGAGTTAGGTCTTCAACATATGAATTGGGTGTGTGTGTGTTACAAATTAGTCCCTATAGCATGTAATTGTAGAACATTTTCATCACCCCCAAAAGAAAGGTTGTACCTATTAGGAGTCAGACCTCATTTCTCCCTTCCCTAAGCCCTGGATAATCATTAATCTATTTTTTATCTCTATAGATTTGCCTGTTCTGTACATTTCTTATAAATGGTATCATACAAAAAAAGCACAAAAAAATGGTATCATACAAAGTGGTCTTTTTTGACTAGTCAGAAGTAATACCACCTTTTTCATTCCTGATTTCCATAAAGTTGAGTCTCCCCCCCCCCATTAGCCACTCTAGCTAAAAGTGTGTCAATGTTGTTGATCTTTTCAAATAACCAACTTTTGGTTTCACTGATTTTCTCCATTGTTTTTCTATTCTACTTATTTCCTCTCCAATTTTTATCTCCTTTCTGCTTGCTTTGCGATTATTTTGTTCTTTTTCTAGTTTCCTCGAGTGGAAGGTTAGGTTATGTTTGAGATATTTATTTATTTATTTATTTATTTATTTATTTATTTATTTATGTATTTATCTACTAGAGGCCTGGTGCATGTGCACTCGGGGGGGAGGGGGAGGGTCCCTCAGCCCGGCCTGTGCCCTCTCGCAGTCTGGGACCCCTCGGGAGATAATGACCTGCTGGCTTAGGCCTGCTCCCGGGTGGCAGAGGGCAGGCCCAACCCCTAGGTGCAGCCCCTGGTCAGGCTCAGAGCAGGGCCGATTGGGGAGTTGGGGCGCCGCCCCCTGTCATGCACAGAGCAGGGAGATTGGGAGGTTGCGATGCCACCCTCAGTCATGCTCATGGTAGGGCCAATTGGGGGGTTGGGGCACCACCCCCTGTCACACTCAAGGCAGGGTCGATAGGGAGGTTGTGGCGCCACCCGCTGTCACGCACAGAGCAGGGCCAATCAGGGGGTTGGGGAGCTCCCCCCTGTCACTCACAGAGTACGGCCGATAGGGGAGTTGGGGCACTGCCCCCTGTCACGCACAGAGCAGGGCCCATTAGGGGGGTTGGGGCTCTGTACCCTGTCATGCACAGAGCAGGGCCCATCAGGGGGTTGAGGAGCTCCCCCCTGTCACTCACAGAGTAGGGCCGATAGGGGAGTTGGGGCACCGCCCCCTGTCACACACAGAGCAGGGCGGATCAGGGGGTTGGGGCGCTGCCACTCTCACACTCAGGGCAGGGCCGATGGAGAGGTTATGGCTCTACCCCATCACACACAGAGCAGGGCCCGTGGGGGGGGGGGAGGGTTGGGGCGCCACACCCTGTCATACACAGAGCCGCAGGGCGATCAGGGGGTTGGGGACCTCCCCCCTATCAGGCACAGAGCAGGGCCGATCAGGGGGTTGGGGCGCCTTCCCCTGTCAGGAACAGAGCAAGGCCGATAGGGAGGTTGTGGCCCTGCCCCTTGTAACACACAGAGCCGCAGGGCGATCAGGGGGTTTGGGCGCTGCCCCCTGTCACACTGATCCCGGTGCTGGGAGGCATATTACCCTTTTACGATATAGAATAGAGGCCTGGTGCATGGGTGGGGGCCGGCTGGTTTGCCCTGAAGGGTGTCCTGGATCAGGGTGGGGGTCCCCACTGGGTGCCTGGCCAGCCTGGGTGAGGGGATGATGGCTGTTTGCAGCTGGTCACACACCCTTCAGGGTGGGGGTCCCCACTGGGGTGCCTGGCCAGTCTGGGTGAGGGGCTGAGGGCTGTTTTCAGGCTGACAGGTGACTAAAGCTCCCAAACGCTCCTTTTTTTATTTTTATTCTGGGCCAGCTTTAGCCTGGCTCCAGCTCTGAGGCTTCCTCTTCTGAAAGAAGGTATCTGGTTTGTTTCGGTTCTACAATCGAAACTCTGTATCAACTCTAACTCTGAGATCCCAGCTCCCTGAAAGCTGGTTTCTGGGGGTTTTTTTAGCTTCTATTTGTTACTATGTTTCTTAAACTGCAGGCTGAGAGGCCAGCAAGGCAGGCGGGGAACGTTGGAGTCCTCCGTCACTGAAGCAAGCAAGCCTCATGTTCAGTTTAAGCTTCCTGGCTGCCCGTGGCCATCTTGGCTGACAGTTAATTTGCCCTGTCAGTTAATTGGCTATCACCCCTGATTAGCCAATGGGAAGGGTAGCGGTCGTATGCCAGTTACCATGTTTCTCTTTTATTAGATAAGGATTTGAAACAAACATCGATTTCCTGTTTCACCTGTTTATGCATTCATTGGTTGATACTTATATGTGCCCTGACCAGGATGGAACCCACAATCTTGGCATATTGGGGCCGCGCTCTAACCAACTGAGCTACCCAGCCAGGGCTCCCCACATCTTTTCTGAGCGGTATACATGGCCCTGACCCCGAACCCAGGGGCTCAGAACCCTCTGCCCCACGCCATCCTCCTCGGCTTCTGGCTTTCTTTGGTTTAATTACTGCAGGCCAGTATCTGTGATGGTGTCATCCGTTGCTCTGACAGACTTCTCTATTGCTCTAGTCTTGTGCCAGGTCAGCGGAAAGCTGAATCTGAGTTCTCAGGCTCGGCTATCGACTCGTTCTGCCTGGGCCGTCCTGCGCCCCGATTGGTCCGCACCGCGCCCCGATTGGTCCGCCTACGCATCATGTGCTCAGCAGCCCGATGATGGCGGGCGCTGGGGAAGATTTGAGAGCTCTCTTCAGGGCGGGCATCCGCGCGGCGCTGGAGGCCTGGCCGGCCTTGCAGGTGAGTGGGGTCCGGGACGGGAACGGTTAGGGCCTGGAACAGACTGGGAATCGGCCGGCATTGGCGCTGCGGCTCGGCGGCCTCGGCGGCGGACTCCTGCGTCACCTCCCGCGGGCTGTCGGGCTGACGTGGTCGGCTTGGGCCTGTGTTCGCAGATCGCGGTGGAGAATGGCTTCGGGGGTGTGCACAGCCAGGAAAAGGCCGAGTGGCTGGGAGGTGCCGTGGAGGAGTACTTCTTCCGCAATGGTGAGCGAATGTCAGGTGCTGCGACTGTGGAGGGGGGTCGGTGGGGGAGGGGACGAGGGGGCGGAGGGTGGGGAGCAGGAGGCTGGGGGGTGGAGAGTCCGCACTTCCTCTTGTGCAATTTGTCGGCTGGTACCTGAGGGCGAGGTGGAATGAATTACCAGCTTTGGAGTCAGAATCCTGAGGTCAGATGCCTTACGGGAGGCTGTTACTCATGGTATCACTCTGGGCATGTCATTTTATCTCCCTGAGACTCAGTTTCCTAAAATGGGCATGAAAGTAGCCACCCCCCGAGCTGTCCAATAGAAATATAATGCGAGTCACGTCTCATTACGTTAAATAAAATTGTGCAGTTGTTTTACATCATTTTTAGCATTACGTTTTCAAAATCTGGGTATTTTAGTTTTTCCAAAAAAAATTTTTTTTTTAAATCCTCACCTGAGGATATTTTCCCATTGATTTTTAGGGAGAGTGGAAGGGAGGGGAAGAGACAGAGAAAGACGTGATGTGAGAAACACATTGATTGGTTGCCTCCTGCAGGCGCCCCAACCAGGGCCTGAGCCAGGGAGGAGCCTGCAATTGTGGTACGTGCCCTTGACCGGAATCGAACCCAGACGTATGCTCTATCCACTGAGCCAAACCTGCTAAGGCCAGTTTTAGCAAATTTCAGTTTGGCCTAGCCACGTTTTAAGTGCTCAATAGCCACATCTGGCTGTTTGAACAACAGGGATCTACACCTTTGTTGTGCCTTCAGGGCACAGAAGAATAAGGGGCCCTGCCGACGGCCTTTTGCATAGTATGATTTTTAGAAAATTCTTCACTCAGTTTTTTAGTCTTGGAGATGACAGTAGGCAGAGACTTTCTCTCAAGGAAATTTACAGTCTAGCGAGGGATCCAGATGATTAAATAGACATGCACACACTGGGTGGTAGGTGTTCTAATATAGAGGAGCTCAGGGTGCCTGGGTAACAGGAAACTTGGGAGGAGGTTTCTTTGGTGGTGGTTGAGCTGAGTCTGAAGAGATGAGAAAGAGTTAACTAGGTGGAGGAGGCAGGGAGAGCAACACTCAAATAAATTCTGTGGTATGAGGAGATTATGTGTTATATTTGGAAAGTGGTAGGGTGCTCAGCATTGGAGCGTGTGTGTGTGTGTGCGTGCGTTCACGCATGCTTGCTTGTGGGTGTGTGGAGGAGAGGAGTGGCAGAGAGTGAAGCTGGGGCGGGTGGGGAGGCCCTGGAAAAGGGTAGGACGCTGATGGCCTTACATGCCTTTGATTTTGTCCTTTAGGCCAGTGTTCACCAAAATGCATGCTATGGAAGCATAGTTCTGTTAGATGTTCAGTGAAGAAAAAACTTCTCCAGCCAAATTATGTAAGAAAAGCTCTTTTCTTCAGCTCCTCCTTAAGAGTCACAATAATTATTAACATAGTAGAGGCTAGGACAGTGATGGCGAACCTCTGACACGCGTGTCAGAGGTGACACGCGAACTCATTTTTTTGGTTGATTTTTCTTTGTTAAATGGCATTTAAATATATAAAATAAATATGAAAAGTATAAGTCTTTGTTTTACTATGGTTGCAAATATCAAAAAATTTCTATATGTGACACGGCACCAGAGTTAAGTGAGGGTTTTTCAAAATGCTGACACGCCAAGCTCAAAAGGTTCACCATCACTGGGCTAGGATAAGGATAAGAACTAGTAAAAAGAAGCCTGTTTACCTTTCTTTCCCATTAGCTTTCTGCAATAGATTCCTTTAAAACCGAGCAGGACAGTTATTTCTCAAAAGCACAATGTGAACACTGCAGTAGGTGAGAAAAATTCATGGGCAGGTTCTAAGGTGAGTAATAGGATGGGATTTGCTGACTAATGGGAGGCTGTTTCTCTCTAGAAAGTGATGAGGCCTGGACTAGGGCAGTGGTGATAGTCATGGAAAAGAAGGGGTGGGTTAGGGACTTGGAGATTGCTTGGCTGTAGAGGGGGAAGGAAAAGGAGGCAGGTTTCTGGTATGAGTGACCTGGTGGATTAGGTGCCTTTCATGGTACAGAGGAACCCTGGAGGGTGAGAAGTACGTTTGGAGGGTAAGTAAGGTGATGAGTCTGGCTTTAGATATGGAGGGTCTGAGGCACCTGTGAAATAGGTGAAGCAGTCTGAGTTGGAGACAGATTTGGAGGATGTTAGATTAGAGTGGTTGAGAAAGCCAAGGGGGTGAATGAAGTCTCCTTGGGGGGGGTAGGTAGGGGGAGAGGGAGGAGCTTTGTGGAAGACTGAGTAATTCTCCAATTCAGAAGAAGAGGACGGGCCCATAAGGTAACAGAAACCCAGAGGAGGGCTAAGCCAAAGCCACGCAATAGGATGTTGATGTCAAGGCTATGATATTTCATCATTGCAAGTATTTATATCCATTTCTTACCTATCCCATTGGTGTGTGGCCTCCTGTATCCAGGGAGCCACAGTTATGAAGGGTTTCTCCATTTCAAAAAAAGGGATGTTCAAACCCAGAATGCAGAGCACATCAGTGAATAAAAGGCTCACTGTGTGGACCCTTACCCACCAACCAGATGTGGCCCCAGCTAGTAGGCGTTGAAGAGTAGCAGGCAGGAGTGGTGAAGTTGGCTTGTCTCTGACCAAAGGGTTCTGTCCTTTCCTATTCAGCTGACTTGGAGCTAGATGAGGTGGAGGACTTCCTCGGGGAGCTCATGACCAACGAGTTTGATACAGTTGTGGAGGATGGGAGTCTGCCGCAGGTGAGCATGTCATGGGCACAGCTGCCTCCTTCTTGCCTATAGTTTTTCTTTTCCCCAAGTGTCTATTTTAGGCCAAGACTCTTGGCTCTAACCATTGAGCATTGCACAAGAACTTTTTATGACTCCCTATTGCCTAGTCTTCCAAGGCCTTTCCAAATCCTACCTCTTCTTTTTTAAATAAATTTTTTATTGATTTCAGAGATGGAGAGGGAGAGAGAGAAACATCAATGAGAATCACTGATCGGCTGCCTCCTGCATGCCCCCTACTGGGAATCAAGCGTGCATCCCAGGCATGTGCCCTTGACCAGAATTGAACCTGGGACCCTTCAGTTCACAGGCCGGCACTCTATCCACTGAGCCAAACCAGCTAGGGCTTCTCTTTTCTCTTGAGATGCCATTCCCAGCCAGGTCTGTTCCTCACCCCCATCCCAAGGGCAGGTCAGGCCAGGTACATTTTCACCCCTCCCCTGGTTAACATCACTCCCCTGCTGGGATTGCCTTCCCTTTTACATCTTCCATCTTTCAAACCCAGTTTTAGTGCCTTCCCAGCTAGGAGGCCTTCCTTCAGTGCTTCAGGCCATTACCTGAGCTTTTCATATGTGGTTCCTTCATTAGTGAACTCCTTGGGGGAGGAAAGAGCCCCATTCTCCTCGGGGAAATTCCAAACCCTTCCCCACGCTTGCTGCAAACATGGCCTGTTGTATTGTAGCTTCTCTAGAAAACCCAAGCTGGTTGAATGTTTTCTTGATAGGTGAGCCAGCAGCTGCAGACCATGTTCTACCACTTCCAGAGGGGGGATGGGGCCACTATGAAGGAGTTGGCCTCCCACATCACCCAAAGAAAGCGCAGGGTTAGAGCCACTGCACTTTCGACAGACAGACAGACGGATGATGATAATGCGGACAGCGCGGAGGAGATGGAGGTGAGAGGGGTGCCCTTGGGTGGGGGAGATGTAGATTTTCAAAAAGCTTTTATTATTATTATTATTACTAGAGGCTCGGTGCACAAAAATTTGTGCACTCGGGCGGGGGGGGGGAGTCCCCCAGCCCGGCCTGTGCCCTCTCGCAGTCTGAGACCCCTCGGGAGATAACGACCTGCTGGCTTAGGCCTGCTCCCGGGTGGCAGAGGGCAGGCCCAATCCCTAGGTGCAGCCCCTGGTCGGGCTCAGAGCAGGGCCGATTGGGGAGTTGGGCCGCCGCCCCCCGTCACGCACAGAGCAGGGCTGATCAAGGGGTTGAGGAGCTCCCCCTGTCACTCACAGAGTAGGGCCGATAGGGGAGTTGGGGCACCGCCCCCTGTCACACACACAGCAGGGTGGATCAGGGGGTTGGGGCGCTGCCACTGTCACACTCAGGGCAGGGCCAATGGGGAGGTTATGGCTCTACCCTGTCACACACACAGCAGGGCCCGTGGGTGGGGGGGGATTGGGGTGCCGCACCTTGTCACACACAGAGCAGGGCCGATCAGGGGGGTTTGGTCGCTGCCCCCTGTCACGCTGATCCCGGTGCTGGGAGGCCTCACGGCTCCGCTGATCCCAGTGCTGGGAGGCATATTACCCTTTTACTATATAGGGTAGAGGCCTGGTGCACGGGTGGGGGCCAGCCTGGGTGAGGGGATGATGGCTGTTTGCAGCTGGTCATATACCCTTCAGGGTGGGGGTCCCCACTGGGGTGTCTGGCCAGCCTGGGTGAGGGGCTGAGGGCTGTTTTCAGGCTGATGGGTGACTGAAGCTCCCAACCTGTCCTTTTTTCCTTTTTTTTTCATTCTGGGCCAGCTTTAGCTCTGAGGCTCAGCTCCAGCTATGAGACTTCCACTGCTGAAAGCAGTTTTCTGGCCTTTGTTTACCCTTCTGTATTTGAAACAATGTTGCGGTCCTGCTGGCTGAAGCCCGGGGTTTTGTTTAGCTTCTATTTTTGTAACATAGTTGCTTAGAGTTGCAGCTGAGAGGCCGGCAAGGCAGGCGGGGAAAGTTGGAGTCCTCCGTCACTGAAGCAAGCAAGCCTCATGTTAGTTTCCAGCTGCCTGGCTGCCGGCTGCCATCTTGGCTGGCAGTTAATTTGCATATCTCGCTGATTAGCCAATGGGAAGGGTAGCGGTCGTACACCAATTACCATGTTTCTGTTTTATTAGATAGGATTATTAATGATTTGAGAGGAAGGGTGAGGGAGAGAGAAATAGAAACATCAATGATGAAAGGGAATCATTGATTGGCTGCCTCCTGCACGCCCCACACTGGGTATTGAGCTGCAACCTGGGCGTATGCCCTGACCGAGAATCGAACGGTGATCTCCTGGTCCATAGGTCAGCACCCAATGACTGAGCCATGCTGGCTGGTCAAGATGTAGATATTTTCAATTTTCTGGGAGATCAGCTACTTTTGTAGGGAAATGATGGGGGTGGGGTGGTAGTGGCTGTATTATCCAGAGAGGGCAAGGAACTTTCCTAAGGTCACACAGCCAATCTTTGCAAAGCGGGGAGGAGAGCCTGGGTCTCCCAATGGCCACAACTGGGAGGCGTTGTATTTAGCTCTCTCCTGTGTTTCTCCTGCAGGTCACAGCTACGAATGATGGGGCAGCTACTGGTGGGGTCTGCCCCCAGCCTGAACCCTCTGGTCCAGACCCCCAGACTATTAAGGAAGAAGATATAGTGGAGGATGGTTGGACCATTGTCCGGAGAAAGAAATGAGTGGGGCTGCCAATGGTTTGGGCCCTTGTTTTAAGGATTTTTTTGGAGGATTGTGGATCTTTGGACTGGTTATCCCATCTCCATCCTCTCCCTATTCCCCTGTCTAGCTCCCTCCAGGGGAAGAAGAGCCCTAGGGTCCTTGGCCTTGGGGTGGTAGGACCTGGTTGACCACACCCCCTTGGGCCGTAAGTTATTATCTGAACGGTGAGGCCTGGTTTCCCAGCACAGTGCCTTGGGTGCAGTCAGTGTGAAGAGTAGGATGAGTGGGTGTGGGTGCAGTTGGAGACGCTGAATGCTGGTTGACAGTGGGCAGGTAGATCTATGAAGGGAGAGAGGACCAGCAGAACCAATACTTCTGCTGGGTCAGGAGCGGTGAGATGAACATGGCAGCTGGAAGAGAGAGTCATTGACAATGTGAAAGAAAGTAGCTGCGTTACCTCTCCCACTTTTCTGCTGCCCGTAAACACACACACACACACACACACACACACACACACACACACACACAGCAGCTCAGCCCCATCCTGCAGCCCAGCCTCCAGCCCTGGTTCCTTCAGGAAGTCTAAGACATTGGCAAGGTGGTGAGCTTGGGGGACCTGGGCTTTGTTTTCTGTCTCCTGCAACCTCTTTCCAAACTCTTCATCCAATTCCATCCATGTCCAGGGATGAGGCTTAAAAGACATGAATAAATAACACCTTAACGTTGAACCTGTCACTTGGTCTGTTGTGAGTAGCCTTGATATCATTCTTCGGGGAGCTGAGACACCGAGCTCGGCAAGGGAGCAGGTTCTGGGCCCACCCGAGCAGTCTGGTACTTTGGACAAACACACAGATGGGCGAACAGAGCACAGCAGTGCCCTGAAAGTTTCCATAAGCCTGAAATAAACTGTATTTTTTTTTCTTTAAAAAACAAAACAAAACCGAGAGTATCCATTGTTCTTCCCCCCTGTTCCCCTGTCCTGCCCGGTGGCCCTGCCATGGGTCTGGACGATAAAATACTGGGTAGCCTTGGGATTGGGTAGAAGCTGTAAGCCATGGAGAGGCAGGAAGGATCTGGTCACTGCTCCACCTCGCATCGTACGTGTGAAGACACTGGGTGAGGGGACAGGGGTGGGCCAGGGCCCCAGTGGGTGAACTGGCACTTGAATCCAGGTCTCTCCTGCCTCTGGTGCTTTTAGGGGGATGGGGTAGAGGGCAGAATCTGTGGGGTATTGAGGGGATGGGGAAACGGCCTAGTTCAGGCAGGTCTAGCAACAGCTCCCACCCTCCCTGGGGACGGGGATTAAAAAAAATGAACATCACTGTAGGAATATTTCTTTTAAAAGCCCCCATTTTGTGAAAAGATGAATTAAAAAACCCAAGACCCAGCATTCGGGATTGAAAGTGCCCATGATGGGAGTTCAAGTATTGACTGAGCTGGGAGGGAGGGGGCTGGGGCCCCCAGTCGGACATGGGCAGCTAGAGTGTGGGGCAGGGGGCCCCAAGTCCCCCCAAACCCTCTAGGTCTTGTCTCGGGTCTGGGGGGCTTCAGAGGGTTCAGCGGTGGCTCCTGAAGCTGCCACCTGTGCCTCTTCCATCTCCCTGTCCTCAGACAGTGTGGGCCCCGGGCAGAACGTGTCCCCACGGCCCGCCCGGCCGAGCACAGCCATCCAGCGCCGCTGCAGCTCCTCTGTCTCGGGGCTGAAGTACCAGCTCAGGTGGCTCTGGGTGATCTTGAAGACATGCCGTCTGTCGGGCCGCTCCCCGGCCTCAGGAGGCCCCACCTCAAAGCCAATGAGGGGCAGGCTGCGCTGGGCTTTCACATCCTGGGGAACGGACAGAGCCAGGGTCACCGGAGGCTGCGCTTCTCACTGCTTTTTCATCTGCTAACCCCCCTCTTTTCCTTCCCCTGCTCAAGAACCTTCCAAGGCTCTACTGGTAGCAACAGAAACTTGTCTGGGGCTGGCACGCAGGCTGGGTTCAAATACCCGTTTCCTCCTACACCCCAAACCAGCCGGGCTAGTTTCCTTAGTGTATACCAAGTAATGTCTTCAGGCCTCTGTCTAGGCTGTTGCCCCCATTTACACGTTCTTCCCCATCCAGATTGGATCTACTAGTGCCCCACCTGCACCCTGGCTTTCTCTGGGAAGCTAGCCCCTCCCCCCACCCCCACCCCTCACATTGGCCCACAATCCTTGTTTCTAGCCAGTCTGTCTCACAAGGGTGGGGGTTCTGATTTCTACTTAGGTTCACGCAATCCCCAAGGCCAAGGACTGAAGGGGAAGGGGGGTAGCCTGGCTCTGCCAGGTGGTTGAAGGGACCCGAAGGAGGATGCACACCTGAGGGGCTCCATAGATGTACAGCACCAAGGGCTCATTCTCAGGGACCACAAACCATGCCTTGTGCCAGCCTTTCCCGCCCTTCTCCATGTAGTGCAGGAAGCTGCAGATGACGCTGTTCTCCGCAGCCACTGAGGCCTGCTTCTGTGGCCAGAGACATAGAGGGCATGAGTGTTGATAGAAGGCCTGGCCGGGCTCCTCTGGGCTTCAGTACCCCTCAGCGGAGGTATTGCTGTGCCCATACTTCAGATGAGGACGCTGAAGCTCAGGCGGCAGCAGTGATTTGCCCAATGTCCCCCAGTGAGTCAGACAGGCCATGGCTACTACCTCTAAGAGCTGGTGGGAGAGGCACCTAAATGCCAGTCAGGCGTTCTTCCCTCAGTTCATTTATTCCTCAAGTCCTTTTATGCATTTGTACCTCACCTTTTTATTTTTTCCATCTTTTGTCATATCCATCCCCTACACTCAGCAAGAGGCGACCTGGCATTGTGGTTAAGGGGATGGGGGGTGGGGGGTGGGGTGGGTAAGGCTCAGAATTCCAGCTCTAGATGATGTATTGACTCGGAAGGAAAACAGATAGAGCTATTGTAAGGATTAAATGAATTAATAGATGCAAAGCGCTTAGAATAGTGCCTGGCACAGAGTAAGAGTTCTTTAAATGTTAAATAAAATAAATACCTCGATTTGGCTAAGAAACAAAACCAAAATGTGCACGCGCCTAGAAAGATAGGAAGCATAAGTGTTAGTGATACTCTAGTGGGTAGAAGAAATAGGGTGTTTTTATTACTTGTTTAGATTGTCGAGTTTTCTTCAGTGCACATATCCTACTTTGTAATAAGAAGAGATCATTTGTTAATTAAAAAACATGCAAGTTCTGCCACTCACTGGTTGTGTCACTTGGTTAAGTAACTTCCTTGGGCCTCAGTTTCCTCATTTGTAAAACAGGGATAGTAATAGCATGGATAGATTCATTACTATGAAGATAAATGCCTAAAGCACTGAAATAAAAAGCCAGGTGGTTTTGCCAGGTGGCCGAAAGGACCCAACTGGCTTTCATCCAGTTGCATTCATTTTATGAGCTCCAAGCTTCGGTCACTTGTTCAGTGGATGCACGTGGCACTACAGTTTCAGAGATACCCAGCCTCAATCACTGGGTGGGTGGCTGGGACCCATGTGCTTGGCGTGTGAGGGTCAGTGCTCATAGGCCTGGCTCTTACCTCCAGGATGGACCTCCGGCGCTGGGGTGTATGCTGGCTGCAGGCTGGGCTACTCCCAGGCACCCCGTGCAAGGCCACATAGCAGTCAGTACACACACGGTTGGAGCGATTGTTGTCATAGATGAGGCGGGCCCGGAACTCGGAGCACTTCCCACAAACCACCTGAAGTGGCAAATGGGCAAGAGATGCCTGATTTCCAGAAAGCCTTCCCCTTCAGTGTCCCAACTCCCATGATGGACTCCCGGCCTTTCCTCACCCTGCCCTCTCAGAAGTGGGCCTTCTGGTGGCCAGCCTGGCCCCTCCCTGGCTCTGCCCAGCCTCCCAACACTCACGTGCCCGCAGGCCTTGCAGTGGTGCCTGCGCTTGGTGATGGAATTGAAGGGCTCCTGGCAGCGCATGCACATGGTGACTTCCTTTTCTCGGATGGGTGTTGGTGCACGCTTCCCAAGATCCACGTTCTGGAGAGAGGGCCAGGTCCTGGTTCAGAGGCAGCTACTCCCTAGGCCCAGCCCAGCCAGCCCAGCCCAGCCAGCCCAGCCAACCCTCACCCCTGCCCCAAGGCCTGGATCATCACTGGGAGGCAGCAGACACATTCAGAAGACCTGCCTTTCATAATTTTCGTATTTCACAAAATCCTATCATAGCTGTTAAGCATTTAAAAAAATCCTATCCTTCTTAAAGCTACCTAAGCTGTTTTTTTAAAACACATATAACAACCCTAGCTGGTTTGGCTCAGTGGATAGAGCATTGGCCTGCAGATTGAAGGGTCCTGGGTTCGATTCCAGTCAAGGGTACATGCCTGGGTTGCGGGCTCCATCCCCAGTGGTGGGGTGTGCAGGAGGCAGCCGGCCAGTAATTCTCTGTCATCATTGATGTGTCTAGCTCTCCCTCTCCCTTCCTCTCTGAATCCATAAAAATATATATAAAAAAATAAAAAACAGCCTAGCTGGGTGTGGCTCAGTGGTTTAGCGTCGACCCAGGAAGCAAGAGGTCACCAGTTCAATTCCCAGTCAGGGTATATGCCCAGGTTGCAGGCTCGATCCCCAGTGGGGGGTGTGCAGGAGGCAGCTGATCAATGATTCTGTCTCATCATTGATGTTTCTATCTCTCTCTCCCTCTCCCTTCCTCTCTGAAATCAATAAAAATATATTTAAAAAAACCTAACATAGTATTGTACAATATTCCCATATTCAATGACTAGTCAGTGGTAATAGTTCAGAGTGTTGTGCCGGGAGATATAGAATTAATATTGCTATATAGTTTTGTTAACTCCTGTTTTTCTGCTACTGTATTACATGTTACATGTATGCATGTTAAAGGCATTGCTGAAAAAATAAAAGACCTGCCTTTGAGTCCCGGCTGTATCCTTACCTTATTGTGCTACTGAACACAAGTCATTTCTATTCTCTGGGCCTGCATTTCCCCAGTGATATCTGCGGCCCTACCAACAAGACTGTGCTTCCGGTCTCCCTGGGTAAGGTGGGACTTGGAGGTCCAGTAAAGAGGGAGGGGGTGGGACTCTTACTGGAGAGTTAGGGGGTGTGTCTTCATCTTCCCTGTTTGTTGAGTTCAACAGTTTGAAGGTCTCCAGCGTCTGTTCATGCTTCAGAAGGGTGGAGTTGATGGCCTGGGGAGGAGGTGTAAGAAGTAGGTCAGATCACCTCACAACCCGTCCATTTCCACCCTCACCTCACTTTCCTATGACCTAGCCCGAGGTCAGAAAAGTTGCGTTCTAGGCACAGCTCTGCCCCTTGCTAGTAGTCTCAGTTCTGATATTTGTGAAATGAGGGTGGGGATCAGTGGCTGAAAAACCTCAAAAGGCCTTCCTAGCCACTGTCTGGGCTTAATTACGCTTTTACAGGGCTTAACTCACTGGGCTCACACTCCCAGAGGAGGCAGGTCTCTAAAGGAAGAATTTGTGAGTTTTTACCTCTGGACCTCAGTGAGCTTATCTGTAAAATGGGGCTGGGAAAGTTTGTTGTCCAGGCTCATAGTGGTCAGATGTCAGTTTTAGGGGAGAGTTCACCAACCCCTTGGGAGCCTGTGAATACTCTTCCTGCCCCTACCACAAAGCCTTCTTGGATGTTACCTGGACCCAGTCTTTCTTCTCCTCCTCAGTCCTTGGGGGCAAAAAAAGAAAGATGTTGGGTTAGGCAGGCCAAGCAAAAGCGATCAGAGAGGTAAAGAGCAGATGTTTTAGAGTCAGATAGACCTGGGTTTGACTCTCTACTCCTTCACTTATAACGCATGTGACCTTAGGCACATCCTTTAACCTGTCTGAGCTATTTATCCAGTAATTACTAATACCTTCCAGACTTGGTGCTAGGGACTTGGGCCCCAGAGGGGACCCTACCCTCAAGGAACTAGTGGCCTGCAGGGTGGGGTGGGGTGGGGGGGACAAACAGGGACAATACAAGGGTATTAGTGCAGCGACAGTGAAATCGGGCTGAGGAGTCCAGAAGAGGAGACCAGCCCCGTCTGCAGTTTGGGTGGGGGTTGCTAAGGAAGGCCTTCCCTTAAGGAGGTGCTAAGCTTCAGGTAAAGATTAGGTGTGTGTGACAGTAGGGATATACAAGAAACCATAAATAGTTCCCTCTTGCAGGAATGTCAAGTGTGAGACAGAAGAGCAGTTTCTTTTTCTTCACTTGGAAAATGGAGATGATCATTACTTAACTGGGGTGACATTTACATGCCCAGCACAATCCCTGGTACACTAGATGCTCAATTAGTGTGGATTTCCCCCTCCCTTTGCCTTTCTCCCCTGACTCTCCTGTCTGCCCCGCAGTTTCCCCGGCCTCTGCCCTGGTTGCAGCCCCATCATGTGCTCACTAGGACTCAGCCCAGCTTCTTGGCTGATTTCCTCCTGGTCTCTTCTAATGACCTTCATATGCATACTCCAGACATCAAAAGTGCTCTTCTAACCCTAGCTGGTTTGGCTCAGTGGATAGAGCATCAGCCTGTAGACTGAAGGGTCCCAGGTTACATTCCAGTCAAGGGCACATGCCCGGGTTGCGGGCTTGATCCCCAGTAAGAGGCAGGAGGCAGCCAATCAATGATTTTCTCTCATCATTGATGTTCCTATCTCTCTCTCCCTCTCCTTTCCTCTCTGAAATCAATAAACAAATTTTTTTAAAAGTGCTTTTCTATTATGAAAGTGTGATTATATTTTTAGAACCACTTCATGAAAAATTAAGGATGTGAGCCAATATTTAGCTACAAGTATGTTCACTGCAATGCTGTTTATGCTAGTGAAAAAACTGAAAGTGGCCTAAGTCTCTGACAATAGGGAATCAGGTAAAAAAAGAAAAAGAAAAAAAAAAGTACATCACTACTGAACACCAGCCAGGGCCAGCATTCTATTTTTGTTTAAAAATTATATGTGAGCCCTAGCCAGTGTGGCTCAGTTGGTTGGAAGTTGTCTCATGCACCGAAAAGTTGCCAGTTCAATTCCCAGTCAGGGCACATGCCCAGGTTTCTGGCTTGATCCTCAGTGGGGAACGAGCAGGAGGTAGCCAATCGATGTTTCTCTCTCTTACATCAATGGTTCTCTCTCTCCCTTCTTTTCTTTCTAAACACCAATATAAATACTTAAAAAATATATGTGACACGAGTGTTTACATTTGTCAAAACTCATCAATGCATTTGACCCCCTTAAGGCGTATGCATTTCACTGTTTGAAAATTTTGCCTCAGGAGAAGGAGGATACCTAAAACAAATATTGAACTTTAGTTGATTATATGCCCATGAACGTCTTTAGGGGTGAGGTGTAGCAATGTCTACAAATGACTTTGAAATGCATTTTAAAAATCAGATGGATTGGTAGATGGATAAAAAGATTTGCAGAATCTATACAGTGGGCTTCTAGGTGTTCATTGTACAATTCTTTAAACTTTTCTGTATCTTGGAAATTTTTCATAGTTAAATACGGAAAGAAAACATTGTGTGCTTATATGTGAGTATGCATACACACACACACACACACACACACACACACACACACACGTGCGCGCACACATATGTGAATAGAGGAAAGGCCTCAGAGGGGATCTGCCAACACAGCAGCACTGGTTCACTCTAGGTGGTACAATTCTAGGGAATTTTACTTTATTCTGATTGTACTATTTTTTAAAATTCTACTTTGTTTATATTTTCTAATTTCTTTGCAATAGAAAAGATTGCTTTTGATTTTTAAGAGCCACAATAGTGTTTTTGGCAATGCATGCTGAAGTATTGGGGTGAAGTGCCATGTCTGTAATTTACTTTAAAATGGTTTAGTAAGCCGGTTTGGCTCAGTGGATAGAACATTGGCCCGTGGACTGAAGGGTTCCGGGTTTGATTTCAGTCAAGGGTATGTACCTCGGTTGCAGGCTCCGCCCTTGTCAGGGCGCATGCAGGAGGGAACTAATTGATGTGTTTCTCTCACATCCATGTTTCTCTCTGTCTTTCCCTCTCTTTTCCATCAATGGAAAAATATCCTCAGGTGAGGATTAAAAAAATAAATAAATTAATTAAATGGTTTAGTAAGCCTGGCCAGCATGACTCAGTGGTTGAGTGTCAACCTATTTGATTCCTGGTCAGGGCACATGCCTGGGTTGCAGGCTCAATCCCCAATAGGGGGCGTGCAAGAGGCAGCCTATCAATGATTCTCATCTTTGATGTTTCTATCTCACTCTCCCCCCACTTCCTCTCTGAAATAAGAAAAAAAAAAAGACATTTAAAGAAATGATTCAGTAAAAGATAAATAAAGCAAAATGGCAATAGTTGTTGACTTCTAAGTCAGTGGTTCTAAACCCTTTTGCACACACTACTACACCTGGGGAGCTGTTAAAACTCCCCATGTTCAGGCTACACCCCACACAAATTACATCAGGGTCTCTGGGGGGCAGGGTGCCAAACATCAGGTTTTTTAAAAGCTCCCCAGGTGAGGTTGGCACCAAGGTTGAGATTCGGTTGTCTAAATGGTGCGCATATGGGTGTTTCTTGTATTTTGACTTTTCTCCATATTTGACATTTTTTATTAAAATATATATTTTTAAGGACAGGATTGCAAAGCAAACCCTCCATGCTTTCCTCCCGCCACTAGGAGGAAACCCTGCACTACTCAGCCCGCCCTTCTTCGCCCAGCTTTCCTCAGCAGCCCCCTCTCTCATCACCAGTAGACTATACACCCTGCAGGGCCCCACACCTGCCCCCCCCCCATACCAGTAGGCTTTGTTCTTCTTTTCCTGGCCACAGGCCTCCAGGATGCTTTGTCTCCCAGAGTTTCAAACACCCTCTAGCCCACATTCACCTCTCTCTCTCTCTCTCCTGCCTCTCAGCAGCCCCAGCAATGAGGGTTCTGACTCTCATTTCTCACTTCTTTGCAGTCTGCCAGAAGCAGATCATCTAGCCCAGTGGTCGGCAAACCGTGGCTCGCAAGCCACATGCGACTCTTTGTGGCTCTTCCACAAAATACCACGTGCAGGCACGCACGTACAGTGCGATTGAAACTTCGTGGCCCATGCACAGAAGTCGGTATTTTGTGGAAGAGCCACACTCAAGGGGCCAAAGAGCCACATGTGGCTCGCGAGCCGCAGTTTGCTGGCCACGGATCTAGCCATATGCATCCATTCTCTGGCCTCGACCATGACCTTGGTACCTATCACCTGGGCCCTCAGAAGGCAGCATGAGCTCCAATCCCAACTCTGCTCCTTTCTAGCTGTGGAATCTTGGGCAAGGTGCCTAACTCTTCTGTGCCTCAGTTTTCTCATCTGTAAAATGGGGTAGATGGTAACAGTAGCTTCAAGGACTGTTTTATTTTTTAAAACATATTTTTACTGATTTCAGAGAGGAAAGGAGAGGGAGAGATAGAAACATCAATGATGAGAGAGAATCATTGATTGGCTGCCTCCTGCACCCATGGGAATGGAACCATGACCTCCTGGTTCAGAGGTCAACACTCAACTACTGAGACACACCCGCCAGGCAAGGGGTTGTTTTAAGGACTGATTACACTTAAATTGTTTAAGCTAAAATTAAGTTAAAACAGTGCCTGGCGTAAGAGCAAGTAAGTCTTCATTAAATGTGAGCTACTATTATAACCATCCAAGTAGAGGATAGATAAGAAAGAAGCCTCCTTGTTTAATGGCTGGACATTACTTTTAACTTTATTATTTAAATTTGTTTTCCTGTTTGAAAAATGTCAAAAGTCATGGACAACAGTGTGGGATTGCTGGGGGGAGGGGGGAGTGGAGGGAGGTGGAAGAGGATATGGGGGGGATAAATGGTGATAGATGGAGACTTGACTTGGGGTGGTGAACAAACAACACAGTGTAGAGATGATCTGTTGTGGAATTGTGGACCTGAAACTCCTATCATTTTAACCAGTGTCACCCCAATAAATTCAATAAAAAGGAAGAAAAATTTCATCCTAGCTGGTCTGGCTCAATGTGGATAGAGCATCGGCCTGCAGACTGAAGGGTCCTGGATTTGATTCCAATCAGGGCTCAATCCCCAGTAGGGGCCGTGCAGGAGGCAGCCGATCAATGATTCTCTCTCATCATTGATGTTTCTATCTGTCTCTCCCTCTCCCTTCCTCTCTGAAATCAATAAACATATATTTTAAAAAGAAAATAAAAAAAAATTCAAGCATACTGAAAAACACAGTATAGCACAAGTACATTAAATATCTACCCACTATATGGATGCAAAAATTTAAAATATTTTGCTATATTTGCTTCATTTTTATTGATATATATATATGTGTGTGTGTGTGTGTGTGTGTGTGTGTGTGTGTGTGTAAAAGTGTATATATATGTATGTATTTTTGGTTGATAAGTCATTTAAAAAGAAATTACACATATGATAGAACTCCTCAGCATGCACCATCAGAAAACAAGACCATTCTCTCATCCACTCCCTGAGGAATTTAGCAGTCATTTCCCAAAAGCTCAATTCACATTTACATTTTCCCAATTGTCTTGCAAATATCTTTTAGGGCTGTTTTTCTCACACCAGGGATCAAGCATTGTAGTTGGTATTTCTCTTGAATCTCTGAATCTACAATAAACTCTCTGTATTGTTATTCAAACCCACCAGAAAAAGAAGCATCTTTGGGGAAAGGTGCCCACCTTTTCCCAGGAACATCCCCCCCCCCCCTTGGGAGGTAGCCTGTTGGGCATGGCCCTAGGCAGAGAATGCCTCAGCCTATCTGAAGGGAAGGTACAGGCAAGGGCAGGTACCTGGCCTGGAGCTCCAGGGAGCGCTGCTTTCCTGACACCAGGAAGGTCCGAGGCAGATTGAGGTTGGAGCTTTCCTTTAGCTGAAATGGAGGGAGAAAGCAGCTTTGTGAGGGCTATTGAATCCCTCATCCTTTGCACGCATGCGCACACAGACTTGGGGGGCAAAGTCAGACGCCTCTGTTACAACCTCCCAGCACCAAGGCCCCATTTTCGGTTCCCATTTCCCACGCCCTGGCACTTACCTCCATGCCATCTACATCGATGCGTGCCCGCACGCTAAACTTCTGGCCAAGGAGCCGCAGCCTGGGCACGCAGTAGAGGAGGCGGTCATTGAACTAGGAAGGAAAACATTGGGCTGTAGGTGCGCAGGATCCAGGAGAGCTGTGCCCAGCTCCCTACAATCTTATAGGACTCCCGAAGCTTTATGACTGGGGAGTCAAGGCAACAGATGGAGACAATGGCCTAGACAGGACACAAAGGTCGCAAGGAGCCCTAGCCGGTTTGGCTCGATGGACAGAGCGTCGGCCTGCAGACCAAAGGATCCCGGGTTTGATTCCAGTCAAGGGCATGTACATTGGTTGCAGGATCCTCCCTGGCCCATGCAGGAGGCAACCAATCAATGTATTTCTCTCACATCGATGTTTCTGTCTTTCCCTCTCCCTTCCACTCTCCCTAAAAATCAATGGAAAAATATCCTCAGGTGAGGATTAACAATAAATAGATTAGATAGATAGATAGATAGATTATTGATAGATAGATAGATAGATAGATAGATAGATAGATAGATAGATAGATAAAGGTTGCAAGGAAGAGTCTAGGCATGGGAGTCACTTCCTAGGTGAGTGACCTTGGGCAAGTCACTTCTCTTGGTCTTAGTTATATCATCTGTAAAGTAGACAGAAAACCATCCTAGTGTAGGTAGTGAAAGTGCAATGAGTCAATGGAGGAAAGACTGACTAGCAGGAGGTAGAGTCTTGAGTGAGTACCAGGCCAACATGTATGGAGGGCCTGGCCCACCCGCAACCCCACACCTGGCACTTACTAATATGAGGTATCGGTCTTGAGTGGTCCCATTCTTCGCTGACAGCTTAAGGATGTGGCCTTCTTTGATGAGCTCTTTGGTGGGGCTGACGATGTCTTCCTCACCCCCCAGCAGCTCATATACTTTCAACAGCTTGTGCATTCGCTCCTGGCAAGAGACAGTGAGCAAAAGGCAGGGTTGGGGTGCTGGCCTCCCCACCGATGTCCTCGAGGAGCAAGCCCTCCAGGACAGAGACAGCACAGGCGGGTGGCCAAGGAAGGGCAGGGCGAGAGGCCACTCACCATTTTACGGATGGCAGCGTTAGAGTGCTCCGCGGCGGTGGCTATCAGCTCCAGAGACTCTGTGGGCAGAGTGGGAAGTCAGATGGAGGAAGGCCTAGCAGAGAAGAGGCTCTTGGGAGCTCCTTTGCTTCCTGAATACCTCCTCCTGGCCTCCCTACACCCTCCCCATCCCAGAAAGCACCAGCCTCAAAGATGTCCATAGCAACATCACACAAAATCAGAAACTGTCTCAATGCAGAATCATAATACATGGGATAGCTGGCGGCCTATACAATGCAAGCTTAACAAGATAATTATTACCATTAAAAAGAAGCACAACAGCCTGGCCAGTGTGGCTCAGTGGTTGAGCATTGACCCATGAACCAGGAGGTCTCAGTTCGATTCCCAGTCAGAGCACATGCCTGGGTTTCAGCCTCGATCCCCAGTGGGGAGCTTGCAGGAGGCAGCTGATCAATGATTCTTTCTCATCGATATTTTTCTCTCTCTCTCCCTTCCTCTCTGAAATTAATAAAAATATATTTAAAAAAGAAAATGGGGGAGCTTGGTCTGGGGCAAGTTAGTCTGGGAGTTGAGACAGGTCAGACTTGGAGCTTGGCATAAGTAGCCTAATTTGGGGGACTTGGGCTAGGGAGAAGAGAGTCTGAGTTTCTGTCTGGAGCTCAGTCTGGGTAGCTCAGTCTCAGGGTTCTCTCTGGGGTTCACACTGGGGAACTCTAGGAATCCAGTCTGAGGACTCAGTGGTCTCGGTCTGCGGGATGGATCTTGAGTGTCAGTCTTTTGGGCTCAGTCTGAGGGGCAGTAAATGGAGAGATTCATCCAGGGTGCTGAGTTTGGCAATACCCTTCTATAGAAGGGTGAACAAGGAGACCAGACTGGGAGAAAGCTGGGGAGACTCTGGGGAGCACTTTTGGGGGTGTGACCCTGGGGGTGGGTCTCATACTGGAGGAATCAGAATGAAACACTTCCTAGTGATTCAATGTGGGGAGGCGGCATCTCAGCCTAGAGATCTAAATCTTGGAGGCAGAAAACACCGAGTCCAGTCTGGGAGGCTCCATTCTGGAGAGCTTATGCTTGGGGGCTCAGATCAGACTCGGAGGCTGTTTGGGGAGGTTCATTCTGGGTGGGGGCTGGCCGACAGGGAGTGGAGCTCTAAACGTGGAGGATGGACAATCCGACAAATCTCAGCTCAGCTGTGGAGACCGACCTGCGGGTCAGTCTGGACTCTCAGCCTAGAGCAGTGGTTCTCTACCTTCTGGCCCTTTAAATACAGTTCCTCATGGTGTGACCCAACCATAAAATTATTTCCGTTGCTACTTCATAACTGTCATGTTGCTACTGTTATGAATCGTCATGTAAATATCTGATACGCAGGATGGTCTTAGGCGACCCCTGTGAAAGGGTCGTTCGACCGCCAAAGGGGTCGCGACCCACAGGTTGAGAACCGCTGGCCTAGTGGCTCAGTGCCTCTGGACTTGGACAACTTCCTTTGAGGACAAGTCTAAGGGTCAGCTTTGGGGTCTTGGCCTAGGAAGCAGGTGTCTGCCTTTAGGGGATCATTCTGGGCATGCGCCTCCAACTCTGGCATTCCAGTTGGCAACTTCAGATGTGGGGACTCTTGAATGTTCTGTGTGTGTCCTCAGGCAGAGTCCTCAACCTGGAGGTTCACCCCGGGCCTCACTCCAGAGCTTCCAGGCGGACCTTTCGGCTTGGAGATCCCATTCTGGGATTTCCACTATGTGGCAAAGGAAGGCTGGCTCGTGAATGAAGTCTTGGCAGGGGGCTGGGCCCGGGTGTGTGCACTCACTTTGGGCATCCTTGCTGTCCGGGGAGCCGTGGGGCAGCTTTAGAAGATAGTCCTTGAGAAGCAGCTCGTAGCGGGGGATGCGCTGCACGGGCTCCAGCATGTGGTGCTGAAGCGTCAGGTTGCCACAGGCTTCCTCCTTCTATGATGGGCAGAGGCACAGGGGCTCAGGACCGGCCAGACCCCACACTGGGCCCCCACAGACCTCTCCTCCCACCTGCCCCATCCCTCTTGGCCGCACCTGCACCTCGTGGATGATCACTTTAAACTGGGTGGAGCGCTCTGTCCAGGTGTTGACCAGCTCCACGGCGCGGTCGAAGTTTTTCACATACTCGCCGTACATCTTGAGGAAGGGCGCCAGCTTCTGCAGGATGTCTCCGATGCGTGGGTAGCGGTCCCTGGGATGGAGGCAGGGGGTGACATGGTCCTGTTGATCCTTGTCCCCAGCCCTCCCGCTGCCCCCTACCAGCCTCAGGCAGAGACCCATGGGGTCTCTTGGTCCTGGACATCTACTTCTCAGCCAGTCTGCTCCTTTGTTGTTGTTTTTTAAATATATTTTTTATTGATTTCAGAGAGGAAGGGAGGGGGAGAGAGAGAAACATCAGTGATGAAAGAGAATCATTACTCGCTGCCTCCTGCATGCTGCACACTGGGGATTAATCCCACAACCCGGGCATGTGCCCTGAACGGGAATCAAACCGTGACCTCCTGCGTCATAGGTCGACACTCAACCACTGAGCCACACCAGCCAGGCCAGTCTGCTCCTTTGGAAGTTCTGCTTCTATTATCAGCTAATTAGGCCAAGACACTCAGCTTGATGTGAAACTTTGGCCTGGGCTGCCACCTACCCCAATGCTGCCCTGCTCAACACCAGGAGTGACATGCCCTGGATACCTGCCCTGACCTCACTGCAAGGGCCACTTCATACACTGATCATTATTTTTTTAAAATATATTTTTATTGATTTCAGAGAGGAAGGGAAGAGGGAGAGAGAGATAGAAACATCAATGATGAGAGAGAATCATTGATGAGCTGCCTCCGGAATGCCCCCCACTGGCTGGGAAATACAATGATTATTGATTCTGCACCCAGTCTTGTGCTGGGTGATTCTGGGGATACAAATGAGTCAAATTTAGTGGAGCCCCAAGATGGGAATGGTCTAGTAGGCGAGGCAAAGTGATCAGGCCTGGTAGCACTCCTCAATAGTCTCTATCAGCTAGGGGATACACAGGATGATGCCTGGTTCAGCCTTCAAGGGTCACAGCCAGTTGAGGAAATTGGCTTCAGCCAGCCCTCTCTGGTCCCTGTCTGGTGAGGGGGATATATTTTATCCCGTGGTTGTGGGGAGTGTAGAGATGATTTTAAACAGGAAGTGACATGGTCTGATTATCCTTCAGAAAGACCATTCTGGCAGTTGGTGTAGACTCTAGATCAGTGGTTCTCAACCTTCCTAATGCCGCAACCCTTTAATACAGTTCCTCATGTTGTGGTGACCCCCAATTTCATCGTTACACATTGAACATAATTAAAGCATAGTGATTAATCACAAAAACAATATGTAATTATATATGTGTTTTCCGATGGTCTTAGGCGACCCCTGTGAAAGGGTTGCTCGACCCCCAAAGGGGTCGCGATCCACAGGTTGAGAACCACTGCTCTAGAGCAAGGGTGGGGAAAATCATTTAGGGGTGTGTTAATTAAATGTTTAACCAAATATAGCAGGTGATTTTTTTTGTTTTTTGTTGTTGTTTTTACTCCTCACTTGAGGGTATTTTTCCATTGATTTTTTTTTTTTAAGAGAGAGTAGAAGAGAGAGGGAAAGACAGAGAGAGAAACATCGATGTGAGAGAACACACCAATTGGTTGCCTCCTGCATGTGCCTGACCAGGACCTGGGCCTGGGAAGAACCTGCCATGGAGGCATGTGCTCTTGACCAGAATCGAACCCGGGACCCTTCCGTCTGCAGGCTCCATCTACTGAGCCAAACTGGCTAGGGCGTAGCAGGCTAATTTTTTTGTTGTTGTGGTTAATACTCACCCAAGGATATTTTTTTCCATTGATTTTTAGAAAGAGTGGAAGGGAGGAAGAGAGACAGAGAGAGAGAAACATTGGTGTGAGGGAGACACATTGATTGGTTGTCTCCCGCTCAAGCCCTGACCAGAGCTGGGGACTGAGCCTATAGCAGGCTAATTTTTAAGTTAATTATTTTGTATGGCCACAAATGATGTTATAAATATCCAAATGGCCCTTGGCAGAAAAAAGGTTCCCCACCCCTGGTCTAAAGGATGGATTGGAAGAGGAGAGCCTGGAGGTTGAGAGACTATCACCCCTGCCCTCCTACCTCAGGCCTCACCTCCTCCCTAGACCCTTCCCTAACCCCTCCCTGCTAGGCTTGGTTTGGTCCGTTTGTCTGGATTCCCACAGCCTCCCATTCTGAGCTCTGTCTTAGCACCAGTGAAAAATATCAACAGCTCACATTCATTGAGCAATTCTTACATACCAGGTACTGTTCTCTACATGAATGAGCTAATTTAATCCTTAAAGCATTACAAGTGAGCCTATTCTTACTACTTTTATTCCACAGAGAGGAAACTGAACCACAGTAATTTAAGAAACTTAATGTCACAAACCTATACATGACAGAGCTAGAATATGAACCCAGCCCGTTTGGCTCTTAACCTCATACTCTTAAGGGCTTTGCTACCCTATATAATAAAAGCCTAATATGCTAAGTGTCCAGTCATCCTGTCGGCCATTCAACCAAAGCATAATATGCTAATAATGTGCTAAGGCCACTCAACCGCTCACTATGACATGCACTGACCACCAGGGGGCAGACAGTTGACCGACTGACCAGTCGCTATGATGTGCACTGACCACCAGGCAGTAGACACTCTGACTAGTAGGTTAGCTTGCTGCTGGGGTCTGGCCAATTAGGACTGAGCGAGACGGGCCAGGCACACCCTGGAGCCCTCCCGTGGTCCCTCCCCGGCTGGCCAACCTCCCATGTCCCTCCCTTGCCCCAATCGTGCACTGGTGGAGTCCCTCAGCCTGGCCTGTGCCCTCCTGCAATATGGGACCCCTCAGGGGATGTCAGAGAGCTGGTTTTGGCCTGATCCCACAGACCAGGCCGAGGGACCTCACTGGTGCACGAATTTGTGCACCAGGCCTCTAGTTCTGTTATAATTTTCTGAGTCCTTGACTGTGTTTCCTATTAGTCTGGGAGGACCTAGAAGGCAGAGCTTGGGCCTGATTCTTTCTGTGACAGGTGGTAAGGGCAGAGGGCAGGCAGCAATGAACTTGTGCACACATCTGGCCTGAGTGTCAACAGGCAAGTGGACAGGAGGACAGAAGCCTAGATCTGGGGCCCCTCACCATTCTTCCATGCGCTTCTCTAGCTCAGGCAGCAGGAATTGCTGGTGGAAGCAATAGATGGAGCAGATGTTAGAGAAGATGCCATGGACAACATCGGCCGGGAAGGAACTGCGGTTCCGGGCTTCTTCCAGCAGCCGGGCACAGAACACCTGTGGGGCAGGGCAGAAGGCTCAGCCCAGCTGGGCCTGGGGTTTGGCTAGGGGAGGGGTGGCTTGCAGGTGAGGGCAGTGTTTGTGGGTAGCACTGTGGACCTTTAGGATCAGCATGGTCTTGAGACTGAGGAGAGAGGGAACGGCATTAGATTTCCATGTGGGGTTGGATCAGGTGGTCAAGGTTGGGACCTAGAGGTAGGCACTGGAACAATGAAAAGTCAGAATCAGGGTCAAGGTCAGAATTAGATTCAGGGTCAGAGAGAAGGTTGGAATTAGATCTGTTCATTTCGCAAATATTTTTGAGTGCCTACTGTGTGTCAGGCGGTGAAGAAAGCAGTTAAAAGTCCCTGCCCTTAGTGATTCTAGTGCAGGGGTGGGCAAACTTTTTGACTCGAGGGCCACAATGGGTTCTTAAACTGGGCCGGAGGGCCGGAACAAAAGCATGGATGGAGTGTTTGTGTGAACTCATATAAATTCAAAGTAAACATCATTACATAAAAGGGTACGGTCTTTTTTTTTTAGTTTTATTCATTTCAAACGGGCCGGGCCGGATCTGGCCCGCGGGCCGTAGTTTGCCCACGGCTGTTTTAGTGGATTTGGGGTTAGTGTTAGAATGAGGTTCAAGGTCTGGTTTACAGGCAGGGGTCAATTCAGGATCTGGGTCAGAGTTGCAGTTAGGGCTGGTGTACCCACCCAGGGTTAGGGATGAAGGTTGGTATAAAAATCAAGTTTGGGGTCATAATCAAAGTAGACTTTAGGGACAGGATGGGGGTCAAGGTCAGAGAGGAGCCTTACCACCTCTAGATTCTAGCCCCAATGGAAGGGTTGGGCTCAGGTCCTATCTCTTCCTCCTGGGCATCCACCTACCAGATCCCAGGGCCCCGGGACCCCGAGGGGCTACTCACCTGATCCAGGAGGTGGAGCCTGGAAACGTAGGCCTTCTCGGTCTGCAGGAGCTCATTGGCAATGTGGAACACCTTCTGCTGCACGGTCAACTGGAAAGGAGAAGAAGCAACCTGACCCACAGTCTTGTACTCTAACCTTTACCCAAGCCCCCAGAATTCTCAGAATACCTCAAAGGCTAGTCTAAGTCTAATGCCAGAGATAACCCTACATCCCATTTCTAGACCTTTAAGCCCCCTAGTTTCATCCCTGGCTCTTCAATATATCATAAAAGCCACCCCACACCCGGCTGGCATGGCTCAGTGGTTGCTTGTCGACCTATGAACTAGGAGGTCACGGTTCGATTCCCGGTCAGGGCACATGCCCAGGTTGCAGGCTCAATCCCCAGTAGGGGGCGTGCAGGAGGCAGCCGATCCATGATTCTGTCTCATCATTGATGTTTCTATCTCTCCCTCTCCCTTCCTCTCTGAAACCAATAAAAATATATTTTAAAAAAGCCACCCCACAATCCAGATGCCATGCACTCCTTCACTAGGCCAGTCATTCACACAGCGGTCTGCTCTCTCCATTCATTTACATAGTGCAGTGGTTAGGCCTGTGGGTCAGGAAGTCAGACTTCCCGGGTTCAAATCCTAGCTGTGCCACTCGTTAGCTTACATAAATTGTGTAACTGCTCTGTATTTAAGTGCCGTTATCTACATATACAGCTAATAATAGCGCCTACGTCCATTTGTAATCAAGACAAATGATTTCATATAAGTGAAACAGAGCAGACTGCGGATTAAGTAGTCTATAAATGTTAGTATTTATTCACCCACTCAGTTCACTGTCAGCAAAGGCTTGCTGAGTACCTGGCGTGGGAGGAAAACACAGAAATCTAAAAATGTATAAAACGCATTGCCTGTTGGCCCAGTTTCCTATTCACTGGACATATATTTGGAGAGTCCCTGGCCTCAGCTCCCACATTTGAGCTGGATTCTGGTGGAGCAGGCATCCTGGCCACGACCCAACTTCTGGCTGCATCCTAAGGATGCCTTTGGAAGCAGCTTTAGGCTGCCAGGGCCCAGAAAGAGGTTCCTGTGGCCAAGAGCCCTCGTCCCCAGAGCCTCGGGTACCTGGGGCACTCCAGCCCCTGTGCCCCTCCGGAGGCCAGCTGTGGAGAAGTCCCTCTGAATGTGAGAGGCTTTCCACTTTACAAATAAAGAAACTGAGGCTCGTGTTGGGAGAGCAAAGACTTGCCCAACATCCCATAGCGGTTAAGTCATGGGATTTTTGAGCTAGAACAAGACTCTGAAGGTCCCCAACGAGGATGGCCATCTTCAAGATGGAAAAACTGAGGCACAGCCTAGCCGGCATGGCTCAGTGGTGGAGCATCGACCTATGAACCAGGAGGTCACGGTTCAATTCCCAGTCAGGGCACATGCCCAGGTTTCGGGCTCAATCTCCAGTGTGGGGCGTGCAGGAGGCAGCCGATCCATGATTCTCTCTCATCATTGATGCTTCTCTCTCTCTCCCTCCCCCTTCCTCTCTGAAATCAATAAAAATATTTTTTTAAGAAAGAAAAACTGAGGCCCCACTAAGTGTTTCTCCAATGAGGGCGGAACCATTTTCCAAGTGGGCATTTGGAACTGTGCACGGTCAGGCTGGTAGTCACAGTGGTGATGGGACAGGGTGTTGCTACTCATAGTTAGTACCAGGGGACCAGGGAAGCCCAACATCCAAAGTGGAAACACACTCTTTGGAGAAGTACTGAGCTAGAGAAAGAACCCAGCGAACCAGCCAGGCTCCTGGTTTCTCCAAAGGGTCCTGCCGGTCAGCGAACACAGGTCAGTACCTCCACAGACTCCTGTCTTTCCATCAGGGGCACTGGGATTTCTCTGTCCTTCTCCTCCTCCTCCTCCTCGTCCTCCTCCTCCAGGTCGCTATCCACCTCCTGAGAGCTGGGCCGGTGGGGGTCAGCCAAGGCCGCGGGGACACTGGCCAGGGCAGGGGGCCCGGGGCAGAGGCTGTGGCTGGGGGGCCCGTCATCGCTGACGAAGCAGGTCTCCTCGCTGTTGGACGGTGAGCTGATGCTGTCAATGCCGCTGTCCCGGTTGGGCACCTTCTCGCCATCCCGGGGCCCAGGAGCCAGCAGGAAGAGGCAACGGGAGGCCTCGCCCTCGGGGAGCTGGGGCACCGGAGGCTGCGGGGGTGGCTGTGGCAGCATGGCTGGCTCTGTGGGACCTGGGCTGGGGCCAGGGGCTGGCCTGTCCGAGGCGACAATCACAGGCTCCCTGAGGCGGGTGGTAGACACACATGGAGGCAGGTGTGAGCTTGACTTCGAGGCCTGTCTTACGACTGTCCTGCCTACCCCGGGCCTACCCTCACCCTCACCCTCACCCCCACCCCTAGAGGGTCCCTCAGGCACCACACTCACCTTTCAAATTTCTCGATCAGTGAGGATACGGCTGCGGAACTAGGGCTGGCCTCTGCCCTGGGAGCCAGGCCCTTGGCCACTCGGGGGTCTGCAGGCAGCGGGCGTGATGGTGGAGGGGGGATGGGCTCGGGTGGAGGGGGCATCCGGGGCATCTGCAGGTAGCTGGGCTTTGGGGGGACTGGATGATAGGGGACAAAGAGAGGAGATCCCAATGTGTTGGGTTTGGATGGGGCTGTCACAGCCAGGCCACCAGCCCCTCCACACCCCCTGAGGTAGGCACCGAGCAGGCCCGGAGTGAGATCCCAGTGTGTGCTCATTAGCTCCAAGCCACAGCCTCTGCCCCGAGACCATGGTGCTTCGTGTTCTCCTAACACGCCTCTCCTCTGCCCCTGGCCAGCCTTTCCCTTCCTCCTTCCCCTCTCCTGGGCCATTTCCCTGCCACTCTCTGGAACAACTTACCCTGTGGCTTTGGGCCTGGTGCCCGCTTCAGTGGCGAAGGACGCTGGCTGGGGGTTTCGGTGGGGGGGCCAGGGTCTGAGCGAAGCCGCTGGGGACCTTCTGGATGAGGCTCAATGTTCTGGCCAGGGTCAAGGGACAAACTTTTCACCAGGATCCGGTTTCCCTGGTGCAGCCCTGCAGGAAGGGAGAGACTGGGTGTGAAGCAACTGATGTTACTGCAAAGGGGGCTGGGGCGTAGCACATCTTAGCAGGTGTCTGGGGTGTCAGGTTTCCCTGCGCCCCTCTCTTGGCCACACTGCCATCCTGGGAAGCCCCTATCCCAGCCCTCAGGCAGGGAGCCAGGCCCAGAGCTGGGGCTGGGAGTTTTCACCACTAGAGAAGACCTTTGGCAACAGGATAAGAGTTCTTTGTGATCAATACATCGATCCCTTGCATGCCATTATTTACTTGGGAGTTTACCCAGGTGGGGGTGGGAGCGAGCACCCTATAGTTTGCTTAGTTGTAGGCCTGGTTTATTTGACCAAAGTGGGTACATTGAGCCTAAACCATTCTCTTTTTTTGTTAATCCTCACCCAAGGATATTTTTTCCATTGATTTTTAGAGAGAGTGGAAGGGAGGGGGAGAGACAGAGAGAGAAACATCGATGTGAGAGAGACACATCGATCTGTTGCCTCCCACATGCCCCTGACCAGGGCTGGGGATTGAGTTTGCAACTGAAGTACATGCCCATGACTGGAATTGAACCTGGGACTCTTTGGTCCGCTGAGCCAAACCGGCTAGGGCTGAGTATAAACCATTCTTTTTTTATTTTTTTAAATATATTCTATAGATTTTTTACAGAGAGGAAGGGAGAGTGAGAAACATCAGTGAGAGAGAAACATCGATCAGCTGCCTCCTGCACACCCCCTACTGGGGATGTGCCCGCAACCAAGGTACATGCCCTTGACCAGAATCGAACCTGGGATCCTTCAGTCTGCAGGCCGATGCTGTATCCACTGAGCCAAACCGGTTAGGGCTATAAACCATTCTTAACCCTTTTTCTAAGGATCTAAGGACTTCCTTGCCGACAACTTTATATAGCTAAGTGTCTGGCAAATGATAAGATTGTATTTCATGAGCAAAAGTTTTGCTTCTTAAAATCCCAGATTCTCACTAATCTGCACTACTTTCCTCCACTTACATACACCCACACCTACATCCACACACCCAGCACCCAGAGTTCAGGTCATGTGAACAGCTTTAAGACAGTAACACATTCAGAAAATGGGAGGCCTTTTTGTACTGTCCCTCTTGCCTCGAAGTGGGCTCCCTAAACCCACCTCTGCCTTTGGCCCTGGGCGAGATGATGGTCACACTTGGCAGAGAAGATTTGGTCTGTCTGGTATCAAGGGACCCCCTAGAGATGACATGCCCTCAGGGAAGGAATGTGTGTGTGTGTGTGGGGGGGGGGGGGTCTCAGATGATCCAGAAGTCAGTGGAGGCCGGAGCAGAGAGGGCAAGGCTGGATGGCAGGCTGAGGGGCCGGGTGACCATCCTGTGGGCAGAAGGGTTTGAGGACAAGAGAGCGGCAGTCAAAGAGCTACCACCCAATAGAGCGTTGGCCTGCGGACTTAAGGGTCCCGGGGTCAATTCCAGTTAAGGGCACATGCCCGGGTTGTGGGCTTGCTCCCCAGTGTGGGGTGTGCAGGAGGCAGTGGATAACGATTCTCTCTCATCACTGATGTTTCTATCTCTCTCTCCCTCTCCCTTCCTCTCCGAAACCAATAAAAATATATTTAAAAAAATAAAAAGAGCTACCACCCACACACAGGGTGTCAGCGTGTCTATGCCACAGCCACGTGGCCTCTCACATCCATGGAGGGTCTGTTACCCCGTGTCACACCATCTCAGTCACCAATGGGCCCACCCTGTCGCAGAGACACAGGTGTTATTTACTGTGTCACATGACTGCAGAGCCACATAAATTCAAACGTCCAATCACATGCCATCACGCTCCTGAAAACCCGGTCACATACAGCCACAAAGACCCCGGGTCACAGCGTCACATATGATCACGCAGTCACACTTCGCAAGCCTGCTATTTCACAAACAGCCTTGCACAACAGTTACCCAAACACTCCTCATCATATACCTGCGCATATACTCCTCGAACATGGCTCCACTGAGTCTCGAACATACGCAGTGTCACTCACACCGTGTTTCACAATTGCAGGACCACATGGTAACATGGTGTCCCAAAGACGACAGCCACACAGGGTCAGTATCCCATGTGAGACACAACCTCAGCACAGTCACACACTGCCATGTGCCAAGAAACACAGACACACACATATATCATAACTTACTAGGTCATAGACATGAAACAAGCATGTCCATGATGTCCCTGGCTCTTAGGGGCTCAGCCACACACACACACACACACACACACACACACACACAACACTTGCCTCCTGGTCTAATGGGTCATGTGGCCTGTGCTACAAAAACACAGCTAGACACACACAGAGACAGCCTACAGGGTCACACTGGCATAAAGGAGTCCCAGGGAATTTTAGGTCTCCCGGTCCAGGACCAGCCCAACCCCCAGGGTTCCCGCAGCTTCCCGGAGTCCCTGACACCACCTGGCCACAGTCCAGCTAGAGAGGCCCCAAGGGGACTGAGGCCACGGTGCCCTCCCAGTCCTGAGGGAACGTGGTGCCCCAGGGCCCAGATTGAGCCCCCCACCCCCACCCTGTACCTTGCTTTGGGTGCAGTTTCCTCACTTCCTTTCCCACCTGGGCAGGCAGGGCCCTGGCTGGGAGGGGGGAGGCGCTCCTCTAGCTCAGCTGGGCTGCTCACCCTGCCCTGCTCAGCACATCCTGGCCTGGTCCTGCCCTGCCCTCCCCTCCCCTCCCCCTGGGTGTGGGGTTGAGAAGGATGAATCACCTGGAGGGTGGCACACGCAGAGACACAGTTCGAGAAACACATGGCCAGAGAAAGTGAGAGGCACAGACAGGAGCTGCTATCAGGGCCAGGGATCCAGAGAGTAAAGCCGGGCGCTCTGCCATGCAGAGACCCCGATTGGAGGTACACATGTAGGTGCTGGGGTCCCAGGTGCCCCTTGTCTGCCTCCTCTGGCCTGGAGGACCCGGCCCTGTCTCCACCTCAAAGCAGGCAGGCCTCCCTGGGCAAGGCCCCCCCACCCACTCTGCACAGGGCAGCGGGGCCCTGGCTGGGGGTCCTCTCCCTTTGCTTGTCCTGGGGATAGGGTGACCATACCACCCTCCAAGGCTCTGCTGTGGCCCAGCCTCTCCTTTTTCTCAGCCACTGTGCTGGCAGCCCTGCAGCATGGGAAGCGGAATGAGGGGCAGGGATTTTCAGCCCAGGTTCTAATGAGGAGATGAAGACAGAGAGAGGGGCAATGAGCCATGGTCTGTAGCTCAGTGATTAGAGCATCGCCCCCCACACAGAAGTGTCGTAGGTTTGTGCCCAGCCCCTGTCAGGGTGCGTGCGTGAGACGCAACTAATCGATGTGTCTCTCACATTGATGTTTCTTCCTCTTCTTCACTCCCTCCCTTCTACTCTCTGTACAAATTAATGGAAAAAAATATCCTCCCGTGAGGGTTAACAGGAAAAATAAAAAAGGCCTGGCTGGTGTTCTCAGTGGTTAGAGCATCAGCCCATGCTCCAAAGAGTCTCAGGTTTGATTCCCAGACAAGGGAACTTACCTGGGTTGCAAGTTCTATTGATCCCATCCATGGGTCTCTCTCACATTGGTGTTTCTCTCTCTCTCTCTCCCCGCCCTCCTTCCCTCCCTTCCACTCTCTCTAAAAAAAGTCAATGGAAAAACTAACTAACTAACTAAAAGTCAATAGAAACAATATCCTTGGGTGAGGATTAATCCCCCCCCCACACACACACACACAAAAAGAGGGGCAATGACTTGCCCAAGATCACACAGCAAGTCCATGCAGACTTTTCACAGACTGGACTCCTGCCTTAAGCATGCTCTCTAAGGTGAGGCTGGAGAAGAGGGGAGCCAGGGGGAGAAGGGTGTACCTCGGTGCTTCAGAGACAGGTGAGCTGCAGTGTGGCTAGGGAGAGAGCAACACCCCCAAACCCACCCATGCGGAGATGAACAATGGGGTTCCAGTTCAGGAGCCTCAGCCTGGCCAAGAACCAGGCAAGGCTCCATTGAGGGAAAGGTTGAAGATCCCCCTTCCCCATTTTAGTGCTCCCCTCCCTGTCCCTCTGCCTACATGTCCCTGTCTCCTGTTGTCCCTCAGTGGCTCCTTGGCCCCAGGTCTTGCCACTTACCTGCTCAAAAACCTTCTGTGGCTCCCACGGGGAGAATAGGAACTTCTCAGCTAGGCCTCGGTGGCCCCTCATGACCTGCTGGACTTTCTGGCTTCCCTTGGGTTCATTTAATCCCCTAAATATTTCTGAGCTCTGCTCTGAGCCTGGTGGAGTTGGAACTGGAGGATAAAAAAATCCCATCCCTGCGCTATGGGAGCTCCAGCTGGAGGCCCTCCCCTTCCTAGATACCACAGCCCTGCCCACTGCTCCATCTCCTCCCCACCCAGCTACGTACAGCCTGCATTGCTTTTCTCTGGCTTGTTTTTGTACTTTTTTTCCTTTCTGTCTTAAATTTTATTTTATTTTATTTTATTTTTTAAATTGTTGTTGTTGTGAATCCTCACCCGAGGATATTTTCCCATTGATTTTTAGAGAGTGGAAGGGGAGACACAGAGAGAAACATCCATGTGAAAGAGTCACATGGATTGGTCGCTCTGATTAGGGCCAGGGATCAAGCCTGCAACCCAGGTACTTGCCCTTGACTAGAATCAAACCCAGGACCCTTCAGTCTGCAGGCCCATGCTCTATCCACGGAGCCAAACCGGCTAGCACTGGCCTGTTTTTTTAAATAATCCACAACATTTTCTCCCACACACGTAAGCACATCCACATCTCCACACCTGACTAGGTCCTCCACCAGCACTGGCCCCTCCACCACTGGGCTCGCCCGCTGGAGTCCCCAGTGCCCCCTGAAGCAGAGATCAAAAAGGCCACCCCCACACTAAGTCACACCACTAAACCTCATCGCTCTCTGTGAAAATGCACCCAGCCACTCAGCAGTGTGCACCGTCCTCCAAGACCGAGTAAGAACCTCAGAGCTGTTCACATGTCCGTGTGTGGCAGGCTTGGCATGTGCGCGTGCACACACACACACACACACACAGCCACGCTGCCGCTATGCACAGGAAGCACACCCTGGCACTGCCCCGCCACTGCTGTGGGGCGGCGGTGGGGGTTTGCACCCGGACAGGCGGACAGGCTGGAGGGCAGTCTTGACCCTGACCTTCAGGGAGGATCCGGATCTCAAAGACAAGAGACTCTCATTCAGGAGGAGCTCAGTGCGGCTCAGGAAGTGCAAGGGAGTCAGCCAGTCGGGACTGGGGAGGGAGAGGCCAGCCACAGGGTGGCCAGATAAAATACAGGCTGCCCAGCTGTATTTGAATTTCAGAAAAACAATGAATAATTTCTGAGTGGAAGCGTGGCTCATGCGTCCTTTTACTAAAAACTTAACTATGCTATACAAAAAAAGTATTGGTTGTCTATCTGAAATGCAAACCTAACGGGACTTTTGGGGGTGAATTCCAGCCACCCCAGACAAGGAGGGCTTCGGGTGAATGAAGCAGAGCCAGGCCTCCAAGGTGGTACCTGGGAGCCAGCCCCCTCCCTACCCTATGACCCAGCAGCCGGCTCCTGAATGCTTGTGACAGTGCCATTATTTCAGGCATTGCCTTAAATCTCGTCTTATTTATTCATTTATTTATTTTGATTGCTTTATATTTTTATTGATTTCAGAGAGGAAGGGAGAGGGAGAGAGATAGACACATCAATGATGAGAGAATTGCTGATCGGCTGCCTCCTGCACGCCCCACACTGAGGATTGAGCCTGCAACCAGGCATGTGCCCTGACCGGGAATCGAACTGTGACCTCAACACTCAACCACTGAGCTAAGCCAGCCGGGCTCATTTTATTTATTAAAAACCAAAGTCAATATTAGAAACCTGTGGTACTTGGTGATTCCGAAGAAAGGTGGTGTGACCACACTTGCCGAGTGCACGGCATGAGTTAAGGTGTCGCCACACCTTAGGAACAGCTGGTTCAGGGGTCACGTGGCAGTTAAATCCCAAAACCCCCTTTTACCAGCTGTGTGACCCTAAGCAAGCCTCGCCAGCTATCTGAGCCTCAGTTTCATCGTCGGAAGAATAGGATAATGACCACAACTCCCTGGTTTGGGGAGTCTGTGAAACAATGAAGGGAAAGGGCATAGTGTCCCCCACCCACCGAGCCAACAGAACTGCCCAGCTGGTGTGGCTCAGTGGTTGAGTGTCGACCCAGTAACCAAGAGGTCGCCAGTTCGATTCCCGGTCAGGGCACATACCCGGGGTTTTGGGCTCGATCCCCAGTAGGGATGTGTGCAGGAGGCAGCCGATCGATGATGTTTCTCTCTCATCCATGTTTCTATTTCTATCTATTCCTCTCCCTCCCTTTCTCTCTAAAAATCAATAAAACATATATTTTTAAAAAGCCAACAGAACTGCACATCACAGACACGAAACTGCACACACAGATACCAGACCCACAGGCCACAACCCAGCACAAAGCTATGGAGATACTGCAAACACAAGCAAACCAGCCAGAGATGGATTCGGAATCCAGCCCCACTCTCTACCGACAGCTCCTCAGATCAGCCTGGATTCCCACTAGAGTCAGGTGGCAATGAAAAGACTATGGTGCCCCATCCCCACTCCATTCAAATTCAACTCAAGCTGTAAACCACAGTGAAGTAAGTGTTAAAACAGAAGTCTGAATTTTCCCATGACACCTTATTGTTATTGAAATAGCAGAATCATTCCAAAAATTGTTTCTGGTTGCTGCAAGTCCAGGCTTGGTAGGGGCCCTGAACACATGCTTCTTCTGGCTTACAGGCAGAGCAGGTCTGCCCTCCAACTGAGTTTGAGGATCAGGACTCCTCGGTTGCCCATTCCCAAGGGAAGCAGGAAGAGAGAAAAGGAGGGGAAGAGACAGAGAGACACATCGATGTGAGAAACACATCAATTGGTTGTCTCCCACACATGCCCGGACCAGGAATGGGATGGAGCCTGCAACCGAGGTGCGTGTCCTTGCCCGGAATCAAACCCAGGACCAGGACCCTTCTGTCTGTGGGCCAATTCTTTATCCACTGAGCCAAACTGGCCAGGGCTCAAATATATATTTTATTGATTTCAGAGAGGAAGGGAAAGGGAGGGAGAGATAGAAACATCAATGAGAATCATTGATCAGCTGCGTCCTTGCACACCCGCTACTGGGGATCGAGCTGGCAACCCGGGCATGTGCCCTGACTGGGAATCGAAGCATGACCTCCTGGTTCATAGGTCGACACTCAACCACTGAGCCACACGGGCTGGACTCTCCCTCATCTCTTTCGGGGAACTTCAGCTCCCAGCTTTCCCCCTCCCTGGCCAGAAGCACCCCCTGCTCCTTTTCCCAGCTGGAGCCTTGGCTAAATCTCAAGACAGCTAATAGGGCCTCGGACTGGACCTTGGCCAGGCCATTAACTCCCTGGTGACCTGGGGAGTCACTGCCCTGGACCCCAATTTCTCCATTTGCAAAATGTTGAGAAGATGTGCGATGTGAGGAACTGGTGAGATGCTAGAATGAAGCCGGCCCCAGCGCTCAGGCCTCCTGATCCCCAATGCACGCCCAGATCTTGGCCTCGCCAGGCTGAGAGGTAGGCCCCTGGGACTGCTGGAATTCCTGGGGTGGGGTGGGGGAGAGGGAACAGAGGGAGTGGAGAAGTAAGAACAGCAGTAAATAAGAAAGTGCCTTTTGGGAAGCCAGCTCCATGTGGGGCAGAGGAGTTCCCCAGCTTGAGAAAAAAGCAGGATAAAGGCAGCATTCCCCCACCTCTTCCCACTGGCCCTTTGCACATGACATCCATTCCACCTTTGTGGCCAGACTGCACCCAGATTCGCTGGACCTGGCAGATGTCCTCTGAAAGTTCAATCACAAAGCTCTGTCAAGTGTGAGGCAGTGGGGGGGGGGGGGTAGGGCTGTGGATAGCTGGAAGGTCCCTTCCCTGAAGCAGACGGGTCTTCTGAAACATAAAGACTCTGCATAAAAACGGGAGCACCTTCCTCAGAGGGAAGGCACCTTTGGAAAATGGGAGCCGTTGAATAAGGAGCTTACCCGGGCGATCCTGCCTGTAAAATGGAGACATTTTCTTTAAAACGGAGTCTCTTTGATAAAAAGAAGGTCCCTTCAGTAAAGGGAAGAAGTTTCTAGAAAATGGAGGCACTTTCCTCAAAGTGGAAGGGCATTCTGCAAGGTGAGAAAGAGTTCTATGAAGACCCTGGTGTAGCCTGGCCAGTGTGGCTCAGTGGTTGAGCATCCACCCATGAACCAGGAGGTCAGTTTGATTCCCAGTCAGGGCACATGCCTGAGCTGCGGGCTCGATCCCCAGTAGGGGGTGTGCAGGAGGCAGACAATGGATGATGTTTCTCTCTCATTGATGTGTTTATCCCTCTCCCTTCCTCTCTCTAAAAAATCAATAAAAACATATTTAAAAAAAGACCCTTGTGTAAAATGGATGCCCTGTCTATAAATGAAAGACTCTTTGACAAAGTAGAAGACTCTTCTGTAAAATGGAGGAACTTTCTTAGCAAAGTGAGACACCTTCTTAAAGTGAAGGATGTTTCTGTAAAGTGTGGACCCTTGTGTAAAGTGAGGACATCTCTGTCAAATGGGACAGTGTAGGGCAATAGGGAATGGTGAGGACTGGGGTAAACTGGACAGCACATGCCTCTCCTAAAATGGGAACCGCAGCTCCTCCTCCCATCCATTTAATTGTTGCATTGAATTAACGGGGCCCTGTATTTATTTTCAGATCTTCCAATATTTTGAGAGAATCAGAAATCCAGACTGTTATGTGAAATACCCCAATTTTAAAAACAGTGACTAGGCCAAATGAAACTTGTGAGTCAAATTCCACTTGTGGGCCACCACTTTGCAAGACCTCAGTTAGATGGTCCTTAAAGCCCCTTCCATTTCTGCTGTTTATCTCCTGCTCTATCTTATGTGTTGTGGCTCTTGGGTGGCAGCCTTGGAGGTCCCCTCTTCCAGCCACTGGAAGGCCCAGTCTCCTCTGGACCTAAGAAGGCTCAGAGTGCTGGCTCATGCAATACCTGTCAGCAGTTCCCTGAACTAGAATCTGCCTTTTGTTCTGTCTGGTCCAGTTCACGTTCTGCCCTGGGCAGGACACCGGGAGAAGAGAGCAGGAGGATGGGTGTGTTTTTACAGGTGTAGCCGGACTGAGCATGGGGATGCAGGCAAGGGAAGAAAAGTGGGCAAACGTACAGATACTAGCGGTGGGGAGGTGAAGAGTGTGTTTGATGGCACAGTGAACAGAGAAGCTGGGTTTGCAAGAAGGTTCCAGAGCAGGAGAAAGGGTCAGGAAAGGCCAAGAGGCCCCTGCCACACACACACACATCAACCAGCTAAGGTACTAGGGGGCATACAGAGATGGACAACAGCGCGCGCGCGCACACACACACACACACACACACACACACACACACACACATGATCTACATACAGACACCCACATGCAGACACATCTAGAAACCCCCAGGGGCTTAGACAGAGCCAAGGTGACACACACCCAGGCACACAGCAACATACAACACATACAGACTCAAAGAGACACATGGATATACAGACACACACTGAAACATACACGGGGGCAAACAGAAACAAGAACATTAAGATGCACAAAACACAGACCCACAGGGACCGAACAGCCAGGCACATGCGGCGCACACGCACACGCCACAACCACATGGGAATATAGGCCGCCCTTCCCTCTTCCAGTTCCTTGATTGCTGTGAGGGCCTGGCTACCTCCTCCCAGTGTCCCTGGACCTAAGGCCAGAGCAGCATGGGGGTGGTTGCTCCACCCCCGGGAGGGGCTGGGGACTTCAGAGGACAGGAAGGGAAGGGAGTGGAGCTGCAGCTGGGAGCACTGGGGGCAGTAATTACCCAGTGCTGGGGCTGCCACGCTGGCTGGGATTTCCCTCCCAGTGAGGACAAAGCCACTAGGGGATGGCCCCTGTGACCCCAGCTGTGTGTGACCCCAGGGACCCCAACCCCCACCCATTCCCTCCCTCCTTCCCCTGTCACCAGAGGCCTGGTTGGACTTGAGAGTTGGCGAAAGAGAGATTATGAAGGCAAGAGACTGGGACAAAGACAAGGAGGGAAAAGATAGGAAAACTAGAGAGCCAGAGAACCGGACAGCTAGAGAGGGAGACAGACATCACAGGGGCAAGTCGGAGGGAGACGGGGGGCCATCTGCTGAACGTGGTGGCTACAGTGTGCCAGGGCTTTCCCTGTGGCATTTAATCCTTACAACACCTAGGTGGTGGGGATGATCACCCCATTTTCTAGATGAGAAAACTGAGGCGCAGAGAGGTGAGGTCCCATGAAGCTGGAAAGAAAGTGGCAGGGCCGGACCTGGGGGGCTCTCCCCACTGCCTGACCCTGCCCGACCCACGGGGCGCACACAGAGATCTCTGAAGGGACTCTCCCCGAGACAGCAAGCTACGAGGTGTGCAGGCTGGAGGCCCTGAGAGATGCACAGCGAGACCCACACCGTCCCTGCCCGCTCCCGGCTGCCCGGGTGGGGGAGGGGCCGGGTCCACACCTGGAATGCATTAGGCGGAGGCCCCGCCTCAGGGAGCCGGCGGAGCTGGAGGGGGAGCAGGGAAGGTGGAGGTAGAGGCGAAGGCGAAGGCGAAGGCGAAGGCGGAGGCGGCGGCGGCGTGGGCGGCTGCGCGGGCCTAGCAGGCCGGCCCGGGCGGAAGGGCTCCCATGCCAGCTGCGGCTCCTTGGGGCCAGCCCTGCCAGTCCTGCCTTTCCCGCTTTCTCCAGACGCCTTCCGTCCATGACTTAACCCCTTCCGTGCACGGGCCACGGGGAAGCGCCCCGATGGCTAGACGCTCCCAGCACCAGGCGGAACCTGCAGCTCCCTGTCTGGGTCTCTGCCACACACCTGTGCCCCTCACTGCCTGACTCTGGGGCCCCAATGGGCACAGCTGATGGACACTGACACCTAAATGCCCATCTCCAGGCTCGGCAGGCTCTGCACCCTAAGCCACAGCCCTGCCCCAGCCCCTGGATGGCTTGCCCCATCCTGCCTGCCCAATCCTGGGATGGCACCTCCATCCACCCAGCTCCCACAGGCTGGCTTTCTCCATGACTCCTCCCTCTCCCTCTACTCATACATCCAGCCCGACCCCAACCCTGGAGACCGGACTTCGCCTCACTCTACAATCCATACATATTCTTTCACTCCAGCCTAACTCACTTTTCCCTCCCATCCTTAGAGCCCTTTGCAAGGCACTCAACACCACAGCCAATTTGTGCAAAAGGCCCTCTCCCGTTTCTGCAGCCCAGTAAGGCCCAGTTCAGGAACATTCCCCACCCCCACCCTCCAGCCACAATGGCCTCTTGTCTGTTCCTTGAAAGTGCTCTCTTCCGCCTGGGGCTTTGGCACATGTCGCTCCCGTGGCCCAAGGGAGCAGCAGTTTCTGCCTCTCCTTACCTCTGGACCCCTACTTTCCCTTCAGGTCGCATACAAGTGTCCTGTGTCCTGGCCTGCCCCCTCCTACATTCCTGCAGCATTTGCGCTTGCCATTAGTCGTGGTGTCTGTCGTCCCTGCTAGAGAGGAGCTCCAGCAGGCTAGGGATCCGCGCCTGCCTTCGTTGCCCATCCATTACCTCTCCCAGGACCAAGCAAATAGTAGGTGCTCAATAAACGCTTGTTAAATGAAGCCATGCCCTCCTTGCTCCCCTCTGTCACTCTTGCTTAACCACTCCCCAAGTGTGTGTGTGTGTGTATATATATATATATATATATATATATATATATATATATCCATATACACACACTGTTATGCCAATCAGAGTCGATGACCGGGTGCAAGGCTTACAAATGGGGAAACGAAGGCCCCGAGGGGAGAAGGGAAGCCTGGGGGTGCAGCGAATACATGGCAGAGCCAGGAGCACTGAGGTTTTTTCCCTGCTGCCCTGCAGCCTTGTCTCCAGCCCTGTGTGTGTGTTTGAGGCACCTTTTGGAGGTGTGATACCTCCTGGGTCCAAAGAACTGGGTATTGGAGACGGGAGCAGCTGGACTCACGGCCCCAAGGGTATCTGCTCCCTCCAGATGCGGGAACTGAGCTCTGAGGGGCAGGCCAGTGGCAGATTGCGCTTCCTGCCCCCATTCCAGACAGGTCTTAGCCCCACCCCGCCAGCGTCTGGCCAGCTCCACATCTGCCTAAGGCATTTAGCAGCCTGGCCCCCAGAAAGGCTCAGTTCTAGTCCCTCTGGGGAACTGTTAGCTGCCACTCCCCCTGGGGGCAGCAGGTAGCACCAGCTGGGCCCTGCCCCGGGGACAGAGGCACCTGAAGGGGCGGAGGAATGGGGGCGCCAACCACCTGCAACTTGGACACTTCAATTCTCTTAGTCTCGTCCCGGGAAGTCCTTCTCCCAGCTACCCAGAGGCTTTCCATTTTGTTGTGTGTGTTTGGATGGCCCCGGCTGTTGGTCTTTTCTTAAGACATTCCCCTGGAATCTCCAACTGCTGCTCTCCAAAAATCCCAGCAGAGCCCACCCCCTCCTGTGCTGAGTCCCCCCTTCTCCTTACCAAAAGCAGCCTCCTTCTATGCCTCTCAGAAGGCCCTCCACAGAGAGAACCCCTACAGAGCCACAGGAATTCAGGAGTACCCCCTCAGTTCTTGGCAGTAGCCACTACCCTGGGTGTCTGCGAAATGGCCTTTGCTTTATGCAAATATGCTTTAAAAACGGACCTCTAAAGGCATTGCTAAAGCAAAGTCTGGGCAGGTAGTGCATGATGTACCCAAGCAAGCATGACTGCCGCCTCGCTATCCATGTCTTCAAGGCTGGGACTGGCCCCCAAAACCATGAGCGGTTGTGTGGTTTGGGGTAAGCGCTGGTGGTGAGAACGCTCAAATATCTCTGGCCAATATCTCTCTTCTGAGCTTCCCAACCCGACTGGCCACCTCCATCTGGATGCCCGCCACCTCCATCTGGATGCCCGCCCCCTCCCCCCAGGCTTCTCAGACTCAACACATCTCAAACACAACTCAGGTCTTCCCCCAAAACCTGCACCTACTTCTAGATCAGTGGTTCTCAACCTTCCTAATGCCGCGACCCTGTAATACAGTTCCTCATGTTGTGGTGACCCCCAACTTCATTGTTACAAATTGAACATAATGAAAGCACAGTGATTAATCACAAAAACAATAGGTAATTATATATGTGTTTTCCGATGGTCTTAGGCGACCCCTGTGAAAGGGTCGTTCGACCCCCAGAGGGGTCGCGACCCACAGGTTGAGAACCGCTGTTCTAGATGGTTCCACCACCACCCACCAGAGGATTCTGACCTCTCCCTCTTCCTCAGCCTCTATACCCAAGCCACCACCAGGGCCTGCCCAGGTTAGCGCCAACACATCTTTCAGATCTTACCCTCCTCGCCTGCCACTGCTCAAACCGAAGCTACCTGCTTTTCTCCCTGCTCCCACTCTTGCACCCTTACCACCCGCTCTGCACATACAGTTGTGGGAATCTCTCAAACACTCCCATCTAAGCACATCATTCCCTTGCTTGGTAAACCCCCAAGGGTCCCCTCTTGCCCTCAGCATAAAGTCCCTTTGCCAGCTTTATCTGTCCGCTCCTCTCAATACCAGCCCCCGTGCCCAGGATGCCCCATGTCTCAGTGCCTTTGCTCCCACTGAACATCCTACCTAAACGCCCTCCCTGCTCCTCCCAGCTCTACAAACCTTGCTGACACCTCTCCAGAGCCTTTCCTTAGGACCAGGCCCTGTGCTGGGCACTGCTGTTGCCTAGAGTTCCAGAACTGCAAGTGCCTTCCAGCCTGAACTGCCAAATGGCAGGCATTCATGAGCTGGGCATAGAGGGTAAACTGAGGCAGCCAGGGTTTGTGTGTATGTGGGTGAGGGGCTGACTCAAGTTTTGTAGCTTAGATCTTATACCTCCTTTTATTGAAAATATGTTTTTATTGATTTTGAAAGAGAGAGGGGGGCAGAGAGAGAGAGAAAAAAACATCCATGTGAGAAACATTGATCATGGACGGTTGCCTCTGGTATGCACCCTGACCAGGGATTGAACCCACAACCTGGGCATGTGTTTTGACCTAGAATCAAACCGGTGACCTTTTGGTGCACAGGATGATACTCAACTAACTCAGTCCCACCGGCCAGGGTTCATGCCTTCTTTTGGGGTTGGGAGGAGTGAGGGAGGCCCACAGAGGCCCCAGGGAGAAGACCTCAGAGGGGAGCCCGGTGCATTCTCCTGGTCCTAATGATGCTGACTCCCTGTAGGACCATGGGTAAACTGCCTCCCTGGGCCTCCACTGCTCCAACTGGGAAATGGGCTTGCCCAGTGGTTCCTAGTCTAGGCTGTGTATCAGAATCACTTGAGGGAGTTTTGAAAATATATTCCTGAGTTGCAACCCCAGGATTCTGGAGCTCTGGGGTGGAGTCTGGGAAACATTTATTTTTTCAAAGTCCACAAGAGATTCTGACGCTCACCCAGTTTGGGAAACCCAGGAAATGTAGCTAGAGCCTTTCCAGTTCCAATCCTAAGTCCTAGGGCAGTGATGGCGAACCTATGACACGCGTGTCAGAGGTGACACGCGAACTCATTTTTTTGGTTGATTTTTTCTTCGTTAAATGGCATTTAAATATATAAAATAAATATCAAAATATAAATCTTTGTTTTACTATGGTTGCAAATATCAAAAAATTTCTATATGTGACACGGCACCAGAGTTAAGTTAGGGTTTTTCAAAATGCTGACACGCCGAGCTCAAAAGGTTCACCATCACCCTGGCTGGTTTGGCTCAGTGGATAGAGCGTCGGCCTGCAAACTGAGGGGATCCCAGGTTCGATTCCGGTCAAGGGCATGTGCCTTGGTTGCGGGCACATCCTCAGTAGGGAGTGTGCAGGAGGCAGCTGGTCGATGTTTCTCTCATTGATGTTTCTGACTCTCTATCCCTCTCCCCTCCTCTCTGTGAAAAATCAAAATATATTTTTTTAAAAAAAGGTTCACCATCACTGCCCTAGGGTCTCTGAGGGTGCCCCAGGCTCCAAATCTGAGAGAGCCAGCTCCACTTGCTGCCCCTTCAACTGGCTCAGTCCTTGCACTACCCACGAAAAATCATCAGGTGCAACTCTTTCCACTGAGGGAGAGTCAGGTCCCAAGCGCCACCCCGTACCCAGCATCTGGAAGGATATTCTAGGCCTGAGAAATAGGGTAGGTTTCCCCCCAAATCTCTATGAACAATCCTACACCTGGGAACTCCTCTCTGACTCTCTCAAAGCCCTTTCTGGCATCTCACTGGGGAGGCTGTAGGTTTTATCAATCTGGGAAATGGGCACATAAACAATGGCCCCACCCCTACCAGGAACCAGGATAACTAAAAGAGAAAGCACTTCGAAGCAATTCAAGCCTCTTCACATGGATGATACAAATATTTTTTAAAAGCCCCTCTGCCCAGAATGGGCCACTGGGTCCTAAGGATGGCGATTCAATAAAGGCCTCAGCCGTCTGAGGAAGTTGACAGGCACACAGAAGGGCACACAGAAGTCTTAACATGTGGACTAAAATGTTTCAACGCTTTAATTGAAGCTCAGGACTCTCCACCCCCCCTTTTCTCACACACACACACACACACACACTCCCCTGACAACTACCAACCCTGTCCTCTCTGGGCCAATTATAGGCGAGTACTATGCAAAGAGAAGCAAGTCACTTGTGCCTACCCCTGAGCCGGCTGGGCAGTGGAGGCGGGCCTCTCACGCCTCATGCTGCTGTGAATCACATGGCCCAGCACCCGCCTTGCCAGGGCCTGAGTAATTCCTCCGCCTCCTCTTTAGGTTTTCCTCTTATTTTAAAAAAATAAATTTCATTCTGCAGGCCTTGCAAACCAGTATCTCCTAGATGCCTCATGGCATTCTCTACATCAGTGGTTCTCAACCTTCTGGCCCTTTACATACAGTTCCTCATGTTGTGACCCAACCATAAAATTATTTTCGTTGCTACTTCATCACTGTCATGTTGCTACCGTGATGAATCGTCATGTAAATATCTGATAGGCAGGATGGTCTTAGGCGACCCCTGTGAAAGGGTCGTTCGACCGCCAAAGGGGTCGCGACCCACAGGTTGAGAACCGCTGCTCTACATGAAGAAACCGAGGCTCAGATAAAGGAAGTCACTCACCCAGGGCCACACAGTGAGTCAGTTATGGATGGCTGGCTGGGAGGCTAGGTCCTTCCCTGACACCCTTCTTAATCCCAATCCTCATCTTGGAGTTAAAAAAAAAAAGACACCCACTAATGACAGAGGCAGGGACTTCACTGGGAAAAGGATCCTGGAAAGTTTTGGGGGGGAAGGGAGCAGTTCAGGGTGGGTATCATGATGGGTAATTTGAAAGGACTGGTGGAGGGTGAAGGCAACTCAGAATCACCACTGTGTACTGATCAGAGGTCAGGGACCAGCGTTCTAGACGCCGCCCAGCTACTGACTTGCAGACCAAGCATATCTGAAGGGCAGGAATTCCGTTGTCCTTCTCTTAGACAATAGTTACTGAGGGTCTTCCATGTGCTCCCTTGGAATTGGTTGTCATTTGTTCAACAAGGATTTATTGAGCGCCTACTGTGTGCCAGGCACTGCACTAGTCTTGGGGCTACAAGTGTGAACAAAATAGATCCGATCCCCTTGCCCTCACGGAGCTCACATTCTAGTGGAGGAAGATGGACAATAAACAAGTAGTACAATGAGATCACCGCGGACTGTACTGAGTACAGGGACGGGAGTGCGCTGGCAACGGCAATGGAGACTCACAAGTGCCCCTACTTAAGTGGTCAGGGAAGGTCTCTCGGAGGAGGTGACATCTGAGCTGAGACCTGAAAGATGAGGAACAAGCCAGGTGGAAAGCAGGGGTAAGAGCTGCCAGGCAGAGGGAAAAGCAGATGCAAAGGTCCTGAGGTGGGAGTGCTTGTGGCACGTTTTGGGATTGGAAAGAAGGCGCTGCAGTAAAGTGGGTGAGTAGCCTGCTCCACCCAGTGTATCGGGGGAGTTTGGAAAGTGGCAGGAGCCACATGTAGGGAAGGGGGTTAAAGGCCATTGTCAGCTGGATATCTCTAGCCCACACCCAGGGAGCCCCTGAAAAATACCAGAGGTTCCATGACTAGCCCAAGGTCATAACAGTAGCAAGGAATCCAACTTGCCTGGGGTTTTTTGTTTGTTTTTTTAAATCCTCACCCGAGGATATTTTTCCACAGATTTTAGAGAGTGGAGAGAGAGGGAAAGACAGAGAAACATCAATGTGAGAGAAACACATCAACTGTTGCGGTTGCCTTCTGCATGCGCCCTGAAGGACCCGGGCCAGGAAGGAGCCTGCAACCGAGCGAGGTACATGCCCTTGACAGGAATTGAACCTGGGACCCTTCAACCACAGACTGATCCTCTAGGCCAGTGGTTCTCAACCTTCCTAATGCCGTGACCCTTTCATACAGTTCCTCATGTTGTGGTGACCCCCAACCATAAAATTATTTTCGTTGCTACTTCCTAACTGTAATTTTGCTACTGTTATGAATTGTAATGTAAATATCTGATATGCAGGATGTATTTTCATTGTTACACATTGAACATAATTAAAGCATAGTGATTAATCACAAAAACAATATGTAATTATATATGTGTTTTCCGATGGTCTTAGGAGACCCCTGTGAAAGGGTCGTTCGACCTCCAAAGGGGTCTCGACCCACAGGTTGAGAACCGTTGCTCTATGCACTGAGCCAAATCGCCTAGGGCTCTTGCCTGGGTTTTGATGCTTCGCTACTGCTACCTGGTGCTGCAATCCCAGAGACCTGTGGAGCCTGGAAACTCAGGTTCCTACGGGGATGTTCCCAGATGGGGAGGCCCTGCTGGACTCCTCAGACACTGAGTTCTGGGCAGTGCAAAGGCGTCCCCAGGCAGTGGTCTGTGACCTACCCAAGAGCTGCTCCACTGCCGAAAATCCAAGTTCAAGCATCCTGATTTCTCCTCACAAACAACCTTGGAGCCTTGCAGCTCTCCAGCTGGGTGCAACTGGCTTATTCCTGCCCTTACCTTTCTGCTGTTTCCCTACCCACCAGCCCCTCCAGCCCGACCCCCAGGCTCACCTTGTCCACCTTTCTCTCTCATCAGCACCTTCCATTCCCTCCTTCCCTTGTCCTCCCGCCACACACACCTGGCAAAACCCCAACCTTGGATCAATCCGCCATCCTTTTTTTTTTTTTCCACTCATACTCCAGAGCTGCTAACAGTACAGAAGAAAATCACATAAGCAGAAGGCTTGGCATTACTTACATGGTCTCCAACCTCAGTTTGGGGGAAGCAGAAAGAGCACAGACTTTGGACTCAAATAGATCTGGTTTGGAATCCTGGCCCCGTACTAGCTGTGTGACCTTGGGCAAGTTACTTAAACTCCTCTGAGCCTCGCCTACGAAATGGGGCTAATGATACTTACTTCACAGGAGGCTCCTGAAGATGAAATGCGAATCCATGTAAAGCACCCAGCCCGGTGCCTGGCACAATGTAGGCGCTTGGCAAATGGGAGACTCCTTTTCTCCTGTTCCCCCAAACCCCGGTTCCCCAACCAAACCCCCCTTACTGCCTTGCCATCCTGCCCCTTTTTCTTGGTGTGCTCCCTCTCCCATTAGCTTCATCAGATAAAATAGAAGGGAGTCGGAGGGGTTGAGGGGGCGCAGGGGCCAGAGAAAAGGCTGGAGACAGAGGTTGAAAGGACTGGATGAAGGCCTAGGAGGGAGGGAAGGGGTTGGAGGTTGAGAAGACTCCAAGGGCTTAGGGTGAGCGGGCCGGCCCCGAGGTGGAGCTTGGAGAGCCCGAGAACGAGAACCCCCTCCCAGCACCAGGCCCGCGGCCGGGCTCCCATGCTCTCTCGATCACTCACCAGGCCGGGGCTGCGAGCCCTCCAGGTGGTAGGAGAAGCGCAGGGCCCGGTGGTGCTGCGGGCTGGGGCCGCAGGGCAAGACCCGGGGGCCTGGAGTCGCGCCGAGGCCAGCGTCCGAGGGTCCGGCAAACGGGGGCTCCAGGGCTCCGCCGAGAGCCAAGCCCGAGTCCCTGAGCACCGGCGGTCCAGGCTCCGAGACTCCGGGGTCCGAGTCGGCACAGGCCGGTGGAGCGGCGCCGGGGGGGTTCACGGCCGGGTGTTCGGGCTCAGAAGGCCCGGCGCCCCCCAGGGCTCGGTGGCCGTGCATGGTCCGGGCCTGGGCGCGGGGCCCGGGCTCCCCGCTTGGCTCCAGCTCCTGGGGTGGAGGCGCGGGCTGAGGAGGCCCGGCGCCCGGCAAAGCAGCGGCTTCAGGCTCGGGGGGCGGGGCTGCGGGTTCAGCCCCACTGCGGAGCCTCGAGTCCCCAGCCCGGGCCCGGGCCAGCGGCCGTGGCAGCGGTGGCAGTACCAGCAGCAGCCGCGGCCACCGCCGCTGCCGTGCCTGGCATCGCCGGCCCGGGCCCCGCGCTGGGAGTGGGCTCGGCGGGGCCGGGGGCCCTCGGGGGAGCGCTGTCTATGCGGCAGCGGCCGGGCGAGGGTCGGGGCTGCGCGGGGCGCGGGCTCCCCCGCAGGCGGCGAGCCACTTCCGAGGCCCCGGGGCGAGTCGGGCTGGTTGGAGAGCGGGGTCTCTTCTTTCTCCCCGAATGGGAATCGATCTGGGCTCCCCTGGCTGGTCGGAGAGGGTTCTTCCTCCCGCCGCAGCGGAGGCTGGGGGGCGGAGGGGCGGGCAGGGGGAGGGAGGGAGGGGGGGAGGACGGCGGAGGCGGGGGGCGCGCGTGTGCGCCTCGCGTTCAGGCTGCGGGGCTCGCCCTCGGCCAATCCGTCCGGAAGATGCTCCAGCCGCGGGGGCAGGGGAGAGGCCAGGGCCTGGCTCCACCGTCCTCCCCAGCCTCGACCTGGGTCTCCGCGGCGGCGGGCGGGAAGGAGCCCGGGGAAGGGGGGTGGGGAGGCGGGAGCAGCGTCTGAGGCAGCCGCAGGCACAGCGGCGCTGGGACCCAGTTACCCGGGCCCCGCCCCCTCGCTGGGATTGGCTCTTGGCCACGCCCCCTCACTGGGGGCCGCCTCACTTCTCGCAGAGACCGCCTCCAAGTTCCTCCCCCCCCTTGAAAATTCCCCCTCTGCCTGTCTTCCCCATCCGCTCCTGGTCCCACACAGGCAAGTCTCCTGGCTCAACCCCCAAATCTGCCTTTCTGTCCCATCTCAGGTCTTCCTCCCCTCCACTTGTCCTTCAATGTCTTTTCCAGAAGCTTTGCCACATGTTCCAGAGTTTCCCTATGGCTTGGCTCCTAGAGGGCTTGTCTTTGATACTCTTCACTCTGCTTGGAGGACCGGACCTCATGGTCGATTACTTCGCCCCTTTCTTGCCAATAGCCTCAGTTCCCAGGATTGTCGCATACGCCTGGCAACATCCCAACCTTGGGTCAGTCCAAGCAGCTAAACACTGCTGGAGAAAAGCAGCCAACCTCATAAATTTGTGCCACTATAAACTCTTGGTCCCTAGCTTCCACTGGGCCCTCAGTGCTGACCTACAACTCTGTGCCCCTAGGCAGCTCTCCCTCCCTTTCTATAGCAGCCATTTCAAACCTCCCCTCCTCACACACCAAGTTCTTCATCAGCCCCCTGACTCTCAGCAGATGACCACCCCTCCTTCTTCGCAGAGTCACCAAAAAGGTTTTTGACTTTTTGCCACCAAACCTACCGAGTCTGTCCCTTGCTCCTTCCCATCAGCATCTAAACATACCCAGGTCTCTTCCTTCTCAAAACAAATAAATTACCACAAAGTCTCCCTCTCCAACAACCTCCCTCTCTTCTCTATAAACTTCTCAAGAGTCGCCTACACTTAACTGTCTTAATTTTCCCACTTCCCACTTATCTTTCAACCCACTCCAATCTGCCTCCACGACTTGCCTGATACTGCTCTCTCATCAAGGTCTGTGTGGCCTGTGTCACTAAACCCAACAGAATCTTTTTAAAAATATGTATCTTTATTGATTTCAGAGAGGAAGGGAGAGGGGGAGAGAGAGAGATAGAAACATCAATGATGAGAGAGAATCATGGATCGGCTGCCTCCTGCATGACCCACACTGGGGATCGAGCCCACAACCCAGGCATGTGCCCTGACCAGGAATCGAACCATGACCTCCTGGTTCATAGGTCAACGCTCAACCACTGAGACACACCCGCTGGGTCCCAACAATCTTTTCAGAGGTAATCCTACTTGACTTTTTGGTAGCATTTGACCCTGGTGACCACTCCCTCCTCCTTAAGCCACTTCCATGACACCACAGTCTCATTTTTTCTCCTACTTTTTTGTAATTCCTTTTTACTTTCTAGGATCTTCTTCGTCTACCCTTGAAATGATGGTGCTCTTTAGGGCTTTGGCTTGAGCGCTCTTGTCTTCTTTCACATCGGCTCCCATGGCTTCAATGATCATCTCTTTGTAGATGACTCCCAAATTGATGCCCCAAGTGCAGATCTTTCTTTTTTTTTAACTCATTTTTTCTATCAATACCCAGTGATAGTTATTTTTAAAAATATATATTTTATTTTTTTACAGAGAAGAAGGGAGAGGAATAGAGTTAGAAACATCAATCAGATGCCTCCTACACAGCCACTACTGGGGATGTGCTCGCAACCAAGGTACATGCCCTTGACTGGAATCGAACCTGGGACCCTTCAGTCCGCAGGTCAACGCTTTATCCACTGAGCCAAACCAGTTAGGGCCAGATATTTCTCTTTTTTTAAAAAGAAATGTTTTTATTGTCGATAATATTACAGATATCTCCCATTTTCTTCCCCTCCCCTCCCCTGCTCCCAGCCTCTCCCCACCCCAGGTCTTCACCACCCAATTGCTGGTGTCCATGGGCTATGTATAGAAGTTCTTTGGTTTATCTCTTCTTGTTCTCCCAAACCCACATTGAGGTATGTCAGTCTGTCCTATACCTCCCTGCTTTGGGTCTTATTTTGTTGGTCAATTCCTTTTGTTCATTAGATTCCACAAATAAGTGAGATCATGTGATATTTGTCTCAGATATTTCTCTTGACCTATGCATTCAACTAGTTACTAGACAGCTCTACCTGATACCTCAGAGACACCCCAAACCTTAGTTTCTCCCCAACTTAACGCATTCTCTTCCCAACCTTTGTCCTTTGTATTTTGCCTTAGTGACTGATCCCAGTCAAAGCAAAAACCTGAGCTATACTCCTGATTCTTCTCTCTGCTCCATCTGCTGCAATCACCAAGTCCCACCTTTTCTTTTAAATCCTCCCTGAGGATATCTTTTCCATTGATTTTTAGAGAGTGTGTAAGGGAGGGGGAGAGACAGAGAGAGAAACATCGATTGGTTGCCTTCCGCACACACCTGGACTGGGACCTGGGCCAGGGATGGATTCTGCAACTGAGGTAGGTGCCCTTGACGGGAATGGAACCCGGGACCCTTCAGTCCACAGGCCAATTCTCTATGCACTGAGCCAAACTGGCGATGGCAAGTCTCATCATTTTAACCTCCTGAATATCTCCCAAATTTATTTCCATAGTTCTCTTCATTTCTGCTGCCACTTCCCGAGGCTAGGCCAGCATCATTTCTAACCTGCAATGCTGTCCCTGCCTTCCCATTGCATGCCTGTTGCCTGCAATCTATTCTCTACACTGTAGGCAGTTGATATTTTGAAAAGTTAAACCAAATCATATCACTTTGATGTTGAGAACCTTTCAATGATCCCCTTTGACTCAAAAGGAAAGTTACCTTCCACAACAGGGAAGGTTAAGCTGCGCCCTGCATGGTCTGGCCCTTGCCAGGCTGTCTAGACTCCAAGCAAGTGCAAGCTAAAATTCTCAGACTGACTTAGTCTCCCTAGCCTCTGGGTCTTTGTGTATGCTGTTGCCTCTGCGTGAAACTCTCTCCACATCTCACTTCATTTGTTCTTCAGATCTCCACTCATTTTTAAAAATATCTTTGTATTGATTTCAGAGAGGAAGGGAGAGGGAGGGAGAGAGAGAGAAACATCAATGATGAGAAAGAATCACTGATAGTCTGCCTCTTGCACGCCCCACACTGGGGATCAAGCCCGCAACCCAGCCATGTGGCCTGAGCGGGAATTGAACCATGATCTCCTGGTTCATAGGTCAATGCTGAACCACTGAGTCATGTTTGACTGGGCACCACACATTTTATGAGTGTCTTTTGAGCACACAGTATGGGCCAGGAACCATGTGTAGTGCTAGTTACACGGTAGTGAATAAGACAGACATGAATAAGACTGTGGTGAATAGCCCTGGCCAGATGGATAGCTCATTTGATAGGAGCATCGTCCCAATACAAGGTTGTGGGTTCGATCCTTGGTCAGGGCACATGCAAGAATCAACCAATGAATGTATAAATAAGTGGGACAACAAATTGATGTCTCTCTCTCTCTCCCTTCATCTCTCTCTAAAATCAATAAATAAAATAAAATTTTAAAAGGCTCTGGTAAGCCCTGGCAGGTTTGGCTCAATGGATAGAGCATCGGGGTCCCAGGTTCGATTCAGGTCAGGGGCATGTGCCCGGGTTGTGGGCTCAGAGATTCTCTCTCATCATAGATGTTTCTGTCTTCTTCTCCCTCTCCCTTCCTCTCTGAAAACAATAAAAATATATTTTAAAAAAAGACTGTGGTGAACAAACTTGGCCCTTGCATTTTACAGTCTGGTGCTGGAGGGACCATGAAGTAAACACACATAGTGATAACACATAAACATGCATAATTACCAATTGTGATCCTATATAATAAAAGGGTAATATGCAAATTGACTGAACGGCAGAATGACCAATCGCTATGACATGTACTGACCATCATGGGGCACATGTTCAATGCAGGATCTGCCCCCAGCCTGCAGGCCCCAATTGCCCGATTGAAGCCTCCTGGCCAACCTCTCAGCCCCTTCCCCTGGAGGGCAGGCTCTGATTGCCCAATGAGGAACGGGGAACCAGGGGTGGGTGGTGGCAGAAGGACCCCGCCCTGCTGGTTGCCCCACACACAGAGGGCAACTGGTGTCAGGGGAAGGGCTGGTGAGTGGGTGGGAATGGCCAACATCTCAGTCCCTCCCCTGGCTGGCAGGCTCCAATTGCCCCATGGTGAACAGGGAAGGGGGGTGGTGGCAGGGGGCAGGGCCAGCTGCCAGCAGCTGGGCAAGATGGCCCTGATCGCAGGCCAGCCCTAGGGACCATACCCGTGCACAAATTTCGTGCGCCGGCCTCTGGTAAGGCTATAAAGGGACAGAACAAGGTGATAGGAAAGAGATAGTTAAGCTGAGACACGAAGGAGTGGGAGTTAGCAGATGATGAGTGGAGGCAAGAGTGTTGCAGGCAGAGGACAAAGCAAGTGGGAAGGCCCTGGGGATTGGTATACTTAGGAACTGTAGGAAGGCCAGTGTGTCTGGAGCATAGTGAGCTGAGGCCAAGAGGGGTAGGATATGAGGTAGAAGAGGTAGGTGGGAGCCAGATTACATAGGGCTTTATTGACATGGTAAAGAAGAAGGGGTCTTATTCTATGAGCAACCAAAAGCTATTGAAACAGTGCTTTTAGCCCTAGCTTATTTGGCTCAGTGGATAGAGCGTCAGCCTGCGAATTAGAGGGTCCTGGGTTCAATTCCAGGCAAGTGCACATGCCTGGGTTGTGGGCTAGATCCCCAGTGTGAGGCATGCAGGAGGCAGCCAATCAATGATTCTCTCTCATCGATGTTCCTGTCTCCCTCTCCTTCTCCCTTCCTTTCTGAAATCCATAAAAATATATTTAAAAAGACAAACAGTGCTTTTAAATGTGGATCAATTTGCAAAAGGTACTTAAGTCAATTTGAGAAAATATCAAAATGTATCATAGTCTTCTCAGGAAGGGTATGTTTTATGAAACTTTTGTTTCAGTTTGTATCATAGGTGAAGTGAATCACGATGAAATAGTATCTCTTTTATAGATAAATGCCGAATACGCTACACTGAAAGGTTTTAAGCTTGGGATTGACATGGTATAGTTAATGTTTAAAAAAATTACTTTGGCCCGGCTAGCGTGGCTCAGTGATTGAGCGTCGACCTATGAACCAGGAGATCATGGTTCGATTTCCGGTCGGGGCACATGCTCAGGTTGCAGGCTTGACCCCCAGTTTTGGGTGTGCAGGAGGCAGCTGATCCATGATTCTCTCTTATCATTGATGTTTCTCTCTCTCCCTCTTCCTTCCTCTCTGAAATCAATAAAAACATATTTTAAAAAATTACTTTGGCTGCTGTGAAGTGCACTGGAGGTGGACAACCCTGGGACCCACCTTCAATCAGATGATGGTGAGTGGAATAAGGTGGGTTGGTGGAGATGGACAGAGGTAAACAGATTTGAGAGCTATTTAGAATTGAAAGGGCTTGGTGTGGTGGCTTGCGGGTGGGAGAGAAAGGGAGAAATGAAAGATGCCACCCAGGATTCTGGTCACGTGGAGCCAGGTCATTCACTGAGGTGAGTAAGAGAGAAAGAGGGACAGGTTTTCAGAGAAGACCAAGAGTTTAGTTCCACATGCTGTTGAGATAGCCAAGTGGGGAAGTCAAGCCAGTAACAGTACATCCCAGAAGAGTGGTCAGGGTTTCATATATTAATGAGAGGTCAGTCGGAAACAGACCACAGAGAAAGGATGAGGACCCTTGACTGAGCTCCAAGGAACTCCAACGTTAGAGGTTGGGCGGAGAAGCAGGAGGTGGCAAAGGGACTGAGAAAGAGGTAAAGAGATAAGGACACACTGGACGCAGCGGTTGCCAACCGGTGGTCCTTGAGGTCCGAAAGGTTGGCGACCGCTGCACTGGAGGGTATGTTGGTGATGTTTCAAGAGTGCTGAGAAGTCAACAAGATGAATTAAAAAGGGTCCATTGGGCCCAACCAGCGTGGCTCCGTGGTTGAGCGTTGACCTGTGAACCAAAGGTCACAGTTCTATTACCGGTCAGGACACATGCCCAGATTTCGGGCTCGGTCCCCAGTTTGGGGTGCACAGGAGGCAGCTGATCGATGATTCTCTCTCATCATTGACGTTTTTCTCTCTCTTTCCCTTTCCCTTCCTCTCTGAAATCAATAAAAAAATATATTTTAAAAAAGGGTCCATTGGATATGGCAGTATGGATATTGGTAATGATCTTGATAGAAGTAGTTTTGGAGGAGTGGTAGGGTAAACACCAGAATGAATGAAGACCGAACAGATGCACCATTGATGGGAGTGTAAATTGATACAACCATTTTAGAAATAGTTGGATGTTTTCTAGTAAAGTTGAATGATGCACGTACGCTATGAGCCAGCAATTATAGGTATAAACCACAGAGCAGTGGTCCTCACAGTGCGTTCAGGGGATCCTGGGAACGGGGAAGGGGTGGTAAGGCAGGGAGCTCAAACCATGATACTGGTAGGATGTTATTTGTTTCTTTTACTCTCATTTTCTCAAGAATGTGGAGTGGAGTTTTCCAGAGACTGCATGGCATGTGACAGCACAACAGATCGAATGCAGAAGCAGATATGAGAATCCAGCTGCCTTCTATTAAGCAATACAGTAGAGATTTGCAAAAAATGTAAAACATTGCCACTCTTCTCACTAAATTATTTTCATTTTGGAAAATATAGTTATTTTTCATGAACGTGTTATTTGTGTTAAATGTAACAGGCTTTATTGTTATTAAAAATTTAATATAGCCCTAACCGGTTTGGCTCAGTGGATAGAGCGCCGGCCTGCGGGCTGACGGGTCCCAGGTTCGATTCCGGTCAAGGGCACGTACCTTGGTTGTGGGTACATCCCCAGTAGGGGGTATGCAGGAGGCAGCTGATTGATGTTTCTCTCTCATCGATGTGTCTAGCTCTCTATCCCTCTCCCTTCCTCTCTGTAAAAAATCAATAAAATATATTTTAAAATGTTTAAATATATTTAAGCTTTCTCAGTTTTCATTTCTAATACAGCAAATATCAATTGATATAATCCACAGACCAAAGCTCTGTGGGTTCTACAGTATTTTTTTGTTGTGTGTCGATCCTCACCCAAGAATATTATTCCATTGATTTTTAGAGAGTGGAAGGGAGGGGGAGAAAGAGAGAGAAAGAGAGAAAGAAAGAGAGAGACAGACAGACAGACAGACAGACATCAATTGGGAGCCTGAAACCAAGATACATCGAAGCCAGGACACTTCAGTCCACGGACTGACCATCTATCCACTGAGCCAAATCAGCTAGGGCTGCAATGATTTTTAAGAATGTCCTTAAAGGAAGTCCTGGACTAAGAAGCCTGAGAAACACTTCCCTAGAGAAATCTTGCACGTGTTTACTGGGAGACACTGTAAGAATATTCACCAAAGCCTGTTTTTAACTGCAAGAAATGCAAACAAGAGTATGGGATGAATAAATTGAGACATATATGGAATACTGTATGGAAATAATGAATGAACTGTAGCCATATGTATCAACATGGATGAAACTCAGAAAACCCAATGCTGATGCAAAAAAGTCATTAAAATGTTTAAAGTGGAAAAACGAGTAAAATTACACAATTTATGGATGCAGTCATATGTTGTAAAACTACAGAGAAAAGCAAGGAATGAAAAATAAAATATGAATGCCCTAGCCTGTTTGGCTCAGTGGATAGAGCGTTGTCCTGCAGACTGAAGGGTCCCAGGTTCAAATCCGGTCAAGGGCATGTACCTTGGTTGAAGGCTCCTCCTGGCCCCACCCTGGTCAGGGCGCATGAAGGAGGCAACCAATTGATGTGTTTCTCTCACATCTATGTTTCTCTCTGTCTTTCCCTCTCTCTTCCACTCTCTCTAAAAAATCAATGGAAAAATATCCTCGGATAAGGATTAAAAAAAATAAAATAAAGCCCTAGCCAGTTTGGCTCAGTGGATAGAGCATCAGCCTGCAGACTGAAGGGTCCCAGGTTCAATTCTGGTCAAGGGCACATGCCTGGGTTGCGGGCTTGATCCCCAGGGTGGGGCGGCATGCAGGAGGCAGGTGATCAATGATTTTCTCTCATCACTCTCTCTCTCCCTCTCCCTTCCACTCTGAAATAAATAAAAATATATTTAATAAAATATTTTAGGATAATGGTTCTTCAGGGAGGGAAAGGAGGTGTGACTGGTTTGAGCTGACTACACAGGGGGGTTTGCCACTTGGAAATGATCAGTTTTTGTGGCTGGGTGATGGGTATACCGGTTATCCTTTATTATTTACTCAAACTGTGTATGTGTGTGTGTGTATATATATTCTAAAATGCATAATGTATATGATGAGAAAAAAATAAAATCAATTTAAAAGACAGGAAGAATTGGTTAGAGTGCGGGTGGGAGTGTAGTTTGTTAAGGTCCCTCCCCAAAGTCAGAGGGAACAGAACACTCCACCCGCCCCACTGAAGTGCAGCCAGGTGTGTAGGCAGTGCCCTTGAGAACCTGGCTGGGCATGGGCACAGAGTTCAGAGAGATAACGTGATGGTAGGAAGATGGTCAAAGAATAATATATTTTTTTTAAAATATATTTTATTGATTCTTTACAGAGAGGAAGGGAGAGAGATAGTTAGAAACATCGATGAGAGAGAACCATTGATCAGCTGCCTCCTGCACACCTCCCACTGGGGATGTGCCCGCAACCCAGGTACATGCCCTTGACCGGAATCGAACCTGGGACCCTTCAGTCCGCAGGCCGACGCTCTATCCACTGAGCCAAACCGGCTTCGGCAGAATAATATTTTAAATGATGGGAGATACTTGCCCGGCTGGTGTGGCTCAGTGGTTGAGCATCAACCCCAGCACATGCCCTGTTGCAGGCTCCATCCCCAATGGGAGCTTGTAGGAGGCAGCCTATTGGTGTTTCTCTCATTGATGTTTCTTTCCTTCCTTCTTCCTTCCTTTCTTTCTTTCTTCTTTCTTTCTTTCTTTCTTTCTTTCTTTCTTTCTTTCTTTCTTTCTTCTTCTTTCTTTCTTTCTTTCTTTCTTTCTTTCTTTCTTTCTTTCTTTCTTCTTTCTTTCTTTTTCTTTCTTCCTTTCTTTCTTTTTTCCTTCCTTCCTCCCTCCCTCCCTCCCTCCCTCCCCTCCCTCCCTCCCTCCCTTCCTTCCTTCCTTCCTCTTTCTCTCTCTCTTTCTCTCTCTTTCTCTCTCTCTCTCTTTCTCTCTTTCTTTCTTTCTTTTTGGTTTACCCTCACCCAGGGACATTTTTCCATTGATGGTTTTTAGAGAGTGGAAGGGAGGAGAGACAGAGAGAGAAAAACATCCATGTGTCTCTCTCACATAGGTTGGTTGCCTTCCGAATACACCCGATGTGGGGGTGGGGATTGAGCCTGCAACTTAGGTATGTGCCCTTCACTGGAATCGAACCCGGAACTCTTCAGTCCGCGTGCCGACACTATCCACTGAGCCAAACCGGGTAGGGCTCTTGATGTTTCATCTCTCTCTCCCTCTCCCTTCTTCTCTCTCTAAAATCAATGGAAACATATTTTAAAAAAAGATGGGAGGTACTAGACCACATTTGTTTGCTGCTGGGAACAATCCAGTAGAGAGGTAGAGGATGAAGGCCCAGAAGAGAAAGGGACTAACACCAGGGAAAGGAAGGGCTGGGATCTGGGGCACTGGGCCTCAGAGGAGCAGAGGTCCTGGGGCCTCTCCTTGTAACAGGAAGGAAAGAGGCAAGGAGCCCTGCAGACACTAGGAGGTTTAGAGATGCAGTGGTGAGTAGATGAGGGCCTTGCGACAATTCTCAAAGTGTGAGGGCTTCTATTTGTATCACTGAAGCATGAGGTAAGGTCATTTTCTATAGAGAGAACAGAAATATTAGCCTTTCTTAATAGCATGGTTGATAGACATTTGTGTGTCCTTTTTTAAAATATATTTCTATTGATTTCAGAGAGAGGAAGGGAGAGAGAGAGAGAAACATCAATGATGAGAGAGAATCATTGATCGGCTTCCTTCTGCACACCCCACACTGGGGATCCAGCCCGCAATCCAGGGCATGTGCCCTTGGCTGGAATCAACCCTTCAGTCTGCTGACCAACACTCTATCCACTGAGCCAAACCAGTTAGAGCTGATCCACTTTCTATAGATTTGCCTCTTCTGGACAGTTCATATAAATGGAATCATACAATATGTATCTTTTTGTGCCTGCCTTCTTTCACTTAGGATCATGTTTTCTTTTTTAAAAGATACTTTTTTATTGATTTCAGAGAGGAAGGGAGTGGGAGGGAAACATCAATGATGAGAAAGAATCACTGATTGGCTGCCTCTTCACACCCCACACTGGGGATCGAGTCTGTAATCCGGGCATGTGCCCTGGCCAGAAATTGAACCGTGACCTCCTGGTTCATAGGTCGATGCTCAACCACTGAGCCACATCAGCTGGGCTAGCTCTGCCCTTCTTGATCCTGCTCTCACTTTCACCACGTTGCCTATGTTTGCATCTAATTTATAGTTCTCATTTGGTCCGTGTCTCCGTCCTCACATATGTAAGACCACATGAACTCATTTGTTTTTGAATTTGTATGTTCCAGAATTTGTCTTGTCTGTTTCTCTTTGGCTCCTTGGCCTCTGTTCTGTCTGCCTCTCTGTCTTCATCACTCAACCCCTATTTATTTGATCTCTGGCTATCTCCCAGGCCTCCTCGATCTGCGTTGCTGCGTTCGTCTGTCTCTGCTCCTTACCTATCTTGTTCTATGCTCATCTTTCTATTCTACCTCTGTCCTTATGCGCCCCCCCCCTCAATATTTACATTCTTTGTCTCTTTTTCTCTCACACACACACATCCCTACGTTGGTCTTCTTGCTGCCTTTCCCCTATTTGATTCTCATTTCTCTACCAGCCCTTTTCTTTTTTAAATATTTTATTATTTATTTTCATTATTATTAAGTATTTAATCCTCACCTGAGGATATTTTCCCATTAATTTTTAGAGAGAGTGGGAGAGTTAGGGAAAGACAGAGAGAAACATCGATATGAGAGAAACACATCAACTGGTTGCCTCCTGCATGAGCTCTGACCAGGGCCTGGGCTGGGGAGGATTCTGCAACCCAGGTACATGCCCTTGACCAGAATCGAACCTTGAACCCTTAGGTCCACAGGCTGACACTCTATCCACTGTGCCAAACTGGCTAGGGCTCTACCACCCTTTTCTATCTTTGCTACCATCTTGTTGGGTTGCTCTCCTCATGTGTCTGAGCATTCCACGAGCTAACACGTGTACAGCTTCTAGAACCATGCCTCAGACACAACAAATGCTCAGAAGTCTTAGTTTCTAAATCATTAATCTCTTCCTCCTAATCTTCATCACCTTCTCTTTTCTTTGTCTATATAATCACAGTCATCCCCCCTACTCCACCCAGCTGTTATCATCTCTGTCTCTCTCTCTTCCCTCATCTTTTTTTTTTTAAAAGGCAGAATCTTTATATATATAGGTTGCCTCCCCTGACCAGGACCGGGGATGAAGCCTGCAACCGAGGTATGTGCCCTTGACCAGAATCGAACCTGGAATCCTTCAGTCAGCAGGTCGATACTCTATCCACTGAGCCAAACCAGCCAGGGCTCTCCTCATCTTTTATGTAGCTGCCTCTGTGGCCCCAATCTGTCTGTCTCCATCCCCATCTCCTCTCTCTCTCTCTCTTCCTCCCTACATTCTTGTCTTATTTCTGTCATTCCCTCTGTTCTACACTGTCCACTCCATCTTTCTGTTTATATTGCTCAGTCCTATCATTCATTCTTTCTTTTTTTTAAAAAGACAGTCGTTCTATTTTTAATGTATTTTTAAAATTTATTTCAAGAGAGGAAGGGAGAGGGAGAGAGAGATAGAAACATCAATGATGAGAGAGAGTCATTGATCGGCTGCCTCCTGCACGCCCCCCACTGGGGATCGAGCCCGCAACCCCGGGCATGTGCTCTTGACTGGAATGGAACCGAGGACCTTTCAGTCCGCAGGCAGGCTGTCGCTCTATCCATTGAGCCAAACCAGGTAGGGCTTCTTTGTTTCTTTATCCCCATTTCTGATTTTTCTGCTCTCACCTTTCAGGCCCTATTTCTTGGTCTCTCTTTGTTCCCATGTCTCTATCTGTTCCTCTGTCCCCATATCTATCTTTATTCATTTATTCCCTTTAAAAAATCTTACACTGTTTCTTCGCCCTCATCTCCCTGGGTCTTCCTCTGGCCTCCCTGGACTATTTAGATCGGAATTGGTCTGGTAGATAATGTGGAGCTATAAAAAGGTTTAGGGGGAAGAAGTGGGCCTGGCAAGAAGCGAGTGGCAGGGTGTGGAATTTCATGGCTCTGCCAATTCCTCCTGAACGACGTGGCCTCTGAGGTCAAGGTTAACATAAACCCTCTCAACTCAGCCTCCTGAAGAAAGACAAAGAATGCTGCAGTTATTGGGAGGACCAGGAAGGGGTATTTTTCTGAGTGAAATTCCATCCGGAAGCTGGAATCCAGAGCATTTCCTGTTGTAATGCTTCTTCCAGACTTGGAAAGTCTGAACTTGCCACGTAGCATGTGCAGTCTATGCATATATTTCTACAGTGAAACACAGATGCATACAGAATCTGCTGTCCTTAGAGATGCAGACCTGTGCAGAGACCCACGGAGACACAGAGAGTCACCAACCTTCACAGTTGCAGATACTTCAAGACGTGAAAAAGCGCACAGCACGAATCACCCCCGGCAGAGATGCAGATGTACACAGGGACACTGTAAGACCCATGGAATGACCCCCTCATAGCTCAGGGGCTCAGGAAAACAGACACAGAAAAATAGTTACACAGAGAATCATCCAGCTAAATCCCCTTTGAGAAACTGCTTTTTCAGTCTGATATTTTGGTATAAACAGAAGCATACCAGAACATCATGTATAAACACATATTTATAGAAGTGTGCACATTCATATACAATCACAAATATCCAAAGCAACAGAATCGCACGTAGCCATCGCTTTGCTGGAAGGGCAAGCTCTCTCTGGCCCCCAAATGACAGACATGCCGTTGTCTCCCAGCACCCACTCTCTGTGAAGGTACCACCACGTACTCAAACTAGAAACTTGACTGTTATTTTATTTTTATTGATTTCAGAGAAAAGGCAGGGGGAGAGAGAAACATGAATGATGAGAGAGAATCATTGATCAGCTGCTTCCTGCACACCCCCCACTGAGGATCGAGCCCACTACCTAGGCATGTGCCTTGACCAGCAATCTAACTGTGACCTCCTGGTTCATAGATTGACACTCAACCTCTGAGCCACACTGGATGGGTGAATACTAAGTATTAATGAAATGGAAATAGTAGGCAAGCACCTTGCCTCCCCCCAAATCCAGGCCCAGATGGATTTACAGGTGTATTTTGCCAGACTCTCAAGGAACAGTTACTTTTCTTATACACATTATTGCAGAAAATAGAAAAAGAGGGGAAGCTGTCCAGCTCATTTTATAGGTCTGGTATAATCCTGAAATCTTGATTCTAAAACCAAATAAGGACAAGGAAAGAAAATAAAATTATAAGCTCATTTCACTTACTAATATAGATGTACAAATATTAAATAAAATATTAGCTAATCAAATCCAAAAGTATATTAAACATACATCATAATCAAAGGGAGTTTATTCCAAGAATGTAAAGATGATTTGTTCAACCTCAGAAAATCTATTAATGTAGTTTACCACATTAAGGGACTAAAAGAGAATAATCATATGATTATCTCAATTAATTTAGAAAAAGTTTGTTACATGCCTACTTATGATAAAAAAAAAAAAAAACTCTTAGGAACTAGGAATAGAGGGAAAATTTCTTAACTTGGTGAAGTTTACATACCCAAACTTTACAGCATTTCCTTGAGGACTGAGAGTGAAAGTAGATATTTACTTTCCCCAACTACTGTTTAACATACGACTGGAAGTCTTGGTCAATGCCATAAAAGGAGAAAAAGAAATGAGAAGTGTAAGAATTAGAAGAGAAGAAATAAAATGAATCAGATTGAACAGACACTTTATTAGAATTAAAGAATTCGGCAAGGTTGATTATAGGAATCAACAGTATTTCTTTTTCTTTAAAAAATATTTTTATTGATTCCAGAGAGGAAGGGAGAGGGAGGGAGAGATAGAAACATCAATGATGAGAAAGAATCATCAGTCGGCTGCCTCCCACATGCCCTACACTGGGGACTGAGCCTTCAACCCGGGCATGTGCCCTGACCCGGAATCGAACCGTGACCTCTGGTTCATAGGTTGACGCTGAACCACTGAGCCTCGCCGACCGGGCTCAACAGTATTTCTTTACAATAGCAATAAACAACTAGAAAAAAGTAATAAAATTTAAAATACCAACCTGGCTGGTGTGGCTCAGTTGGTGGGGCATCCTCCTGTGCATCACATGGTTGCCAGTTCAATTCCCAGTCAGGGCACATGCCTGTGTTGTGGGCAGGGGGTGTGCAAGAGGCAGCTGATTGATATTTCACTCTCACCTCCATGTTTCTCTCTCCCTCTCCCTTCTTCTCTCTCTAAAAATCAATAAAAATATTTTTGGAGCCCTAACCAGTTTGGCTTAGTGGAGAAAGCGTCAGCCTGTGGACTCAAGGGTCCCAGGTTCGGTTCTGGTCAGGGGCATGTACCTTGGTTGCAGGCACATCCCCAGTGGGGGATGTGCAGGAGGTAGCTGATCAATGTTTCTAATTCTCTATCCCTCTCCCTACCTCTCTGAAAAAAGTCAATTAAATACATTTAAATTAAAAATATATATTTTTAGAATACCTAAAATGAATCACTAGACCAAAATAAAAACTTTTTTAAATGTCAGGATAACTAAAAACAAACAGAAAACTCAGACTGCATAGTCAAATGCTTTTCATATATAAACATATAATGAAAAAAGAAAAAAACAAAATTAAGACTATATTAATAACAGAACTGCTTTTGTATCAATAAATATAAATGGTCTTACCTCATCTATTTGAAGAAAAATATTTTCCATTTGATCACTGAGCAAAACTGCTGTATTCAAAAGACTCAACTAAAACAAATTTATTCAGCCCAGGAAGTCACGGTTCCATTCCTGGTCAGGGCATATGCCTGGGTTGTGGGCTTGATCCCCAGTGTGGGTAATGCAGAAGGCAGCTGATCAATGATTCTCTCTCATCACTGATGTCTCTCTCTCTTTCTCTCCCTCTCCCTTTCTCTTTTAAATCAATAAAGAATATTTTTAAAAAATAAGACAAATTTATTCAGAAAGAATAAAAATTTAAGAAAGGGAAAGGGATACTAGTCAAATGCAAATAAACAAAGCAGAGGTTGCAATCTTAATTATCAGACAAGTTAAAACCTCAGAATGAAAGGCATTAATTAACTGTCAATGTCCTTAAAAACAAGGAAAGACTGAGCAACTGTCAGAGATTGGAGGAGATATGATGACTAAATGCAATGTGGGATCCTGGGTTAGAAACTGGAACAGGAAAAAAAAAGGTAAAATCTGAATAAAGTCTGGTGTTTAGTTAATAGCAATGTACCAAAACTAATCTCTTGGTTTTGAAGTTATATATTTACATGAGGGGCAATTAGGTGAAGGATATATCTTTGTAACTGGTCTGTAAATCTAAAATTATTCCAAAATAAATAGCTTATTATAAAAAAGGCATTAATGGAGGCAAAAAACGCCATGATTCACAATGAGAATATAAAGTTATGACCATTAAAAAATTGTTTTTATTGATTTCAGAGAGGAAGGGAGAGGGAGAGAGAGATAGAAACATCAATGATGAGAATCACTGATCAGCTGCCTCCTGCATGCCCCACACTGGGGATCGAGCCCGAAACTAAGGGTCGAGAATTGCCCTGACCGCGAATTGAGCCATGACCTCCTGGTTCATAGGCTGACGCTCAACCACTGAGCCATGCCAGCCAAGCATGACCATTTTTGTACCAAATAACAGTAACTTTCCCAAAGGTGAAATGTTTAAAGGTACAAGAAGGGATTGAGCAGAAAGGAAAAAAAGAGAGAGAGAGCTCATGGACATGGACAACAGTGTGGTGATTGAAGGGATGAGGGGAGTGAGTGGAGGTAGAAGAGGGCATAGAAGGGACAAATGGTAATGGAAAAAATAAAATAAAAATAGAAAAGGTACAAGGAGAAATACAGAATAGATTGAAACATACTACAAGCAGGAGAAATTTAACTCACCTTTCTCATTCCAGGACAGGTCAAGTCAACAACAACAAACTACTAAGAATATAGAAAGCCTAAACAACAAAATCAATATTAGGCCAAAAGAAAATCTCAGAAAATTCCCAAAAGTGGAATACAATGTTCTTTGATATGACTGAATAAAACTAGAAATTAGTGTAAAATGGATCTTCCATCTGAGTATGTTAAAACGTCTCTATCAAACAGCTCTTGGGTCAAAGGGGAAACTCAAACCCAAATTGCCAAATTTCATGGGAACCTTTTTTCTGCCAAGGGCCATTTGGATATTTATAACATCATTCTCAGGCTATACAAAATTCTCAACTTAAAAATTAGCCTGCACCCTGCTGGTGTAGCTCAGCGGTTGAGTGTCGACCTATGAACCAGGAGGTCACGGTTCGATTCCCATTCAGGGCACATGCCTGAGTTGAGGCTCGATCCCCAGTAGGGGGCGTGCAGGAGGCAGCTGATCAATGATTCTCTCTCATCATTGATGTTTCTATCTTTCTCTCTCCCTCTCCCTGAAACCAATAAAAACATATTTTAAAAAATGAATAAAATACAAACGTTTAAAGAAAAAAAGGAGAAAAGTTCATATAGACCAGCGGTTCTCAACCTGTGGGTCGCGACCCCTTTGGGGGTCGAACAACCCTTTCACAGGGGTCGCCTAAGACCATCAGAAAACACATATATAATTACATATTGTTTTTGTGATTAATCACTATGGCTTTAATTCTGTTCAACTTGTAACAATGAAAATACATCCTGCATATCAGATATTTACATTACGATTCATAACAGTAGCAAAATTACAGTTATGAAGTAGCAACAAAAATAATTTTATGGTTGGGGGTCACCACAACATGAGGAACTGTATTAAAGGGTCACGGCATTAGGAAAGTTGAGACCCACTGATATAGACCAATTTCCAAGGAAGAAACAGAAATAGTTATAAAGATCTACTTCCTCCCTAAAGCACCATACCATGATGCTTTCACAGGGGAAAGTACTAAAAAGTAGATAATCTGGATGTTATTTCTATTTTCCTAAGCTTGGATAAAGTAGGAACACTTTCAAATTCTTTTTATAAAATGAGTATAACATTGATACCAAGATCTGATAAGGATTCCACAAGAAAAAGAAAGTGATATAGACCAATCTTCACTTGTGAGTATTTTTTTTTAAATATATTTTATTGATTTTTTTACAGAGTGGAAGGGAGAGGGATAGAGAGTTAGAAACATCAATGAGAGAGAAACATCGATCAGCTGCCTCCTGCACACCCCCTACTGAGGATATGCCTGCAACCAAGGTACATGCTCTTGACCGGAATCGAACCTGGGACCCTTGAGTCCGCAGGCTGACGCTCTATCCACTGAGCCAAACCAGTTAGGGCTTCACTTGTGAGTATTAATGCAAAATCCCATATAAATATCAGCAAACAGAATCCATGACTGTGTGGGGTTTATTACAAGAATGCAAGAAGCATTCAATATTGAAACAAATATAAAATAATATTGAATGTCAACTGTAATAAAAACATAAAAATATATAAAAAATAAAATCCTCTTAAAAGATTCATTCAATAGTATGAATCTATATATATAAAAGCCCAGTGACCAAATGGCAGAACAACCAGTCACTATGATGCACAATGACCACCAGGGGGCAGATGCTCAATGTAGGAGCTGACCCCTGGTGGTCAGTGTGCTCCTACAGTGGGAGCGCCACTTGGCTGACCAGGATGAGTGGCGCTCCCACAGTGGGCCAATCCCCACAGGCCATGCCCCCCACCAGTGCATGAATGCATGAATCTGTGCACCGGGCCTCTAGTCTATATATATATAAAAGCCTAAGCAACTGTTACAACTGGTCGACTGAATGACCAGTTGCTATGACATGCACTGAACACCAGGGGGCAGATGCTAAATGCAGGAGCTGCCCCCTGGTGGTCAGTGCACTCCCACAGCCAATCTCCCATGGTCCTTCCCCCTGGCCAGCTGGCCCTGATCAACCCTGATTGCTGGCTAGGCTGGGGTTTCCTACCAGTGCACAAATTCATGCACCAGGCCTCTAGTCTATTAATAAAATCTAACAAATCATTAAATCAAAACTATCATTTTCAGAGATGCAAAAGAATCACTTGACAAAATTCAACAGCTGTTATTTCTAAAGTGCAAAAGAAAAATACATAGTTTGTCACTTGATATAATTATGCGTGTGTGTGCATGTTTTTACATGTCTTCAAATCCAGTTATTCAGCATTTAACTTAACCAGGAAACACTAGATGCTAAAACAGATACCAGGTAAGGATATATCTCCTCTCCACTACAATTTAACATTCATATTGGAGGTAGCAAGCATTGTCATTAGAAAGGACAAAGAAATTAGAAGTATACAACTGTAATGGAGGAGGTAAAGCTATGATTTTTTATTTTACTTTTTTTAGAGAGAATGGAAGGGAGGGAGAGAGTCACAGAGAGAGAGAGAAACACATTTATTTGATTGCCTCCTGCACATCTCTGGACCAGGCCTGAGGATTGAGCCTGCCAAGGTATGTGCCCTTGACCAGAATCGAACTTGGGACCCTTCAGTCCTTGGGCCAATGCTCTATCCACTGAACCAAACTGGCTAGGGCTATCATTATTTGTAGATAAGATTGTATAGCTATAAAACCCAAGCAAACCAAGTGAAAAATTACTATAAAGAAGATAATTCAGTAAGGTAGCAGGATATAAAATCCTATATAATAAAAGGCTAATATGCAAATCGACCAAATGGTGGAACTGGCCACTATGATGCACACTGACCACCAGGGGGCAGATGCTCAATGCAGGAGCTGCCCTGTGGTGGTCAGTGTGCTCCCACAGGGGGAGCACTGCTCAGCCAGAAGCCAGGCTCACTGCTGGTAAGCGCAGTGGCGGTGGTGGGAGCCATTCCTGCCTCCGCAGCAGCACTAAGCCAGCAATCGGACATCCCCCAAGGGCTCCTGGACTGCGAGAGGGTGCAGGCGGGCTGAGGGGAACCCCCCCTCACCAAGTGCATGATTTCATGCACCAGGCCTCTAGTTAATATATAAGAATCATGGAAGAGACGGCTCCATTTATTAGAGCCACAAAAAAGATAAAATGCTATCTTCATCTCCTGGGGCTGCTGTAACAGAATACCATAGACTGGGTGGCTTATAAACAACAGAAATTTATTTCTCACAGTTCTAGGGGCTAGGAAGTCCAAAATCAAGGTGTTGGCAGATCCACTGTCTGTTGAGAGCCTGCTTCCTGGTTCACAGACTGCCTTCTTCTAGCTGTGTTCTCACATGGTGGAAACGGCTAGAGAGCTCTCTGGGAACTCTTCAAGGGCACTAATCCCATTCATGAAGGCTTCACCCTCAATACCTAATCCCCTCACAAAAGGCCCACCAATTACTATCACATTGGAGATTAGATTTCAACATATGAATTTTGGGGGCACACATTCAGTTTATAGCAAATACCTAGAAACAAACTTAACAAGAAATGTCCAAAATCTTTAAGAGAAAACATTTATAAAACTCTGAAGGGACAAATGGAAAGGCATTTCACATTCTTTTTTTTTTAAGGGATTATAAATTTATTAGGTCATCTGGAAAACCAAATGGGCTGAGCCTCAAAATAGCGCCTGCCATTTCACATTCTTAAATAGGAAAACTCAAAATTATGAAGATGTCAAAATAATTTAGAAATTTAATATAAGCTCATTAAAAATATCACTTTTTTCTTTTCTGAAACTAGACAAGCTGAATTCAAGTTCAAATGGAAACATAACAAGTAAGCACAGCCAGAATAGTTCTGAAAAGGAAGAACAATGATGGGGGACTATTGCCACAATATGCTATGTAAAACAAAACCAAACAAAACACAGAAAACAAATATTTATGTAACTTAACTTATCGAGTCAATGGGTCACCTAGGAGGGTCTACAATCTGGATCAGGCTCTGTTGATCCCAAGTGGCTAGCTCATGAGTTGGTGGCCTGGCTGGAGGTTGGCTGCTATAGGACGCCTTGGCTGGGAGGACCAGGCTCATTTCTACATGTGTCTCCCATCCCTCCAGCAGGCTAGCCTGGGTATGTTCTCATAGCAGTGGCAGGGGTCCAAGAGAGGAAGCAGAATATGCAAGAGCTTTTTCAAGTCTCTGCTTATAGTTTGATAGTATTTTGCTGGTTAAAGCAAGTTATATGGTCAAATTCAGAGTCAGTATGGGAAGGAATTACCCAAAGGGTATGGATACTGAGACACATGAAAAATTAGGGTCATTTCGGCTGGGCAAAACTTTAATCTCTTAATAAAGAACACAGCCCTAGCTGGTTTGGCTCAGTGGACACAGCGTTGGCCTGCAGACTGAAGGATGCTGGGTTTGATTCCTATCAAGGGTACATGCCCGGGTTGTGGGCTCGATCTCCAGTAGGGGGCATGCAGGAGGCAGCCGATCAATGATTCTCTCTCATCATTGATGTTTCTCTCTTTCTCCCTTTCCCTTCCTCTCTGAAATCAACAAAAATATATTTAAAAAGAAAACACAGATAGAAGGTGAACTGAACAATAAAGAGCTATTCCATGTCCTTGGATGGGATGAGTTAATATTTTGATGATGTTAAATCCCCCAAATTAATCTATAAATTCAGTGCAATCCTAACCAATGTTACAGTTGGATTTTTGAAGAGATTGAAAAATTTTCTCAAATTTATGTGGAGATGTCACTAAGACAAGCCTAAAAGAAGACTAAAGAGGAGGGACTTGCCCTATCAGATGTTAAGATACAGACAATCCAGTGGTGAAGGCCTGGAGCGGGGGGGGGGGGGGGGGGGGGGCAGGGCGGGATCTGGGTGGAGGGGAGCAATGGGGGAAAGGGGGAAACATTTGTAATACTCTCAGCAATAAAGATTTAAATAAAATAAAATTGAGGTAGAAAAAGTCGACAAAATAAACTGAGGAATGGTCAGAGGTATGAGGCAAACAAGGAGAGTGATATCACAGTAGACAAAGAAAGATGTTACAGAGAATATACTCAAGAATGGCAGACATACTGAGGTCCAGTAAGATGAGAATGAAAAGGAAATTCCATGGCTGCTAACATCACAAAAGGAGGGACATCTATACACTCTGAGCCTCTTTTTAAAAAAAAATGTATTTTTATTGATTTCAGTGAGGAAGGGAGAGATCGGCTGCCTCCCACACAGCCCAGGTACATGCCCTTGACTGGAATCGAACCCGGGACCCTTCAGTCCGCAGGCTGACGCTCTATCCACTGAGCCAAACCGGCCAGGGCCTATGAGCCTCTTGATGAGAGAACACACCAAAACCTATGAAGTGGTCATGAAAAACAAAGCAAAAACCTGAATCTGATCAAGCCTCTAGATCAGGGGTGGGGAATGCCTGGCCCGAGGGCTGTTGAAATCATTTGGGCTGGCCCTGCCAAGGCATTATGGGTGAGTTAATTAAATGCTTGACCAAATATAGCAGCCTAATTTTTTAAAATATATTTTTATTAATTTCAGAGAGGAAGAGAGAGTGAGAGAGAGATAGAAACATCAATAATGAGAGAGAATCATTGATTGGCTGCCTCCTAGCAGGCTAATTTTTAAGTGGATAATTTTGTATGGCCCAATAATGATGTTATAAATATCTAAATGGCCCTTGGCAGAAAAAAGGTTCCCCACCCCTGCTTTAGATACTAACTTACAAGTTATATATATGACCAAGGAACTTTTTAAACTATAACAGAATGATGAAAAATCCGCACAGTGGAAAACTCTGCAGGACAATGTGTTTTTTTCCACAACTAAACTGATCAGGTGGGGAGGGAGGGAGATTTAGAGATTAAAAGAGACATAAAAGACATAGCAACTAATCTCTCTGTATAGCCCTTATCTTTGGATTCTGTTTCAAAGTGTTCAAAAAGTATGACATTTGAAACACACACACACACACACACACACACACACACACACACACAGATACATTACAAAGTAAAAACAAGGTGGTGTAAGTGCAAGAACACAAACAGACATGTGTGTGTGTGTTTCATAATCCTATATAATAAAAGCCTAATATGCTAAGTGTCCAACCATTCAACCAGTCACTATGATGTGCACTGACCACCAGGGGGCAGATGCTCTGACCAGTAGATTAGCTTGCTGCTAGGGTCAGCTGATCCGGACTGGGTGAGAGGGGCCGGACACGCCCTGCAGCCCTCCTGCAGTCCCTCCCCGGCCTCGAATCGTGCACAGGTGGGGTCCCTCAGCCTGGCCTGCACCCTCTTGCAATCTGGGTCCCCTTGGGGGATGTCAGAGAGCTTGTTTCTGCTCCATCCCCGCAGGCCAGGCCGAGGGACCCCAACAGTGAATTGCACCAGGCTTCTAGTATATGATAAAGGTGGTATGGCAAATCAACAAAAAAGGAAGTACTGTTTAGTATTTGTTGGTAGGAAATGTGGCTCAGTGTGTGGAAACAATAAAATTGTATCCTTACCTATCACCACATATGAGAGTGGATTCTAGATGGATTAAAACCAAAAGGTGAAAGGTAAACTCTACAGTTAATAGATAAAATTAGGCGAACCTCTTTGTGACCCAGGAAGAGGGAACTACTTTTAAATAAAATTGCCCAAACCAGAAACCATAGATCAAACATTTTATGAATTTGAATACAATAAAATTAACAACTTTCTTTCTTTTTCTTAACAATTTCTTTTCAAAGAAGTGTATCATGGGTAAAGTTAAAAGAGGGAGAGGATATTCACAATGTCTGAAACTGACTGGACTAAGAGCTGGACTATATAAGGAACTCTAGCAAATCAACAGGAAAGAGGGACCCCAAAAGAAAAAAATGGGCCAACTATACAAACAGGCAATTTATACAGAGGTGTTTAACATGCATATGAAGAGATGCTCAAAAATTCATTAGTAATTAGAGAAATGCAAACTGAAACAAAATATCACTTTATACCTGTTAGACTGGCAAAAACTAGAAATCTGGAAGATGTCAAGTGTCAGTGAGGATGTAGAGGTACAGGAATCCTTGTACACTGATGGTAAAACTGGACTGGTGTAGCCATCTCAGAGAACCATCTAGCAGTATTAGTGTTCTTAGTCAGACTAAGTATGTGTACCCTTTTTAAAAACATATTTTTATTGATTTCAGAGAGGAAGGCAGAAGGTGAGAGAGATAGAAACATCAATGATGAGAGAGAATCATTGATCGGCTGCCTCCTACACGCCCCTACTGGGGATCAAGCCCACAACCCAGGGGAGGGGCCCTCAACCAGAATCAAACCTGGGACCCTTCAGTCCACGGGCTAAACCGGCTAGGGCTGTGCATACTTTATGATGCAATCATTCTCTTCATGGGTATATGTGCCAAAGGAAATTCTCATATAGGCCACTAAGGGGACACGAACAAGACTTTGCATCATAGTATTATTTGTGGTATCTGGGAGCTAGAAGTAATCCTGCTGTCAGTCATTATGGAAATTCAGGGAAAATGTGGTGAAGGCACACTGGTTAGCATGGGCAGTCAGGAGCAATAGATTAGATGTATGCATAGCAATGTGGACAGGCTTGAAAACACATGGCTGAATGAAAAAAGTGAGAAACATAATGAGATACCATTTATATGAAATACAATTGCACACACACAAAGCATCCTTCAGCGTGGGACAACCTGATCTTATGTGCCTCCTGAGGGATATAGTATGAAGTAAACAATATCCTCTATGTACTGTTATTGCTGAAAATATTTAATCTGAATCTAATCATGTGGAAAGAGCAGATAAATCCAGAATGGGGGACAGTTTACAAAAAAACTTGTCAAAAATATCAGTGTAGTCTTAGCCAGTGTTGCTCAGTGGATAGAGTGTCGGCCCTCAGACTGAAGGGTCCTGGGTTTGATTCTGGTCAAGGGCATGTACCTTGGTTGCAGGCTTGGTCCTCAGTAGGGGGCGTTCAGGGGGCAGCTGATAGATGTTTCTCTCTCATTGATATTTCTAATTCTCTATCCCTCTCCCTTCCTCCCTGTAAAAATCAATAAGATATATTTGAAAAAAAATCAGTGTAATATAAAAAACACAAAAAATACAGGGGTATTGTTCTAGATTGAAAAGGTTAAAGCAATACAACCACCACACATAATGCATAAACCTTGATTAGATCATTGGATTAAAAATAAGAGCAGGTCTAAAAACATTTTGGGTACAACTGTAAAATTTGAATATAGGGCATTTTTTATTGTATTATTGAATTGTTGCATTTTCTTAGGTGTAGTAATGGTATTGTGTTTATGTAGGAGAATGTCCTTATTCTAATAGATGTGTGCTGAAGAATTTAGGGGTAAAGTGTTATACTGCCTGCAACTTTCAATTGGTTCATTAAAAAGGAAATGTATACATACACATATCAATAGAAGTAGAGCAAATTTTGCAAAATATTAAGGGTAAATGGGTTTTCATTGTACTATTCTTTCAGCTGTTCTGAATTTCGAAAAATTGAAAAATAAAAATTTGGGGGAAATACTTGCACATAAAACAACAGTGCATATTTTGCAAGAACACATACACAAAAGAGAAGCATAATATACTTTAGAATGGTTGCGTACATTAGGGAAATAAGACTGGAAAGTAGAGATGAAAATGAATTAAACAAATAGCAAAAACCTCCCTAAAGTAATAGATATTCATTGAATATGTGAAAACACAGAAAGGCACAATAAAAAAAACCCGAAATTCACTGATATTCTCATTTTCTCTGTCAGTTCTTAAAATGTAGCACCTGGATTAGCAGCAGCAGCTTCATCACCATCATCATCACTATCACCATTATCATCATCCCTTGTGAACTTGTTAGAAATGCAAATTCCTAAGCCAGACTTACCAAAATACAACTCTGGCTCTGGGGCCCAGCAATTGGTATTTTCACAAGCCCGGTGATTCTGCTACTGGCCAAAGTTTGAGGACCAGTGATCTAGACTTAACCACTGTTAATTTTGTTGTAGATCCTTGTAGTCTTCCTAAAAATATTATGAAAGCTTTTAGGCATGCAAATAAGTATATAGACTAATATAAGACACACCCATTTACCTACTACCCAGATAAACTATTAGACAAATAGTTCCTTTGTTTTCTACCCCAGAGGTAATCACCATTCTGTATTTGGTATTTACTTCCCTTGTTTTAAAAACATTGTTTATAGTTTTATGTAATCTAGTGCATTATTTTCTAGATTTAAAAATCTACACGAATAAATGGTCTCATACTTCAAGTACCCTTTTACAACTTGTATTTTATTTCAGCATTGTGTTTTTGAAATTTATCTGGGTTGATACATGCAATGCTGATTCACTTTTCATTGCTGTATAGTATTCCATTATAGGCTGTACCACTATTTGTTTTTTCATTCTCCTGTTGAACTTTTAGATTGTTCATATATTTTCTCTATTACAAACAGCTCTGCAATGAATATTCTTGCACATGCCTCCTTGTGTATATGTATAAGAATTTCTCTAGGATGTAAAAGTCTAGGGCAGGGGTGGGCAAACTTTTTGACTCGAGGGCCACAATGGGTTCTTAAACTGGACCGGAGGGCCGGAACAAAAGCATGGATGGAGTGTTTGTGTGAACTAATATAAATTCAAAGTAAACATCATTACATAAAAGGGTGCGGTCTCTTTTTTTTTTTTAGTTTTATTCATTTCAAATGGGCCGGATCTGGCCCGCGGGCCGTAGTTTGCCCACAGCTGGTCTAGGGGATGGATATACATTTATATACACACACAAATATACATCTATGATAGTGGAATTGCTGGATCCCAGGGTCTGGATACTTCCTAATTGTTTTCTAAAGTAGTAAAACCAATTTTCACTTCTATCAAATATTTCATTATAATTTTTTTCCTTATAGTTTGTTCATTTGAAACTTTGTTTAAAAAGTCCATACCTGGGCTCTGGCTGGGTAGCTCATTTGATTAGAGTGTTGTCCAGATACACCAAGGTTGCAGGTTCCATCCCGGGTCAGGGCACATACAAGAATCAACCAATGAATGCATAAGTAAGTGGAACAACAAATCGATGTTTTTTTCTCTCTCCCCCTCTAAAATCAATTTAAAAAAAAGCCCATACCTGTCCTAGGTTACAAAAATATTTCCCACCTTCTTATGGGGAAATAAGTAGGTACCCAGTTTTATTTTTCTCCTTATGGCGAGCCAAATTTCCCAATGCTATCTACCAAAATGTCCATTCCCCATTGATTTGTGGTACAGGCCTAAAATTTCACCCATTTAACAAACATTTGCCCAAGCCTGCTTGTACCAGTCTTGTTGAGGGTTCGAAGCTATATGGCCCATAGTCTGTTGAGATATATCCAAGTAAACAATAACAGTATTAAGTGATATGTAAGAAAGTGTCCTGGGTTTCTTACTCAGCTAGGGAAGTTCTTAGACGTGACAAGGGTCGGGTATTAAAGAAACAGCAAGGATTTGCTAATGCTGGGGTAAAGGTGAAGGTGACCAGGGCTGGTTTGAAGTCCAAAGGAGTTTAGTGTGTGTCTATGGTGAGAGATTAGAATCCTTCCATGATGTAGGGCAGGGGTGGGAAACGACCAGTCTGCCGCCCGGTAAGGCCCCAGAAATCATTTGGTCTGGGCATTAGGGGTGAGTTAATGAAATGTTTGACCAAATATAGCAGGCTAAATTTTATGTTGATAATTTTGTATGGCACTTGAATGATGTTATAAATATCCAAATGGCCCTTGGCAGGAAAAGGTTTCCCACCCCTGCTGGGGCAGCGAGTCCTTTGTGTGTAAGGAGTAGGACTAGGTGGAGGTGGAGGGACATATCCTCGGGGTAAAGGGGCTTGGCCCCACCCCAAAGTTTAGGTAGGTTACAGGAAGAGGAGGGGCTGCAATAAAATGGTCATTAGACATTTTCAGACTGATATTTACGTATTTTAGGGGGAGACATTCTCCAGCCAGGTCAGGAACTCCTCTAGAGTTTCTGGAGAAACCCTAACCTGCCCCAACTCGAGATATAAATTAATGAATTCTGCAGACACGGCTCCGGGGTCTGAGGGAAGCGGGGGAAGGGGAGGAAGAGGGCAAACGGGTGGGAGAGGCTTTTCCAATTGTTTGGCTCTTGGGCCTGACCATGGATCTTAGCTTTTGCAGAGAGAGCTGGCAATGGCTGCCAACGGGTCTGTCTGGGCCCTACAAGTCTGGAAGGTTGCTGCAAACAGCTACCCAAGTCGCTCCAGGTGGGGAATACTCGGGAAGACATGTGACTCAGGCGGCCATTTTCTCACACCCTGCCCGTCGCCATCTTCCACTGTAGACAAAGGCACGGCTCTCCACCCTCGTCTGATGCCGTCCTGGTTCTCGCCTGGCCTCCACGATTCGGGAACACGCGTCTCTGGCCTCGGCTGAGGACCGCGGGGAAAACCTGGGCTTCCAAGTTCGTTAGGTGACCACACCAGTCCAGCCGCCGCGAGCCCCTCCCGCCGTCCCCTTCCGCATCCCCTCCTCCCTCCTCCCCCTCAGCCTGTTTCCTTTCCTTTCGGGGCAGCCGGAGGGCGGGGCCATCGCGGCCGCGGGGAAGGGACGGGCGGGCGCGAGCTGTCAATCTGAAGCCCCGCCCCTCGCAGCGCACGGCGGGCGGGGCTGGAGGCGGGAGCCTGGGAACCGGAAGTCGGAACCCAGCGGCGCGAGCGCAGCCTCTGGGCCAACTGCGTTGTCTTTCCAGCCTCTCCTCTCAGCTCCCCGCCGGAAGTGGAGGTAAGGGACGATTCTCTTTCTTAGCGCTGAGCGCGCGCCCAGCCGGCCGCGCGGTAAGGGTTGGCTGTGTGAGGTGAAGCAAGAGGTGCCCTCCACCCGGGAATAGAGAGGTAAACAGCCGGCTCCCTTCAGGGTAAAGGGCCCGGATGCAGTCAGGGATCGCTGCGCACGTGGACGTGCGCCCAATGCACTCGTGCGGGCCAGAGGAGCATGGCCCCGCCCCGTTTAGACTGCTGTGGACACGGTACACACTGTATAGAGTCATAGACCCCGCCTGTGGGGAAAAGCGTCGAGGGCTCTCCTCCCTTCACGATAGGGAGGTTCCATTCCGCACTCTCCGGGTGTAGACAGGTGTCTCCCTCCCTGCCCGAAGGTGTGGCGACCTCGACCTCACCCCTGTAGACACCTCATGGGGCTGACCGGCGCTAACCTCTGTGGGCACTAAGGCACACAGATCCGCCTCAACGCACCTCTTCCCTTAGGAGAGGGACTTTGATGTTTTCCCCCCTACCCCCGCCCGACCACCAGTAAAGTGGAACTTAATATACCGAGGCGGGGGAACAATCCTTCCCTTCCAGTCAAGACCTGGAGACGCCCTAACCTCGATCAGCCCCTAACCTCGCTCCGGTGTAGCTAATTGATGGAAGGCCCGCCCCCACTTCTGCAGAGATTGTAGATCACCCCTCCCCAAATGATGGGAGGCACAAGTTTCAGCCTACGGGGGAACCGAACCTTGCAGATTTCCTCCTCCTAGGCTAGCGTGAGTTCCCATTGTGGAAAAATAGCCCACTCTTGAAGGAGGTGCCAATTTACTGAATTTGTAAGGACCCCCAAAATGCCCCACAACAAACTGCAATACACCATGAAGAGACTGTCAGATCTGTCTCTTGTGGAGCTCCCAGGGTAGAGGGGTTTAGATTTGTTCTCCTTTTGAGGTAGACAGAGATCACCCTCCACCCAAGGATTTAGAATCATCATATGTAGCAAGAAGAGCCTCCAAGGGACCAGAGAGCTCCCCTTCTCTGTAGTGTTGAGAGGCAATGACACCACTGATCAATCACCCATAGTTCGTGCATATGGGTTCCCCACTTACCCAAGGTAGAGGAGTGTAATCTCCATCCAGGGTGAAAACACAGGACCACCCAAGTTTAAAATACAGGAACACCCCCTGCCCCCCAAGAGTAAGGGCCAGTCCTTTGAATTTATAGCTGGGTTGCAACCCCCCTGCTGGGAAACATGTCCTATTCCCTTCAATGTTAGTACACTGATAAATAGATCTTCCCCATTCCACCTCCCATAGAAAGGTCTGGAATAGCCCACAGCAGGCAAGGTACAGACCCCACTCATGCAAAGCAGCATAAGTCCCCCCTTTGTTAGTGTGGCAATAATGTCACCTTGTAGTAAAGACTGAGGCATATCAGTCCCACCCCACAGACCACCCTAGGGCAAAGAGGCCCAGGACCACCCTTTGTACAACTTAGAGATGATCAGACCCACCCTTCTCCCCCAGGCTGCAGAGATGCAGCCACAGTACCAGTTTCCCCACTTCCTCTGCACCCGGGAGTTGAGCGACAGAAGACATTCTGTCCACCCCAGTCACCAAGAAACAGACCCCAACCACACATGCAAGCAGATTTTCTCCCCTCCCCAAGGTTTTGCACTGACCTCAGTCCACATAGACACATAAAAAACCCTATTCTGGGGCCCCTTTTCCTGGGATTTGTTTTTACCAACCTGTTTAGGGTAGATGAGACACAGAACCCCCTACTTAGGAAAAGAAGTACTGTAAACACCTAATGTAGAACTAAATTGTTCTTGCATACTCCTTCCCTCAGTGTAGAGATGCTTAGTGCTGCTCCCTTACCTACAGGGTAGAGTGGTAAGGACCAAGGACCCCATCCAATGCATTGTGTCATTGACTCCACCCTGGAAGAAAGGTTTAGATTGAGTCTTCCTTTGGGTAGTATGACCCTGCCTTCCCTGTGCGGACTCAGCCATACCAGGCCCCAGCTTCAGTGTAGTCCCTTCCTCAAATTGTGAAGGCTTCCTTATGTTCTTTAACGTTTCATTTTGCCTTTTGGGGGCTCAGAGGAGGCTTGTGGCATTGTGGTTCCCCACTCCTGTCTTCAAATTGGTTCTGCTTCCATTCTGACAGGAAGAAAGCCTGCAGATTCGAACCTATCTCCTAAGCTGCTCATCATGATGAAACTTAGACACAGTGAGTTTCTTTGATCACCCCTCCCAATTCTAAATTGTAGTGAATATTCATAATGTTTCATGGCAACTTTAAAAAATTGCCCAGAATGTACCAGATTACTCTGAATGTCTTTTTTTTTTAAATATATTTTTATTGATTTCAGAGAGGAAGGGAGAGGGAGAGAGAGATAGAAACATCAATGATGAGAGAGAATCTTGATCGGCTGCCTCCTGCATGTCGCATACTGGGTATCAAGCCTGCAACCCCGTGCATGTGCCCTTGACTGGAATCAAACCTGGGATCCTTTGGTCCCCAGGCTAATGCTCTATCCACTGAGCCAAACCAGCTAGGGCTGAATGTCTTTTATATATGGTACCGGAGGACTGGTACACAAAATTCGTGCACAGGGCAGGGTGTGTCCCTCAGGCCAGCCTGCACCCTCTCCAATCTGGGACCCCTTGTGGGATTGGGACTACACCAGTAGTCGGACATCCCTCTTACAATCTGGGACTGCTGGCTCCCAGCTGCTCACCTGCCTGATTACCCCTCACCGCTTCTACTTGCCAGCCTGATTGCCCCCTACCGCTCCCCTGCCTGCCTGATTGATGCCTAACTGCTCCCCTGCTGGCCTGATCACCCCCAACTGCCCTCCCCTGCAGGCCTGGTCACCCCCAACTAGCCTCTTCTTTTTTTTTTTTTTGACTGCTTTACCTATTTTATTTATTTATTTTTTTAACTATTTTTTATTGCTTAAAATATTACAAAGAGTAGTACATTTGTCTCCTTTTTTCCCCCTTGACCTTCCCCCAGCCTCGCCTACCTCCCAGTGTCTTGTGTCCATTGGTTATGCTTATATGCATGCATACAAGTCCTTTGGTTGATCTCTTACCCCCACTCCCAACCCTCCCCAGTCTTCCTGCTGTAGTTTGACAATCTGTTTAATGCTGCTCTGCCTCTGTATCTATTTTTGTTCATCAGTTTATAATGGTCTTTATTATCCATAAAGGAGTGAGATCATGTGGTATATTTCTTTCACTGACTGGCTTATTTCACTTAGCATAATGCTCTGCAGTTCCATCCATGCTGTTGCAAATGGTATGAATTCCTTCTTTTATACCGCAGTGTAGTATTCCATTGTGCAGATGTACCACGGTTTTCTAATCCATTCATCTGTTGATGGGCACTTAGGCTGTTTCCAGATCTTAGCTATGGTGAATTGTGCTGTTATGAACATAGGAATTCATATATCCTTTCTGATTGGTGTTTCTGGTTTCTTGGGATATATTCCTAGAAGTGGGATCACTGGATCCAATGGGAGTTCCATTTTTAAGTTTTTGAGGAAACTCCATACTGTTCTCCACAGTGGCTGCACCAGTCTGCATTCCCACCAGCAGTGCACGAGGGTTCCTTTATCTCCACATCCCCTCCAACACTTGTTGTTTGTTGATTTGTTGATGATAGCCATTCTGATAGGTGTGAGATGGTACCTCATTGTTGTTTTGATTTGCATCTCTCGGATGATTAGTGACTTTGAGCATGTTTTCATATGTCTCTTGGCTTTCTGAATGTCCTCTTTTGAAAAGTGTCTATATAGGTCCTTTGCCCATTTTTTGATTAGATTGTTTATCTTCCTTTTGTTAAGTTGTATGAGTTCCCTATAAATGTTGGAGATTAAACAATTATCGGTGATAACATTGGCAAATATGTTCTCCCATGCAGTGGGCTTGTTGTTTTGTTGATGGTTTCTTTTGCTGTGCAGAAGCTTTTTATTTTGATGTAGTCCCATTTGCTTATTTTCTCTTTAATTTCCAATGCCCTAGGACTGTGGTCGGCAAACTGGGACTCGCTAGCCACATGCGGCTCTTTGGCCCCTTGAGTGTGGCTCTTCCTAAGCCTTAGGAGTACCCTAATTAAGTTAATAACAATGTACCTACCTATATAATTTAATTTTAAAAAATTGGGCTCTCAAAAGAAATTTCAATCGTTGTACTGTTGATATTTGGCTCTGTTAACTAATGAATTTGCCAACCACTGCCCTAGGAGATGTATCGGTGAAGAAATTGCTTCCGCATATGTCTGAGATTTTGTTGCCTTTGGATTCCTCTAGTATTTTTATGGTTTCCCGTCTTACATTTAAGTCCTTTATCCATTTTGAGTTTATTTTTGTGTATGGTGTAAAGTTGGTGGTCTAGTTTCTTTCATTTTTTTTCATGTATCTGTCCAATTTTCCCAACACCATTTATTGAAGAGACTGTCTTGACTCCATTGTATGTTCTTGCCTCCTTTGTCAGATATTAATTGAGCATAGTGGTTTGGGTCGATTTCTGGGTTCTCTGTTCTATTCCATTGATCTATATGTCTGTTCTTGTGCCAGTACCAGGCAGTTTTGAGAACAGTGGCTTTGTAATACAGCTTGATATCTGGTATTGAGATCCCACCTACTTTGTTCTTCTTTCTCAGGATTGCTGCAGCTATTCGGGGTCTTTTTTAATTCCAGATGAATTTTTGGAGAGTTCGTTCTAGGTCTGTGAAATATGCCATTGGTATTTTAATGGGGAGTGTGTTGAATTTATAGATTGCTTTGGGTAGTATGGACATTTTAATGATGTTGATTCTACCAATCCAAGGACATGTTATGTTCTTCCATCTGTTTATGTCTTCCTCTATCTCTTTTTTCAATGCCCTGTAGTTTTCTGAGTAGAGGTCTTTTGCCTCTTTAGTTAGGGTTATTCCTAGGTATCTTAATTTTTTTGGTGTGATGGTAAATGGGATTGCTTTTTTAGTCTCTCTTTCTGTAACTTCATTATTGGTGTATAGAAATGCCATAGATTTCTTGGCATTAATTTTGTATTCTGCTACATTGCTGAATTCATTTATTAAGTCTAATAGTTTTCTGATGGAGTCTTTAGGGTTTTTTATGTACAATATTATGCCATCTGCAAATAAGGACAGTTTTACTTCATTTCCAATTTGGATGCCTTTTATTTCTTCTTCTTGTGTAATTGCAATGGCTAATACTTCCAGTACTATGTCGAACAGGAGTGGTGAGGGTGGGCATCCCTGTCTTGTTCCTGTTCTTAGGGGAAATGGTTTTAGTTTTTGCCCATTGAATATGATGTTGGCTGTGAGTTTGTCATATATAGCTTTTATTATGTTGAGGTATGATCCTTCTACTCCCGCCTTGCTGAGAGTTTTTATCAAAAGTGGGTGTTGGATTTTGTCAAATGCTTTTTCTGCATCAATTGATATGACCATGTGGTTTTTTTCTTTCAATTTGTTTATGTGATGTATCACGTTTATTGATTTGCGGATATTGTACCATCCTTGCATCCCTGGGATAAATCCTACTTGGTCATGGTGTATGATCTTTCTGATGTACTGCTGGATCTGATTTGCTAAGATTTTGTTGAGGATTTTGGCATCTATGTTCATGAGGGATATTGGCCTGTAATTCTCTTTCATTGTGTTGTCTTTATCTGGTTTTGGTATTAGGGTGATGCTGGCTTCATAGAATGAGCTTGGAAGTGTTCCTTCCTCTTGAATTTTTTGTAGTAATCTAAGGAGGATAGGTTTTAGTTCTTCCTTGAATGTTTGGTAAAACTCCCCTGTGAAGCCGTCTGGCCCCGGACTTTTGTTTGCTGGAAGCTTTTTGATGACTGCTTCAATTTCTTCCATAGTTATTGGCCTGTTGAGATTTTTAGATTCTTACTGATTAAGTTTTGGAAGGTTGTATTTTTCTAGGAATATGTCCATTTCCTCCAGGTTGTCTAGTTTGTTGGTGTAGAGTTGTTCATAATATTTTTTTTAACAATCCTTTGTATTTCTGTGGGGTCTGTTGTTATTTCTCCTCTTTCATTTTTGATTTTGTTTATTTGGGTCCTCTTTGTTTCTTAGTGAGCCTGGCTAGAGGTTCATCAATCTTGTTTATCTTTTCAAAGTACCAGCTCTTGGCTTTGTTGATCTTTTGTATTGCTTTTTGGTCTCTATGTCATTTATCTCCACTCTGATCTTTATTATTTCCTTCCTTCTGCTTACACTGGGCTTTTCTTGTTGCTCTCTTTCTAACTCTTTGAGTTGTAGGGTTAGGTAATTTATTATCATTGTTTTTTGTTTTTTTGCAGTAGGCTTGTAGAGCTATGAACTTCCCTCTCAAGACTGCTTTCGCTGTGTCCCATAGGTTTTGGATTGTTGTGTTTTCATTGTCGTTTGTTGCCATGATGTTTTTTATTTCTTCTTTGATCTCTCTGGTAACCCAGTCATTGTTTAATAGCATGCTATTTAGTCTTCATGTGTTTGATTTTTTGGGATTGTTTTTATTGTAGTTGATTTCCAGTTTTATGCCATTGTGATCTGAGAAGACGCTTGATATGATTTCTGTCTTCTTGAATTTGAAGAGACTTTGCCTGCGACCCAATATATGGTCTATCTTTGAAAATGACCCATGTGCACTTGAGGAGAATGTATATTCTGTGGCTTTGGGGTGAAATGTTCTGAAGATGTCAATTAATTCCATCTGATCTAGTGAGTCATCTAGGATTGATGTTTCTTTGCTGATTTTTTGTTTAGAGGATTTTTCCAATGGTGATAGTGGGGTATTAAAGTCCCCTACTATTATTGTATTGCTGTCAATCTCTCACTTGATCTTCTCCAGAAGTTTTCTTATGTATTTGGGTGCTCCTATATTGGGTGCGTATATGTTTACCAGAGTTATTTCTTCTTGTTGGATTGCTCCCTTTAGTATTATGAAGTAGCCTTCCTTATCTCTTTTTATGTCCTTCACTTTGAGATCTAGTTTGTCAGATATAAGTATTGCTACCCCAGCTTTTTTTCATTTCCATTCGCCTGAAAAACCTTTTTCCATCCCTTCACCATCAGTCTGTGTGTGTCTTTTTTTCTGAGGTGGGTTTCCTGTAGACAGGAGATATATGGGTCATGTTTTCTTATCCATTCAGTTACCCTATGTCTTTTGATTGGGGCATTTAATCCATTTAAATTTAAAGTTATTATTGATTGATACTTGTTTGTCGCCATTTTTATTCTTTACCCCTGTGTTCCTTCTTCGTTTCCTATTTTTTCTTTTTACAGCCGACCCTTTAGCATTCCTTGCATTGCTGGTTTGGTGGTAATAAACTCCCGTAGTCCTTTTTTGTCTGTGAAGCTCCTGATTTCACCCTCAATTTTGATTGATAGCCTTGCTGTGTACAGTATTCTTGGATTCAGACCCTTCCTTTGCATGACTTTGTATATTTCATTCCATTCCCTTCTTGCCTGATAAGTTTCTGTTGAGAAATCAGTCGCTAGTTTGATGGGGGATCCTTTGTAGGTAACTTTCTGTCTCTCTCTGGCCGCTTTTAAGATTCTTGCTTTGTCGTTGGTGTTTGCCAATTTAATTATAATGTGCCTTGGCGTCGTCTTTTGGGGTTCATTTTGTGACTCTGTGAGCTTCTTGGATTTGTGTGAGTTTTTTCTTCCCTATATCCGGGAAGTTTTCTGTCATTTTTTCAAACAGGTTTTCTATTCCTTGCTCAGTTTCCTCTCCTTCTGACACCCCTATTATGCGGATGTTGTCCCAAAGTTCTCTTAGGCTCTCCTCCTGCTTTTTAATTTTTTTTTCTAGAAGCTGCTCTGCTTGGGTATTTTTTCCTACCTTGTCTTATAGCTCACTGATGCGGTCTTCTGCTTCTTCTAGTCTACTGTTGATGCTTTCTATTGAGTTCTTTATAGCAGTGATGTCATTTTTCATTTCTTCTTGGTTCTTCTTCATTTCCTCTTGGTTCTTACACACATTGTTGAATTTGTCTTCCATTCTTTCATCCACCTTATGACCATTTCTCTGAATTCTTTCTCTGACAGGTTGCTTGCCTCCATTGCCTCGATTTCGTTTACTTCCTTTTTTTGTGATGCCTGTTTATCTTTCATACGCAGGCTGTTTCTTTGTCTCTCCATGATCTCTCTTCTCCAGGTGTTTGGTTATGTAGTTCTCTCTGCTGCGTTGATTTAAAGGCACAACATACAACACAACAAGTCACAACGCACAAGGCACTGAACACAAATGTATTCATGATACTAATAACCCCAAATAAAGGTGACCACCAGAGCAAAGAGAATTAAGGGATAAGGAAGAAAAAAGAGAAAAAGAAAAAAAAAGGAGTCCAAAAATTAAATTGGGAAAAGGAAAAAAAAAGGAAGAGAGAAAAGAAAGAGAATGAAATAGAAGAGGGGAAGAGACTATTTATATGGGGAGAAAACTCCAATAGAGCAGCCACTAATCCCAACAAATCTCAGCAACAGATACCTAGAGATGAATACAAACTACAAACAACAACTAATATCAAGCGAGGCGAGGGAAAACAGAAGCAAAAAAATAACCGGGGGGAAAAAAAAACCAACAAAAAAAGAAAAGAAAAAGCGAAACAAACAAGCATAAAAAACCCCAATATAATCAACAAGCAAACAACAACAAAATGACAGAGAGAAAAAAAGAAAAAAAATTTGGATAGTGAAGAAAGAGAAGAGAGAGGTGTCTATGGCCTTAGAGCAGGGGATTGGAAATTAGATATATAAGTAGGGTGAAATTTTAACGGGGTAAAAAGAAGGAATAGGGAAAATCTAAAGCAGGAATAGGGTAAGAGAAACAGGACAGCAAAAGGGGAAAAGTGAGGAAGAGAGTTTTGGCATAAAGGTAAAGTTGAGATGGAGTAAAATGATGCTAAAGGAAAGATAAAAATAGAATGTAGAACACTAATCCCAAAATAAAATAAAGAGAAAATAAAATGACACTTTAAAAAAAAGGTAAAATGGTAGTAGTAATAATACTGGTTAAAAATAAAAATGCAGTAATTAAAAAGGAAAAATCAGGTGATGAAAAAAGAAAAAAAAATTTAGTTTCTTAAGTAAAAGGTGAAAACAATAAAAATGTGCAGTAGTGAAGGTCCTTCATTTCTTCTACTCTTCTGTTTGGCATGCCTTAGTCCTGTCAGGTATTCAGGAGAGTGTTGAAGTTCCCTGCGATGCACTGTTCCTCCGTGTTGTAAACCACAGTCCTGATTTTAAAGCAGGCGGTATTTCTTTGTTTTCCAGACTGCCTTTATTTGTGTTTACAGAAGAGTCAGTTTGTGGTTCAGCCCCTGGGTGGAAGTGTTTCTGGATTGACCTCCGAGGCTATAATTCCTCTCTAGCCAGTATTTAGGTTTTGTTTTCCCTATCTCACTTAATACTGGTTTGGGAGAGTTGACTGCCCCATAGCCGGTTCCTTGATCGTTACTCCCCGCTCTGATTCTCAGGTTCCACAAAAACAACTTTCCCCTGCAGTCTCTGTGAGTGAACCCAATTGGGCGAGCCTGTGTATTGGGTTTAATAATCAAATGCAAAGATTTAAGGAGGAAAAAAAAAAAGAGCCTGAGTAGGTGCGTGAGCTCGCAACCCTGCACCATCCAGCTCTGTGCACAAAGCTCCCAAAGTCTCTTCCGCACTCCTCTCTCCCCTGGCACTAAGCATCCGGCACACTGGCAAAATCCTATGCTGCCTTTGTGCACCCAGTCCAGCTATGGGCTGTTTTTAGAGTTCCCTTCTGCCAGCAGCCCTGTAGGACCCCTTCCACACTCGAGGATCACGCTGGCCCCAATGGCCGCGGACTTTGTGGGGTGCAGACTTCTCCTGCGCGCATTCCTCTCTCCAACCTGAATTACAAACCGCACCTTTAGGTGAAATCTGACCTTTCTGTGAGGAGGAGGAGGGCTCGTCTGAGTCCACGTATTTGTGCTGCTTGAGATCGGTGTTCGTGGGTTCGTAGCTAGTCCCTGGGTGCCATGGTTGCAGGGTCTCTGGATATATACACTTCTGATAACAGCCACTCAAGATGGCGCGGTCTCTGTGGCTGAACCGGCCGCTCTGGGAGAGATTTCAGCAGCAGTGGAGGCTGCTGGGTTAGGGGAGCCCGATCCTGCAGTCTCCAACACTTGCCTTTCTCCGGGAGTCCTCTGCCTTTCCTGACTGCAAACTGTCTCCTAGCTGAATTTCCTCTGCCAATTCAGGCTGGTTATTACTCGTTTCAGCTGCTCACCCTATATGCTCTGGGACAAGGCACGGGACACATCCGTCTGTACCGCTGCCATTTTGTCTCTCCCAACTGCCCTCTTCTGCTGGCTGGTCACCCCCAACTGCCCTCCCCTGCTGGCCCGATCACCCCTAACTGCCTTTCCCTGCCGACCTAGTTGCACCCAACTTTCCCCCTCTGCTGGCCTGATCACCCCTAACTGCCCTCCCCTGCCGGCCCGATCGCCCCTAACTGCCCTCCCCTACCGGCCTGGTCCCCCCCAACTGCCCTCCCATGCCAGCCTGATCACCCCCAACTACCCTCCCCTGCTGACCTGATCACCCCCAACTGCCCTCCCCTGCTGGCCTGTTCACCCCCAACTGCCCTGCCGGCCTGATTGCCCACAACTGCCCTCCCGTGCTGGCCATCTTGTGGCAGCCATCTTGTGCTGATGTTGCGTGTGATGCCACCTAGGCTTTTATTATATAGGATCAGTGTTGTCTCTCAACTTCCTTGTGAGGTAAGGTTCCCCTTATCTCCCATTCCCATTTTACAGATGACAAACAGGGTCAGCAAAGTTAAGTGACTTGATCTGAGTTGGATAGCAGTAAATACTGTATCACACTGTCTGGAACCCTAACATTTTTCTTTTTAAGTTGTACCTTTAAGTTGGTACCATATATTGTACCCGTGGCTAAAAGAATGGACTCTGGGGTCAGACTGAGTTTGAATCTTAGCTCTTCCACTTACTAGTTGTGTAGTCTTAGGCAAGATACTTAACTTCAGCCTTTAGTTTCACAATCGGATAATAATAGTATTTATCTAATAGCATAATAGTATCTACCTAGCCCTGGCCAGTTAGTTGGACCGTTATCCCCTACACTAAAAGGTGTGGCGGATTTGATTTCCAGTCAGGGCCCATACCCAAATTGCAGGTTGAATCCCCCATCAGGGTGCATAAGGGAGGCAAGTGATCGATGTTTTTCTCTCTCTTTCTCTGGCCCCCTTTCTCTCTCAAATCAATAAAATCATACCCTCGGGTGAGGATTAAAAAAAAATAGTATCTCCCTAATAGTGTTTTCATGAGGATTTAATGCGTTAAAATAGGTAAGATACTTAGAATAGTGTCTGGCACTGTGGATAGCACACTGGATAGACTGGGTGAGAATTGTACCACCCCAGGACCCCCTATTCTGTGTGAATGGTGGCCCTGCCTATGTGGGGCTTGATGAAAAAAATGTCAGTACATTTACTTTATATAATCCTAAAATGTGTATGTTAATACCAAAAGCAAATAATCATTTTTTCAAGTAACACGAGAAAAATGAACAAAATCAACTATATTTAAGAACATCAAATACCAGGTTATAATAAAATTATTGGTAGTGATAAAGATCATAATTAGGTAGTTAAAGAGAGTATATGCATACAAAAGAACCCTGGCAGTTTAAAATAATGAGGAAGTAGTATATGGGAATATTATGTGGAAAGACTGTAGTGTATGGAAAAACCATTAGATGAAAAGATCTCCAGAATTTGTTAAGTGAAAAAGCAAGTTGCTGACAAGAGTATGTTACCTTTTTGGGAGAAAATAGGGGGAAATAAGAATATATATTTGCATAAAGAAACAATGATGCATGATAAACTCATGCAGTGGTTTCTTTTTTAAATATATTTTTATTGATTTTTTTTGTAGAGAGAGTAAGGGAGAGGGATAGAGAGATAGAACAAAGATGAGAGAAACATCAAAGATTGGCTGCCTCCTGCACACTCTCTACTGGGGATCAAGCCTGCAACCCCAGCATGTGCCTTGACCGGGAATTGAACTGGTAACCTCTTGGTTCATGGGTCGACGCTCAACCACTAAGCCACACGGGCTAGGCAGTGGTTTCTTTTTGTTGTTAATCCTCACTGGAGGATATTTTTTTCCATTGATTTTTAGTGAGAGTGGAAGCGGGGGAGAGACAGAGAGAGAAACATCAATGTGAGAGAGACACATCAATTGGTTGTCTTCCATACACTCCTTGACGGGCCAGGGATCGACCCTGCAACTGAGGTATGTGCCCTTGACTGGAATAAAATGCTCGACTCTTCAATCCACTGGCCAACACTCTAACCACTGGGCAAACCGGCTAGGGCATACAGTGGTTTCTTATTACAGTGAGGGGACTACAGTGGCTAGGGCCAAGTTTGGGAGGAAGACCTCTCAAAGTGCACCTTTTTATTTTGGAACGTTATGACCTGTTTAAGAGCAATCATACACATTTATATTAGTGGGGGAAATGGTGAATATTAAATTGAATAGAAAAACTTCACATGTGCCCACAACACAAAGGCTTTCAGTGGTGAATTGGCAATAAAGTATGTAATGAGTAACTTGGACAATTACAGTGGTAGATGGGGCAATGCTGGGTGGTGTAGCTAGAGATACCATGGATCCAAATGGTAATCATAGTGATTAAATCTGGGAACGTTATTGAGGAGCCCTACAAAGAGTGTTCAAATAAGGTTTCAGCTGTTGTACATTTTTTGTGTTTATGTTTTGTTTATGTTGTATTTTTTTAAAATATATTTTATTGATTTTTTACAGAGAGGAAGGGAGAGAGATAGAGAGTTAGAAACATCGATGAGAGAGAAACATCGATCAGCTGCCTCCCGCACATCTCCTACTGGGGATATGCCCGCAACCCAGGTACATGCCCTTGACCGGAATTGAACCTGGGACCTTTCAGTCCGCAGGCCGACGCTCTATCCACTGAGCCAAACCGGTTTCGGCTATGTTGTATGTTTTTGAATGGTTAAGAAAAAGGAAGGTGCACCCAGCCTGGTGTGGCTCAGTGGTTGCGCATCGACCTATGAACCAGGAGGTCACAGTTCGATTCCTGGTCAAGGCATATGCCAGGTTGCAGGCTCCATCCCCGGTGGGGGTGTGTGCAGGAAACAGCTGATCAATGATTCTCTCTCATCATTGATGTTTCTCTCTTTCTCTCCCTCTCCCTTCCTTTCTGATATCAATAAAAATATATTTAAAAAAGAAAAAGGAAGGTGTGTTTTGTCACTCAAAAGATTTACACCAATCAGTGACTGGTGGCACAGATATATAATCCATTGTAATGACAGACTGTGAATGTAAGCTGCACAGGAAGGGAAGGGGGTGGCTGATGGATAAGAAACAGAACGGAGGCTGAACAAATGAGCTTGAGGATAGGTGAGAGGGGTGTCTGAGACTGCTTTCTGAAGCAGTTAGAGGAGATGATCATAGATGTCACCATAGTGGGTGAGCAGGTGGCTGCATGGAGTGCTGGTTCCTGGAGGTGAAAATGTTGAGGAAGTGGGAAACTGGAGTGTTGGAAGGGGCCCAGAAATTGCCAAAGTTACCCAGATTGATGGTGGCAGGAGTTGGGTTGAAAGTAATGCTCTGAGCCCTGTGCTTCCATAAATGAGGAAAAGTGACTTATAGGTGACAGGCATAGCAACAGTTTAAAGAGCAGGATTTTCCTCCCTCTTTATTTTTCTTGTCAAAAAACATTTTATTGCCCTAGCCAGTTTGGCTCAGTGGATAGAGCGTCAGCCTGTGGACTGAAGGGTCCTGGGTTCCATTCCGGTCGGGGGCGCATGCCTGGGTTGTGGACTCAATCCCAAGTGGGGGGCGTGCCCGAGGCAGCCGATCAGTGATTTTCATCATTGATGTTTCTAATCTCTCCCTTTCCCGTCGTCTCTCTGAAATCAATAAACATATTGATCTGGTTCATAGCTCGATGCTCAACCACTGAGCCACGCCAGCTGGGCTATTTTTCTTTTTTAACAAGAGGGAGAAATAGTCTTGGTTTGGCAATGATGAGTCCAGAGAACATCTCTACCTACTGGCCCCAAGGTATCCATTCATGTGCCAGAGAAAACACAGCCACCTTTCCAGAGGCCTGCAGGCGAAGCAGTGTCCTCACAGGTGTCTCCACCAAGGCAAGAGGTTTGGGAATTGTTCCCGAGGAGAGATGGAAGAATTAGGGGTGCTGAGCTCCCCAATGGGAGCGTCAGAGGGCATTGTGGGAAATTTTAAGCAGAGACAAAGGGAGGATGGTGGTAGAGTCAGTGCCAGGCTGGATGTACAGGGATATAGCAGGGTGAGAGTGTGGGAGATGATGGGTGAATGGAGAGCTCTGCCTTTGAATATTGATTGATGCCACAGCTGGTGAGTGGAGACATTGAGGCTCAGAGAGATTTGAGAAAATTCTTTAAGGTCATATAGGTAGGCAGTTATGGAGCCAGAATAGGAATCTATGTGTGGCTGGCAACAAAATGGAAGCTGTTTTCTCTCTCAGGCTGTTAAAACCCCTCCCACACAGATTAACAGCGACTCCTGGGTGTTGCAGTGCTGCAAGTGATGGCCGCACTCTTCCCCACGTCTCTCCTTCCCCTTCTCTCCTCCCTCCCTCTGAAGCAGATGTTTCCCCCCTCTCTACGTGATGTATTTTCTTTCAGTGTGTGCCTGTATCCAGTGCAAGCTCTGTTTCCAGGGAAGTTAGGCAGATGGAAATTGTTGAGTAAAACGGCCAGACCTGGTTCATTCCAGACCTCACATTCTTTTCATTGCGACATGAGTGCTTTGGAAGAAAAGGAGACACAGGGGTCTGTTTTTTGTTTATTTGTGTGTGTGTGTGTGTTTTTTTGTTACTGGGAAATTCGACCCATTCACAGTCATTATGAGAACTAATATGCTTGGTCTAACTTCTACCATCTTATTGTATATTTTCTGTTTATTCTTATTCCCTTATTTATTTACTTTGAAGAAATTGATCAAGTCTAAAAAAAATCTACCCGTAATTAAGTTATGTTGGTAGTTGCATTTATACTGATAGCAAACATAATTAAACTCAAATTTCTCTATCACTTTACCAAAGTTAAATAATGACTCTGTTTATCTTACTCTTTCAAAGTGAGACTTTTAGCATGCTTTTGCTTTTCCAACCCCTGTTGCTTTGATTCCTAGATTTTGTTGAAATAATTTGGTATTTTAGTTCTGAGCTATTTTCTTATGCTTCCTGGATTTTAAAAAATCCTTTCTTAATAATGTATCATAATTCTTAGCTACATTACTAGCATTTTAAAAGAGATTTAATGATTTAATGAATATCTTGCACATAAGGGGGGACTAGGTTTCCTGCCCACCATTATTTGTTTCCATTAGCTTGAGGTCTTTGTGTGTGCGCGTGTGTTTTTAATCCTCACTTGAGGAGTGAGGATATTTTTTCCATTGATTCTTAGAGAGTGGAAGGGAGGGGGGGGAAGGGGGAGAGAGAGAAACATCTGTGTGAGAGAGACACATCAATTGGTTGCCTCCTGCTTGCACTCTGACTGGGGCCTGGGATTGAACCTGCGACTGAGGGATGTGCCCTTGACCTAGAGTCAAACCCGAGACTTCAGTTTTCAGGCTGATGCTCTAACCACTGAACAACCAGCCAGGGCAGCTTGAGATCTCTATTCTGATTTAATTTTTAGCTGGTGTACTTCCTCAAGTAGTTTTACCAGAAAGGGAATAGAGGTGGTGCCCTATCCACGTAGCTCAATTGGGAGCACTGTCCCAATATGCCAAGGTTGTGGATTTGATCCCCAGTCAGGGAACCTTACAAGAATCAAGCAATGAATGCAGAAGTAAGTGGAACAACAAATCAATCTCCTCCTCCCCTCCCCTTCCCTTCTTCCCCCCTCTCCCTCCCCCTCTCCCTCCCCCTCTCCCTCCCCCTCTCCCTCCCCCTCTCCCTCTCCCCTTCTTTCTCTCTCTAAAATAAATAAATAAAATTTAAAAAATGAAAGAGAATAGCAGTGGTAATCTCTACACATCTATTTTTCTTTTAAACTTCAGAGTAATCTATTGGTCAGGTATAGGCATTTAGCTTGGAACTCAGTCCCTTGTCTCAGAACTTGTAATGGTTATTCTTCTGTCTTTAGTGTCCAGAGTTGTAGATTTGAGAAGGCTGTCCTCTGCGCTGGCCTTTGTTGGAAACTTGTTCTGTTTGGAAGTTTATAAGATTGTCTCTTTACCCTTGGAGTTCAGAAATTTCACCAGGATATCTTTTGTGTTAATCTTGGCGCTACATGAGCCTTTCTAATCTGAAACCTCAAGCCTGTTTTCAACTAAAGGAACTTTTTATCTATTATTTTTATTTTTTTTGAACTTGTGGGTTTTTTCATTAGGAAATACCACATTTTAAAATGTTTTTATTGATTTGAGAGAGAGAAAAGGAGAGGGATAGATAGAAACATCAATGAGAACATCAGATCAGATGTCTTCTGCACGCCCCCTACTGGAGATTGAGCCTTGTGCCTTGACCAGGAATTGAATCCACTATCCCGGTATCACAGTGCTTGTGCTTAAGTAACCATTATTTTACTTAATAATACCCCAAAAATGTTTCCTTCAAGTGGAAAGGTATGTGTGTAAAGGACAAAACATAGTATTATATAGGGCTCGATTCTATTAGTGGTTACAGGCATCCACTGCGGGTCTTGGAACGAATACCTTGCAGATAAGGGGAGGACTACTGTAGTGTTTAAATTCTCTTGTTTCCACCCTAGCTGGTTTGCTCAGTGGATAGAGCATTGGCCTGCAGACTGAAGTGTCCTCGGTTCGATTCTGATCAAGAACACATGCTTGGGTTGTGGCCTCGATCCCTGGTGGGGGGCGTGCAGGCGTCAGCTGATCAATGGTTCTCTCTCATCATTGATGTTTCTATCTCTCTTTTTCTCTCCCTTCCTCTCTGAAATCCATAAAAATATATTTAAAAAAATTTTCTTGTTTTCTACATTAACTCTGCTTCAGTGCAAAACCACTTGCGATGGGAGTGCCCGTGGTGGTAATCTCAAGCTGCTCCTATATTTGTGCCCTGAACTTCCAGAATCACCCCCTCTAGGAATTCCTTTAGCCCTCTTGCAGGTGGTGAGAATTAAGGAAAGTCATTCTTCCCTAAGAGCTCAGCTGTGAATGGGATGGCAGGTGGGACTTCTCATTGACAGTGGGGAGGACCCTTAAATTCCTGGGCTTTGTTAAGGTGGGATTGAGGCAGGTGAGCTCTCTCCTCCTTGTAATGGGGGGGGAGGGGTGCAGCGGTGGCTGCAGTTTAGCTGAATAGGGCAAGTCCCTTTGGAGGCAATGGCCTGAGCAGGGTTGGCAGGAAGGGGCAGTTAGTTCTCTCTTTATGTGCTGAGGCCATCTATCCTGGCTTAACCAGCTGGGACTCCTCAGATCACCTTCCCATGCTGCCAGCCCCCACCTCAGCCTGGTGCTGAAAGTGTTGAGCCCTAGCCTGCCGGGAACCAATGCCAGCATGCCATCATTTCAAGAGTTTCATCAAAAGGTTGATGAAACTTGGGGACTCAACAGGGTTGAGTCACACATGGAGTCACCTGTTGGGAATGGCTAAAGGCATTTCCCCAAACCTGAATAGGAAACTGATTGTGGCTGCCAGACAGCTAAAGGGCATCTTAATCTACATGTTATTGCCTCCTACTGGCCAAACACCTGAACAGCCGTAGGCTATTCCCCAAACTGACAATGGTTCTGTACCCTTTGAAACCTTACCCTTTGAAGTGCATTATCTCCACCTTGCCTTAGGACAAATTGTGTTAGTAAAAGCAAGGGGCCTAGACAAGGAGGCACTCTTCAGTTCCTTTAGCTGAAGGTCCTCTGACCCCCAATGCCTTTCAAAATTATATCTCGTCTCCGGACTCTTTATTAGTCTCTGGATTCCTATGTCATCTACGCACAGTGCCTTTTCCAGATTCCTGAACCCTTCTTGATGCTGGGACATGAACCCCGGCACTAGCCAGTTTCGCAAAGCAGTTAGAGCATTGGCAGGCAGACTGAAGGGTCCCGGATTCTATTCCGGTCAAGGGCATGCACCTCCATTGCAGGCTGGATCCCCAGCCCTGGTCGAGGCGTGTGTGGGAGGCAATTAATTGATGTGTCCTCTGTCTATCCCGCTCTCTCCCACTCTCTCTAAAAATCAATGGAAAAGTATCCTCAGGTGAGGATTAACTAAAAAAAAATTTTTGTTGTTGAGTTTCCTCCTACCAGAAGTTGGGGGGGAGAGAGGAGTTACAAGGAGATATTCAGCTCACTCTCTTCACAGGATTCCTTAACAATTGTTTCAATTTGCATTGAAACGATGCCCTGAGCATTATATTCAGTAGTCTTTCTAACAGTGTTGATGCCATATCCCTGTCTGTCTTGTCCTGGGCCTACCAGTGGTAGGCAAACTGCGGCTCGCGAGCCACATGTGGCTCTTTGGCCCCTTGAGTGTGGCTCTTCCACAAAATACCGACTTCTGTGCATGGGCCACGAAGTTTCAATTGCACTGTACACGCCCGCCCGCACGTGGTATTTTGTGGAAGAGCCACACTCAAGGGGCCAAAAAGCTGCATCTGGCTCGCAAGCCGCAGGTTGCTGGCCACTGGCCTAGACCAGTGGTCGGCAAACTCATTAGTCAGCGGAGCCAAATATCAACAGTACAATGATTGAAATTTCTTTTGAGAGCCAGATTTTTTAAACTTAAACTATATAGGTAGGTACATTGTTATTAATTAGGGTACTCCTAAGCTGGCCTTTGCTAAAAACGTCCTCAGTCTGATTGAGGAGGTACGTTCGCTGAGGTCGACCCCTTCCAACTCTCCCATCCACACTCGTCTTGTATACTTGTTTCAGATAGACCAGTGTGGATGGGAGAGTTGGAAGGGGTCGACCTCAGCGAACGTACCTCAGAACAATGTACCTCCCCCACACTGCGTATCCTGCGGCCCACCTGACACCCCCCCACTTCTTCTAATGCCACTTCTTCAAAATAGACTCGCCCAGGCCAAAAACCGACTTCTGCGCATGGGCCATGAAGTTTCAATCGCACTGTACGTGCGCGCCCGCATGTGGTACTTTGTGGAAGAGCCACACGTGGCTTGTGAGCCACGGTTTGCCGACCACTGGCCTAGACAAACATGGTGTCAGAGGCATCCTTAGGTCCCAATGCGACCAGACCTTAATTAAGGTATCAAGAAATGTTGTGTAGGTGAGTGATGCCTGTTTCTTTTTCTTTTTTTTTTGTAGAAAATAAGAAACCAGGTAAAAGTTCCAAAGGCTGCAAGAAGGTAAGTTGGCCCAACCCTCAGGTAAGGTGTGCCCACTGTTGGGGTAAGGCTAGGAACAGGTTACCTGCCCTAGAAGAAGCCCATAAAACCCAGTAGAGATGGTGGGTGACTCTAGACCAGTGGTTCTCAACCTTCCTAATGCTGTGACCCTTTAATACAGTTCCTCATGTTGTGGTGACCCCCAACCATAAAATTATTTTTGTTGCTACTTCATAAGTGTAATTTTGCTACTGTTATGAATTGTAATGTAAATATCTGATATGCAGGATGTATTTTCATTGTTACACATTGAACATAATTAAAGCATAGTGATTAATCACAAAAACAATATGTATTTATATATGTGTTTTCCTATGGTCTTAGGCGACCCCTGTGAAAGGGTCGTTCGACCCCCAAAGGGGTCGCGACCCACAGATTGGAGACCCACAGGTTGAGAACCGCTGCTCTAGACAGAGTAATACATCGGACTCAGTGGAGCTGGCTTTCCTTCTCTGTCTGGGTGGCCGCAGCAGAGAATCAGCAGCGTTTATTAAGTTTATACCACAAGCCACACGCTCCTTAGTGCTTGATTTACCTTGGCAGGGATTGCTGTGGTCCCATTTTTTAGATGGAGAAACTGAGCTCAGTGAGAAAGTTCCTAGATTCGGGGTAGTGCAGCTGGGACTTGAGTCTGCCTGAGCCCCAGTCCCTGTCACTCATGGGTGGAGAAAGGCTGAAACATAATGACTGGCTCCAGCTCCTGGATCTCCTGGCCCTGCTAGGAAAGATATGAACAAGTCAGACTTGGGCCAAAGCAGTGGTTGTCAGATTGTAGCAGATGGTTAAAGTTCTCACACTTTATTTTATTTTTAAAAAATATTTTTATTGATATCAGAGAGGAAGGGAGAGGGAAACAGAGAGATAGAAACATCAGTGATGAGAGAGAATCATTGACTGGTTGCCTCCTGCACACCTCCTACTGAGGATGGAGCCCGCAACCCAGGCATGTGCCTTGACTGGGAGTCAAACTGACCTGGTTATAGGTCGGGCTTCTGAGAATTTGTATTTCTAACAAGTTGCCAAGTGATGATGCTGCTGGTCTAAGGACCACACTTGGAGAACTACTTAGCTTTTCCCTTTGCCTTTACTTGGGAAACCTTCCGAGTTGCATCTCCCTTTCCTGGGGTTCTTCAGTCAGTTCCTGCCTGGGTAGTGGAGGGAGGGTCTCTCTTTAGCAAGATGGGCATACCTTTGAGGCAAGCCCTTTTTTTTCTCCTCCCTTTCCCTTGGCAACAACACTTCTAAGAAGCTCTAACCCCTCCCTGGAGGGTGATTTTCCTGGGTTCATTAGCTCTGTTTGATTTTTTTTTTTCCTCTCGTGTGGTGACCATCCTGTAAAGCAGAGTGGGAAGAAAGCAGCCTTCAAGCTGGTCTCCACCCCCCAGTTTGTTCACTCCAATGATCATACCAACCGGGAGGCTGAATTAAAGAAGAAGAGGGTAAGCCCTGTACCATGGGGGAGAGAGGGCTTGCCTGGACTGCCAGTTCCTCAGCAGTGGTGAATGGAAGGGTAAAGGCCAGAATGGTTAGGGTTGTAGAGGCTGTTCTGGAAGGTGGAAGGGAGGATGTTGCTTTGCTATTGGACTTAGTGTCTCCAGTTGCTCACCTCCCAGTCCATTGCTGTCTGGCTTGTGTTCCCACGGCTCCACCGAAATGGTCTTTGCCAGCCTCACCAGTGCATTCTCTGATGGAGAGTTCTCATCTAATTTGATCTGAATTCTCTGCATTTGAGACCTGCTTTCCTTGAAATACTCTCACTGTGACTTTCTTGTCATCTTACTCTCCTAAATGTCCTCCTTCCTCTCTGTCAGTCTCCCTGCTCTCTAAATGGTGGGGCATCCCACAACTTTGTCCTCTTCTCCCTCTGTTCTTGTTTCCTCTGCCAGGAACATATTCTCTCTCAGCTTCCCATACCTTTCTTATATACTTATTGATTTCAGAGAGGGAGGGAGGGAGGGAGGGAGGGAGGGAGAGAGAGAGAGAGAGAGAGAGAGAGAGAGAGAGAGAGAGAGAGAGAGAGAGAGAAACATCAATGGTGAGAATCATTGATCGGCTGTCTCCTGCAGGCCCCACACCGAGGATGGAGCCCACAAACTGGGCATGTGCCCTGACCGGGAATGAACTGACCTCCTGGTTCACAGGTTGATGGTCAGCCACTGAGCCACACTGGCTGGGTCCCCTTGACCTTCTTTTATTGTTCTCTGCCCCACTTTCCCTTCCTGCAGCACTCTGTTTTTTTTTTTCTTTCTCTCAAACCCCTTATATCCTGCTGTCATATCTGCTTGCGCCCTGTATCCTTGCTCCTTCCACCTCTGCCATGCCACGCTGTTTCCTTCCACTGTCACCCGTTCCCTGTTCCTCTCCGTCTCCTGTCCCTCCCTTAGGCTGCAGACCTAGTCAGCTGCAGTCCTGGTGTGTGTTCCCTTGTTAGATTGAGGAGATGAGGGAGAAGCAGCAGGCTGCCAGGGAGCAAGAGAGACACAGACGCAGAACCATGGAGAGCTACTGTCAGGATGTCCTGCGACGCCAGGAGGAGTTTGAGTCCAAGGTAAGAGAGTAATTTTGCCCCTGTGTAGTACTGGGGCGGGTTTGCTCAATAGCACCTTTTGCCGTTGCTCTGTGAAAGGGAGAGAAAGGATGTGAGATGGTTGGAAGGGAAGTAGGCAATCCGTGGAGAAAGGATGGGAAGACAGGACAGAGGGATGGAGGGTGAGAGGGAGGTAAAAAGCCATTTTGAGCCTTGTGTGTGACTGGACAACCCTGGATAGGTCCTTTCTCCCAAGCTAGAACCCAAAGACGGGGGGTGGAGTGGGGTTGGGAGGACTAAGGCAGGGGTGAGGAACTTCTGGCCCGCAGGCCATAAAAGTCCCGCGAAATTATTTGGTCTGGCCCTGCCAAGGCATTAGGGGTGAGTTACTTAAGTTTGACTAAATATAGCAGGCTAATTTTTACACACCCATATGCACACTCAGGCCTCTCTCTGGTGCTCGAATACACATACGCATAGGCACACATAGGTACCATCTGGGCCCGTGTGTTCTTCCACTTCCCAGCTCTGGTGGCTGGGACTCACATGGCTCCCCCAGCTTCACATGGTCTCCAATGCCCTGGCTCTTTCTCGCTCTATTTCCTCCCATGGACCATTCTCTTCTTTTTTCCTTTAGGAGGAAGCTTTGCAGGAATTAAATATGTTTCCTCAGCTGGATGATGAGGCCACAAGAAAGGCCTATTACAAGGAGTTCCGTAAGGTATGGGGACTCTTTTCTTTTTTTAAAAAAAAAAAATACATTTTGATTGATTTCAGAGAGGAAGGAAGAGGGAGAAAGAGATAGAAACATCAATGATGAGAGAGAATCATTGATTGACTGCCTCCTGCATGCCCTCCACTGGGGATCGAGCCCAAAACCCAGGCATGTGCCCTTGACTGGAATCGAACCCGGGACCTTTCAGTCCACAGGCCGACGCTCTGTCCACTGAGCCAAACCAGCTAGGGTGGGACTCTTTTCTTAAGGCCCTTCAGGGAGGGTACCAATCCAGTCCCATCTCCTCTCCATTTCTGTTTTCCCTGACTGAGATGGAGGCCTTTTCATTCATGGGCCTCTGCGATTGCTACCCAGTCCTCTGCCTGCCTCCATCCCTCACCTTCTGCCCTGCAGGTAGTGGAATACTCTGATGTGATTCTGGAAGTTCTGGACGCCAGGGACCCGTTGGGCTGCCGCTGCTTCCAGATGGAGGAGACTGTCTTGCGGGCAGAGGGCAACAAGAAGCTGGTCCTGGTCTTGAACAAGATTGGTGAGTATTGAGAAGCATTGGGGGAGGCATGGCAGGGGGCAGGCCTTCTTGAAAGACCAGCTCTGACCAGATCCTGAGATGCAGCAACTTCAGTGGTATTCCTAACAGTTTGTGCAACGTAGGAATTCTTGTTACAGTCTTTCTAGCCAGGAATCTGAGAGGTGAAATCATTTGTCTAAAGCAGGGGTGGGGAACGTCTGTATAAGGTCCAACAAGTCATTTGGTCTGGCCCTGCCAAGGCATTAGGGGTGAGTTAATTAAATGTTTGACCAAATAAATCAGGCTGATTTTTAAGTTGATAATTTTGCATGGCCTGAGAATGATGTTATAAATATCCAAATAGCCCTTGGCAGAAAAAAGGTTCCCCACCCCTGGTCTAAAGACACAGCGCAGCAGAAGTTGGAATGGTGTGCAATCCCGGCTGCCTTTGATTCCTCCATTCTTGCTATTTTAAGCCTTATCTGTGACTGGCCATCCCTGGAGAGTGTCTTCTCCAAGCTGGAACCCAGAGACTAGGGCACAAAAGCACATGGACTCAGGAGTCACTCGGGTCTGGCTCTCATCTCACTTGTGCTCTTTTGTCTGGGATCTCGGACAAGTCCTATCACCTAAGAGCTTCCATTTCTCTAGCTTTAAAATGGGCTGTGATTGTCCCAACTCACAGTGTTGTTGTGAGAATTAATAATAAAGTGCTTGGTATATGTGTGGTCAGTACCTCACAAATGGTAGCCATTTTGCCCACGTTATTCTTGACATTTGGTTCAAATTAGAATGATCCAGAGAGGGGATTGGAAACATAATCTTTGGGAGACCTGGGACCTAATAACTAGTTTTCCCATTCTCCCTGAGGGAATAGAGATCGCCTCAACTGCTTCCCTAGAATACAGTGTCCTTTCTAACTCTAACTTAGGGACTGTACAGGGACTGCCAGGGCCAGGGAGCTGTCTTTGTCAGGAGGTGGGCCTAGCCTCGGGTATGGGTAGATGCATCTTCCGAGTGAGCTGTCGAAGTTATGTTCTCCTTACCTGTTCTATCCGTTCCTGTTTCCCCCAGACCTGGTCCCCAAGGACATTATAGAAAAGTGGCTGGATTACCTTCGGAATGAGCTGCCAACTGTGGCTTTCAAGGCCAGCACCCAGCATCAGGTCAAAAACCTGGTAAGCAGGGGCAAGGGGCATCTAGACTCTTTCAGGATAGCTTGGGGCCAGGGATGCCTCGGACTGGGTCTCCAACTCTTTGGTAATTGAATTAGGCCTTCAGCTTTGAGCTTTTTGCTTTACTGGATGACTTAATATTCATTTAATTTCTTCCTATATTATTGCTCTTTAGGAAGCATTTTCTCCAGATGTAAGGGTAATACATATTGGAAAATATAGAGAACTGTTCCATTTTAAAATACATGCCTCTGTTTTTCTCTTTAAAACATCACACTACTTTCTAATAGATCATTAACATAGAAATACATTTTCATCATAAAATATTAAAGTATATAGAAACATTGGTTGCTTCTAGGGAGAGAAACTGGTGCTGGGGATATTTTTTCAATTTTGCACCAGCATAAATTTTATTAAAAAATAAAGTAAAAAAAATAAAATAAAAACAATTGCATATAAAGCTTAATTACTCTTTCACCAATACCCTTAATTCCAGTCTCCTTTATCCACATATAACCAGAAGTAACCATCATTGTAAGTATGGAAGGATCCAGATGTTTTCCTGTACTTTATATATACACAGGGAAGTGTATATAAAGAGAAAACTATGTTTGTGGGTATCATATCTTATCCTGTGGCTTGCTTTTTTCCCCCTCTTGGATATCTTTTTACTGAGATCTATCTTCTGATGCTAAGTAAAATTAGTTTCCAATTTTTTTATTGTTATAACCAGTACTTCAACACACACTCTTGCACATATTTGTGTAGGTTAGGAATTGAGAGGTAGAGTGGCTGTGTTATAGGCTTTATGCATTTTATATTTTCCTAGACACAGACAAATTGCACACCCCCCCCCCACCACCAAGGGGCTGCACCATTTATCTTCCCGCCAATGGGGTAATGAATGTGTGACAGGGCCTATTTCCCTCCACCTTTGCTAACATTTGATACCATTGAATGTTTTCATCTTTGCTAATCTGGAAGACATATGATATCTTATTTAAAAATGTTTTGACCTTTTTCATGGCAGAAATGTGGTAAGAATCCTTTGCTATTAGCTTTCTTTCATTTGTATTCCACTTTAAGGATATATTTCATTAACCTGCTTCTTGTTGATGGATATTTAGGTTAATTTCTATTTTGCAATAGTGTGGTGGGTAAGTAAGGAAAGAAGAAGAGATGGAAGGGTATTCTGGGTAGAGTAGGTAGCATCAGGAATAAAGAGATAGAGGCTGGCCCGGCCGGCGTGGCTCAGTTGATTCAGCATCGACCCATGAGCCAAGGGGTCGAGGTTCGATTCCCAGTCAGAGTACATGCCCGGGTTGTAGGCTCAATCCCCAGTGAGGGGCATGCAGGAGGCAGCCGATCAATGATGTTTCTCTCTCATCTTTGTTTCTCTCTCTCTATCCCTTTCTTTTCCTCTCCCTCTAAAAATCAATAAAAGCATATTTAAGAAAAAGAGAGGCTGGAATGGCCTTGTTCTGTGTGAGGAATCAAGGGAAGGTGGGTTGTGTGTGGGCCAGGCATTATCTTTCCCTTTGCAGGCTGGGATGGCGGGCATCCCTGTTGTGCACACAAGGGCACCAAGGTCCTGAGAAGGGAAGCAGGATTTGCTAGGCACACACCTGTGAGAGGAAGAGTTGGAAGTCCAGCCTGGCCTGTCTCGAGGCTAGGATGCCATACTGTCCCTGCTGAGACATATGTAGGCAGAGACAGGGACAAAGAAGACAAAGAAGACTGGAAAACCAGAACCGCGGGTCTCCAAGGGGGGCAGAGAAACGGCAGGTTTGGAGCCTGTGTGAGAAGTCTCCCACTTTGGCCTGAGGATCTCCTTGATCACAGGCAGGCCCTGAAAGTTGAAACTCGGGGCTCAAATCACATCTCCCTCTTGATGCCTCTGCTGTACTATTCCTCATTTTCTAGAACCGCTGCAGTGTGCCCGTGGAGCAGGCCTCTGAGTCACTGCTGAAGAGCAAAGCCTGCTTTGGAGCTGAAAACCTCATGAGGGTTCTGGGGAACTATTGCCGCCTCGGTGAAGTGCGCACCCATATCCGTGTGGGCGTTGTGGGTAAGGCGCCTGGGGAGAGGTCACAGGGCTCAGGCTCTCCTTTGGACAGGGGCTTCATTGTGGGAAAGGATCCTGGGAACTTGGTGTCACCTTTTTGGGGGGAAGGGTTTTGTGCTTTGTAATTTGGATTGGTGGACGTGGGAACACATACTCAGAAACATCACCATGCACTGCATTTTATTTTATTTTTTAAATATGTAATGGAGAGGGATACAGGGATAGAAACATCCCCGAGAGACATAGATTGGCTGATTCCTGCACGCCCCCTACTGGGGATCAAGCTGCAATGCAGGTATGTGCTCTGATTGGGAATCGATCCCAGGACCTCTTGGTCCATGGGTCGTGATGCTCAGTCACTGAGCCACGCAGCCAGGCCATGTTCTGCATTTTAGAACCATGGACCAAATGCATAGGGCTAGGCTTGGAGTTGGTACCATCTTATCCTACCAGAGCTGCGGGAAGGAGTGGTGAACATCTCCCTTTCACAGATAAGAACACAGAGGCCCAGAGATGGGAAGGAGACTTGAGGGTCTCAGCTCTGTGTGAGACAAGGCAGAGCTGAGGCTCAAACCTGGGCCTGTCTGGATCTCAGGGCACCGAGGGGAGGATGGTGGGTTTGGAACAGGGGAATTAAGAGAGGCAGAGGTGGAGCAGCAGGGAGAGGAAGTGAAGCCAGCAGAGAAAGACATTGACAGAGAGAGTGGACATTGAGAAAAGGGTGTAGATACACATACCTGAATAGTCAGAAAAGGAACTGGAAAGCCAAGGGGTGGAGTTGGTGGGCAGTGGAGAGGAGAGACATTTAAATGATAGAGGCATGCGGAGAGATGGATATGTGATGAGAAAGAAATACCAAATGGGCATAGAGACAGACATGCATGAGTCCTGCAGAGAGAAACAAGAGGACTAGAGGCACCCATGTATATGGAGAGGCAGACCTGTATACATACCCAAAGAAAGAATGAGAGAAATGAACACAGGGCTGGAGAGACAGATTTAGAGAGACACATAGAAACAAGCAGGAACAAATATGGAGACACGGAGGAACACACACACACACACACACACACACACACACAGGCCTATGCACACATACAGATCCATAAACAAGTGCAGATGTGCATGTGTGGAGACATGTATAGACCCAGAGAAGGCACCTTTAGAGGCAGACAGACCCAGGGGCAAATCACACGCAAACCAAGCCCTTCCTACACGCTTACCCTAACTCTGCTTCTTTCACACAAATAGAGCCAAAGAGAGACACATGTGCCCAGATCCACTAGACTCTCAGACACAGGCACACACCCTGATTCACACAGAGATAGATATACAGACATGTCTATAGTGAGATATATATGCATAGAGAGAGGGGTAGAGACGGGGGAAGGAGGGAGGTGGTTTGGGAGAAACAGACTGGGAGAGAGAAAAGGGGACACTGTGAAACATGTACAGAGGTGCCCACTGGGGGAAGGAATGTGATTACAAAGAGGCAGAATTGGTGGGGTGGGGTGAAAAAAAGAAAGAACAATGGCTAGAGTGAGAGACAGTGAGACAAACCGGCAAAGAAAGATGCTTAGATACAGAGATGTACAGAGAAAGAGATGTGATAGAAAGACTGAGGAAAGTAAAAACATGGCAAAAGCAGTAATATTTAGAATGAGAATAACCAACATACACATACATGCATATGCGCATGCACTCACACACGTGCACTCACACACACACACAGGCCTATCTGTGAAAGCAGTATACATAGTCCGGCCGGCATGACTCAGTGGTTGAGCGATAACCTATGAACCAGAGGTCACAGTTCGATTCCTGCTCAGGGCATATGCCAGATTACAGGCTCGATCCCCAGTGTGGGGCTTGCAGGAGGCAGTCAATCAATGATTCTCTCTCATCATTGATGTTTCTATCTCCCTCTCCCTTCTTCTCTGAAATCAATAAAAATATATATATTTTTAAAAAGAGCAGTAGATATGTAACGTCTAGGACACAGAAGGAAAATGGTGATAATGAGAGAGCCAGAGGGAGAAATACAAAGATATCCACAAACCTAGAGGTGCTCATAGATGCCCAAACAGAAAAACACAAGTTGACAGCTGCTCAGAGAGGGACAGCTGGAGATGAGTCCCCCATCCTGGTTAGTTACACACCAGGATAGACGGTTGTCTGTTTTATGGATGCTTCCCGTTGTCCATTTCTGTTGGATCATGTTGCAGAGTACTTGCATTGAGCACCTTTCCCAGGCTGGTTGTAGATGGGAGGTGACTGTCACATCTAGAGAGAGGGACATATCTACCCAGTGTGCTTACATATTGAGGGGAGGGGTAAAAAGGCCATGCAGGGAATTGGTCAGGGCCTGGGGGTGGGAAGGCAAAAGGCCAGGCTCTTGATTTTTGCTTCCTCGTGGCCTGGTCACTGTCCCTACCTGGGCCTCCCCCATACAGGGTGGCCCAAGTGTTTCTAAGGGCCCCTCCTGCCCTGAGCCACCTGCTGCTCTTTTGTAGGCCTTCCTAATGTTGGGAAGAGCAGCCTGATCAACAGTCTGAAACGCAGCCGTGCTTGCAGTGTGGGAGCTGTTCCTGGGATCACCAAGTAAGCATCTGCCTGCTCTCCCACTTCCATTGACTCACCATTCCCTCTACTCTCACTCCTTCAGCCCCTGCTCCTTTCCTTATCTCGGAGCAGCCTCTGATTCTTCCCTGGGCATGGGAGTCTCATTAACAGCCTGCGTTTACCTGGTACACCCTAGGTGTGGTCTAGGCTCCCAGCTGGGTGTCCCCTCTCACCTCCATTAGCTCCTTGAAGCTTCCTTGAAGCCATGCAGGATTGGGCTATGAATAAGCAGCTTAGCTTCCTAGATGAAGCATCTGAGGCTCAGAGAGTTAAAAGCTGACCATGGTCCTGCAGCTCAGTCCCCAAAGGCAGAGGCTAGACTAGATCAGTCCCAGCTCTGTAGGACTCCGAACCCCTGGCCCTACATCTCTCCACCTTCATCTGTGCGCCATCTGCCCCCACCCCCTCACCCCTTCTCTCAGCTGTGTGCCTGGAGCCTAGAGGATGCCAGACACGTCTGGCCTCATCAGTGTCCTGCATCTTCTCCTCTCCTGCCCAGGTTCATGCAGGAGGTCCACCTGGACAAGTTTATCAGGCTGCTGGATGCCCCAGGCATTGTCCCAGGCCCCAACTCGGAGGTGGGCACCATCCTGCGCAATTGCATCCACGTGCAGAAGCTGGCGGACCCTGTGACCCCGGTGGAGACCATCCTGCAACGCTGTAACCTGGAGGAGGTGCGTAGGGCTTTTGCTTATGCCCTAACCCATTCCAAGGACCCTTCATTCTCTTTCCTGATTGCTCCTCTTCCTCTCGTCACCAGATTTCCAACTATTACGGCGTCTCTGGCTTCCAGACCACTGAGCACTTTCTGATGGCGGTGGCCCAGCGATTGGGTAAAAAGAAGAAGGGAGGCATCTATAATCAGGAGGAGGCAGCCAAAGCAGTCCTGTCTGACTGGGTGAGGTGAGGAGAGGGTAGGGGTAGGGGTGAGGCTCCACAAAGGGGACTGGGCTATAGGACCCTGGGTCAGTGATTATCTAGCAACTCAACGTCTTATTCAGAAGCCACTGGCTGGGTTTGCTCATTGTCCCTCACTGTTTCTGACTCGGGAACTCATTCTTTCTGTGATTGGTCAATTGTTCTCTCAGTGACATCACCACCAATTTCCTCCAACCTCCCAATGTAGTGGGAAGATCAGCTTCTACACACTTCCACCCGCCACGCACACTCTGCCCACCCATCTTAGCGCTGAGATTGTTAAGGAGATGACCGAAGTCTTTGACATTGAGGACACCGAGCAGGCCAATGAAGACACTATGGAATGTAAGTGAGGGCGAGGGGACTGGCATGACCGCACTTGGTCCTGCCCTAGTGGAGCCACAGGGACCTGACAACAAATTCCATGTTTGACCTCCCCCTTCCCTGGCCCTGCTTTTCACCCACAAGGTGGAGAGTTCTCATCTGGGCCATGGGGCTGGTTGTGACTCTTGGTAGATAGGAAGAAAATCTGCAAAGTACTGTACACCATGAGGTGTTCAGGAAATGTAAGCTTCCTTTCTCCGTCTCTTGGGACCTGGCAAGGATAGAGACACTTCTCTCAAAAACCTCTCCTCTCATGCCCTAGGCTTCGCCTCAGCCACTGCATGTCCACTCCTAGATTTTCATTCTTACCTCCATTGATGGGTGAGGCATCTGAGACACAGAAGGGTGATATTTGCTGAATGATGTATAGTCAGTGGAGGCAGAGGTGGCATTCAAAGCAGCTCTCCTCTGCTGTTGTCGAAGACTCTCCCACCTCAGAGTGGTTAAAAGAAGGGACCATCCAGATTCAAATCCAAATTTTGTTTCTTGTTAGCTGTGTGATGTTGCACATGTTCCTTAACTTCTCCATGTCTCGACATCATTTGTAAGACGGACTATAGCCATGGTCGGCAAACTGCGGCTTGCGAGCCACATGCGGCTCTTTGGCCCCTTGAGTGTGTCTCTTCCACAAAATACCACGTGCGGGCACGCACGTACAGTGCGATAGAAACTTCGTGGCCCATGCGCAGAAGTTGGTATTTTGTGGAAGAGCTGGTATTTTGTGGAAGAACCACACTCAAGGGGCCAAAGAGCCGCATGTGGATCGTGAGCCGTGGTTTGCTGAGCCGCAGTTTGCCGACCACTGGACTATAGCATCCACCTGTTATTTAATACATAAAAGCACTGAGAACAGTGACTGGCATGTATATAGTGCTTTCTCTTTTTTATATATGTTTTTATTGATTTCAGAGAGGATGGGAGAGGGAGGGAGAGAAACATCTATACTAATAAAAGGGTAATATGCTAATTAGACCAGACATCTTCCAGACAAAGCCAGTTAGGGGCAGTTAGGGGCAATCAGGCTAGCAGGGGGGAGCAGTTAGGGGATGATCAGGCTGGCAGGGGGGAGCAGTTAGAGGGTGATCAGGCCAGCAGGGGGGAGCAGTTAGGGGCTGATCTGGCTGTTAGGGGGGAGCAGTTAGGAGGCGATCAGGCCGGTGGGGCAGGGAAGCAGTTAGGGGGCGATCAGGCTGGTAGGCAGAGATGGTTAGGAGCAATCAGGTCGGCAGGCTGAGGTGGTTAAGGGCAATCAGGCCAACAGGGGAGCAGTTAAGGGCATCAGACCAGCAGGCAGAGGTGGTTACGGGTGATCAGGCAGGCAGGGGGGAGCAGTTAGGGGGCAATCAGGCTGGCAGGGGAGGGCAGTTAGGGGGCAATCAGGCCAACAGAGGAGCAGTTAGGGGGCGATCAGGCTGGCAGGCAGGTAGGCAAGCGGTTAGGATCCAGTGGTCCCAGAATGCGAGAGGAATGTCTGACTACCGGTTTAGACCTGATCCCGCAGGGATCCCCTGAGGGGTCCTGGATTGGAGAGGGTGAAGGACCCTCAATAGGCTAGGCTGAGGGACCCCCCCTCCCTGCACGAATTTCATGCACTGGGCCTCTAGTCAATGATGATAGAGAATCATTGATTGGCTGCCTCCTGCACACCCCCTACTGGGTATGGAGCCCACAACCTGGGCATCAAACTGTGACCTTCTGATTCATAGGTTGATGCTCAACCACTGAGCCACACTGGCCGGGCTGTAGTACTTTTTTGGTAACTATGAGCTCTTATGTTTTTCCAAAACTCTGGAAGTTTGTTGTCTTCAGATACTGCCATCTGCAGCCCTGGCTTTTGGCTCCTCCTCTCTTCTCTATCTTACCCTAGAAAGGTATCCAGTGCTCTCTGGATCAGTCTGTGGACACTTTGGGTAGTAGAGAAAGCCCTGGATGGCCTGCCTTCTAGTTCTCTGTTGTTGTTTTTTTGGAGTACCGGTAGTCCTTCTCTGGGCCTTTTGGTGTCCTTGGATTCCAAATGAGGATAAGAGAACTTGCCCGCTTTAGAGTTTATTTCCCAGGTGGCTTCGGGCAAGTCAGCCCCCTTTCTGAACGTTACTTTCCTCTTGTATCACATGGGCAGTTGGGAGGAATTGCCGCTCTCATTCTTAGGATGATGCTTGGCCCTAGCTGCATGTGAGGGCAACAGGGGCTCCGTCACTGAGAATGCACTGAGCAAAAGTTGGAGGTCTGGGAAATTGAGAAGAGGGGGAGGTTCCCAGTGAGAATTTTCTACTAAAGGAGTTGGCCCTAGTGTTGGATCTTGAAGAGTGAATAGGGATTATAGGCTCAGGGAAGGGGATGGAAGGGAAGTTGAGAAGCAGGTGTGAGGGTGGTGTGGGCCCAGGCATTGGGCACATTTGTGGTTTGCAGGGGAGGCCAGCTTCAGGCAGGCGAGTGCCCTCCTGCAAAACCCATGCCTTTAATCTTTTGTCCTGGGGCCTCCCAGAAGGAATGAAAGAGCCTTCCCTCCCAACTCCCCTGGGCGGTGTCCACATATCTTATCCACTGAGGCCTGACCAGGAGGCTAGCAGCAGGAAGGAGCCAGGGCCCTGACAGTGCTGTTGCTTGTGTTAAAGGCTTGGCCAATGGAGAATCTGATCAGCTCTTGGGTGACATCGATTCGCTTCAAACGGAGATCAAATGGCTCCATTCTCCAATGATGAAAATAGTAGATGCCTTGGAAAATAAAACCACCGTGTATAAGGTACCTGTCCCTTTTCTTTATGGCAACCCTCTCCTCTACCCACGGCTCTGGGAAGTGGTCAGTCCCTTTTGCCTGGCCCCCCATGACATCTGCCTATAATGGTGGGGAGATGCGGGTTGGTCAAGGGGTTTTGTTTTCCCCCATTTTGTTTAATTAAAATCTTTTTTCTGCCCTGGCTGATTTGGCTCAGTGGGTAGAGCGTTGGCCTGCGGACTAAAGGGTCCCAGGTTCGATTCCGGTCAAGGGCACATGCCTGGGTTGCGGGCTCGATCCCCAGTGTGGGATGTGCAGGAGGCAGCCTATCAGTGATTCTCTCTCATCATTGATGTTTCTGTCTGTTTCTCCCTCTCCCTTCCTCTCTGAAATCAATAAATAAAGTATCTTTTTAAAAATTCTTTTTTCTTTTTATTCTTTTGACTAGGTAATGCATGTACATGGTAAAATTTAAAAGGAACTACAGGGTCTCCAGTGACAAGTAAATCTCTCTCCTGCTTCTATCTCCCAGCCACTCTGTCTCCTCCTTGGAGGCAGTCACCATTAGCAGATTTGAGTGTCCTTTCAGAGCTACTTCAGCTTCATATACACACATATATACATACAAGCAGGTACAGAGATCTATTTTAATTCATATAGTCGTATGCTATTCATATTGCTTTCCACTTTGCTTATTTCACTTACAAATTCATCTTATAGATTGTCCCACATGATTACTTCATAGAGCTATCATTTATTTATTTTTAATCCTCACCTGAGGATATGTTTTTATTGATTTTTTTTAGAGATAGGGAGGGAGGAAGAGAGAGAGAGGGATGACAGAGAAACATCAATCAGTTGCCTCCCGTATGCACCATGACCGATCCGGGATTGAACCCTCAACCTAGGTATGCGCCTTGACGGGAATGGAAGCTGCCACCTTTAGTTGTATGGGACTGTACTCCAACCAACTGAACCATACCAGCCAGGGCCAAGAGCTGTCCTTTTTTTTTTTGATGGCTACATAATATCTGGAAGGGTTTCTTAAGCAACATGGTTAGGTTTGTATATTAGAACATTACTCTGGCAGCTGGGGTAAAAATCAGATTAGAAAGCAAGGGGCCAGGGTGGAGGCAGGGCGTCCAGGAAGGAAGCTGTTACCTGGACTCTTAAGAGATGGTGAGGCCTGCACTGGGGCAGCGGCAGGGTTTCACACCATTCCCATCCTCACTTAGGTTCCCCTGGTGCTTACAGGAAAATTAGTATCAAGTTGTGTGTTTAAGGCCATCCCCTGATAATGTTTCCCACTGAGCCCATAAGCCCCATAACATACCATTTTCCTTCGGGGAACTATAGTAGTTCCCCATTCTTTACTATAACCTCCAGACTCAGGCTCAGGCCCCTGAGCAGGGCCACTCTATTGCCTGACTCGGGGAGATGCCATTTGGGTGTGTTATACTGTGAATGGTGCCCCCCGCCCCCACAACCCCAGAGTTGCACAGTGTGCCCGATAGCCTGGCCTTTTCCCCATTGTAGTGTAGCAGGTAGTCATACATGCCCTTGTTTTTCATAGCATTGTTGTAAGGATTAAATGGGTTAATAGGTATGTGTACATGTACATATATCTGTTGTACACATACACATAATATGTGTGCTTAGAATGGTGCCTGCCTGACACATAGTGAGCTTTCTGTCATTAGCTTTTACTACCCACATGTATCTTCTTTTTTAAAAAAAAAATATATATTTTACAGAGAGGAAGGGAGAGGGATAGTTAGAAACATCGATTAGAGAGAAACATTGATCAGCTGCCTCTGGCACGCCCCCTACTGGAGGTGTGCCCGCAACCCAGGTACATGCCCTTGACCGGAATCGAACCTGGGACCCTTCAGTCCGAAGGCCGACGCTCTATCCACTGAGCCAAACCAGCTAGGGCCACATGTATCGTCTTTTATTTTATTATTGAGTAATTCTTTATTGTTGAAACCATTATATATGTCCCCCTTTTCACCCACTGACCTCCTCCAGCCTCCTCCCCCCACATGTATCTTCAATTCTAGCCAACAGACACCCTTTTGGGTGCCCAGTTATACTCTGTGCTTTTCCAGTGTTCATTCTGGAATGACTCCTATCAGAAGTATGTTGACCACCACCATTCCCTCAACCTCTGTCATTTACACTGTGTCTCTCTGGTGGGCACATAACACACTCTGTCTTGCATGGTTGGTTGTAACCTTTTTAGTCTGATTGTTTCCCAAGGATGGAACTGTATCTGGCTCATTTCTACAGCATGTCCCTACACAGAGCTGGGCACAAAATAGGTATCAGAAAATATTTGTTACATTGACTAAGACCTTGAAGGGTCACTTGAGCAAAGAATCATTGTAACACAATTGTCACTGATCAAGTACCTCTACTTTTTCATTTTCTCCCTGTGAAAGCCATGCAAGCTATTCATTATCCACCGCCGTTTGACAGATGATCAGGCTGTGGCTGAGAGGTTAACTAAGAACCTGCTAGTCAGTGGTGGAGTGGCTCCAGGCTCCTTGTTCTTACCTAGCCTCTTCTGCAGAAGTCTTTGCAGGTAACTTTGGGGGGTCCAGAACTCACTGCTGTCCTCTGTCTCACCAGAATGGAGAGTTCACTGAGTATTGCATGAATTCGAATGGTCATCAGAAGGAGTGGGCTAAGCGCAATGCGGACTCCTATCCCAGGAACATCTGCCCAGTGGACCGCCGCCCGATGGTACAGAAGATCATGGAGACAGACCCCCTGCAGCAGGGCCAGGCTCTGGCATGTGCTTTGAAGAATAAGAAGAAGATGCAGAAGCGTACAGGTGGGGATACCTGACCATCCCCCTGTGTCTTAAAAGGGCTCACCTGGGGCCTTGATTAGGGGCTCCTAAGTGAGCACCTCCATGTATCCAGCCCTAGGCAAGGGTTAGGGCCAGGGATGGGTTAGGAGGCTCACCTATAGGCACAGTGGTTCTCAAAGTCTAGCTCAGAACTGCCAGGGGGCTTGTTAAAAAACATATTTCTGGGGACCTGTCTCCAGAGTTTCTAATTGAATAGTTTGGCCATGGGGACTGAGAATTTGTGATTCTAACTGCTTCCAAAATGCTTTTAGTACTCGTCTGGGGACCACACTTGGAGAACACTGGCCTAGTTTGTGTATCAAATAACCACCATGTATTTATCAGCTGCTTTTTATGTATTAGGAAGCTTATAGGCTATATATAATGGTTACTTTATCAATAGGCATTGTACTCAAAATCCAAAAGGCATAAAAGAATATACAATAAAATGTCTTACCAATCCCCTAGCCAGCCAGGCCTCCTCCCAGCAGCAACCAATTAATTTCTTTTAAAAAAATGTTTTATAGATTTTAGAGAGGAAAGGAGAGGGAGAAAGAGAGATAGAAACTTCAATGATACCGAAACATCAAAGAGAGAGACATTGATTGGCTGCCTCCTGCATGCCCCCTATTGGGGATCAAGCCCATAACCCAGGCCTGTGCTCTGACTGGGAATTGAACTGGTGACCTCTTGGTGCATGGGTCTACGCTCAACCCCTGAGCCACACCAGCCGGGCCCAGTTAATTCCTTGTATCTCGTTCCTGAGATAGGTACACAGGCAAATATCTATATATTCTTTATTCTCTTTTTCTATACAAATACTTCATTTTCCATTTAATACATATTAGAGATTATTTCCATGTCAATTCACAAAAGAACTCCTTCATTTTAGTGGTGGTCTGTTGTGTGGCTGGCCCATTTTTGTCTTCATGCTATGCCAACCTTCACTAACCCTTTGTAATAGTCTTACCCACATTTGGTCAGTGAGGAAACTGAGCCCCAGAGACATTAAGTGACACACTCAAGGCAAGACAACTAGTATTTAATGGAGCCAAAATGAAAACCTAGGATTCATTGACCCCATAAGCTCTTTTCTTTGAACTAGACTGTGTTCCTAACCATTCACTCTTGGCCTGGTTCCACACTGAGGCCTGGGAATCCAGAGATGGATTGCCCTGGAACTCCTGGTCTTACTGGGGAGTGAGGAGGAAACAAGAAAACAGACATTGGCAACACAGGGTGATCACTGTGAAGACACCCAGTCTCGAGGTGGTAATGGGGTAAGGGTGGTCAGAGAAGGCTTTCCAGAGAACAATAGGGTGTGACGAGGATGGGAGGTGAGAATTCAGGCTCAGTCTACCTAGTGTCCCTTTGCTGTCCCTTTGCTGTGAGAACTTTGAGGGTGATGACAGAGTGAACACAGTAAAAGGAAATTGATATTTTTTTTAAATATATTTTATTGATTTTTTACAGAGAGTAAGGGAGAGGGATAGAGAGTTAGAAACATCGATGAGAGAGAAACATCGATCAGCTGCCTCCTGCACACCGCCCACTGGGGATGTGCCCGCAACCCAGGTACATGCCCTTGACCGGAATCGAACCTGGGACGTTTCAGTCCGCAGGCCGACGCTCTATCCACTGAGCCAAACCGGTTTCGGCGGGAAATTGATATTTTGATACTGGGAAGGAATAAAAATTCTTAGAGCCCAGTGAGTCTGACATTCTAAGATGGAAGTTGTGTTGGAGTGATCATTTCACATGTAGACAAACGGGTCTGCCTCAGAGGTTGAACAATGGCTGCTTGCAGCCCACCAGGTGTTTTGTGTAGTGTTAGAGGGTAAGTGAGCCAGTTTTGGAGTTTGGTGCAGACCAAGGTCAATGTAGGCTAGCTCCTGCAGGCCTCCTGTTGGCAAGCCAGCCACCAAATGACTGCCTGTATTTCTCCATCTGCAGATAAACTCGCCAGTAAGCTGTCCGATTCCATGATGTCTGCCCTCGACCTCTCTGGCAACACTGATGACAGTGCTGGTGACTGATCGGCTGATCTCACCCCCTCCACTCCCCAAGTACCGGTTCCAGTGGGATGGGGGATACAGATGAAATAAAATGGTTTGCTTCTCCCTGAAGCACACACACATGAAAAGAATCCCTCCACCATATCTCCCCCACATTGTTCCCTCCATTCTCCAGGGAAGAAAAAGGGTCCCAAGTGGCTGGAACTGACCAGCCCAATGCCCTTTATTTAACCCCCATCATATTTGACAAGAGACATAAATTATCATAACATCTGATGCTAACAGTTTATCCCCCACCCTATAGGTTGGGCTGCTTGAGGATAGAGGGGGACCAACCCCTCACCAAATTCTCTTGGACAGCTAAGCATGCAACTAGAGGCTAGGCTGCTGGTAGACCTGGTGGTCCCTGGAGGGTGATGATTTCTTTACCAGTCCACGACAGAGCTTGGCTGCAGGACATTTCCCACATGGGCTGCAGACCACGCATCTTTCACCCAAATACACAGATCCTCACCTGGGTTGCACTGGGAGTAGAGTGAACAGCGACGAGCCTTGTGTGTCTGGAAGGCTCTGGGGATAGGACAGGAAGGAGACAACACACAAGCCTGGCTGGTGCTGAAGTGTAAGTGCCACCTTGTTCACACAAAGGGAAAACAAGGCACCAATTGGGAGGGCAGTTAGGTGTGTTAGGGGCAAACCTCACCGTAGGGCATTTTGGGGCAGACTGAGTTGGAGGAATCCTTTGGACTGAAGCATTCTGGGTGGGCCCCGCCCTTGTATGACCATGGCTCACCCAGCACCAGCATTTGAATTTGTGATTCAAAAGGGTTCTAGTACCATTTATTCACAGGCTGCATCCTCAAGACAGGTGTCAATTGGGGGTACACCATCCAACTCCTTTTCTGGTGTCCAAAGTCATTATATCCCATTAAAATATAATAAGCCATCTCCTTTGGGGACAGACAAGGACAGAGAAGCCCAGTTAGTGTCAGGGGCCCTTGCAAAGGGACTGGGTGGATGATGGCAGCAGAAACACCATCTTTACTCCATGTGTTGGGGTAAGCACATGACTTCAGTTCCTAGCCATCTACCTGAGACTGGACACATTTGAAGGGAGTGGGCATTAGATTGCTTCAGTCTTTGCCCCTCCCCCCCACCTCAAACTTCCATACCATCTCTGGACCCAGAGCCATATCTTAGCCTTGCCTCTCATGTTGTCACCCCAGAATTTACCTTTTCAAATCCTAGTAACCATAGGAAGGATTGGCGAGCCCTTGGCTGCAGGCTGATTAATAGGGAAGCGCGGGCCGCTCCCAAGTCCTGGAGCAGCCAGGGCAGAGAATTATGTACTGCTTGAGCACAAACCCCCAAACCCTGGAAACCTGTTCACCTCCATCAACCCTCAGTACCACTCTGCCAGGAAGGGATTAGTCTCCCCGTGTAGGAAAAATAAACAGTCTCGTGTAGTTGTCAGGACACCCATGACATTAAGTGGTAGTGCCATTGGAACCCAGGTGTGATAACCTGCAGCAGGCCACGTTCTCTACATTATTCTGCCTCCTCAGCATCCATTAAGCACCTGCTGTGTGCCAGCCTTTGATATCAACCCTTTAAATATATTCTATATTTTTTGGTTTTGAAAAATTGGGCCCTTCTATCGTTTCACTGAGTCTTGGATGAGGTACAGCTTATTTCACACTGTCATCTCCTGGTAGATGTATGTTACAATGAAAAATTTGGGTGTCAGGACAGCTAAGGCCATTTTACAACTATATGGCATTTCATAATTTAGCATTTAAAATATTTTCTAGTACTCCTAGGAGATGCTGGTTACTAAGTACTAGAAATAGGCGGTATCTTGACTAAGAAACAGCCTAAATTGGCCAAAATCAGACAGAAGAACTATAGTCATTGTCGAGGTAAGAATATGGGACTCCTGATTCTCTACAGCATATCAAGTTTTTTAAAAAAAACCATTTCTTGAGTCCCCCCTTTACCTTTAGAATATATATAATTTACATTCAATAAGTGAATTGCCAGTATAAAAATAGTCACGGGGATGTAAAGTACAGCACAGGGAATAGAGTCAATAATATTGTGATAACTTATGTATGGTGTCAGATGGGTATGAGGCTTATAAGGGTAATCACTTCATAAATTATATAAATGTCTAATCATGGTGTTATACACATGAAACTAATCTAGTATTGTATGTCAACTGTAATAGAAAAATAAAATTTAAAAATATTTAGAAGTTTACTCTTTATAACTTCTGTGAGTTTGAACAATATACACAGTAGTGAACTAGCATCACAATTGAGATACACAATAGTTAACATCACCCCCAAAATTTTCAGGCCCCTTTGTAGTCAACCCCCACTCTCATCCTCAGATCCTGGGAACCACTGATTGTTTTCTGTCCCTATAGTTTTGCTTTAGCATGAATGTCACGCAAAAAGAATCATACGGCGTGTAGGCTGATTTTATCTATAGGTTTTACATTTTAAAAAATTTTACATAGAATAAAATTCGCTCTGGTGTACAGGCCTATAGGTTTTGACAAATGCATATAATTATGGAACCAACACAAGGTATAGAACAGTTCCCTTACCCTCTGATCACCGCCAAATTCATTCCTGCTGCTTTATAGTAAAAGCCTCCCTACCCCTGACTCCTGGCAGCCCTGATTTGTTCTTTGTCCTTATAGTTTTGTCTTGTGGAGAATGTCATGTAAGTGGAATTTTACAGTCTATAGGCTATTTTATAGCCTTCTGATACTGACTTTTTTCACTAAGCATAATACATTTGAGGTTCATCCACGTTTCTGAGTTGTACTTTATTGTATGGATGTAACACTGTTTGTATATCCATTTCTCAGTGGAAGTCACATTGGATTGCTTCCAGTTTTGAATGATTACAAATAAAGCTGCTACAAACATCTGCATGCGAATCTTTTGTGTTTTCATTTCTCTAGAGTTAATACATGCAGTTGGATTGCTGGGCTATATGGTAAGTATATGTTTAACATTCTCAGAAACTGCTAACCTGTTTCTTAAAGGAGCTCTACCATTTGGCATTCCCATCAGTATGTGTGAACATTCCACTTGCTCCCCATCTTTTGCAGCTCTTGGCATCGTCAGGTTTTTGACATGAGCTATTCTTAGTAGAATGCAATGTTATCTCATTGTGTGTTTTAAAATTCTCACCCAAGGATATTTAAAAAAATATTTTTATTGATTTCAGGAAAGGAGAGAGAGAGAGGAACATCAATGATGAGAAAGAATCACTGTTAGGTTGCCTCCTGCACACCCCACACAGGGGATCGAGCCTGCAACCCTGGCATGTACCCTGACCGGGAATTGAACCGTGACCTCCTGGTTCATAGGTTGGTGCTCAACAACAGCGCCATGCTGACCAGGCACCCAAGGATATTTTTTTCCATTGATTTTTAGACAGAGTGGAAGGGATGGGGGTGGGGGAGAGAGGGAGAGAGGGAGGAAGAAACATCAACGTGAGAGAGACACATCAATTGGTTGCCTTCCACTCACTTCCAGACCAGGGCTGGAGATGGAATCAATGAGCCAGGGCTCATTGTTTTGATTTGCATTTCCCTTCTGACTAACGATTTGAGCATATTTTTCATGTGCTTATTTGTCACCTGTATATCTTCTTTGAGTAATGTCTTCTTAAAAAAACCTTTATTGAGATTATTACAGATGTCCCTCTTTCCCCCCCATTTTCCCCCTTTACCCAGTTCCCGCCCCACCCCACCCTAGGCCTTCGCCACCCTATTGTCTGTATCCATAGGTAATGCATATATGCATATAAGATCTTTGTTTAATCTCTTCTTGGCCCCCCATCCCCCTTCCCTCTGAGAATCATTAGTCTGTTCCATTTCCATGCCTCTGATTCTATTTTATTCACCAGTTTATTCTGTTCATTAGATTTCTTATTTGTTTAACTCAGTTGTTGATAGGTATGTATTTGTTGCCCTGTTGTTTATATTTTTTTCTTTTTCTTCTTCCTCTTAATGAATACCCTTCAACATTTCATATAATACTGGTTTGGTATTATATTAAAGCTTCTTTAGCTTGTTCTTATCTGTGAAGCTCTTTATCTGACCTTCAATTCTAAATGATACCTTTGCTGGGTAGAGTAATCTCGGTTGTAGGTCCTTGCTATTCATCACTTTGAATATTTCTTGCCACTCCCTTCTGGCCTGCATAGTTTCTGTTGAGAAATCATCTGACAGTCATATGGGCATTCCCTTGTAGGTAACTCGCTGCTTTTCTCTTGCTGTTCTTAAGATTCTCTTTTTCTTTAGCCCTTGGCATTTTAATTATGGTGTGTCTTGGTGTGGTTCTCTTTGGGATCCTCATGTTTGACGTTCTCTGCACTTCCTGGACTTGTAAGTCTATTCTTTCACCAGGTATGGGAAGTTTTCTGTCATTATTTCTTCAAATAGGTTTTCAATATCTTGCTCTATCTCTTCTGGCACCCCCATAATGTGAATGTTGGTACACTTGAAATTGTTCCAGAGGCTCCTTACATTATCTTCATATTTTTTTATTGTTTTTTTCTTTTTGCTCTTCTGGTTGGGTGTTTTTTGCTTCCTCATAGTTCAAATCATTGATTTCTCAGAATCCTCTACTCTACTTTGAATCCCTGTATATTATTCTTTATTTTGGTCAGTGTATGCTTAATTTCTGACTGGGCCTTTTCCATCTTTTTGGAGGTTTCTAGAAGATTCTTGAGTAACCTTGTAACTGTGGTTTTGAACTCTATATCCAGTAGTTTGCTTTCTTCCATTTCTTTCATTTGTGACCTGTTTGTCTCCACATTTTGGCTGCTTCCCTGTATTCGTTTCTATGTATTGGGTAGAGCTGCTATGTCTCCTTGAGTTGGTAGAGTGGCCTTGTGTAGTAGGTGTTTTAGAGGTTCCAATGGCCCAACCTCCCCAGTCACCTGAGCTGGGAGCTCTAGGTGCACCCCTTTGTGGGCTGTAAGCATAGTCTTGTAGTTGAGACTTGATTGCTGTTGGTGTCAGTGGGAGGAATTGACCCCCCACCAGGCCAATTAGCTGTGAGGACTAGCTGTGACTACAGTGGGAGAGCTGCTATGCAGGAGACACTCCTATGGAGCAGGACTTGCTTCAGTGGGGCTTTGGTGCCCACTGAGTCTGCCCCTTGAGTGTGTTGCTTATGGATGTGTAGAGTTGTAATCTGATATGGTCTGACACTTACCACTGGGAACACTGGCTCTTGGGACTCCAGGGAGGTGCAAAGTCAGCCACTGCCTGGGGCCACCCAGCAGGAGCTATAGAGAGATCTGCAGATTCCTCCTCTTTGTATCACATTTGGAAGTGCCCAGATGAGGCCCATCTATGAAGCAAGGCAGGCTGGTGCAGGTGCCAGGTGTTGAGCCTTTTATTGATAGGCTTGGGGCCTCCTGACCCAGCTGCACCTTGTTTGAGAGATTTTAGCTTGTGCGAGGTCAGGCCATAATAGTTAACAGCTTCGGTGGGGTTGTAAATTGGATGAGCTTGGGTCTTAGGGAATCACCAGGGTGGAGCAAACAGAAATGGCTGCCAGTCAGCTCTGCGACTGGGGAGATCCCAGCATAGGAACAATGATCCCTGCAAGCACCTTTATCTGGAAGAAATCCACCCCATGAATTCCTGCCCTGATGCCAGAAAATCTAGTTCCTCCTTGCCCTGGTGTCTGTATTCCACAGAGCCTCACCCTGATGCTGGAGCTCAGAGGGAGCAGGACCTTGTAAGTTCAGTTTTTTGCTGGCCTTTTAAGAGGAACAGCTGGGTTTCCAGCAGCTTCTGTGTCACTCAGCCCCAATCTGCACTGGTTTTTACAGCCCGTTGTTCTTACTGCCTGTAGAGACTTCTTTTCCCAGTTCTGGGACCCTGGGCTGGGCTTCCAGTGTGGGGCTGGGACCCCTTGCTCCTCCAGACGGCTTCCACAGAGACTATCTCCTTCCTGATTAAAAAAGCGGCCCACGTGGGTGCCAGACCAGCTTGTTCAGTGCCTGTGCACTTCCTACCAGTCTCAGTGTGCTTTCTTCTTTATTTCTCTAGTTTTAGGGCTTCCATTCAGCCAGCATTCCAGTGGTTCTGAATGATGATTATTCTGTATTTTAGTTGTAATTTTTATGTGGTTGTGGGAGGCAGTGAGTACAGGCTTTTACCTATGCCGCCATCTTCAAATCTCAAGTAATGTATTTTTGCCCATTTTTAAGTTGGGTTGTTTAATTTTTGTTGTTTAGTTGAAGTTCTTCATATATTCTGCATATTAACCCTTCATTAGATACATGATTTGCAAACATTTCCTCCCACTTGTGGGTTGCTTTTTCATTCTGTTGATTTTGTCCTTTAATGAATAATTTTTAATTTTGATGTAGTCCAGTTTTTTTCTTTTGTTACCTGTACTTTTACTGTCATATCCAAGAAATCATTGCCAAATTCAATGTCATGAAGCTTTCCCCCTGTTTTTTTTTTCTCCTAAGAGTTTTATACATAGTTTTAGCTCTTATATTTAGGTCTGTGATCTATTTTGGATTAATTTTTATATGTGGTATAGGGTGAGGGTTCAGCTTCATTCTTTTGCATACGGATATCCAGTTTTCACAACACTATTTGTTGATCTAATAGTGTCTTCTGAAGATAAATTTTTTAAAATTTTGATAAAATTTAACTTATTTTATTCTTTTATGAATCATGCTTTTGGTGTCCTATCTATTGAATCTTAGCTATCATAAGATTACAAAGGTTTTCTATGTTTCCTTTTATGAGGCTTTTATACTTTTAGGCTTTACATTTAGGTCTTTGGGTTAATTTTTGTATATTGCACAAGGTATGGATCAATGTTTTTTTTGTTTTGTTTTGTTTTTAGCATTTAGTTACTCACTTGTTCCAGTAGTATGAGTTGAGAAGGCTGTTCTTTCTCTATTACATTGCCTTTGTGCTTTTGTAAAAAATCAGTTGTCAATATATGTGTGAGTTTATTTCTGGAATCTTTGTTCTGTCCCATTGATGTATTTGTCTGTCTTTATGCCAATACCACAATGTTTTATTTTATTTCGATTACAGTTTACATGCAATATTATTTTGTATTACTTTCAGGTATACAGTATAGTGGTTAGACAATCATACTTTACAAAGTGTTCCCCCCAATATTTCCAGTACCGGCCTGGCACAATATATAGTTATTATAATATTATTAACTATATTCCCTATACTATACTTTATATCCCCATGACTGTATTCCACAATGTTTTGATTATTGTAACTTCATAATTTTTGAAACCAGATAGTCTTAGCCCTTCAATTTTCTTCTTTTTCAGAGTTGTTTCACCTCTTTGGGGGGTCTTTTGCATTTCCACGTGAATTTTAGAGTCAGCTTGTCTATTTCCACGAAGGAGCTTATTGGTATTTTGACTAAGATTGCATTGAATTTATAGATCAGTGCATGGGGAGAATTGACATCTTAACAATATTGAGTCATTGACTCATGAACAAGATATATTTCTTCATTTATTTAGGCCTTCTTTAATTTTCTTAGCAATATTTTGTAAAGGTCTTTCACATTTTTCATATTTATCTCTAAATATTTTATATTTTGAATGCTATTATAAATGATATTTTAAAACTTTCAACGTCTATCCTGGCCAGTATGGCTCAGTTGGTTGAGTGTTGTCCCATGCACCAAAAGGTCGCTGGTTTGATTCCTGGTTAGGGCACATGCCCAGATTACAAGTTTGGTCTCTGGGGTCAAGGTGCATATAGGAAGCAACTGATCGATGTTTTTCTTTCTCCCTCTACATTCCACTCTCTCTAAAATAGATAAAAACATTTAAAAATTTCAATTTCTGATCATTCACTGCTAGTGTATAAAAATACAATTGATTTCTGTATATGGATATTATATCCTGAAACTTCGATAAATTTATTTCTATTAGCTTTTTTTGTAGTTTTAATTGAACTTTCTACATAGATAATCATGTCATTCCACTCTCCTGGCTTGTAGGGTTTTTACTGAAACATCTGATGATAATCATGATATTTTCTTTGTAGTTTGCTGTCTTAGTCCCCCTCCCCCCAATGACTTGAGAATTCTTGTTTATCATGAAATCTGATAATTTTAATATGTGTCTTGGAGAAGGTCTTTTTGCCTTGAGATAATTAGGTGTTCTGTTAGCTTCTTACATTTGAATGTCCAGCTCCTTCCCTAGGTTTGGGAAGTTCTCATCAATTATTTGTATGAATAGACTCTCTGTTCCTTTCTCCCTCTTTTCTCCTTCTGGGATACTCATTATTCTTGTATTGCTCTTTGTAATGGGGTTGATAGTTCCCATAGCGTTCTTTCATTTAAAAAAGTTCTTAGCACGCTCTCTTCTTCTATTTGAATAATTCTAGGTTTCTATCTTTGAGCTTGCTAATTCTCTCTTCTCTATTTTCAATGCTCTACAGTGTATTCTTTATCTTATTTGTTGAATTCTTCAGCTCCAGAATTTATGTTTGGTTCCTTTTTTTAAATAGTTTCCATCTGTTTTGTAAAGTATTCCTTTTGTTCATTAATTTTATTCCTGAGCTCATTGAACTGTCTTTCTGAGTTTTCTTATATCTCATTGAATTTCTTCATAACTCAAATTTTGAATTCACTGTTACTTAAATCACAGTCTTTCATGACTCTGAGTTTGGTTTCTGGAGATTTTTCCTTTCTGAGTTATCATGTTACCTTGGTTATGCATGGTAACTGATGGATTGTTTCTTTGCCTGTGCATTTGAGGTACTGAATTCTTTTATTGTTTAGATGCAGTTTTGCTCTTATATCAGTGGGTTGATAAGATGTGGCCTTCTTTTGTTTTCCAGTAGATGGTGCTATAGTACAAGATTTTGTCTTACTTATTCTGGTCACACCCCTAGGGTCATGGTGGTAGGGATGTTGCTTTGGTTTTTGAAATTGCTGCATACCCTGGGGTGGGTGTCCTTGCTGTGTCTGGGTTGCCTTGATCTTGGGTCACCACCACTATGATAGGGGGATATGGCGTGTGGGGAAGTCAGGTTTGTGATCCTGTAACACTGCCTCCTTGTTACTAATGGCTTGCTGGTACTGTTATGCTGTTTGATGCAGCTATGCTGCTGCTACAGGTTTCTGCTGCAATGTAGGTGGGGGAAGGGAGCCAGCTTCTGAGGCATAGAGGCTGATTTTGTCCTTCTTACCTTCCACCAAGCTAGACTGTTAAGGCAACAACCTAACGCCTCCAATTGCTACCTTGTTAGCTTGGGCTGCTCCAGATGCCGAAAAGCGTCTGGACATCAACCCTTTCCTTCCCCCCACCCTGCTGCTTCTACTCATTCAGATATCCCTATCTTCAAATGTACCAATGCAGTATCTCTCATTCATGTTTATGTTTTGAACAGAGAAACCTTTGTTGGATTATCTTTGTTCAACTTGTAAATTTAAAAGGAGATGCAAAGAGAGGTCTTCCTATCAACCATGATGCTGATGTCACCTAAATTTTATTTTTAAAATTAGGTTATCAGATATACAAATCCTCAGTGAAATATTAGCAAATCAAATCCAACAATGTATAAAAAGAATTATATACCATGACTAAGTGGGAATTATCTCAATCATGAAAGCTGTTTCAACATTTGAAAATCAATAAATGAAACCCATTACTTCAACTACCTAAAAAAGAAATATCATCTGATCATATCAAAAGGTGCAGAAAAAGCATTTGACAAAATTCATAACTGATTCATGACAAACACTCAGTAAACCAGGAATACAGGGGGTCTTTCTCAACTTGATAAAGACTCCCTATGAAAAATTTACAGCTAGTTAATGCAGAGAATCTTTAAGCTTTCCCATTAAGATCAGCTACAAGGCAAGGATTTTCTCTTTTACCACTCCATTTAAACATAATACTGAAAGTCCTTACTAATACAATAAGAAAAAAAAGGAAAAAACGTATACAGATTGGGAAGGATAAAATAAAACTCTTTGTTCACAGATGACATGATTACCTATGCAGAAAAATCTGAAAGAATTAACAAAAAACCTGAAACTAATAAGTGATTATTGCAAGGTTGCAGGATACAATCCTAATACAAAAATTCAATACAATATTATTTACATTGTTACCCCCCCAAAGTAAATATTTAGGTATAATTCTAACAAAATGTGTATAAGATCTCTGATGAAAACAATAAAACTCTGATGAATGAAATCAAATAAGAGCAAAATCAATGGAGAGAGAGTTCATATTCATGGATAGAAAGACTCCATAGTTTCAGGATGTTCCAAATTGATCTATAGATTCAATGGAATCCCAGCAAGTTACTTTGTGGATATCAACAAAGTAATTCAGAAGTTGATATGAGGAGCCAAGACATTGAAGGAGAAGACAAAAACTGGGGGATTGGTATTATCTGATTTCAAGACCTACTATATAGCTACAGTACTCAAGAAAGTGAGAAAGAACAGACAAGTAGATCAATGGAACAGAATGGAGAGCCCAAAATAGACCCCCATAAATACAGTCAATTGATAGTTGACACAATGGAGCAAAAGATATTCTCTTCAACTAATGGTGCTGGAACAACTGGACATCCACATACAGAAAAATGGATCTACATACAGACCTTACACCCTTCATAAAAATAAACAATATTGATTATAGACCTAAATGTATAATATAAAAATAAAAATTTTGAAGATAACAGAAAACCTTGATGATCTTGAGTATGCTAATAACTTTTTAGATACAACATTAAAGGAATGATCTATAAAAGAAATAATAAGATGGACCTCATTAAAATTAAAATCTCCTGGTCTGTGAAAGAAAATGTCAAGAGAATTAGAAGACAAACCATAGACTGAGAGAAAATATTTGCAAAAGACATCTAATAAAGGACTGTTATCCAACATATACAATGAATTCTTAAAACTTACCAAGAAGAAAACATACTACCTGATTAAAAAATGGTCCAAAGACCTTGACAGACACCTCACCAAAGAAAGTAAATAAATCTATGAAATAAGAACGTGAAATGATGCTCCATATCATATGTTATCAGGGAAATGCAAATTAAAACAGTGATGAGATACCACTTCACATCTATTAGGATGACTAAAACCTTGAACAATGAAAACACTGAATACTTGTGAAGACGTGGAGCAGAAATACTTGTTCGTTGCTAGTGGAAATGCAAAATGGTACAGCCACTTTGGAAGACAGTTTGGTGGTTTCTTACAAAACTAAACATACTCTGACCATATGATCCAGCAATCACACTCCTTGGTATTTACTCAAAGGAGTTGAAAATCTATGTTCACACAAAAACTTGTACATGGATGTTTATAGCAGCTTTATTAATAATTACCAAAACTTGGAAGCAACCATGATGTCCTTTAGTAGGTGAATGGATAAACAACCTGTACTATATCCAAATAATGGAAAATTATTCAATGATAAAAAATGAGCTATCAAGCTATAAAAAGACACGGAAAAAACCTTAAATGTATATTGCTAAGTGAAAAAAGCCAATCTGAAAAGGCTACATACTGTGTGATTCCAACTATATAACATTCTAGGAAATGCAAAACTATGGAGACAATAAAAACTGTAGACCTCTGATCAAGGGGTATAGTCCAAGGCTCAGAAACTACTTGGGTGGCTGGGAAACAAGCTGCTAATTTAGCATATTTATCAACAAATTTAGTTCCCTGGTCCTCGTCTAAATTTTTATATAATCTGTCCCCCAGTTTTAAGTATAATGATATGCTGGAGTAATAACAATGCCTGTAGAAGTTCTGCTATTTGGGGACCATTTTTGACTGGGGTACCAGCTGCTGCCATGAATCTTCTCTGTTTCCATACATGCCATTATCATGTACTACCCGAAAGACACATGAATGTTAACCTTCATTTCCTCTGCTCTTATGCAAGCAAGTCGCAGCAATAGCAATGCACTTGGTTACCTGGGCTGGTATAACTTTTGACAGGGCTTGCTATTCTAGAGCTTTGTATTGATTAGTGACACATATCCAATCTGGAATCTCCCATCTTCCTTTCAGAGGTAGGAGCCATCAACACAAAGAGTGAGGTTAACTTGGGGGAGAGGTTGTCTGACAAATCTAGCCTAAAAGGAGAATTATCTAGCACTAATGACACAATTGTGGGAAGTTCCATCAGTGGGTAAAGGGGGCAAGGTTAAGGTTTTAACAATGATATATGATGATGCAAGAGGGAGAGAGTGGTATTCATGAAGTAAGCCGAGACACGGAAAAGTGCTGTGTTTTCATTAAGCAATAGGGTCTTCACAGCACAAGAAACATGTATGTTAAGCAGATTACCTACCATTAAATCAGAAGTAGCCTGGACAAGTTTAGCATTTACAGCAACAGATCACAGGCAAGGGGGATATGCCTTAGCTACAGTGTCTAAGGCCCAATTATAACATCCTGGAGGTCTTTGGTATCCATTATGCTTCTGAGATAACACTCCAAGGACATTATCCTCTCATTCACATAAAAATAAGGAACAAAGGAGGGAGGATTTGCAATATCCAAGGGTGGGAAATGAAAGTAGAGAGCTCATGGGTAATCAAAAGCCTCTTTGGATGGGGGCTCCAGACTACTGGGTTTGAGGGTGTCTCTGTCAGGGCATAGAGAAGTGAAGCAATCCCTGAGAAATTAGGTATCTATATCCTACAATGCCCCACAAGACCCTGAGACCTCCACTTGTCGTGTTGTTTCAGGGAGAGGAAAATGTTGATAGTAAAGTCTCGGTCTGTGGAGATAGTTTTATTTGTGGCTGAAATATCATGACTCAGAGAACATAATTGAATGTTCTCTCTAGCCACCTTGTGGCCCTTTCCTGCTAGTGCATTAAGAAGGTATTCAGTGTCAAAATTGCCTTAACTGTCGCAACATAGAAGGAAGTCATCTACATATTGGATTAAAGTAGAGTCTCCTGGAAATTATTTTTTTATTGATTTTTTTTTTAAAGAGAGGAAGAGAGCGAGAGCGAGAGCGAGAGAGAAACCAACTCAGCCACCCTGGCCAGGGCTCTCCTGGTAATTTTAAGTTGCCTCAAATTGGCATCTGGGGTGCACAAGAAGTAGCTAAATGCCTTGGTAAATCCTTGGGGATCAACAGTCCAGGTATATTGCTGGTTATCCCAGGTGTAGGCAAAGAAGTATTGGGATTACCTACAAAGGGGAATATTAAAAAGTCAAATGCAAAGAGATGACTGTGAAATATTGGATGTTGGAAGGGATAGCATTAGGATTCAGCATCAAGGGAAATCTGGATTTGACAATTTTGTTGCTGGATCTTGGCCTGATTTCCTTTCCACTTTGCTTTTTAGATGGTCAAAATGGGATTATTGCATGGAATAGTGGTGGGGACTAGAAGGTTTTGTTTTATAAAATGAATTATTTAGCAGAGCCCTTCAAATACTTCTGGCTTAAAGGAGACATATGTAATACTCTTTGTAATACTTTAAGCAATAGAACAAAATTAAAAAAAAATACTTCTGGCTTTAATGATATTGAGAAATCCTGGGGAGAATCATGGAAGGATCTACTTTTACCTTAAAGCAGTGGTTCTCAACCTTGGCTGCACATTAGAATCACCTGGGAATCTTTTTAAAATCCTGATTTCTGGGCCGCATCCTCCGGAAATTCTGTTCCTTTGTTACTAATGTTGTGGGCCCACTCCATAAAAAAGAAACAGAATTTCCAGAGGATGAGGTCCAGAAATCAGGATTTTAAAAAGATTCCCAGGTGATTCTAATGTGCAGCCAATGTTGAGAACCACTGCCTTAAAGGGTTCTGCCTCCCATATGCATCTAATATCTGTGGAGTTTTTTGTCCATAAACAAGAGGGAATTCTATTTAATAGTTGATTTAAATCTTCAGTGAAATAGAAATTAGGTTGAAGGGAGTAAAGGAACTCAGAGAAATCAGACAACATTGCATAGATGTGAAAGGGAGGAATCAGGCTTGTAGAAGGAGTACTTCAGGGGTACAGTGAATTTTAATGCCCCAATTTATGAGAAGATCCCTTCCTAACAGGTTTATGAAAGTGGTAAAACTGAGAGGTCTTGTAGAAATTTTAAGGAGCTGTGATAGAGGCAAATCATGAAGTGCATTACCAAAACCCACCAATGGCAAAGTTTGGTGACTCCAAGGAAGTATAGCAGGAAACAAGGAGGTGTTAAGAATAGAATGTGTTGCCAATAGTTGAGCGTTGACCTGTGAACTAGGAGATCACGATTTGATTCCTGGTTAGGGCACATGCCCCGGTTGCAGGCTCAATCCCCAGTAGGGGGTCCTGCAGGAGGCAGCTGATTAATGATTCTCTCTCATCATTGATGTTCCTATCTCTCTCTTCCCTCCCTCCCTCCCTCCCTCCCTCCCTCCCTCCCTCCCTCCCTCCCTCCCTCCCTCCTTCCCCCTCTCCCTCCCTCTCCCCCTCTCCCTTCCTCTCTGAAATAAAAAAAAGTAAAAGAGAGCTTGAAGGAGAATATGAAGATGCTATGGAGAATGTTAGGAGGTTCACTGGGTCATAAGAATTTTTCTGAAGACATTGTTTAAGAACCTCAATAGCTTGAATGAGGTTTGAATTATTAGCAGCTTTTTGGCTTTTTCATACCAAAAGAATAGAACAGACCATCGTGCATCTGAGATTTTTGTTCCTTTTTGCTCTAGCACTCCCTGTAGGTGGAGTAATTTGGGCGTATTCCAGGAAGCCCAGAGGGCCAATGCAACTCAAGAGAGTTTTTAGTAGCTCTGGCTGAGTAGCTCATTTGGTTAGAGTGTTGTGGGTTCAATCCCCACTCAATGAATGCATAAATAAATAGAACAACAAGTTGATGTTTGTCTTCTATCCTCTCTCTCTAAAAATCAGTAAAAAATAGAGTTTTTAGTGAAGTTTTGCCAGTGAGAACAAGAATGGACAGTATTAGGGCCTTGATGGGGAAGCATATAGGCAACGATAGAAAAACTCCTATGTTATTGAGTAATGGCAGCTTTATACTGGAGATTCTAACCGAGGCTCTGTTCCTTACAGAGACTAGCCTCTTACAAATAGACTCTAACCCAGCTACTTAGAAACAGGTACTTTCCTAACCCAGCTTGTTACAGACAGAGAGACTTAGGACCCTAACTGGCCTCCGCTTGACTGGGATTGTAAACCCGGCTTCTAGAGTATATGCAGAATCTTAAGAGTCAAAATAAATCCTCATTGTGCTTCAGTGGACATTTATCTGGAACACTGGATTTTGGTTGGTGTCAGACTCACCACTGGATACCCAAATGAGCAAGCAGACTGGAGACAAAATGTGGTGGGAGGTGGGAGGCCTGGTTGCCTCACCTGAGGGTCTGATGTGGTTGTGACCCAGATCTGAGTTGTGGCAACAAAATCTGTTAATGAGAACCAGAGCCAGACAGAAGTTAAAGCAGTGAAGATAGATTTTATTCAATAAGTTATTGCAATATGGGAAGAGAGACTTCAGTAGAGAACTGGGCTCAATTCTGAATACAACCAGAACAAGTGGGGATTTATATATAGCTAAGTAGCAAGTTGAGGGGGGAGGTGCATAGAAATTTACTAAGAGGAAACATCAAGTCTGGGAGGATTCTGGGTGAACTGACCTAAAAGATTCTTACTGAAGGCAGGCCAGTGTGTTCAGTTATCACTTGTGGGATAGTGGGGATAAGGAGTTGGTCAGATATTAAGGGTGGGGAATTAACACTTAAGTGACCCATCAGGATTCTTGTTAAAACTGGTCTCTACAAGGACTTACATGGATGGGCCTTGTTGGAGAGGGAGTTCAGGGAGCCTGGCTGAAGTTTCGTTGAGCAAAGACTCTTTGTCAGTGACATTGAGTTTTCAGCTCCTTTGGGTAAATACCAAGGAATGTGATTGCTGGCTCATATGGTAAGAGTATGTTTAGTTTTTGTTGTTGTTTTTTTAATCCTGAGTTGAGGATATTTTTTTCCATTGGTTTCTAGAGAGAGTGAAAGGGAGGGTAAGAGAGAGAGAGAGGGATCAATTGGTTGCCTCCTGCATGCGCCCCTACTAGGGCTGGGGAACCTGCAACTGAGGTAGGTGCCCTTGACCAGAAATTGAACCCGTGACCCTTTGGTCCGTGGGCTAATGCTCCAACCACTGAGCTACTGGCCAGGGGTGTTTAGTTTTTTAAAATTTATTTTTTGTTGTTGAGAGTATTACAGATGTCTCCCATTCCTCACCCTTTGCCCCTCCACTCATCTCCAGTTTTGTAAGAAATAGCTAAACTATCTTTCAAAGTGGCTGTACCATTTGCATTCCTACAAGTAATGACTGAGAGTTCCTGTTACTCCACATTCTCGCCAGCATTTGCGGTCACCTCACAATGTTTTAAAATGTTTTTTGGCCTTTGAAGTTCTAAAGTCTGGAATGGGATGTTTCGCCACTTACGCATTTTGTCTGAGATGACCTTTTCCTCTCGTTTGGCAAACTCTTACATACCTTTCAAGTTCTATCTCCTCCTGAAATCCTGCCTGATACATTCCCCTGAGCTCCTAGAGCAAGTATGTTAAACTTGCAGCCTGCTGGCCGCATGCCTCGTTTCTTTGGCCTGTGACATGTTTGTCCTAGATCAGTGACAGCGAACCTATGACACGCGTGTCAGAGGTGACACGCGAACTCATTTTTTTGGTTGATTTTTCTTTGTTAAATGGCATTTAAATATATAAAATAAATATCAAAAATATAAATCTTTGTTTTGCTATGGTTGCAAATATCAAAAAATTTCTATATGTGACACGGCACCAGAGTTAAGTTAGGGTTTTTCAAAATGCTGACACGCCGAGCTCAAAAGGTTCACCATCACTGCCCTAGATCCTTCTTTTGCCTGTATTGTTGTCTCATCCATCAAACTGGGGGTGGGTCTGATTATATGAGGCCACACACATTTACTGACAAGATCTTTGGTGCCAGAACCGGTTCTGGACTGGAAATATAGGGTTAATTAGACATGGTACATACCAGTGAGCATTGCTGCAGAAGTAAATGAGTATAACATCCTTTGCACAGTGCCTGGGACAGTGTAAGTGCTTAATAAATATTAGCTATAATCATTATCATCACTACCATCATCAATATCTTTCCATATCAGTTTATAAATACATAGTGCATTACAAAAAAAAAGTCCTCACCGGAGGATATTTTCCCCCATTGATTTTCAGAGAGAGTAGAAGGGAAAGAGGAGGTGGAGGAGAAAGAGAAACAAGAGGTGAGAGACACATGGATTGGTTGCCTCTCTGACCAGGGCCAGGATCAAACCTACAACCCTGAGCATGGAACCTGCTAACAGAGGTATGTGTCCTTGACTAGGAATCAAACCCACAACCCTTCAGTCCTAGGGCCAATGCTCTAACCACTGAGCCAAACCAACCAAGGTGAGTTATAGCCCATTTTTGAAGTAATAAAATCACCCTCCTAGAGATGTTTTAAATTTTTCATTCTTGCAGACAAACTAGCAAGGCTTATACTTGTTCATACATGCTTCCTTGCACATTTTTTTTTTTACTGTCTATCAGTGATGGTGAACCTTTTGAGCTTGGCATGTCAGCATTTTGAAAAACCCTAACTTAACGCTGGTGCCGTGTCACATATAGAAATTTTTTGATATTTGCAACCATAGTCAAACAAAGACATATTTTTGATATTTATTTTATATATTTAAATGCCATTTAACAAAGAAAAATCAACCCAAAAAATGAGTTCGCGTGTCACCTCTGACACGCATGTCAGGTTCGCCATCACTGGAGATCAAAGGTTCTTGAAGTGTGCGTTCCCCCAACCAATTAGCATCAGCATTACCCTAGACTTGTTAGAAATGCAAACTCTCAGGCCCCATTCCAAACCTACTGAATGAGAAACTGTGTGGGTTGCAACAACCACATTTTTAACAAGCCCCCTAGGTGATTCTAATGCACTGTTCTAGGAGTCCTGGGTGTACTAGTATGTATAGGAATGGGATGGCTGAGTCAATAGGACAGGGGTCCTCAAACTATGGCCCACGGGCCACATGCAAATACAAATATTGTATTTGTTCCCATTTTGTTTTTTTACTTCAAAATAAGATATGTGCAGTGTGCATAGGAATTTGTTCATAGTTTTTTTTTAAACTACAGTCCGGCCCTCCAACGGTCTGAGGGACAGTGAACTGGCCCCCTGTTTAAAAAGTTTGAGGACCCCTGCAATAGGATATACGAGTACGCATTTAAAAATTTTAATAGACACAGTCAACCAGCCGTCCACAAAAGGGCACAAATTTCTACTAATATATTAGGGTTTCACTGTGACTAGCATGATGAAGCAGGCTGAAATATCCCTCTCCCATCGCAGGTCCTCTCTCATCCAACACGCCCCTCCTGCCCCGCTAGATTGCATCAGCCTTCCGCTGGCCCCGCCCCGGGTACGTGCACGCTGTGTATCTGTGGACGAATAAGACGCACACGGGGCGGGGCTTCAATTCCCACGCTCCAAGGCGGGAGGCGGAGCCAGAAAGGGGCGGTGTCTATCTCGGGAGTAGGTGGGACAAAAGCGGAGCTTTGGGGTTCGAAGTTTTTCTGGGGTTTTGCCCCCTCAGAACCACGAGTTTGCCTCCATCTGTCTCTTACGAGTAGTATGTTGCCACTTTTTACAACACTGGAAAAGGGAAGAGAGACAACTCCGGAGCCCGAAGCCCCGCCCTACTTGTTGCAGAGGCGCTCCAATTGGCCAGTGGTGGGGGCGCATGCGAACCAGCGAGAATGACATAATCTTGCAGATCGGAGCGGGAGCGAGGCTTTGGGGGAGGGAGGAGCTTGGGTGAGTGTAGAATGTGGGATAGAGCTGGGTCCATTCCGGACTGAAGCGCCTACTAAGAGATGGAGAGTCCCAGAAGAGGGGAGAGGGAGGAGTTTAGGACGAGCTGGGAACTTAGCCTGGGCTTGGGCCCCCTAGAATGGAGGTCGCTGCCTAGAAAGTAGTTAGCGCCACCCCAGGGCAGGTAGTCAGGTGGCCGCCAGGGGGTGACCGTGCCCGCACGTCCTCAAGTGGACCCACAGTCTGGCCTGTAAATTTTGAAACCGTTTATTTTTGTACTTCTTTCCTCTTTTGCCCTAACCTACAAGCGAAAAAGGACCGTGGGCGATTCACCTTTGAATCCCAGCACCTAACGTAGGGCCTGGTACAAAAAAGACACATCATTAAGACGGTTGACTGATTGACGGAAAAGATGAAAAAAAGCAAGCAAAAAAAAAAAAAAAAAAAAAAAAAAAAAAAAAGCTCAGAGATGGTCATAGTTTACATAAAGAAAGTTTAGGATTTTTTTTTTCATAGATAAGACATGTGTCCACCAGCAGATCCTGAGCCCACACAGTTTTTACGTTGTTGCAATTGGAATGTACACATAACCCTGTATCCTTAGTTACAGCATAATAATTTTTCCCTGTTGCTATAGAATCTCCACAGCCGTCATCCCTCAGTAATGGTTGTAGAATGTTCCATCAGACAGCTGTGCCACGATTCCCTTAACCCTTCCCTCTTTTTGGATATTAAGACGACTTCCTTGTGTTTGACCATCAGAAAATAGTCCTGCAAAGAATACTTTTGTGCTTAGAGATTTTCTTGTTTCTGAGTGAGGGCGGGTGGCTATTGATTTAGGAGCAGAATTACTGGGAGGATGGCACGAACATATTTTAGGCTCTTGTCCACCGGCTTTCCTGAAAGGTACCCATTGACACCAGAGGCCAAATCCGAAATCAACCCTAGCGAACTCCGGGTCTTGTCTGTCTCCATCCTGCAGCAATGCTCAAGTTTATTATTAGTTCTGACCTTTGGGGCAAGACAAACTCGCACCAAAGGTTCAGGGACAACTTTAGCAACTGCAACAGCTGACATTGTAAGCGGGTGCAGCTCAGGTTTCAAGCTTGGGCAACTGGAGTGGATGAACTTGCCTCACTGAGACAAGGAATCAGAGAAGAGGAACATGTTTGGGAGGGGACAGATGAGATCAGTTTTAAATATGTTTAGTTGGAGGTGCCTTTGGGACATCTAAGGGGAGGTATCCAGGAGACAGGCATACATATGGATAAACAATAGCCTGCCCTTCTCTGAACTCCCAGATCTCCCTATCTTTGAATATCTCATGCCTTAGGTTCCCTTTTCTCTTGCACTGTTCTGGAAGATCCTTGAGGCCAGGATAAGGGCCTGATTCATTTGTGTATCTCTCTTGCCAGTGCCCAGCATAGTACTTCATAATTATGAGGCCTTAAAAGTCTGTCTTGAATGAAGGAATTTCATTGATTTCTTAATTGGATGATGATTCCTGCAGTCTATGTTCTGTTCTGAGGGGAAAGTTTGGGAAGCTTGAGAGCTCCGAGAAGACTTCCTGTAAGAGGTGGAATAATGTTACTGTTAATAATTATGACCATTTGTTGAACACCTACTATGTGCCAATCCCTCTGCCACATGCACGCACCAGAAATGTCACTTCTTGCCTGCCATCCTTACACCCGCTCTGGGATAATCTGTTCTACTTACAGCTTCTGCTGAATGGTCAAGCTAGGCCTAACTATGGGTACAGCCAATTGCACCTGATCCAAGACCAGCCCCACAACCGGTGAGTTTTATGACCCACTTGAAAGGATGAGGTGGGCCAATCAGATTGCTCTTTTGGGATTGTGAAATAAGAGCTCCAGAGGGAAGTTGCCAGTTAGTTGTGGAGAGTTGCGCCAACAGGTCCAGTAGACCAGGGTGCTGATGAGAAGTGGCCATTATGGACCAGGTGAAGTGCAAGCTGACATTCTGAGTTGAGTGAGGAGCATGGGGGAAATGCGCAGAGAGAAGCAGACATGTAGTGTAGATGAGCCATGTTAATGATAAAGCTCTAGAGCAGAGGTCCATGGCTCATCCAGAATTTTCTTGCAGCTCCAGGCTTAATGAGCTCTGACATACTTGACTTCCTGCCCTTGCATTTCTGACTTTTGATCTAGCTCGACTAGGTTTCTGTTCCTTGCATCCAAAAGAGCCCTAATCCAAACAACCCTTTATATAGGTTTGCACTTTGGCCCTCTGAGGTGAGTATACTTTCCCTCATTTTATAAATGAAGAAACTGAAGCTTAGTGAGATTAAGTTGACTAAGGATAACATAACCAGTAGGTGATGGAGCTAGTCTATTGATTCTCTTACGGTCTTTTTAAGACATTAATATGTTATTTTTTAAAAAATCACCATAGCCGAAACCGGTTTGGCTCAGTGGATAGAGCGTCGGTCTGCGGACTCAAAGGTCCCAGGTTCGATTCCGGTCAAGGGCATGTACCTGGGTTGCGGGCACATCCCCATTAGGAGATGTGCAGGAGGCAGCTGATCAATGTTTCTCTCTCATCGATGTTTCTAACTCTCTATCTCTCTCCCTTCCTCTCTGTAAAAAATCAATAAAAATATAAAAAAAAGAAAAAAAATCACCATAAACTTGTTATAAAAAAATAAAAGAAAAATAATCAATATAGGCATGATGTATTTGACCCTCAGTCAGCTCCTCTGACTCTGCTCTAAACATACTAAGCTCCAGCCCGGCCAGTGTTGCTCAGTGGATAGAGCATCAGCCTGCGGACTGAAGAGTTCCGGGTTCAATTCCAGTCAGGGGGCACATGCCCAGGTTGCAGGCTCTATCCCCAGTGTGGGGAGTATAGAAGGCAGCTGATCAATGCAACCTTCCAATATGGGATCAGGCAGGAACAGAGAACTTAAACAGATGGATTACTAGCAACAAAATTGAAGCAGTAATAAAACAAAAGCTCCCAACAAACAAAAGTGCAGAATCAGATGGCTTCAGAGTTGAATTCGATCATTTAAAGAAGAATTAATACCCATCCTTCTCAAAATATTCCAAAATATTAAAACGACAGGAATGCTTCCACTCTCATTCTATAAGGCCAGCATTACCCTGATACCAAAATCAGATATAGACCCTACAAAAAAAATTACAACCCAATATGATTGATGAACGTAGATGCAAAAATTCTCAACAAAATATGAGCAAACCAAATTCAACAATACACTAAAAAGATTATATACCATGATCAGGTAGGATTTATCCCAGTTTTACTATCCACAAATCAATAAATGTGATACACCACATCAACAAAACCAGGGAAAAATTTCATTTGATTATCTAAATAGATGCAGAAAAAGCATTTGGCAAAATTCAACATTCATTTGTAATGAAAACTCTCAACAAAGTGGGTACAGAGGAAACTTACTTCAACATAATATGTGAAACCCACACTTAACATTGTATTCAGTGGTGAAAACCTGAAAGCTTTTCCTCTAAAATCAGGAACAAGAAAAAGTTGCCCACTCCCATCACTCTTATTCAATACATTCCGACAAGAAAAAGCAATAAGAGGCATTCAAATTGGAAAGGAAGCTATAAAACTGCCACTCTATGTAGATGACATATACTATATATAGAAAACCCTAAAAACTGCACAAAAAATTATAAGAATAAATGAATTCAGCAAAGTAGCAGGATACAAAATTAATATACAGAAATCTGTCACATTTTTATTCACTTATAACAAGGAAAAATTCAGACTACATTTATAATCACATCAAAAAGAATAAAGTACCTAGGAATACACTTACCAAAGGAGGTGAAAGGCCTTTGCTCTGAAAACGATAGGTCACTAAAGAAAGAATTTGAAGAGGACATAAATAAATGGATGGATATATTGTGCTCCTGGATAGGAAAGATAAATATCATTTAAATATTCATACTACCCAAAGCAATCTACAGTCAATACAATCCCTAAAAAATACCAATGGCTTTCTACTCAGAACTAGAAAATACAATGTTAAAATTTATATGGAACTACAAATGTCCATGACTAGCCAAAGCAATCTTGAGAAAGAAGAAAGTTGGAACTATCATGCTCCTGGATTTAAAGCTACATAACAAAGCTATAATAATCAAATCAGTATGGTACTGGAAGGAAAAACAGACACATAGATCAATGGAACAGAACAGAGAGCTCAGAAATACATGCAAAAAATGAAACTGGATCACTGTCTTACATCATTTACAATAATAACTCAATGGATTTAAAGACTTATGACCTGAAACCATGAAACTCCTAGAAGAAAATAAAGGAAGTAAACTCTTTGACATCAATCTTAGTATTATCTTTCTGGATATGTCCCCTCAAGCAAGGGCAACAAAAACAAAACCAAATGGGACTACATCAAACTAGAATTCTTCTGCACAGTGAAGGAAACCATCAACAAAATGAAAATAACCCTACAACCTACTGAATGGGAGAATATATTTGCCAATGATATATCTGATAAGGGGTTGGTAACCAAAATATATAAGGGGCTCATGTATTCCAATAACCAGAAAATAAACAATCTGGTCAAAAAAATGGGCAGAGGACATGAAGAGCCATTTCTCTAAAGAAGATATACAGATGGCAAATAGACATATGAAAAGATGCTTAACAGCACTAATTATCAGTGAAATGCAAGTCAAAACCAGAAGGAGATGTCACCTTGTACCAGTCAGAATAGCTATTATCAAAAAGTCAAGAACTAACAAGTGTTGGTGAGTATGTGGAGAAAAGGGAACCCTTGTGCTATTGGTGGGAATGCAGACTGCTATAGCCACTATGAAAAACAGTATGTAGATTCCTTCGAAAAACTCAAATAGAACTACCATTTGACCCAGCAATTCCACTTCTGGGTGTTTATCCAAAGAAAACAAAAACACTAATTCAAAAGATATATGCACTCCCATGTTCATTGCAGCATTGTTTACAATAGCCAAGATATGAAAGCAACTTAGGTATTCATTAATAGAATACAATGAAATATTACTCTGCAATAAAAAGAACAAAATGTTGCCATTTGCAATAGCATGGATGGATCTAGAGGCTATTATGCTAAGTGAAATAAGCCAGACAGAGAAAGACAAATACCATATGATTTCATTTATATGTGGAATCTAAAAACAAAAGAAACAAAAAGACAGACTCATAGAAACTGATGGTTGCCAGAGGAGAGGGAAATATAGTCCATCTTGTGATAACTTTTCAAGGTGACAGATGATTACTAGACTTAGTATGGTGATTATAACTCATATATAAGGAATATAAAACATTAAATCACTCTATTGTATACCTCAAATGAATGTGATATTATATATCAACTTAAATAAAATGTCTAATACCATGATTTTTAGTAAGTTTACAGAATTGTGGTTTCATCACCTCAATCTATTTTTAGAACAGTTATATTATTCTCGGTCATAGACCCTTAATCCCAATTCCCATCCTGAGCTCTAAGCAACCATTAACCTAGTTTCTGTCTCTAATATATTTGCCTTTTCTAAACGTTTCATATAAAGAAAATCATATGATATGGAGTCTTTTGCCTTTGGACTCTCTCAGCATAATGTTTTTGAGGTTCCTCCATAAAGTTGCATATTTCAGTAGTCCTTTCCTTTTAATATGGAATAATGCTCCATTTTAGGGCCCTATGACATTTTGTTTATTTAGCCACTGGATGATGTATACTTGAATTTTTTCCATAGCGTGTCTATTGTGATGTTGCTATAAACATTTATGCCCAAAATTTGAGTGAACATATGTTTCCATTTTCCATGCTTTGCTACTAAGAGTGGAGTTGCTGCATAATATAAAATTGTTTTCTTTAACTTGTTAGGAAATGGCCAAGCCATTTTCCAGGGGCTGCATTATTTTACATTTCCACCAGCAATGAATGAAACTTTCTTCAATTTATATTAAACTTTTATTATTGTCTGTTTTTAAAAAATATATATTTTTATTGATTTCAGAGAGAAAGGGAAAGAGAGACACAGAAACATCAATGATGAGAGAGAATCATAGATCGGCTGCCTCCTGCTCGCCCCCTACTGGGAATTGAGCCCGCAACCGGGGCATGTGTCCTGACCGGGAATTGAACCATAATAGGTCGATGCTCAACCACTGAGCGACTGTAGCCAGGCTCTATTTTTTTATTATAGCAACTCTAGCAGCTGTGCAGTAGTATCTCATTGTGGTTTAATTTGCATCACCCTTATGACTAATGATGTTGAGAATTTTCATATGTGCTTATTAGCCATTCTTGTCTTTGGTGTAATGTCTATGCAAATAGTTTGTTTATTTATATAGTGGGGTTGTTTGTCTTCATATTACTGAATTGTAAGCATTATTTATATATTGCAGATATAAGTCCTTTATCTGAAATACGATTTGCGAGTATTTTCTCATAGTCAATGGCTTGTCTTTTTATTTCTTTAATTGTATCTTCTGAAGTGCAATCATTTTAAATTGTTTGTTGGCCTATGCTCTAACCACTGCTCTAACTACCTGCCAGGGCATTCATAGTATTCTTTAATAATCCTTTATATTTCTGTGGTATCAGTTGTAACTTTTCTTTTATTTATGATTTTATATATTTTGGGAACTCTCTCTTTTTTTTCTTGATGATTCTGGCTACAAGTTTGTCAAATTTTCTTATATTTTTTAAAGAACCAGCTCTTTGTTTCATTGATTTTTTCTTTTGTTTTAATTTCTATTTTGTTTATTTCTGCTCTGATCTTTACTATTTCCTTCCTTCTACTTACTTTGGCTTTTTTTCTAGTTCGTTTAGGCATAATGTTAGGTTGTTTATTTTGGATTTCTTGTTTGTTGAGGTAGGCTTGTATAGCTACGAACTTCCTCTCAGAAATGCTTTCTCTGCATCCCATAAATTTTGGGGAGTTGTGTTTTCATTTTCATTTGTCTCAAGGTATTTTGGGATTTCCTGTTTGATTTACTCTTTGATCCTTTGGTTCTTTAGTGGCGTGTTGTTTAGTCTTCAAGTGCATTTGTTTTTTCCCAGTTTTCTTCTTGTAATTGATTTCTCGTTTCATAGCCTTGTGGTTGTAAAAGATGCATGACGTGATTTCAGTTTTATTTAAAAATTTTATTGAGATTTGAAAAGAATGTGTATTCCGCAGTTTTTGAAAGACATGTTCTATAAATATCTATTCAGTCAATTTGGGCTAATGTGAGGGTAAAGGGCATTGTTTCCTTGATTTTCTGTCCAGATGGTTTGTCCATTGATTTAAGTAGGTTCAAGTCCCCTACTATTATTGTAGATCGTCAATTTCTCCCTTTATGGCTGCTAATTTTTGTTTTATATATTTAAGTGTTTCCATTCGGGTGTATAGATGTTTGCCATTATTATATCCTCTTCTTTCATTGACTCCTTTATCATTATGCAATGTCTTCCTTTGTCTCTCTTTTAAAAATATATTTTTATTGATTTCAGAGAGGAAGGGAGAGAAGAGATAGAAACATCAATGATGAGAGAGAATCATTGATCGGCTCCCTCCTGCATGCCCCCTACTGGGGATTGAACCTGCAACCCAGACATGTGCCCTGACCAGGAATTAAACCATGACCTCCTGGTTCATAGGTTGATGCTCAACCACTGAGCAACACCGGCCAGGCTCCTTCCTGATTCTTAAAAAAAAAATCCTATCTAATAATAGACAAACATGGCAATTGACCATACCTTCACTACACCTCCCATTGGCTAATCAGCATGATATGCAAATTAACAGCCAACAAAGATGGCAGCTAATTTGTATACTGCAGGCGGGGCTGGCAGCATGCGATGCTGCCCGCGGGCCCCGGGCCCTGTACCCCTGACCCGGCGAGGCAGGGCCTGTAGCGCCCGACGCTGCCCAGGGTATCTGGGCCTTGGATCCGTGACCTGGCGAGGGAGCAAAGTGGTGGAGAAGGGAGAGAGCCCAGGTGGCAGAGAAGGGAGGGAGCCGAGGGCTAAGAGGCGAAGGGAGGGAGCGAGGCAACAGAGAAGGGAGCTCCCTTCTCTGCTTCGCTGTGGTCTCAGGAAACCCTATTCTTGCAGGAATCTTCCTGCAATGGGCCTCTAGTGTGTGTGTGTGTGTGTGTGTGTGTGTGTGTGTGTGTGTGTATGATTGATTTTTACATAGAGGAAGGGAGAGGTATAGAGAGTTAGAAACATCAATGACAGAGAAACATTGATCAGCTGCCTCCTGCATGCCCCCTACTGGGGATTGAGCCCGCAACCAAGGTACATGCCCTTGATCAGAATTGAACCCAATACCCTTCAGTCCATGGGGCTGACGCTCTATTCACTGAGCCAAATCGGTCAGGAATCCTTCCTGATTCTTAATCACCACATTGTATCTCTGCCCCTCCTACCAGTCTTGACATGGCTTCTTTATATCCTCAGTTACATGACTTCTGTTCAGCTATCCTTCAGGTGGTTCTTAATGATGGTTGTTCTATAATTTAGTTGTAATTTTGATGTGGCCCTAGGAGGAGGCAAGCACAGCATTTATGTACTCTGTCATCTTGACTGGAAGTCTTTTTTTAAAAAAAATATTTTTTATTGATTTTTTTTACAGAGAGGAAGGAAGAGGGATAGAGTTAGAAACATCGATGAGAGAGAAACATCGATCAGCTGCCTCCTGCACACCCCCTACTGGGGATGTGCCCGCAACCAAGGTACATGCCCTTGACGGGAATCGAACCTGGGGCCCTTCAGTCTGCAGGCTGATGCTCTATCCACTGAGCCAAATCGGTTACAGCTTGACTGAAAGTCTTAATTATAGTTGTTTTAAATTCCTGGTCTGATAATTCCAACACCATGGCGATATCTGAGTCTGGTTCTGATGCTTGCTTTATTTCTTCAAACTGTTTTTTTTTTTTTTTTTTTTTACTTTTAATATGCCTTATGGCAGTGGTTCTCAACCTGTGCGTCGCGACCCCTTTGGGGGTCGAATGACCCTTTCACAGGGGCCGCCTAAGACCATCAGAAAACACATATATAATTACATATTGTTTTTGTGATTAATCACTATGCTTTAATCATGTTCAATGTGTAACAATGAAAATACATCCTGCATATCAGATATTTACATTATGATTCATAATAGTAGCAAAATGACAGTTATGAAGTAGCAACGAAAATAATTTTATGGTTGGGGGTCACCACAACATGAGGAACTGTATTAAAGGGTCGCGGCATTAGGAAGGTTGAGAACCACTGCCTTATAGGTTTTAAAAAAATAGCCAGACATCATGTACTGGGTGAAATGAACTGCTGTAAATAGGCCTTTAGTAATGTGGTAGTAAGGTGTGGGGAGGGGAAACTTTCTATCTATACTAGTATAAAAGGCTAATATGCGAAGTGTCCCTTTGGGAGTTTGACCAGGAGACCGGGAGTTTGATTACTCGCTATGACATGCACTGACCACCAGGGGGCGGCACGTAACATGGTGGGCCACCAGCAGTGGTGGTGTGGTGCTGAGGGAGCAAGGGAAGGAGGAGGTGGGGAGGTGAGGAGGCAGGGAGGCGGGGAATCTGATCGGTCCTGATTGCTGACCAGGCCTAGGGACCCTACCCATGCATGAATTTCATGCACTGGGCCTCTAGTAGGTCTATGACTAGGTCTAAGTTTTTTAGTGAGCCTGTACTTCTAGACTGTGAACTTAACAAGTGTTTCTCAGTTTTTTTTTCTCCCCTTAGGTGGGATGGGATGTCTAGAGGCAGATGGAGTTGGGTATTTCTTTTGTCCTGGTTTGGTTAGGCTCTAATAAAACCCCAATAGTTTAGGCTCAGGTAAAAGAGATTCTCTTGAGGGCAGGCCTTGTTGAAAAGATCCACATTCTTTGGCATATTTCAACATGGTTCCTTTTCCCTCCCCCTTGCTGGAAGTGAGGAGACTTTGATACTCACTGTAAGAGCTTGGTTGAGCTTTTGAAAGTAAAACTCACAAATGTGTGAGGTCCCTCTGACTGCCTCCCCCTGAAGTTTTATCTCTCAGCTGCCTCCAGCAATTTATAAATTATAGTTCAGGTTTTCCTACCCTGAACTACCCAGTTTTCTGCTCATAGGTTTCTGCTTTAGTAAGTTGTGATTGTCTGTATTTGCCTGTCTGTCTCCAGTCTGGGGGCAGTGGTTTACTCTGTAACCTAACCTTTCTAATGGATCTAAGCAGAGGTACTGATTTGACAAAATGTTTTGCTTTTTACTTGTTAGGATTGAGTGAAGACTTCCAAGCTCCTTGCATAATAGACTGGTTCTTATTTTTTATTATTCCTATATTTCCAAACATATTATTATATTGATACATGTTTTTGTTGACAAAATAATATTAATCTAATCCTCTTGATCAAAATAATATTAATCAAATCCTTCTACCAGCAACACATAATGTACAAAATATTCTCAAAATCCTTGACTACATAGAATATCTTACAAGTATTCATTGCATACATGTTTCTAACAATTTCTCCTGACTTTAATATGATATTTTCCTTCCCGAGCAGTATTACCCATGAAAACCCTTTGTTACCATACTTATCTGAGTGGCTTGCTATTCTCCAAATCAGTGAGTAGAAGGAGAAGACTATGTGGCCTTCAGGTATGTACCCCAGAAAGGAGTGCTCAAATTTTATTAACATAGTGGGTGAGGAGAGTAAATTGATATTTAGGAGAATCTAGGGGACAGGGCTGGAATAAACCTGCTGCAAGTGGGAAATTAGATTTCTTAGACATCCTATGCTTTATCTTAAAAAATCATTTGAGTTTTGCCCTGGCTGGTGTGACTCAGTTTGTTGGGTGTCACCCCATGCACCTAGAGGTCACTGGTTCGATTCCCTGTCAGGGCACATGCCTGGGTTGCAGGCTTGATCCCCAGTAGGGGGCATGCTGGAGGCAGCTGATCACTTTTTTTTTCTCTCTCTCTTTCTCCCTTCCTCTCTCTCTAAAGTCAATAAAAACATATTTAAAAATTCATTTGAGTTTTGTATTCTCCATAGTATATCTGTTACCAGTATTTTCAAGTAAAATAATATTTCTAATGACTCCCAATGTACAGTGTTCTGGTCTGTCCTTAGCACATGTTCCATAAGGAAGAAACACTTTATATCAGTTATGATATGGCTGCATTTTATAAAGACTCAAAATAACAGTCATTTAAAAAAGACAGAAATGGACTTCTCTTTATATACAAGTTCCAAGCTGATATGTCAGATTGGCTTTGTGAATTCTGTCCACAGCCCGGGCTTCTTCCATCTTGTTACTCCACAATCACTCAGTGGTTGCTTACATCCATATGCTCCATAGGATTAACGATCAATGCCGAGGCTATTGCAGTGATCCACCTGATGGGAGCTCAGATTAGCCTAGTGAAGGCAAAGATTGAGAAACCTGGATAGGTTCAGGAAATGTGTAAAAGAAAGATAGACATAAATTAGTGATAAGTTGGTTGTAGGGAATGTTGATGTGAGAGAGGGAAAGTTACCAAGTAAGTGTCCTACCTGGTGGGATAGATGATGATGACTGTCAGAGATAAGGGAGTTTGGAAGAGAAATGAAGTTGAGTTTCGTTTGGGTATGTTGAGGCAATACTGAGTAGTTATTAAGAAATGGGTTCTGAAGTCATAGTGACTGGGATTGAATTACTAACTCCATAATCTAGAAGTCAGTTCTTAACCCTCGCTGTGCCTTGATTTCCTTACTTATAAAATGCAGATAATTATGCTACTTCATATGGTTGTTATGAGGATTAAGTATCTTAGTATATTTAAAGTGCTTATAATGGTGCCAGGGGCAGAGTAAATGTTCAATAACTGGAAGCTTAGTGGAGTTATAAATATAGGTCTGGAGTTCAGAGGAGGCATCAGGGCTGGAGATGCAGCTTATAAGTGTGCAGAGAAGATTTAACATAGCAGGCTTGGCAGCTATCCTTTGAAGTGCCTGATTGCAAGGTTGGCTGTTGGCTGTAACTTGGCTCTCAGGAGGGCTGTTACCATTCCCAGAACTGACATGAGCGGCTCACTGTGCCTAAAATGTCCGTAATAAACCATGTAATTTATTCTGAACACTTGCTTTCATCCTGGGAGTCTGGAATTTTGGTACATGCTAGGCCAGTGATGGCGAACCTATGACACGCGAACCTATGAACTCATTTTTTTGGTTGATTTTTCTTTGTTAAATGGCATTTAAATATATAAAATAAATATCAAAAATATTTTGTTTTACTATGGTTTCAAATATCAAAAAATTTCTATATGTAACACGGCACCAGAGTTAAGTTAGGGTTTTTCAAAATGCTGACACGCCGAGCTCAAAAGGTTTGCTATCACTGTGCTAGGCAGAGGGGACCTATGGAGAAGGTATCTACATGACTAGTCCCAGTAAAAAATCCTGGGTGCTGAGTCTACGATGAACCACTCTGGTAGACAAGATTTCACATGGCTTGTCACACCGGTTGCTAGAGGAATTAAGCATGTTCTGTGTGACACCAGTAGAAGAAGAATCTTGGAAGATTGTGCCTGGTTTCCTCCAGACTTTGTCCCATCTGCCTTTCTATTTGCTTCTTTTGTTTGTATCCATTTACTGTAACAAATTTTAGCCCAAAGTATGACTATATGCTGAGTCTATGAGTCCTCCTAATGTTACTGAATTTGGAGATCATCTTAAGGACTCTTGACACAGTGACAAACATAGAAATAGGTGGTGATTGAAGTCATCAGTAGTAATAAAATTCCTAAGAAAAGAGAGTGTAAGAGGAAGACTAGAACTGAGTCTTGAGGAACCACATTTAATGGTCAAGTTAAGGAAGATTACCCCACAAAGGTATGAAGAAAAAAGTAGCAGGGTCAGAGAGAAACCTGAAGATGTTTGTTCTGCAAACAAAGGAATAGAAGGTTGTAAGTAAGAGGGAGTGGCTAATAGTGTTAAATGATGCTGAAATACCAAGTAAGATGAAGATTGAAAGGGTTTGTTTGGATTGGGTGAGAAATGAATGTTCACTAATTATTTTGGTGCCTTCAGAGTGGCTTGGGGGCTTAGAAAAGCTTATTCAAAGATTACTTTTTAAAGATTAATACTTAAATTATTAAAGTGTCAAGTCCTAGTTCTCCCTTAAGCTTTTAAAGTCAGTCAACAAATCTTATTATACTATGCATAAGTCTAGCAAATGTTGGCAATCAACATTTATGCAGCCTTTGATTAATATTTGGTCCCACTTACAAATTTAAACTCCTTAGCTCCATTTTACAAATGAGCAAACTGAGAGTCAGAGAGGTTAAATTACTTGCTCAAGGCCACAAGGTCCTAGGTATGTCTGATTCCTCAGTCCCATGCTATCTTCATTAAACCAAGTTCTCTCATAATGATATTGTGTATTTTATTTCACAGACTCCACCTTCTTTTCTTGTGGCTCTATTTGCCCCTATATTCTTTTTTTGTTAAAAAAATATTTTTATTGATTTCAGAGAGTAAAGGAGAGGGAGAGAGAGATGATGAGAGAGAATCATCAATTGGCTGCCTCCTATACACCCCCCACTGGAGATCGAGCCTACAACCTGGGCATGTGCCCTGACCAGGAATCGAACCGTGACCTGGTTCATAGGTTGATGCTCAATCACTGAGCCATGCTGGTCGGGCTGCCCCTGTATTCTTAAAATCTGTGAAATACTGTCCAGACTGTTACCAGGAGACAACTTCTAGGGAAAGATTACTAGATGTCTTTTAGTATTTTCCACCCCACAAGGGACCCTAGAAGATGAAATTGCCCAGCTGAGAGAGGTACAGAGATCTGAGGCAGGCCTTTCGCTTCCTCCTTCTAGGGTAACAGCAGTTTCTGGGAAGCTGCACTATCTTAGGAATAGGTTCCATTCAAAGGGCAGGGACAGTAAGGTAACCCTTAATACTGTTAAAGATTCCATCTTTCCTGAATCTGTCACTTTCTAAGATGCCTGTCCTACAGATTAATAAATGGTTAGAAAGCAGTACCCCAGTCCCATTGTTTTCACACAGATCTTCTTAGATCTGACTCAGTGCCCAGACCTAGCACTTTACAGGGATTCCCTGCATTGATGGATGCGTGGATTGTCCTGCTGTGAACCATGTTGGGAAGGAGTGGCTGTGTCATTAGGAATGACGCCTGCCTCCCAGCATCTACAAAACAAGTGAAGTGTTACCATGATGAGTGGGAAGAGGACTGCAAACCTGAGTGTATATTCCAAGCTCTACCATTTACTAGATGAGTTACCAAACCACCATCAGCCGCGTCTGCATTGATATAAAGGGATTTGACCTATGTCATGGGGTCTTTGTGGAGTGACACATGCACCACATAGAGAGGTTCGATTCAGATAGTCTGTGCATGTGTCTCCCCCTCAACATTGTGAGCCACTCAAGGTCAGGGACCCTGTCTGCATCATCTGTGTTCCCCCATATATCCTGAACAGCACGCAGAACACAGGAGATGTCAGTAAATGCTTGCAAGCAAAGCTGAACCAGGCGCATCTCTTCATCTGAAAACTCAGGGAATTCAAGCTGGTGGTTCTTTGCAACTCTGACATCCTGTATTTCTATGGAAACTGATCATGTGGCTATGTTGATAGCAACCTCATTTACACAGAAAGTTAAATTTGCTGCATTGTGATCATTGCTATGCTGTTTTAAATGTCTTTGAGCTGCATGTGAATAGGGCTGGGCCAGATGTGGTTCCTCACTTTCCACCAGGTTGGATGACACAGGCACAGAATTGTTTCACACACCAGAGATTTAGTACCATAGTAATATGATTACCCATATAAATAGCATTCAATCATTTATGAAAACACAGCTTGCATAAAATGCTTATAATCTTGGAAAATATTATGTAATATTTACTAAATCCTGCCACAAAGAGTTCTTTACCTGGGAGTTTGAGAAGCATTGGCTTACAAGGGTTCAGCTCTACAGGTAGTAATAAAGGTCTTTGTAAGGCAACTTTAGTAAACTGTGGAGAGAGAAAGCCACAGACTTATAGTCAGTGTGGGTGAAAACTGATTGTGATTAATTTCTTGGCTTTGGTTACTATTGGGACTTACACCATATCATCGACCTACAGAGATCTTTGAAAAAAATCTCCATTCCAGACAGTAGACATTTTCGGTAATGCCTTGCCCAGGACAGAACCCTCCTTCCCATCACTCAGTCCCTGAGCTGGCTCTCATCAATACAAATCTGACCCTGAAGTGCTCTTCACATGCATCAGGACAGTCCTTTCTCATATCAGGAGCCCCCCGCTTCTGCTCTGCTCATTTCTATACCTATTCAAGTCACACTCAGAGACTCATTCATGCCTGTCAAACACCAAGACCCTTAATCTACTCAGTACATGTGAGGACAACCTCCAACCTGATGTTGCTTGGCGCATCCTGGGCCACACCACCTGCCATTCCCCCACTTATTTAAGCAGAAACCCTTACCCAGAACCCAGAGTCTTCCTCATTACTCTCAAGCGTCTGGTCAGCCATGCTCTGGTCCAGATCTGTTTCTCCCCTACAGGCAGAATAGGAATAACTATGGTTACCTTGACCCACATTAGGATCCTTTCCATTCTAGGAAGCCAGCCCAGAATCCTCTACTAGTACGTCCAGGTCAGGGTCCTTCCCAATATACAGGTGGGAGTCCTTCTAGTCTATACAGGTAGTTTTATATTCAGCATTGTCTATACTAGTGATCTTCTCAACAATACTTCTCTCACTAGTTTTTCCTAACATAGGGCTCTTATCTTCTCTGTAAGCAAGCCTCAAGTCAGGCAGAGGGGGCCATCATTTTATCCGTAGGCCTCTACTCAGTTCCACCTTCATTAGGGACATTCTCCTCTATAGACCTGTGACCTGCTGAGTCCCACCCACATCAAGACCTTCTTTTCCCAATAGGCTGATCTAAGAAGTCCTACCCGCACCTGGGTCTCTCTGTCCTGCCCACTCTTAGTGTTCTCTATAGGTTTTCCTCTGCTCAGTCCCTTCCACAATGCAATTCTTCCCTTTTCTATATGCTCCATCCTCAGTCCCTTCTCATTACAGGAATCCCACTTTACATATCTATCTGCAGCTTCAGTCAGCAATAGACTTGAGTTCTAATCTTGTCGGTACGTGTAGATCTATCTCATTCTGTTTAACTCTTGCCCAGTACATGATCCTGTTGCTGTGGAAACATTCCCGTTCATGGTGTCATCCTTTTTGGTCTTTCCTCAGCCAAACCTGCACAAGAAATTTCCTGGACAATCTGTGGATTTGTCTGTATCTGTGGAGGTAGGATTTTTAGTAACTGTTACCATTTGTAGGGAAACTCAGAAACGCAACATGGCTTCATCAGGAAAGGCGTCTGGGAAATGTTGGACTCTCTGTTTAACCTTCCTGTGACTGTTTGACTCTCTGTAGCCTCAGGCTTGGCTGACTACCCACACAGCCGCCTCAAGATAAACGTCATACCCCTAGGAAGGACGTTAATGAATGTATAGAGTATGATAACTGCCTGAATCTGTTAACTTAGGAATGCATTGTTCTTTCTGGTGGTCTACGTGACTACCCACCATATGGTTTTACTATTACCCCTGTAAAAAAGGGACCCCATCCTGGGAGGGGTGTGGGTAATTCCTGGCTGGCCACCACTGGGAGTGCAGCTGCTTTGCCTGTGTATGTAAGTTTCTCCTATTAAAACTCTTATGAATTTGAATAAGGCTACGTGTCAGTTCTTTGGAGTCAATCCTGAATTTAAACTTCTGAGGCTTTCCGCTGACACCATTCAGATGATTTATGAGCCAATGACTGTTGTGGAAAAATAGCAGTGACTGCTGAAAGCCAGTTGGAGAAAGATAAATATCACATGATCTCACTCATATGTGGGATATAATGATCAACATAATTTAATGAACAAGAATAGATCCAGAGACAAATGGCAGGGGAGGGGAGGTTAGAGAGCAACCAAAGGACTTGTATGCAAGCATATTAGCATAACCAATGGACACAGACACTGGGGTGGTGGGGGCTTGCCTGGGGTGGGAATGGCTGGGGGTGTGGTGGGTTAAGGGGGGGGGAAGGAGACATATGTAAAACTTTAGACAATAAAAAAAATAAAGTCACACATCCTATATATATATATATAAAAGAAAAAAAAGCTAAAATGGCACATTTAGGGCATCCTGATAAAGTCAGTACAGGATGAAGACTATAAAATCGTTAAGTGCAGAACATGTATTTAATGTCCAATGTCTGAAGCCCAGGAGGCAGCAACTAGGCCTTCTTCCCAGCAAAGTCATCTGCCTATACCCTGGAGTCTTACAGCTGCCACAGGAATTTCCTGCTCATCTCCCAAGACCCACCCCAAGGACTCCTCCTCTACCAAGACAGGAGCATAGATGGCAATACCTCTCTCAGAGGGTGTTTGGAGAGGGAGAGGTCAGGGCCCTGAAGATTCAGGTGGGCAAGAGTGAAAGAGAGGCAGAGGAGTGTGCCAGCTCTGAGTATGAGAAGGAGCGGCCAGAGAAGAGGGAGAAGGGCAGAAATGAGGGGTGTTTCAGCAACCGGAGGGACACAGGGTTTTGAGGAAGTAGCTGGCAAAGTGGTTCTGTGGCTATGGACAGACAGACATCCAGGAGGTCATGATCCCCTCAAATTGTGAGGAGAATGTCCCATTGTGCACATTTCAGGGGAGGACTGGGGTTTAGCTTCCTCAGATTCAGGAAGAGTAAGAATCTGGCTGGGACTGGTGGTTGAGACCACAAGGGCAAATGAGATTACCCTGGGGAATTGTGCAGAGTAAGGAAAACAAAGAAGAAAAGGGGGCTCCGGCCTGGCCCTGAGGAACTTTAGCAACAGGGCTGTGCAGATGAGAGGGGCTGGGGAGACAGAGCAAGGTGGAGTGGGTAGAAGGGAAAGAAGGGATAGCTGGTTTGGTTCAGTTGTTAGAGCGTTGGCCTGAGGATTGAAGGGTTCCATGTTCATTTCTGGTCAAGGGCACGTACCTTGGTTGCAGGCTTGATCCCCCATCCAGGTCGAGGCATGTGTGGGAGGCACCAGGGTGTGTGCAGGAGGCAATCAATCGATGTGTCTCTCTCACATCGATGTTTCTCTCTCTGTGTCTCTCCCCCTCCTTTCCATTCTCTCTAAAAATCAATGGGAAAAAAAATCCTAGGGTGAGGATTAACAAAACAAAACAAAAAAAGGGTGGGGAGAGGAGAGAGTTAGGGAGAAGGGGTAGGAGGAGAGGGTCATTCAGGAAGACAGGATTCTGGAGATGAGAGCAAGGAGCCCTTCTTACCGGTCCTAGAGTAGACTGAGCAAGGGACCAGGGTGAGCCTGCTTGCAGTGGGGGTGAGGGTCGAAGGGGAGATGAGATGAGCAGGCCAGTCCCCAGAGTGTACATTCCTCTTGTGAAAAGCTTGGCTGTGCTGTGGGTTGAGGTTGGAGGAGGGGAAAATGCTGGTGTGGTATGCATAGTCCAGGGAGAAGTATTTTCTTTTTACTAATACGATAGACTTGTGCAGGTTTGAAATGTATGGGGAAGGAGCCAGGGAAGCAGAGCCAGTTACAGAAGGACAGAGAGAAATGGAAAGAGTGACAGAGATATAAAGAGTGATAAAAAGATTTAGAGTCAGAATCTAAGATGGATGATAGAGAATTAGAGCAAAACAGGGAGAGGGGCCCTGTCTGCATTGTTTGGGCTCACCCCCTCCCCAGGAGGCTGGAGAGACTTTGGGGAGGGGAGGAGGGTGTCAAAGAGCCAGTGGAGAGATGTGCCCTGGGGCCCAGGCTGCACAGAGGAGTGGCGGTAGCCTGGTTATACTATTATTTTTCATTTTTCTTCTGGTTACCTTTGTAACAATGGATTCTATAGCTCTATTTCTTCATTTTTCAAGTAAGTAATTTATGCTATGGTTTTCACCAGTCTGTTCTGCTTCCTCATTTATTTTTTGGCTCTGTTTTCTAACTTCTTGAGTTAAAAGCCTAATTCGATTATGTTTGTTCCATTACCTGTACTTAATATCTCCACCCTAACTACGCAATTTATTTTTTCTTCTACCTCCCACCTACCGGCAGTCATTCTTTTCTTGTTACATTTTAAAAAATTGAGTTTTAGAGAGAGAAAGGGAGAGGGAGAGAGACATAGAAACTCAATGATGAGAGGGAATCATGGGTCGGCTGCCTCCTGCACGACTCCCACTGAGGATCAAGCCCGCAACCCAGGCATGTGCTCTGACTGGGAATCGAACCATGACCTCATGGTTCACAGGTCAACACTCAACCACTGAGCCATGCTGGCCAGGCTGTTGTTACATTTTCAATGTTGAAGACATGTCTCTTCTGATTCAAAAGCATGACTAAGTCTTCCAGGCTTTGCATATAGATTGATTCTAAAACTGAAAATCACTACACACTATTTATATTATTGTGACTAAGTGAATCAACAGAGAGAACATGTCCAGACATATGGCAGATCTATAGGATGCCCTGTGTACATGAGAGAGCGGTGATCCATTCAAGCAGTTACTGGGTGGCTGCAGTCCTGTAGTTGGGACTTGACAAGTGAGCATGTCCTGGATTATAGCCCCCACTTGCTCTTTTGACTCGGCAACTTTGTGCTGTGCACCAATTTCTTTCTTTTTTCATTTAAATTCTTTATTGTTGAAAGTATTACATGAGTCTCCTTTTCCCCCCATTGACCTTTCCCAGCCTGCTCCCACCCCCCAGCACAGGCCCTCATCCCCTTACTGTCTGTGTCCATTGGTTATGCTTATATGCATGCAAAAAAGTCCTTTGGTTGATCTCTTATCTCCCCTCCCCCCGCACACCCCCGCCCCCGCCCCCGCCCCGTGCTGTGCACCAATTTCACAGCCCTATGTGGCCGCCCTGAACATCTCCCCCTTGGGTCAGCTGGGGTTCAGACACAGGTTGAATATGAAATTGTGTTCTCTGTATCTAATCCAGGTCTGGGGCCTGAGACTATCTCCAGGCAAAGGGCTTGAATAAAGGTAATACCTGGAATTGCCAAAATAGAGAAGAGACGTGACTGAAAACCACTACCCAGCCTTGGTCTCCTGATATCTTGTCATTTCTGTTTTATGGTGGTGAAAACAATAAAATATTATCTCACCCAAGGCAGCCCCATTGATAAGGACTGACCTTTAAAACACTGTAAAAGTAGTGCCTACTCCATTGTGATTTTATGAGGATTAAATGAGATTTGCTAAGAGATTTTGCTAATGAGATTTTATAAGCACTATTGACTGGCAATGAATGCTCAATAAATGTCAGCAAATTAACTTAGAATGAGTTAGTCACCCAGAGTAAAAGGGTTAGCGGGGAATAAAAAGACAGAGATGGGGCTGCGGGGCATAATGTTGGGCACCCAATAAGCCTTTAATAAGTAGTTACTGATGCCCAACTGATTAGGACATGAGCTTGAGAGGCAATGTGGAGTGGCTCAGCTCTGATGCTGGCGATAGGGAACTAGAATCATTGGCTGTGCCTCTTGTACAAATAAGGCTTCCTTTTCTCTGGACCACAGGTTCTTTTTAAAACATATTTTTATTGATTTCAGAGAGGAAGGGAGAGAAAGAGAGAGATAGAAACATCAATGATGAGAGAGAACTATTGATTGGCTGCCTCCTGCACTCCCCCTACTGGGGATTGAGCTTGCAACCCAGGCATGTGCTCTGACTGGGAATCGAATCGTGACCTCCTGGTTCATGGGTCAACACTCAACCACTGAACCATACTGGCCGGGCTAGGCCACAGCGTCTTTATCTACCACAGGCAATCACAATCCTTCCGGCCATCTGCAGCTCCCTGAGCAGTGGTAAAGCAACTATTTGAGAGATTGCTTTGGAAAGCCAAATGCATTTTCTTTAACAGTGTATTGATCATCTGGGAATTACATTGAGGCTATTAGGCCAACAGCCATTAAATGGATAAAATTACTCCTGGTGTCACACAAAGGCCTTATAAGGGGCTCATAGAAGCACATAGTTTTAAGAGAATTAATTTTCAGATCCTCAACTTCAATATTTCCTGTTTTCTAGCACTGATCTTCCTGAGTACCAGTTCTTCTTCATTCCCTCTCCTTTAACAATCCTCTTTCTCTCTCTTTACAAAGAAAGGCAGATCTCACACACATCCAAACTCTTACCCTAGGGCCCTATCCCTGGAGTGTCAAAAAGCTTCTGGGTATCCAATAAAGGGGGAATTCCAAATACTTGTTTTAGTGTTGAGAAACTGAGTTACTGTACTACTAAGAAATACATCTTTTTGTGAACCAGATGTTTTCCAATTCTTTACTTTCAACAAAATGGAAAAGAAGAACCTAATGGATTTGGCAGTTGGTAAATCATTCTAAATGATTTTGATGGTGGATCAGTATGTAATTTTTAGCATATAATTATAAGGAGTTCAAAGAATTGAGTGACATTGTTATAACACAGCCTCTTCCATTTCCGTCTACTTACTTACATATCAGTGCTTAAATCTGTATAAATTAAAAACAGGAATAGGAGAGTTGCTTAATGCTGTTTCATTCTAGCAGTAAATTATATTGATCCGTGGATACATGAACTAATTTTTAAAAAGCTCCATTTATCTCATTAAGGGATGCATGTCCAAATTATTTTTACCTTTTATGCTATTTTAAATGGTAATTTATGTTATTTTTAAATCAATTATATACTAACAATTATCATCACAGTAACAACTCAGCCTTTTTAAAAGACTCTTTATTGTTGAAAGTATTTCATATGTCCTTCTTTTAACCTCCTGTTCTCCCCTGCCCCAGGCCCTCACCACCCCATTGTCTGTGTCCACAGAAATAACAACTCAGTCTTGAAGGAAAAATTTAATACTTTGAGACTTATAGTCCCAGAAGATAAAAAATGTTATAGTAATTGTTGTCATTGTTGCTGCTGAGATATGTGGTGACAGGGTGATCAAGAAATAATGTTAAAACATAAAAATATTTTAGGAAGATAAAATTCTGTGAGGGAAGTGGAATGTAAATCCAGTTGAAGGAGAAATGCTATAAAATTTCTGATAGTCACATGGCTATGGTATTTAGAATCCATTGGATAGATTTAAAAGAATGATGCGACAGTTGAATTGAAATGTGTACAGTGAGCTGAAAATGACAGCCTTTGAAAGTTGTTAAGTATGATGAAAACATTTCAGATGTCAACTGAAAAATATACAAGGCGATAGAGTTTTCCAAGATCCTTTTAAATGGGATGTAAGAAAAAAGATAAAAGGCCATCATGCTTGCCTGAGGCCCGTGATTCTTTTGAAGGTTAGTGCCAGGCCCTAAGATCTCTACAGAGGGCTTTGTGCTCTCTTACTTTTGGAGACTTCACTGCATAACTTTTCAAACAAACTAAAATGCCTCCACATCTCTCCTCTATAATAATAAAAGCATAATATAATATGCTAATTAGAACGGACATCCTTCCAGATGTCCTTCCGGACGACCTTCCAGATGAAGCTGGGGCTGTGAGGGAAGCCCAAGTCCTGGGTGTTTGCTGGTGGCCGGAGGGAAGCCAGTGCCTGCAGCGGGGGAAGAAGGCCAACTCTTACACAAATTTTGTGCATTGGGCCTCTAATTAAATATATGTTCCTTCTGTAACACGTTTTGAAAGGATTGATATAGTTTTGCTTTTTGAAAACATTTGTCTATAAGTAACTCATTCAATTTATAATTGGGTTAGATTTCCCAGCAATAAATTCTGCTGACTTGGGAACTTTTGTGATGTGAGAAAGTCTAATCTAAAAGTTGTTTTCAAATGTAATGGATACTCCAAATTTTATGAATTCTGAATTAAATAGTTAATAAAATTGACCAAATACTGTATTTTGTAGACATTCGAGTTCACATGAACTATTTTCAATTTTGCACTTTTCTTTTTTTTTTTTTTTTTTTTTTTTTTTTTTTTAATTAAATCTTTATTGTTCAGATTATTACATTTGTTCCTCTTTTTTTCCCCCCATAACTCCCCTCCTCCCAGTTCCCGCCCCACCCTCCGCCCTCACTCCCCACCCACTGTCCTCATCCATAGGTGCACAATTTTTGTCCAGTCTCTTCCCGAATCTCCCACACCCCTTTCCCCCCCAGGAATAGTCAGTCCATTCCCTTTCTATGTCCCTGATTCTATTATAATCAACAGTTCCTTCTGTTCATCAGATTATTTATTCACTTGATTCTTAGATTCACTTGTTGATAGATGCATATTTGTTGTTCATAATTTGTATCTTTACTTTTTTCTTCCTCTTCCTCTTCTTAAAGGATACCTTTCAGCATTTCATATAATCCTGGTTTGGTGGTGATGAACTCCTTTAGCTTTTCCTTATCTGTGAAGCTCTTTATCTGACCTTCAATTCTGAATGATAGCTTTGCTGGATAAAGTAATCTTGGTTGTAGGTTCTTGGTATTCATCACTTTGAATATTTCTTGCCACTCCCTTCTGGCCTGCAAAGTTTCTGTTGAGAAATCAGCTGACAGTCGTATGGGTATTCCCTTGTAGGTAACTGAGTTTCTTTCTCTTGCTGTTTTTAAGATTCTCTCTTTATTTTTTGCTCTTGGCATTTTAATTATGATGTGTCTTGGTGTGGTCCTCTTTGGATTCCTTTTGTTTGGGGTTCTCCGCGCTTCTTGGACCTGTAAGTCCATTTCTTTCACCAGGTGGGGGAAGTTTTCTGTCATTATTTCTTCAAATAGGTTTTCAATATCTTGCTCTCTCTCATCTTCTGGCACCCCTATAATTCTGATGTTGGTACGCTTGAAACTGTCCGAGAGGCTCCTTACACTATCCTCGCATTTTTGGATTCTTTTTTCATTTTGCTTTTCCGGTTGGGTGTTTTTTGCTTCCTCGCATTTCAAATCATTGACTTGATTCTTGCGCTCCTCTGGTCTGCTGTCGGGAGTCTGTATAATATTTGTTATTTCAGTCCGTGTATGCTTAATTTCTAGTTGGTTCCCCAATATAAGATCGAGGGTCTCATTAGTTTTCTTGTAGATCTCATTAAGTTTATCGGCGGCTTCTAAACAGTTCTTGAGAGACCTTAAAAGTGTGGTTCTGAACTCTATATCTTCCATTGACAATTTTGTCCTGTTTCTTTGTCTCCGCATTTTGTTATGCTTCCTTGGTGCACCCCCTAGTGGTCTTTGTTCTCAGTCTTATAGTTAAATCTTGATTGTTGTAGCTAATTCCAGGGAGGGTTTGACCTCCAGGCCAAGTGGCTATGAGAATCAGCTGTGTCAGCAGTGAGAGAACTTCTGTCCTCTAGGGAGGTGCTAATCTGGCGTTTGCCTGAGGCTATCCGGCAAATGCCTGTGTGCAGGGCTTGGGCTGGGCGGGTCGCACAGGATCAACAGGGTGGGCCGGAGAGAGCAGTTATGGCGGCTCTCAGTCCTGTCCCCAGGGGCTCTGCCTCTCTGAGTCCCAGCACCCGCTGCAAAGCTCAGAGAGAAAGCTGCACTCGCTCTGACCGATGCCAGACAGTCCCGTTTCTCCCGTTTGAGTCTGGGTCCCTAAAGACTCGCCCGGATCTGGAGCTCAGAGTCTGCGACTCCCTCCCGATTGAAAACGCCAACCGCGCCCTCCGCCGCCAGCCCGCTCCGCGCACTCCGCACCTCAGAACTTGACTTCAGCACTGCGCCTCCTCTGAGTGTCCGTATGCGTTTCTCTTTCCTCCTAGTTGTAGGACTTCCACTCAGCCGGCGTTCCTGTGGTTCTGGGTGCTGTCCCTTCCGTTTTTTGGTTTCACTTTTGAAGTAGTTGTTCAAAGCAGCAAACTCCGGCGTTAACCTATGCCGCCATCTTGGTTCTCTCTGCACTTTTCTTTTTTTAAAAAAAATATTTTTATTGATTTCAGAGAGGAAGGGAGAGGGAGAAAGGGAGATAGAAACATCAACAATGAGAGAATCATTGATCGGCTGCCTCCTGCCCATCCCCTACTGGGGATCGAGTCTACAACCTGGGCCTGTGCCCTTGACTGGAATCAAACCTGGGACCTTTTAGTCCGCAGGCCGACATTCAGCGTTCTATCCACTGAGCCAAACCGGCTAGGGCTGCATTTTTCCTTTTTATATATTAGAACCAACACACTTATTTTCAGGTCTCAAACGCTCTCAGGGCCCTTTGAAGAGCTCACTGGTCCTGGGAATGATATTTGTCATGTTCAGTTGTCTTGGGTAGGCAGTGGGTCCAATCAACCTCTGCAACTGCAGCGCCTAGCAGAGTGCCTGACAAGGATAGGTTACTAAAGTTGAGTCAAGGAATGATGCTGATGCTCAAAGAGAGCACAAAAATGTTGGGAAAATATAATAACAGTTATAGTGAGAAAAATGCTGAATTGGGAATTTAGTGTTTCTCTGAATTTATTAGATTCTCTATTTTATAAGTTCTACCTTAATTTGCATTCCCATGTACGGTTGGTATGAGAATGATAAAAAAGCCAGCCTGTAAATCAAACTAAGTGAAAAATTATAGAAAGTTTTGTTGTTCTTCAGATTCAATTGAATTCAACTTTATCCCTTGGGGTATTCTTGCTATGCAAATGTTGCTTACTGTTGCAAGCAACTGTCTGTGGAATAGTAAGTGAAGTCCTGAACATGAGATACATGTGAGCATTTTGTTTATCTGGAAAAAGAGAGTGAGTGTATCATCAATATTTGATTAAGCCCTAACCAATTTGGCTCAGTGGATAGAGTGTCAGCCTGTGGACTGAAGGGTCCCAAGTTTGGTTCCGGTCAAGGGCATGTACTTTGGTTGCGGGCACATCCCCAGTAGGAGGTGTGCAGGAGGCAGCTGATCGATGTTTCTCTCTCATCGATGTTTCTAACTCTCTATCCCTCTCCCTTCCTCTCTGTAAAAAAATCAATAAAATATATTTAAAAAAATATTTGATTAACCAGGAGAATCTTGTTATATTGAGACATGTTAATGTTAAACAACTTTATGCCATTGAGGATAGTTTTAATTTCTCAAGCTAGTCTATTTGGCCCTTAACTCTAATTTCCCGTAGAAATGGGATATATTCAGCATTTTTTAGCATTTCAAACCTCAAACCTGTCTTCATTATCCAGTGAGCAGATATAAGAAGGGTGGGAAACAAGCAAAAAAGATCCAGTCCAAGAGGCACAATTTCAGGCTTGATTTAACAGCCTTAGATGATCCTTTCTTGATAATCCATATTGACATTGATTACATTCAAAAGAACTTTCTGTCCATTCCTCAATCAACTGGAGTGGACAAATGAATATAGGTATAGGAGCTAAATGCCACAAATAGAGAACAATACAGATACACAAGTAAATACTTAAGATGAAAACTGTTCTTTTTTCTTTTTAAACTATATTTTTATTCATTTTAGAGAGAGAGGAAGGGAGTGGGATAGCGAGATAGACACATCAATGAGAGAAAGGGGACATATGTAATACTTTCAACAATAAAGATAAAAAACTAAGAAAGAGAAACATCAATGACAGAGAAACTTTAATTGGCTGCCTCCTGCACGCCCCCTACTGGGGATCCAGCCTGTAACCTGGGCATATGCCCTGACCCGGAATCGAACCAGAGACTTCTTGATTCAAGGGTCGATGCTCAACTACTAAGCCACATTGACGTGGGCAGCTTTTTTTTTAAAATATTATTTTTAAATTACAGGTTACATTCAATATTAACTTGTATTAGTTTCAAGTGTACAGTATACTGCTTAAACAATTATATACTCTCCAAAGCAACACCCCCTGATGTTCCCAGTACCCAACTGGCAACATGCTTAGTTATTACAATATTATTGATGGTATTCCCTATGCTATACTTACATCCCCTGACTATTTTATAATTACCAATTCATACTGCTTAATCCCTTCATTTTTTCACCTGGCCCCCCAAACATCTTCCCCTCTGGCTACCATCAATCAGTCTGTTCTCTATCTACGAGTCTGTTTCTGTTTTGTTTGCTCATTTATTTTGTTTTGTTCTGTAGATTCCACATATAAGTGTAAGCATATGGTACTTGTGTTTCCCTGACTGACTTTAAAAAATATATTTTTTAATTGATTTTTTACAGAGAGGAAGGGATAGGGATAGAGAGTTAGAACCATTGATAAGAGAGAAACATCGATCAGCTGCCTCTTGCACACTCCCCACTGGGTATGTGCCCACAACCAAGGCACATGCCCTTGACTGGAATCGAACCTGGGACCCTTGAGTGTGCAGGCCAACGCTCTATCTACTGAGCCAAACCAGTTAGGGCACCTGGCTGGCTTTTTTCATTTAGTATAATACCCTCTAGGCCAGTGATGGCGAACCTTTTGAGCTCGGCATGTCAGCATTTTGAAAAACCCTAACTTAACTCTGGTGCCGTGTCACATATAGACATTTTTTGATATTTGCAACCATAGTAAAACAAAGACTTATATTTTTGATACTTATTTTATATATTTAAATGCCATTTAACAAAGAAAAATCAACCCGAAAAATGAGTTTGCGCCCTAACCGGTTTGGCTCAGTGGATAGAGCGTCGGCCTGCAGACTCAAGGGTCCCAGGTTCGATTCCGGTCAAGGGCATGTACCTTGGTTGCAGGCACATACTGAGTAGGGGGTGTGCAGGAGGCAGCTGATCGATGTTTCTCTCTCATCGATGTTTCTAGCTCTCTATCCCTCTCCCTTCCTCTCTGTAAAAAATCAATAAAATATATGGAAAAAAATGAGTTCGCGTGCCACCTTTGACACGCGTGTCATAGGTTTGCCATCACTGCTCTAGGACCTAGGGTCTAGGTCCATCCATGCTGTTGGAAATGGTAAGTTTTCAATCATTTTTATGGCCCAGTAATATTTCATTGTATATATGTACCATCTCTTCTTTACCCACTCATATATATCTAGAAGTGGAATTGTTGGGGCATAAAGCAATCTAATTTTTAATTTTTTGAGGATGCTCCACATTGTTTTCCCTAGTGGCTGCACCAAATCTGCATTCCCACCAACAGTGCACGAGGCTTCCCTTTTCTCCACATCCTTGCCAACAGTTGTTGTTTGAGGATTTATTGATGATAGCCATTCTGACAGCAGTGAGGTGATATCTCATTGTGGTTTTAATTTGTATTTCTCTTATGATTATTTAAGTTGAGCATCTTTCGTATGTCTATTGGCCATTTCTATGTTCGCTTGGGAGAAGGGTCTATTCAGGTCTTTTTCCCACTTTTTAATTGGGTTGTTTGTTTTTCTGGTGTTGAGTAGTCAGAGTTCTTTATAAAAGTTGGGTATTAACCCCTTATCAAATGTATCATGGTGAGTATTCTCCCAATCAGTAGGTCATCTTTTCATTTTTTGATGGTTTCCTTTGCTGTGCAAAAACTCTTTAGTTTGATGTAGTCCCATTTATTTATATTGCTCAGAGTTTTTATCATAAATAGGGGAATTTTGTTAAATGTTTTTCTGAATCTATTGCTATGATCATATTATTTTTATCTTTTATTTTGCTTATGAAATATATCATGTTCATTGATTTATATATATTATATCCTAGGAATAAATCCCACTTGGTCTGGTGCATGATATTTTTAATGTATTTGCTGAATTCAGTTTGCTAATATTTTGTTGACAATTTTTGCATCTCTATGTTCATTGGAGATATTGTCCTATAATTTTATTCCTTTGAAGTGTGGAGAGGGTAATCTTAAAAGTTATTTCTCCATTTGACTTTCTGTGGGGAAAAATAATAACATCGGGTACCATGTATGTGTCAAGCCTTGAGCTGGGCACTAAAAGTGTGTGTAATATACATGTAAATACACACACACACATACAGAGATACTTATTTTTTTAATCACATAGCCCTGCAAAATAGGATTAATTCCATCCAATGTACAGAGCGGAGACTGAAACTTAGAGGGAGGAACTGACCGACTTGAGGTCATAGAACATGGGAGAAGGAAATGGCGTGTGTGATCACCCCTCAAGTGGGGAACCGTGGAGGAGACCCTTGCAAGACCTCAATCAGTCTGCACTGTCCAGCCATTTGTACTAGGTGTCTGTCTGCTGCTGACCTCAGAGTGGCCCTCGAGTTCTAGTCTGGGACCCCGGAGACACTGGTGATGTTCAACTACCCTCTAGACATCTCAAGGGTTTTCTGGCTCCAATGTGACTAGGTACTCAGACAGCCAGTGACCAGGTAAGAGCCAGATAAGAAAGCTGAGTTAAGGGTAGAGACTAAATGCAATATTCTCTTCCTGGTCTTTCCCTCTGAAGTTTACCCATCTTTGAAGGTACAGACCAAGCTTCACTTCCTCTCAAAGCCCTCTCATCCTTAAACCTTGTTCTAGGGTTTTTGGTGCTGTTTTCCAAAGGGCTCTTGTGTTTGGGAAGCACTACAACCAGCCTGGAAGGAGGGCAGGGAAGAAATCGCTCTCCCACCCACTACGCTTTCTTTCTAGTGCTGCTAGCTTACCATTCTTGGGAAATACTTATTGAGCAATTAGTTGCAGAATAAGGGGCTCCATTGTAGAAGCCCTGGGTAGGGTGGCAGTAAGCCAGGCATAATGGGTATTTACCACTATTTTTGGTTACCACTTCCTTTCCTGTTCCCTGCCTTATGAGCAGAACCCACCTGCCACCATGGAAGCTGTAAAAGCCACCTACTCACTTGCCTAGCCTCCTTTGCAACTAGGTCTTGGACACATAGCTAGGCTCCACCAATTGGATAGGCTTATCCTAGACTTGTAATCAGGAGTTAATGCTTAAGGAGCTGCATGGAATCTATTCTGGTGATGGGTTAGTGCCATCTCAGTAGCTACATCTTGTTTCCAGAGGCAGTGGACGGGTCAGTTGGGTGGGAAGTGCAAACGGTGGTATCCAGTTTCTTTGGTGTCATGAGAAGTGTCTCCCCTGGGAAAATTCTGAGGTGGTATTCCTGGCTATGTTGTCTCTGTATCTGGTTTTCCAGCTCTCTCAGACTCTGTAAGCTATTTAATACCTGTTTAACAAATTCCTTTCTACTCAGATCAGCCAGAGTTTATTTCTATTCCTTACAGCTAAGACACATTGGGAGTTTTGGTCCTGGCTCTGCCATTGACTTGCTTTGTCCTTCAGAGTAAATCATGCACACTCTATTGGTCTCACTTTTATCCTCTGTTAATAGCAGCATTGCCAAATTGTTGATTCTACCCAACTTACATAAAGGATAGAGTGGATTGAATGTTATGACAGCAGTCGTTTGCTACTACAAAGAAACAGCTACATGATGATCACCTTCAGAGCTCACCACTGTTGTCATTTTGTGTCATGGCTTCTAGGAAGCTCTAGCTTTTTGCTTGCATTGCAGTAGCTTTATCCTGCATAGGTCTTCTGGTACAATTACTACTGGGTCCTTATTCCTTTGACCTGGTTTATAGTGTTTATGATAGCCATACCATTTATTCTAATGTAGTGATGTGATTGGTGATCTTTCCTGCAGCCATTTCACCCCTAATCCAATAAGGAGCTGCCATGTAGTCTTGTGGAGCTGCCCCAACCCTTACATCCAAGAATGGGCCCAGATTTGGCTTAAGCCAGGTAGCACACACCCTATATCCCAGGACACAATGATTGGTTCTAAAGTGGGTATGGACCCAAGTTAGAGTGAAGCTCAGGACTTTTGTTTAGTGATCATTGCTGCTGCAGTCATCCTGTGATTAGGGGAGCCAAGCTTAGGGTAGAGTGACTCTGTGGAAGGCAGAGTAGAGAGATAGAAAGAAGCTGGATGTTGCCTTGGTAAACTGCTTCAGTATTCATCTGAAACCTACCCTACTTCTTTTTATTTTTAAAAAATAAATATATTTTTTATTGATTTCAGAAAGGAAGGGAAAGGGGTAGAGAGATAGAAACATCAACAATGAGAGAGAATCATTGATCGGCTGCATGCCCCACACTGGAGATCGAGCCTGCAACCCAGGCATATGCCCTGACTGGGAATTGAACCTTGACTTCCTGGTGTATAGGTTGACACTCAACCACTGAGCCACGCCAGCCGGGCTAAAATCTACCCTGCTGATTTTTTTTTCAGTTGTTGAGCCAACAACTTCCTTTTATTAAGGCAATTGAGTTGGATTTCCTACTGCTTGTAACCAAAATCATCCTAACAAAGAAATCTATGAAATCTCAAGACATTTGGAGAAAGAGGTGAGATTAATTAATGAATAGATATTTGGGAAGCCTACAGACACCTTAAACTAATGTAGGCTCCCCACCAAAGCCTACCTCTTTTCCTATGTTCCCTCATCTTAAGAAATAGCTGCATCATTCACCTAGTTGTCCACGGTAGAAATAAACATGGAAGTCGTGCTAGACTATTTTCTCTCTCACCTGCAATTAAATCAGTTGTCATGATTTCTCCCTTCTAGATCTTTATTATCTCTGTAATCTGCCCTCTTTACAAAATATTTTATTGATTTCAGAGAGGAAGGGAGAGGGAAAGAGAGAAACATCAATGATGAGAGATAATCATTGATCGGCTGCCTTCTGCGCGCTCCTCACTGGGGATCGAACCCACAACCCAGGCATGTGCCTTTGACTGGAATTAAACCATGATACCCTGGTTCATAGGTGGATGCTCAATCATTGTGCCACGCTGGCCAGGACAATCTGCCCTCTTTAACCCATTGTCACTGCCCTAGTCCAGTGTTTCTGTGCCTCAGAAACTATTTCCCAGTGTTTGTGTGTCCCAGTATCTGTAGTTTTAAGTGTTGGCTACAAGTGCCTGTGTTTTTCACTGTTTGTGCTTTTCAGTCTGTACTAGTATGTCCCAATTTCTGAGGACTCGAGTGTTTGTGTGTTCCATTATCTGTGTACAACATTTGTATGTGTCAATATCTATGTGTCTCAATGTCTGCATGTCCAAGTGGTTGTTTGTATCAGTGTCTGTGCACCCTGTTTTCCTCTGCCTGGGTGTTTCAGTGACTGGGTCTCCCAGTGTCTGTACCTCCAAGTGCCTATGTGTCTCAGGGCTTTCTCCCAATGTCTATACACCCAAGTGTCTGTGTATCTCAATGCTTATGTATCCAAGTGTATTTGAACCTCACTGTAAGTCCCAATTTCTGTGTCTACCTCAACTGTGCACCAGTATCTATGTGTTGAAAAGACTGTGAGTCACAGTGTCTGTATATTTCCCAGTATCTATAATGTAGATCAGTGGCCGCCAACCGGTGGTCCATGGACCACTGGTGGTCCGTGAGGTCCGAAAGGTTGGTGACCGCTGTTGTAGATCATAGCCTCTCTGTACTTTGATGCCTGGGTGTCCTATTATCTGCGTTCCTCAGTTTCTATATGTTTTAGCATTTGTGTACCCCTGTAGCCATTTGCATGTTGCATGTGTCTCTTAGTTTCAGTGTTTCCATGTACCTCAGTATCTGTAGCCCAGTGTCTGTGTGCCTCAGTGTCTGTATCTATTGTTCGTTTCCCAGTGTCAGCATATTACTGTATGTTTCTAAGCTTCGTTTTTGTGTGCTTTAGCCTCTCTACCCCAGTTTCCTGTGTCCCAGTGGTGTGTATCCCAGTGTGTGTGTGTGTGTGTCTGTTCTAGGTTCTATGTGTCCTTCTGCCTGTGTATCCCAGTGTCTGTGTGTACCTGTGTAGCAATATATGGTCCCATTGTCTCTGTCCACCAGCATCCCTGTATGTTCTGATATCTGGTCTAGTGTCCATGTGTGTTAAATGTTGGTATGTGTCAGTGTCTCTGTGGATGTTAGTGTCTGCCTGTTTCCGAATGGCTGTGTGTATCTTAATATCTGCACCAGCAAGTTTTTGGTTGTGTTCCAATGTCTGCATATTTCAGTCTCCCAAGGTTTTTGTGTCCCAATGTCTGTGTTCTGGTGTCTGTGGTTTCCATTGTTTATTGTGGTCCAGTATCTGCATGTTCTTGGCCCCCATAAGTCTGTGAGTTTGTGTCCCATTCTTTATGAATTCCTGTGTTGTACATCCTATTAGTCTATGTGTTTCAGTGTCTGTGTATCCCCATCTCTGGGTGTCCCTCAGTCTCTGTTTATATTACCCTGCTTCTATGTCCTCATCTCTGTGTGCCCCTTATCTCTGTGTTTTAGTGCCTTATGCATCTTGTCCTTTAATGTACTTGAGTGTTTGCACATTCTGAGCCTCTGCAATCTACTGTCTGTGTCTCCCTGTCTCGGTGTGCCCATGGATCTTTGTGTCTCATTGTCTGGGCATGCAATGAGCCTCTGTGTTCAAGTGTTTGTGCATCCCTTTTTGTGCATCACTGAGTTTTTGTGTCTTCCTGATACTTTACAAGTCCTTGAATCTTTGCATGTTCCTGTGTCTTTGCATGTGATCTAATGTCTGTGCATCCTGTGTCTGGGTGTTCCTATCTCTATACTTCCCCAAGTTTTTGCATATCCCTGAACCTTGGTGATCCAGTTTAAGTGTATCCCAAAGTCTCTGTATTCCTGTGTATGGGTATCTTTTTCTGAGCATCTGTATTTGTGTCTGTGCTCATGAACCCACATATGCCTTCTTCCATGTGCCCTTTGTTGGTGAGTTCTTGAGTCTGTCTCTGGGACTTTGCTCCCCATGTCTGTGATTTGGTATTTATCTCACTTCTCCATTTAGTTTTCCCAGATTTTGACAGTGTCTTTGTATTATTGTTTCTTTAGTTGCTGTGGCTGTGTCTCAAGTTGTTCTGTTACTCAATAACTCTTTCTCCTTTTTAGCCCTTGATATTTTTCTCTGGGTCCCCATTACTGTGTTCTTGTTCCTATGAGTCTCTTTGTCAGGGTGTCTCTCTGCATCTGTTTCTTTTTCTGTCTGGCTCTGTCCCTGGCTTTGTTTTCAACTGACTCACCACCTCTGTGTCCCCATCTCTGTTTGTGTCTGGTATTGGGATCCACATCTTTTTATTTTAGAGCCACTATCTCTGTGTTCCTGTGTCTGATTCACAGTTCCCATCCTTTCATTTTCATTTGTAGCTTTGGTTGCCTGTTTGTGTGTCTCTATTTCTGGGTGTGCTCAGGTATATCTAGATTCTGTGTCTTTGCTTCCCTGCTTTTCTGGATAGATTTCCTTGTCACTGTGTCTCTGACCATTTGCTTATGTTCTGTGTATCTGTTTCTATGTGTCTATCTTGATCCTACCAGATGTGTCCCTGTGTTTCTGTTCTTATGTTTAGCTTGTATCCAAATGACTGTATTTGTGGATCCACATGCCCATTTCTACTTTTTCTAGGAGCTCTGTCTCTGAATTCCTGTGTCCCTGCCACAGTGTCCCCATTATACCTGGAATCCACTTGCCTGTCCTTATATCTCTGTTACTTTGTCTGACCCCCATCTCTTTGCTGGTTTTTGTCACTGTTCACGTGTCTGCATACCCATGTCTTTGTCACTGGATCTCTAAATATATAAATCTGTTCTGTTGTCTCATTCTTAGTGTGTTCCTCTGCATGTGACTGTGTCCTTGAGTCTTTGTCACCAAGTATGGGTCTGTGTAACGTCTGTTTCTACATACTTGTAGGTCTCTGGCCCTGTGTTCTCTTCTCATCCCCAACACCATATACACAAGTCAGCATGTCAGTGTATCTGTCTGTTTCTACTTCTTTCTCCTTGGTGTCTTGGACTATGGTCTTGACTGATGCCTCCTGGTTACCTTTGTCTTTATGTACTGCTGTGTGTCTTGACACTTCTGCTCCTGTGTCTGGATCTCTGTGCATATGTATCTCTTAGTTTGTATGTTGTTATGTTTCAGTGTCTTCATAATAGTCATTGTGTGCCTATCCCTGGTGATCTTGTTTTTGTCTCCCTGCCTCTCTGTGACAGGAACAACACCTCAAAATGGGGATATATAGGCCTAGCAAGAGAACTCTGGGTTTATGTCCCTGATGCTCTCACTCTGGCTCCCTGTCCCCCTCTTTGTATGCCTATGTTTCCCTATGTCTATTCTCTTAGTTTTGAGATCCTTATGCCTTGTGTTTCTGAATGTCTCTACCACAGTTTCTCCATCTGTGTCTGTGTCCTTGTTGGTGTCCTTGTGTGTGATCCTGTCTTTAGTTGTATGTATGTGTGCGTGTGTCTCCTGCTGTGTCATTGGTTCCTTTTTGTTCATTCATTCATCCATTCATTCAGCAAATATTTACTAAGTACCTATTATGTGCCAAGCACTGAGGATACATAGATGATTCAGAAAAGGTCCTTGCCCTCAAAGAGCTCACAGTCTAAGTCAGGGATCCAGACAAGTAAACTGATAATTACTACATAGTATGATAAATGCTATGAGCTTGGATGGGATGGGGTGAGCTTTAGGAACATAGACGGGGACTGAATTTAATCCAGAGAGGGGCTAGGGAAGGCCTTCTAGAGAAGATGACAACTAAGACTTGAAGGATGTGTAAAATCCACCTACATGAAGACAAGGAACAGGGTTTCATGCAGAAAGAAAAACACATGCAAAGGCCCAGTGGTGGGAGAGAACATGGTTTGTTAAGGGAACCCCAAGAGCCTTAAATATACCATGGGAGCCAGAGAAGGTTGTGGGTAGGGCCAGCTGCTCTGTCAGTTTTTTGTTTCAAGAAAGTCATCTCTAAAGCTGGTGTGGAGTATGGATTGAAGAGAGTGGACACTGGAGACAGGAAGAACTGTGAGGAGGCAAGAGTCCCTAAGTCTCTAGGTCCATAGATACGCATGTCTGTGTGTGTTTGTATGTCTTTGTATATGTGTCACTTAGTGTATGTGTATGTGTGCTTCCCTGTGTGTGTCTTCACGCTCCTAGGTCTTTGTTTCTGGCTCACCCCTTGCCCTGGCCTCTGAGTCTCCCAAATTCAGGTTTCCTGGTGCTGGGGTTCAGGGGCCATCACAGGACATAGGCAAGGTAGGGGCGGCCCAGCAGCTGTTGTACATGAGAGCGGTTCACTAGCCAGCAGGAAGACCAGCGGGGCAGCAGCCTTGGTGAGTCCTTTAGCAGCTTCTTGCCTAGAATCACAGGCACATCTGGGCCTTGGTGCCTCCGCAGGAATGGCCCCGTAGACCCTGCCACCAGTTGGATATCTGCGTGCTGGAACTGCCCTGAGGGAGGAAGGTGCAGAACCAGTCAGGGCACTGGCCTGAGTCCCCACTGAGAACTCTGAAAAGATCCTAATGCAGGAAATCTGAAGGAAAAGAGGGAGGGATGAGGGGAAGCAAAGGCTTGGAGGAGGGAAGAGGCTGGATGTTGTGGGAAATGAGCAACCAAATGGGACAGGAGTGTATTATGGAAGGAGTGTATCAAGGCAGCAGAAGAGGAATAGTCAGGTGTGGAGGCAGAGAGGGCAGATTGGAGGGAAGGACAGGAGGGGAGTGGGGAGGCCCAGAGGAAGTAAGAATATATGTCCAACCCAGCATCACTGCCCAAACTCTTTGGTGTGGGCCTCTGCTCAGGTTCTGCCAATGTCTTCTGACCTATAGTCTGACTTCCTGCAGTCCCCCTTCACAGAAATCCCAGAAGGATCTTTGTTACACTCATATCTGACTGTATCTTTCTCCTGCTTATAACTTTTTATAGTTCCCCACTGTCTTCAGGATAAATCCAAACTCCTCATCCGGGCATTCTGCTCTGACCACTCAGGCTCCATTTCTTCTAACCTCCATCCCTTTCCTCTACAACTTTTGGTCAGCCTTTTGGACTATGGGTCTCTCTCCTCCAGGCGATTTTTCTTTGGCTCTAAGGCTGGGCAAGGTGCTCCACTCTGGGTTCCTCCATTGCCTTGGTCTGCTTTATATCAGCACTGATAGGTCCTGGGATCACTATCCAGGTCTGGGTCTGTATTCTCCCCAGGCCAGGAGCTCCCCGAGGGTAGACCTTGGCTCTGTTTTTCTTTGTAGTTGAGGGGCGGGTAGGGCAGGGTCCTGGGTGCTCACTGGCCTTTCACCTTGGCAGAGTCTCTCTTGGGACTGGTGCTCCCTGGCCCTTCTCAGCCTCAGCAAACACTTACCCAGCAGGCCACGGGCCAAGGTGCTAAGGCCTGAGCCATTGACCACATAGAACCCCAGATGGGGGAGTTGCAGGCTGTTGGGGTGCCTGTAGCGGTGCCGGAGGATTAGGAACTCGAGGTGGCGCCCAAGGCGGAGGGTGAGGCGGGCTGCAGCAGCCACGTGGAGCTCCAGCTGGGACCTCTTCAGCAGGGCAGGCTGGTCCCAGGACAGAAGCAAGGTACCCTCGCCTTGCACAGATATGGAATTGCGAGTGATGTTGATAGTGTAGGCCCGGGGTTTGTCTGTGGTGACTGTGATGATCTGAAAGTAGGTACGGATCTGGTCCCTGTGGCCTGGCCTTGGTGGTGCCCCAAGCAGCTGTCCATGCACATGCAGCCCTGGAGAGAGAAGAGTCCGTGCCTGGAGCGTGGTCTTTCACATAGTCATTTATTTGGTCACCCACAGCTCAGACAGGGCCCAGGGCCCTGATTTGTGGTTAGAGAGCTAGCTCCTGGGGAAAGTGCTTCTACCACAGCCCTTCCAGCTGCTCCTTCCTGTACAATGCATGGGCATAATTGTAGCTTTCATATGTTCACCCCAGTGGGGTTGTTTGCACACATGTGTTTGCTTCTGAGTGTGTAAATTTATGTCTGATTATGTTTACATGGGTATCTCTGGACCTACCAGTACATCTGTACATATTTGGGGAAGGTGCTATGTTAGATTATCTATTTTTTTTTGGTTGTGTGTTTATGTGTGTTTCTGGATATGTTAGTGCTACATGTCTTGGTGAATAGTTTATGTTGTGTGTTCCTGGTTGTGTGTTGGTAGATACTGATGTGTATCTGGGTGTCTCATGGTGAGTATTTGTGTGCATTGGTGTGTTTTGTATGTCTAGAGTAGCAGAGTATGTGTGCCTGTGAGTGTTGAATTCCTGAGTATTGGGATGAATCTGGGGTATCAGTGCATGTATGTCTGAGTGTGCTGATGTTTGTGTCATTGTGTATATCTGAGCATGTATTGTATGTCAATGTGGATCTGGGTACATAGTTATATGTTACTGTGTGTGGGTATGGAGGATGTCAAAATATGTGTCTGGGTTTATATTTGTGTGAGTTACTGTGTGCCCTAGTGTATGTATATACATATATGTGAGTGTGTTGATGTTAGAGTACATTTATGTGTGTTTTCATGTGTCTGGGTTTTACTTGTGCTATGTGTTTGTAAGGATTAGTCCAAAGATGTCTGGGGGTATTGGACATGAGTATATCTGACTATGGTGTTATATGGAGTGGAGTCCTTGGGGCTCTCACCTGCCTTTGGGTCATCTATGAGCTGTAGCAGGTCCCCTGGGCGCCCATCCAGTGTGAAGCATATTCTCTCTTCTGAACGTGGGATGTGGACCACAAAGTGGGGGTCACCATCCACTGTAAGGCAGGAGACAAAATTCTGAGATTATGGCCTTAGAAGTAATGGGTTGGGGGAGAGGACAGGGAGAGGAGGGGAATGTAGGAGGCCATGTCTATATCCCAAGAGAAAGCCCAGCCCCATTTTCAGTGCACAAGCTGTCCTATACTCACACAGTACAGTGACAGTGGCTGGCTTACCTGAGGATGAGAAGGTGAAGATGCTTGGTAACATGCCTGCAAAGGAGAGGAGGACTGTGTTGGTAAGAGACTGATCTATCAAATTTCTAGGAACTCTGGAACACTCTGGCCTCTCAGTCATCTCCTCCCAGATACGGGTCAAATTCCTGAGCTTACATTTAAGTCTTTTCTGGAATCTAGCCCCTGTCTAGCTCTTCGCTCTTCTCTTTATGATCCAGCCCAACTGAACTATTCTTATGCATGTCCTGCCTGCTCTTTCTAGTGACCCATTGCTTTTGTTTTCCTCTGCCTGGAATGTTTTCTTTTCCTTAGCTACCAAGGATCCATTTCTAGTTATCTTTCCAGGCCAACTCAAATGCTATTTTCTCTTACTCTCTGCCTGGTAGGTAGAATCCTAAGATGGCACCCAAGATTCCCCAGTTTACACACCCTGTGAAATCTCCAGGACTGTGATATGATGATATATCACTCCCATAAAAAGGTTATGTTATGTGGTTCGGTTGACCTTAAAATAGGAAGATTATCCAGATGGGCCTAACCTAATCACATGAGCCCTTTAAATATGGGTCAGAGAAGTCAGAGAGATTTGAAGTATGAGAAAGATTTGACATGAGATTCTCCATGGCTGTATTTAAAGATGGAGGGGACCATGTGGCTAGAAATGCAGAAGAGCTCTAGGACACGAAAGTGGTCCAGGTGGCCTCTAGAAGCTGAGAGTGACTTCCAATCAACAGTCAGCAAGCAGACAGGGATCTCAGTCCTACAAACACAAGGAATTGAATTTTTCCAACAACCTGAATGCACTTGGTAGATGAGAACTTAATCTGATAGACACCTTTATTTCCATTTTTGAGACCCTAAGCCAGTGATGGCGAACCTATGACACGCGTGTCAGAGGTGACATATGCGAACTCATTTTTTTGGTTGGTTTTTCTTTGTTAAATGGCATTTAAATATATAAAATAAATATCAAAAATATAAATCTTTGTTTTACTACGGTTGCAGATATCAAAAAATTTCTATATGTGACATGGCACATATAGTTAAGTTAGGGTTTTTCAAAATGCTGACACGCCGAGCTCAAAAGGTTCGCCATCTCTGCCCTAAGCAGAGAATCCAACTAACCTGTGCCCAGACTTCTAACATACAAAAACTGTGAGATAATTAAAGGGTGTTGCTTGAAGTTACTAAGTTTGTGGTAATTTGTTAAGCAGCAATGGAAAACTACTGCATTGCCTCTCCTCTGGACTCACACAATGCCTATGAGAATGCTAACTGAATGGAAATGAAAGCTTAGGGATCTTTGTCAAGTGGAGTTCCTTGTTCACCTTTGGCTAGCCCTGCAGAGCTCCCCTGAGATTCCATGCTGCCTCCAGGTCCTCCCAGGATCTCTTCAGAATTGCCTTCCCAATGTGGATTTCCTGCCAAGTGCAAAAGAAATGGAATACATTTTTCACACTCTTAAGGCAAAGATGCTCTGGACCTACCAAAGGGCATACTTGCATTCTGATTAGGAGTGTCCTCATTGGCTTTCCAATTTGACTGGCATATTGCCAAGACTAGGACCTTATGCTCTCCACAGCATCGTAGTCTTTCAAGCTCATTTATGCTCAAAATTCTTCCTCATAGCACTCATTCATTCATTCAGGCACTGTTTAGGCATCAGGGATATAGTGGTGAATGAGGTAGTCATGATTTTTGACCTGATGAAGTTCATATTTTAATCAGGGAGACAGACATAAGTGAAATAATAATTATCAATGGTGATATCCTATATATAATAAAGAGCTAATATGCTAATTAGACCAAACAGCAGAACGACCATCCGGAAGGTCCAAGATGAAGCTGGGGCTGTGAGAGCCCACCAGGGCTGCAAGGCTGCAAGGGCCGGCCAAGGCTGTAAGGGGCTGTGAGGGCCAAGCGCCTTGCACGAGTTCTGTGCATTGGGCCTCTAGTATACTATAACAAATAATAGAGTGATTGGGGGAGTTAACACATACTTGCCATAGTCTGGGGTGGTGGGATGGGTGGAAAGGACATCTGAGTTGAGATCAAAGTCATGAGCTGGAGTGTGAGTAGCAACAGAAAAGATGAGGGTGGTAGGAAGGGGACAGGGCAAGACAGGTCAGAGAGATTATCAAGCAGAGGGAACAGCTTGAAAGAGGTCCCTGAGTGGAGGTGCAAGTGGGAGCAGGGGCCATTGGAGGGCCAGAGAGGAGGCCAGTGGGGCTAGAGTTCAGAGAGTGAGTGGGAGAAGGTGAGGTCAGAGAGGTATGGGGTAGAGAGAAGGCCATGAAGTCCATAAATAGGACTTTGGGCTTCATTCTAGGTGTGAAGGGAAAATCTTAAGGGGTTAACTAGGGAAGGGAAATGAAGTAATCTATGTGTTAAAATATCTGTTTGGCTGCTGTGGGAGAATGGCTAAGAGTTTCTCTAAAGAGAGCAGGGAGGCCAGTAAGGAGGCTGGAATAGTTGTCTAGGTGAGACACAATGGTATTCTGTCCTACAGTAGTGATCATCGGGGTAGTGAAAAGTGGGTGCGTTGGCAAATATATTAGAGGTAACATTGTCAGTAACTGAACATGGATGAGATGTTGGGAGGGGGTGGTGGTGAGGGAGAGGAGCATGTCAAAGATGTCATGCCCAAATTTGTGTCCCTGTGACTTACTGCACCCCCAAGTGATTCTAATCCTGCCCTATAAGGTCACCCAGGAAATGTCACTCCTCTCAAGAAAGCAGAATAGTGGAGTAGGGAAGCACATTCAGTCTGGGACCAGATTATGTAAATTCAAATCTCTTACTATCAGTGTGACATGGAGCAAGTTACTTCACCTCTCTGTGCTTCAGTTTCCACAGGTGTGAAATGCAGATACTAAGAATTTATTGTGAGGCTTAAATGAGGGACTAAAGTAGAGCTCAAAATGTTAAGTGTTATTATTTCACAGTTTTGGGGAAATTTAAAGATAATTGTCATCATCTTCCCTAATTTTGATACCCCTTTCATTAAACAGTGCTGTTCACACAACACAAAAGAACTAATCAGACCTTCCTTGCCCAGTGATGCTCCCATTTATAACCCCACACCCTCCCCTACTTGGAAAGCATGAGCAGTTGTTTTTTCCAACACAGCAAATGTCAAAGCCCCAGCTTGTTTCTGTTTAGCCTCCTCAGTTTTAACATCCCTTCTCTCCTAGGGCCTCATTCTGTGCTTATGTGCTGAGGCCCAGAGAAGCTAAGTAGCTGGTTCAAAGTTTCAAAATAAGCAAGCAGCTATACTATCACTGGAATCTGCACAAGTCTTGCACACTCCTAATTCCTGGTGCTCTCCATTCAGACCTCCCTCTCATGACTTTCCCTCTTGCCCATGACACTCACCATTTTCGTCAGGAGTGAGGAAGGTATAGAAAGCCGGTGGGTTCAAGGACTCCACAAACTTGGACTCCACCATTGACTCAGACAGTAGCTCCAGTTCCTCAGGGAGAATGAGCAGGCTGACTGCCTCAGGGAGGGTGCTAGAAGGCAGCAAGACTGGCAGGTTTTGGGGGCTGCCTTCTGGCATAGGCTTGGAGCTGTTGGGTAGACCCATTGTTGGTACTCCTGACACAGATGGTCCCAGAATTTCCCCTGTGCTTTGGGGCCCTGACAGTAGGCCATGCTGATGCAAGAGCCTTCCAGGGGGCAGCAGAGAGGGCAGTGTGGGGTGAAAGGGAGTAGGGATGGGTTCTCCAAGGACAGGGGTTGTTGTGTTACTGCTGGGGCTTGTGGGATTTGAGATTGTACTTGGGACTGTGCTTAGGCTCTGAGGAGGTGGGGGCCTGGGTCTGACAGGTCTGGAGGGTAATGGGGTTTTGGGTTTATTGGGGATTGGTGTCCTAGGTTTAGAAAGCAATAAGCTTGGGGAAGTTTGATGAGGTGGGACACTAGGTTTAAGAGGTGATGGGACTTTAGGTGTCTTGGGTAAGAGGATCCCAGGTCTAGGGTATGACAGGTTGCTTAGGGTCTTGGGAACAGGAACCTTTGGTCTGGTGTGTGGTGGGTATTTGGGGATCTGAAGTGTGGAGACACCAGGCCTGGGCCGTGGCAGATTTTTGGGTGACTGTGATGTGAGTACCTTAGGCTGGGGGTGTGAGGTGGCATCCAGTTTACGTTGTGATGGAGCACCAGGTTTGGAATGCAATGAAGTGACATGTTTCATAGTGCCAACTTTGGACTGGAATGGGGTTCCAGGATTCATAGGTGGAACTTGTGTCTCAGAAATTATGGGTAATAGGGTCCCAGAATTCTGGTGAGGTGGAATGCTGGGCTTCATAAGCACAAAGGCATCAGAATTTGAGGGCACAAGGGCAGCAGGTTTTGTCCTGAGAGTTGGCTGAGCCAAGGTGCCAGAATTGTGTTGTGCTGGAATTTTGGGCCTTGGGTGTGCTGGGGTGGATACGGAGCTAAGGCTTTGACCCAGGGGCTCCAAATCCCTGGAACTGCCCATCTTCTTTGTAGAGGCAGTAGTTGAGGATAAGTAAAACTTTGAGTTCACAAGCCTTGATTTGGGAGAGATCTTGGGCACCAAGGTTGGCCGGGCTGTGCCTGCCCCTAGGCCATGCCTGCTGGTGGAAGAGGGCATGATGGTTCCTGGCCCAGTTGTGGTGGAAGTCTGCCTTCTGGCCTTCTCACTGGCCTCCTTGGGCTGCACCATGACCAATGAAGTCAGAGGTGTGACAAAGTTGTATTCAAGGGACAGGTTGAGGACTTTGGCAGCCAACAAGTGACGAGTGGTGGTGTCACGGGCTCGGAAGCGTGCCTCCAGCAGTTCTCCAATGGTGACATAGGCCCAGAGGCGGCGGATGAAGTGGGCTACATTGGGGGCTGGTTCACCTGGGCAACCAAAGGCCTTCTGGCTGCTGTTGGTGGCCACCTCACTGTGGCGGGCCACGAGAAGCTGACCTTTGGGGCCACGGGCTGCCAGGTGGATGCCCAATTCCTGCTCACCTGGCTGCACCAGGCCTGCCACCACCAGCTCTGAGCCACCAAAGTAGTTGGGGAAAAGAGCCCAAGGGGAGGCCCCAACCAAGCCGCCCAGGTAGTCCAGACGCACATCTGCCAGCAGAGGCATGGAGATCTCCTCATAGAGGCCCTGCAGCTGTAGGGCTGCATCGGTGTCTTCGTATATGCGCCGGGCTGCTCCTCGATTCTCCAGGGACAGGCGACGTAGCAGTGGGAAGTCAGCATCATCCCCAAAGGCCAAGCTGAAAAGGGCCACTCTGTTGTCCAGTGCCTGACGGACATTGGAGAGGATCACACTGGGAGTCGTCACACCAGCGGTGGGCTCCCCGTCTGTCAGGAAGATGATGAGAGGGATCCTCCCCACACTGGAGCCCCTCCCAGGCTCCTGGTTGCTATGGTTCAGCACTGAAGCAGCTGCCAGCAGAGCTGTGTTGATGTCGGTCCCTAATTGGGGAGCAGACTGTGAGACCATCTTTTCTAGTTACTTCTACCCCTATTGCAGACACACTAGACACCTCACCAATTTCCTAGTCATATCACCTGATCTTTGCTCAAACTCTTTCTACTGTTTATCCTTCCCGAGTCCCCACCTCCGCACAGGCTTCCTGAGAGCGGACAGTGGGGCGCGCATGTCCTTGGCTTTTCTCACTCCCTATCTCAGACTGTGCTTTGCCTGTTTCTAGGAGGGAATGTTTCATTCTCTAGTCAGATTGGCAGCTCCTCAAGGACAGTACCCCACACTTCCAGGGCAAGAAAGGGCCGAATTGACAGGAAGCGATGATGGGTGGGGAGACTTCAGTAATTGTTTGAGAAACAATTGATCAAAAGCCAGAATCAGGACAGCAACTTACTCAAAGGCTTGGAAATAAATATCTAGATTATTGATTAAAAAACAACAACTCTTAGCAAGTTCTTCTATGTGCTTTAAAGAACAGGAAACTTAGATTTAAAGGGGGAATATGCTCTAAAACAAATGGCGAAATCAGCTGTGCTATTTCCACTAGGAAAAGAAACCCAGAGGCACTTATTTGTGTAAAATGTAATCATGATATTCCGGGCACTGTGAGAGGTGAGGTGGATGGGGGAATGAAGGGAGCATTTTAAGAATTTCCCACATCACCACAGCCTGTCCATTTGCGTGGGTAGGTCTAATACTTACAACCATCAGCTTCCATGTGGCCCAGGTAGTCCTTGGCACTGTGTACATTCTGGATGGTGGCCTGGATGGAGCCTCCAGCTTTCCAGACACTAACCGTGTCAGAAAAGGAGATGATGTTGAAGTAGTCGTTGGCCCGCAGGTCACCAAGAATCACATTCATGGCCTTTTTAGTCTGTGGGATATGGACAAAGTGAAGGAGATGGACCAAGACTTGAGGTCTTGCTCAAGTTTGAAAGGCTCTTTGTGTACAGGGTACTAAGATCTAGGACTCTCTGATCCCAACATCCTGTGGGTATAGGATTCTCAGATCAAAATGCTCTATAGGCTCTATGGCCCAAAACCCAGAACGACACTATCCAATGGCAACTTCTAGCCATGTGGAGTCTTTAAAAATGTAAATGTTAGTTAAAACCAAAGAAAAATTTTATAATTCTATTAGTTTTTTTTTCACTTGCAGTAGCCATATTTCAAGTGGCCAGTGGTTACTGGACTGGAAACTTCAGAATTTTAAAATAATTCCATCATCAAGAAGGTTCTATTGGATAGTGGTGGTCTGGAAGGTTCAAGCTCTATGCTTCCAGAGACTTAGGATTCATGTGTTCTATGGACCCCATGACCCAGAATTCAATGATTCCAGGGCCCTAAAGTTTAAGAGCTCTGTGATTCCAGGTCTTTATAGCTGTCTTTCAATGACCTTGCATGCTTGGTTCTGTTTCATCTAATCTGTTCTTCTACATCACCCTCTGTTTCTTCCAGTCTGGTCTTTTCACCAGCCCCCAGATAACCCAAATTCTATTTTGTCTCCACAACTGTTGCTCTTGTTGTGTCCTTTAGACAGCAGACCTTCCCACTTCCCCTTTACTTATTCATATTTTCACTGTTCCTTCAGTTGCTCCTTCTCTGGGCAGCCCTTCTTTGAATGCTTATTCTGACCCATGCCATTCACACCCAGCCATTCTTTTTCCCAGGCTGTTTACTGACTGTTTTATGTGGAATATTTTCATTCTCCATCCAGATATTGAGCCCTCTGAAAACAAGGCTTAGAATACTTTTTCCTCTTGGCTCCCTTCTCATGACACTACTTAGCATAGGGCTAGGCCCATAAGAATTGGGAACTGTGTTTCTAACTAGCTCTGAAGTCTATAGGGGGTTCAGTAAATAGGGCATGTGGGTTCTAGTATTAGGTACCATTTATAGGATACTTCTATGTTCAAGGAACTGTGAAAAATGCTTTAAGTGCATCAGCTCATTTAATCCTCACAGCAACACAATGAAGAAGATACTAATATTATCCTCATTTTACAGGTGATGACACTGAGGCTCAATAAACAGGGTAAATAGGTTCAAGTCTATAGGAAGTTCAGTAAATAGGGTATGTGGGTTCTTATGATGCTGGACAGTGGCAGTGAGCCACAGTTCCCAGTCAGCAGCACAATCATGAGGGTAAGCAACAGACACTCTACAGTATTTTTTTTGGATATTGTGTGTTGTGCTTTCACATCCCATCGTGTCACAAAAGGTCAGTCTATGTCATCTGTTTCTGGTGAGAAGAAGATGAGGAAGGCAATTACTCTTGAGATGAAACTCAAGATAATTGCCCAGTTGTAGGCTCATGTAAGCCCTTTGAGCACATTTAAGGCAGGCTATGATTTTTGGTAGGTTAGTTGTATTAAATGCATTTTGACATGATATTTTCAACTTATGATGTGTTTATTGGGTACATAACCCCATCATGGGTTGGGGAGCATCTGTACCTTGTAACAGAGTAGTCCCAGTTATTCCCTCCTGTCTCTTATAACATTGCTGTGATTAATTTCACTTATCAGTAGGCTATATTCACTGAATACATTATTGCTATTATTATTTTGAACAACCTGTTTTCTGTTAGATAAATTAATTAAAAAGTAAAATATTTTATGTTACCTTTATTTATTCCTTCTCTAACACTCTCCCTTTTTTAATGTAGATCCAAGTGTCTGAGATATACTATTTTCCTTCTCTCTGAAGAATTTCTTTAAAATTTACCTGTTTGAGGCAGGTCTACTAGCAATAGTTCCCTCAACTTTTGCCTGGTTGATAAAGTATTTCTTTCACTTTGGATGGATAATGATGCTGTACACAGAATTGTAGGCTAGGGTTGTTTCCCCCCCTCCCCCCTTAACACTTTAAACATTTTACTCCACTTTTTTTTTTTTTTTTGCTTGCGTGGTTTCTCAAGAGAAACCTGATGTAATTCTTATCCTTGTTCCTCCATAAGTAAAGTGTTATTTCCTATGAGCTTTTTAAAGGATTTTCTTTTTGTCTTTGATTTTCTGAAGTTTGAATAGGATGTGCCTATCTGTGGATTATTTGGTATTTCCTGTTTAGAGTTCTTTGACCTTCCTGGACCTATGATTTGATGGTTGGCATTTATTTTGGAAAATTTATATCTATTCATGCCTTCAACTATTCCTTCTGTTACTGTCTCTCTTTCTTCTCCTTCTGTTATTCTCATTACAACATATGTTACACTTTTGTAATTGGATGCAGTTACTGGATATTCTGTAGGATTTTTTTCATTTTATTCTTTGCTTTTCAGGTTGGGAAGTTTCTAGTAACATATCTTCAAGCTCATCGATTCCATGTTCAGGCTCCTAATGAGCCCATCAAAGATATTCTTCATTCCTGTTACTGTATTTTATATATCTAGAATTTCCTTTTAATTTTCTCAGCATATCTATATTTGTTTACATTGCCCATTTGTTCTTGCATGTTGTCCACTTTCTCCATTACAGCCCTTAGCATATTGGTTAATTATTTAAAATTCTCACTCTGATCATTCCAACACACCAGTCTGGTTCTGATGTTGATTTATCTCTTCAGACTGTGTATTTTCTTTTAACATGTCTTCTAAATTTTTTTATTTTATTTATTTATTTATTATTGCTTAAAGTATTACAAAGAGTATTTCTTCTAAATTTTTGTTGAAAGCCAGAGATGATGTATCAGGTAAAAGGTGCTGAGGAAAATAGGACTTTAATATCAGGTTTTCTGTTTACCTGGCTAGAAGTGAAATTGTGTTTGCCAGTTGCTGCAATTGCAGGTGTCAGAGGCTAATATTTCTTTTAGGATCCTTGTTTTTATCTCCTCTGTTTTGTCTCCTCTCCTTTGTCTTGTGTATCCCTAGAGATCCTTTCATAAATTGTGTGTAGGCTTCCAGTTATTTCAGCTGACACCTCCTATTGCTCTACAAAAGACATGTTGATATAGTGGCAATGTGTTGGGAGAGGGGAAGCATTGCATAGCTCTATCATTATGACTCACTCTTCTAGGGCAACTGTGCCCCTGGTATATGACCATCACAAGTTCTCCTCAGCTTAAGAGAAATAGGAAGGCTAGAAAGGTTTGGAGTTAGCTATATCTTTTCCTCTATAAAGAAGGCTAAAGGGAGACAATTTTCAATATCTACCTACCCCAAGTTTGGCTACACTTTGGTAAAACAAAAGTCAGTTAGCCTTAGGTCCCATGGACTCTGTGGTTCAGAACTTCAAAGTATAAAGGCTATACTGTCCCAGAACACTTGAACCTTATAACTCTAGACACCCAGAGTACCATAGCTACAAATACTGCTTCCAGAACATTAAGGATTCAGGCTCTAAAGTCAAAATCTTTTTGGCTGACTGCTGTTTCAAGGGTGCTTTGGGAGAAGGGATACAAGATTTAAGTCTAGATGGAACAGGACTCCATGGTTTCTATGCACTACAGTGCTAGCACACTGCATTTTTCTGGCTTTGAAGTAAAAAATAACAATTTAAAAGCCTGTGGCCTTGGAAATGTTCAGAGTCTAAAATGTCTAAGGTTTTATTTATGTTTTGACTCACGTGTTTGATACCAGAGCACTCTAGCTCAGAGACTCTACAATTCTGGGACCGTCTGAGCCCAGGAGTTTTGTGGTGCAGGGTCTCAATGGTTCAGGCCCCATAGTCCAATGTTTCAATGTTCCTCATGTTCTGTGGCTCCAGGTCTACAGGGCTCCTGGTATGTGAGGTACCAGGACCCTAAAGTGGGGCCAGGCCTGTAAGATCAAAGCTGGTGGGATGATAGAGTCTCTGGCCCCAGCGACCCAGGTTGCAGCTCTGCCTGCTTGTGAGACTTAACAAGGAGAGGCCTGAGAGGTCGCCAGGCTGTGTATTACCTGCTTCATCTTGGTACCAAACATGGAGCCGCTCACATCAATAACGAACACCACATTTTTCTCCACCGGTGGAAGGCCTCTGGGGGCAAAGTAGTGAATAAAATAGCCATCGTAAATCTGGACAGAAGGAACGAAAGCACAAGAACAGTGAAAGCTGATGTAAATCAGGCCCCCTCTGAGTCTCCTACACACCACCCCTTCCCGGCCTGGGCCTTATCACTGTTTCTAGTTAGAGAGGCGCGTGTGCCTGTTTCTTCCACGTCCCTCTCCTCCACCAGAACCGTGTCTCTTCTGCTCGGACTGTCAGCCCAGGACCTGCCCCAGAGCCTGGAGCCTGGCTGGGGGCCCAGGGCTCCAAGGAGCAGGATCTCTGTAAAATGTGAGTTCCTGTCCATGAGAGCTGGGCTCGCACAGTCTTGAGGGCCCCTGGGGACCTTTTGCCTGGGCTCCAGGAACTTAACTATTGTTTTAACCTCCCTCTATAGAGCGAGCCTGGGGCCCAGCTCCATGGCTGCCAGGGGCTGGGAGTAGCAGGGCCTCCCTCTCCTCCTTCAGCCTCCTTTCTGCTGTTGCTGGGCAGAGCAGGGAGGGGAGGAGGGAGCAGAGGCTGAGTGAGCTGTTTGTTCAGAGGGGATTGGTTAGACCAGGTGCAGAGGCCTGAGGCTGTGGGGGCTGTGATTGGCTGCCGCCCCCTCCCACTACTCCAAATCTCCCTGTGCAGAGCCTGGGGGCTGGGACAGCCAGGGAAGGAGAGGGGGGAGCTGGGAGGGCCCCCTGACCAGTGTCAGCTCAGCTTAGGGAAGTATGGGCTTGCTGAGGGTCTGAGCTGCCCAGCAGCCTGAAGCTGGCTGTGCCCTGGGGTAAACAGCCACTTCTCGCTGCCCTGCAGGCACCCTCTGGTCACAAGGCTGGGACACTATGTCCCCTTCTCTCCGGGGATCTCAGAAGACACGGGAGGACATCTTGGCCTTCCCCGCCACCCCAGCCTTTGAGTTAATTCCCAAGTACACGTGCAGGCTCTGTGCCCACTTTTCCCGGCACCATACAGCAGTCCCCAGAGGCCTGGGCCCACCCCCCCACACCCCCCCGCAACTGCCCAAGCCAAGAGCAGAGGCCAGCAGCCCTCCTCTGCTCCTCCCCTACCTGGCTAAGCCAGAGCTTCTGGAGAAATCACACACCCATCCCTCCATGGTCCCAGGCTCAATGGTGGCCCCACACCTCACATCCTATAAGCCAGAGGCACAACGCAGGTCACCAAGCTCTCACTCACCTCAGCTGGCATGCCATCCACTCTCAGGACATATCTCCCTCCCCTCCTCATGAAGGAAGTTCAGGACGCCAGACCATGTCCCTTGGACTGCCCACCTTACCCTTGCTCAGGGTCCACATCCCCATATACCCCTTCTCTCTACTGAAAGACAAGAGAGTCCCACCCTGGACCCCATGGACTCCCAGCCTCTAGCACCTGCTCCACCAGTCAGGCCCCTGCACTCCAACCCAACCCGCATACCCTACATGGTCTTCTTTAGAATAAAAATGTTTATGTGTTTTCCATCCACTAAGACAAGCCCCATTGATCCCAATCCCCACCCAACTGCCAGCCAGCTTCTCCCCCCTGTAGCATGCCATGGAAATGATATGGGCACTCATAAGGGTCTTCTCATCTCCATCTCACTCCTGCACCGACCACAGACTGGGTCTCACCTCCACCACGCAATGACCTTTCCTCACTAAAGGCAGCAATGACCAGCTGGTTTCCAAGCTCAGGGAGTATATTTCAGTTTCCATCCAACTGCACCTCCCTGATGAGTTTCACAATGGATTATTCACTCTGATTTCTTCAAAAACCTTTTACCCTGGGACCTGAGATGGTGACCTCGCCTTATCTTCCCACCATCTCTGATATGTGTGCTTCAGTCCCTTTCTTGGGCGGCCTTTTCTCCCCCTGTCTCTTCAGCGGCGCTTCCCAATATTTCTGAACCATGGCATGCCAGAAAATGATTATGTTTGTGTAGCACAATGGAGGGAAGTGGTGGGAATTTACAGCTCTGAGCAGATTGTTGGCAGCTGGTGGGGCCGGACACCGGGAGGGTTGAGATCAATAGCCCCTTGCATGGGAATCTCAGCCTTAGCAACAGCCATCCTGGATCTGCCTTGGGGCTCTGCACATTCTCCTGGGTCATCTGGCTACCCTCTCAGTTTCAACTGCCCAGGCTCCACAGATGACTTCACGTGTCTTGCTCCAGTCCAATGTTTCCCACTCTTCCCCCTCTACAGCTGCACGCCCACTCACTATTGGACCTGCTCCCTTCGATGTCTGAAGATGCCTCCACTGGATTCTGCACAAACAGTAATTCATTTTCTGCCTCCATCCTACCCCTGAGCACCTTTGTCATTTAAGGCCTCGTCATCCACACGGTCACTCCAGATACAGACCCCAGGGTCACGCCTCAATCCTGTGTGCCCCTCCTTCCTGCACTCAACCAGCCCCAAGCTCCTCCTGGTTTCTTCCGCTGGATATCTCAGGTCCAGCCCTCCTCTCCATCCCAAACTCACACGGCCCAACCTCAGGTGTTTCTGTCATGTTTCCCTGCTTCTATTGTGGCCCCTTCCAACCATACATCTTTGCAGCTCCTGCTTGATCTGGCCTTTCTAACCAAAACCTCCTAATGTCATTCCCTCTCTTGGCTCCCTCATCACCTCAAGACAAAGGGCATGCTCCTTTCCTGCCCCTGCAGCCTTTGAACCTTTGGTCTCACCTTTTGCCATTTCTTGTGCCTGAAATCTATGCTCCAGGAACCCCAACCCACTTGAAGTTCCCTACGCACCCATGGATAGTTCCAGCCCCCCTTCTTTGTTTCATGCAAAGTCTGCCTCACAACTTGGTGTACTTCTTTACATTCTTAAAGACCAAAGTTTAAAAAAAGTCCCAGGTTAGTCTGTACTTCCTCGAGAGAGCTACCTCCTCCCATCTCGATGGCTTCCATCATAACTTGTCATTGAGAGAGCACTTCTAATCCTGTATCAGTATTGGCTCTCTGTGTTTCACCCAGAGACAGTGAATAGGATCTGTATGTGATTCACCTCAGGTTTCCAACATCAGCCAGCAGTGGGCATGACACATATTACCTTCCCAGGGTGTCCTGACTGAATGACTAAAGGGGGAGTTGCTGGCCTTTGAAATTGGGCATGCTTGAGTGGGAAAGGGAGGTGAGTTGAGGGTTCTTGGTGAGGGGATGCAGGAGTCAGGATACACCGTGGGTGGGAATGTGGGTCATCTCATTGAATGGCCAATCCCACCTATTCTACCTGCATTTCTACTCCAGGCAATGGTGAAAAAGGTATAGAATGAAGAAGCAGATAAATACCTTTACCCACACACCATGGAACAGCAGGTCAAGGCCCCTGCTGCCACCTACTGGCAGGATACCCTCAGCTCCCATTCTGAGAGGGCAAATGACTGTTATTCCCCCTACACAGCAGGCTGGCTGTGCCACAGCCCTGTGCCCCTGCACACACTGTCTCTCCTGTCTCTGCATGGAATTCCCATCACCCTACCTGCCCAGGTGGAGGCGGACTCTATTTGTTTTTGCCATGCTAATTTAAGGACAACCCCTTTAGGAAGGCTTTCTTAAAACCCTCCTCAAAGGCATCTGCACATCACCCATTCCAGCTTTATACACACTAGGACGTGTGATGCATGTTAAGGCTCCATGTATGTGTCCCCTTCAAGACTAGGACATTCTGGAGGGAGAGGAGGTTTTGTGTCCCTGGCGTCTCTGAGTTCTCAGAGTCAGTGGGGACAGCACTGGGCTAGAGTAGCTCTGCTTGGTGGAGTTGTGCCCACCTATGAATTAATGAATAACTGAGTGCATGAGGAGAGGTGTAACCAAAGGATTATATTAGCCCGAGGAAGAGAGAGGAAGTGTGAGTGGGGTGTGTTCATCAGGGAGGTGGTGTTTCAGCAAGGCCTTTCAGGACAAGGGGGACACTGGCCAGTAGGGAGAGGCGGGAGGAGATATGCCCAGGGCAGCAGAGAGTAGGAGCAAATGCTCCTACACAGATGAAAGGCAGGTTCAGGTGCTTTGGGGAGAGAGGTGTGTGGTGTGGTGGGGAGGCAGCTGGAGGGTCAGTGTGCACTGGAGGCAGTGAGCGGTGTGGCAGGAAAGGCAGGGGGGACCAGACATCTGAGGCTGCTGTGCCATCATCCTCACAAAGCCAGGGTCTTGGGTCAGGGCTCTACCCGTCCGGTAGTGCAGGGGACCTCTGCTTATTCTTAGGATTGTGGGAGCTCAGGGTTGAAGAGATCCCTGCTTACGAAGATGGCTCTGATGAGGCAAAAGGACTTTTTAAAACTTGGAGATGGCAAGAAAGTCCAAGAGAACATGGGAGCATCAGAGCTGCAGAGCGTGTGAGAGCCCTTGAGTGTGAGAGACCTATGCCTGGCCAATAGCTCACTTTCCAAAACACGGGTGAAGACTGGGCTATGGCTTGATCCTTTTGGAAAGGGATGCATTTGGAGCTGGATTAAATTTGCACAGGTCCAGGTCCCCGTGCTCTGGGGGAGCACATGTGCCTCCCCAGTTGCGCAATCACGTGTCACCACACATCTCGCCCTGTTTCGCTAGTCCGCACTGATCCCTGGGGAAAAGGAAATGAGCCAGGCTGTTGCCCCGACCTGTGTGACTCCAGAGCTCATGCTCAGTCCATCCCCCTGGCCCCTCACCTGCACATCGCCAATGATGTCCTCCATGACAACATCATACTGGACCACAAAGTCGGCCATGATGCCTGAGCTGGAGAAGGCAGCCTGGTCCTTCAGTGTTGGGCAGAAGGTGACTCGCACACAGGTCTCTCCCTTCTCAATTCTTGTGGATGGGGGCGGGCCAGCCTCACCTGTAGGGGTGGGGAGGGGTGGGTGGGATGGCATGGAGGGCTCACTAGCAGGAAGCCAAGCAAGGGGACAGCAAAAGGAACAATACCTGGGGAGGGTGAAGAGTAAGCCCTGCGCCACCTGCTGCTCCTCCTGCCTGCAATGCCATTCCACCTGCCCAAATGCCACACTCCTTCCTCTGCAAATCCTAGAACCAGCTCTGCCTGCTCTGCCTCTGCCAGCAAGCCTACCCAGCCTGGCAGACCCAGCCCTCCCCTCAGCTCCCAGGCTCTGGGAGGCTGACCCTCATGCACACCTTTGCCCTCCATCCTGAGGCCTAGTGGCATGTCCCCAGGTAGACCAGCAGCCTGGCTCTCCTGCCAGGGGCCGTGTGTTGTGTGTTGTGGAGAGAGACAGACGCACAGACAGGGCCGGGGTTTCCTCCTGTGCCCCTTGCTGCTGTGGGAAATTGCAGCCCATCAGGGTTCTCCTCTGGGATAGAATTTCATGTGTTTTCTCCCCCTCTGCCTTCTGCCTCTCAGAATCACGTGTGTGAATAGGCCGTTCGCGCCTCATGGAAACACAGAGGACTTTCTGGTCCCGGATGTTTGCTGAGCTGGCCATAAGATCAACTCCTCTGGAATTTCAGTCCAAGACAAATGTCCTTTTAGACATGTCTCTGTGCCTCTTTTTTCCAGAAAATGGCAACTTGGGAATTCTGCCACCCGCTCCCCCTTTCTGCTACAGCTGTCAGGAAGTTTAGGGGCAAACTGAGGCCCCATACTCTCTGAGGCCCCCGCTTACATACATTCCCCTGGCTTCCTTCCTTTCAGAGGTCTTTGTTCTGTTTTTATCCCCACAGGACTGGCTCTACCCTCTGTTTTAACCTTTAAGGAGCAGGGGGAGGGAGCTGCCATTTTTAGCCTAGGGTGTAAGAGGGCAGGCTCCAAGGGCTCAGAGGCTGCCTGTGGGGCCCTGGAAACTCCTTCCCACTCTCTCAGCCTCAGTCCCCCCAGGACTGTAGCTCCTATTTCACAGGCAGTGTTTGTGGGGATTAAAAGAGACTTTATGTAAAGCATGTGAAGCCATCCTTGCATCTTAGTAATTGCTCAGTAATTCTAAGGATTGCCGTTTTCCTCAAACCTTCATTCCCCTGCAGCAGGGATTTGCAGGGAGGAGTCTTATCACACCCTCCTGGGCCCCAGGTGGCATCTCCTGATTGTGCAGATGGAGAAGGGAAGCAGAACACGTGAGGGATTTGCCTGCGCCCCCGCCTTAGGGGAAGGTCAAAGCTGGGATTGGAGCCCATGTCTGTGTGTCCATCTCTCCTTCCGTGTACCACACTGTCACTCTGGGTTATCAGGGTCAAACCAGGCAGGAGCTCCAAGCTAAAGAGCTTGGTGAGGGTGGCCACAGGCCATGGTGATTCCTCTGTGCCTGTCCACTCATCTCTCAGAGGAGGTGGGTGGGCCTGGTCAGTGGTTCTCTGACCTGGCCAGACTCCAAGTTCACCTGCCACCTGGTCAGAAACAGGTTCTTGGGCCCCTCCCCAACCTACTGAATCGGACTCCAGAAGGCGGGGTCCGGGAATCTGTACCCCTAACATGGGGGTTCTGATGTCGCCAGTCTGGCCTTCACACACCTCTAGATGAACTTACAGCAAGGCTGGCAGCCAGGACATCTCTGGCCCACAGCGCCTGAGACCACATCCTCAAGAGCAGCCTGCAGTGTATGCTCTCCGCCCACTGCCCTTCCATTCCCAGCCGTGATTCCACAGCAAAGCAAGATTTGGCTTCCACAACCCTCAGCATTGTTAACACATGATTTCATTGAGCCCACCCAGCAACCCCTCCCCTAATCTTTATTTTTTTCATGAGGAAAATCACAACCCTGGGAAGTGGTTGGACTTGCTGTTTCACACAGCTTGCAAGGATCAGGCCAAGTTTTTAACTCCCAAATCTTTAACTCCTGACATGTTTTCTTCTCATTTTTTCAATGTGAGCGCAGAGCGGAAGAGGTACTAGAAGGAAGCCCAGGGAGAAGGGGAAGCTTCCCATTCAGGGAAGGCCAGTCACATGGCTGACCCGTAGTTCTGCCCACATACTTGTGTGGGTTTTGGTGCGCAGGCGGCTGGTCCTCAGAGGTGGTACGTGAACATAGCCAATGCCCGTTCTTTCTGACACTGTGACCTCTATACTTAGCCTTGTCACCAATTGGCCAGGCCTCAGGCTCACCACCAGCTGGTACTGGCCCTGGTGCCGCTGCAGCAGTTCCTCATAGGCCAGGGAAAAAGTCACCTCTGTGCCTGCTGCCAGACTGGTGGAGATGCGGAACTTTTCTGATTCCCGGTCCCTGGGCATGAAAGGGAGGAGGGTGGGAAGGGGATGGGATGTCACGAGGGGGAGGGGAGCTATTAGATGACCTAGTTCTGCCCATCCCCGCCCCGGCCCCAGCAGACCTGACAAGGCTTCTAGTTTTACTAAGTCTCTTGCCCACAGTTAGTCATCCACTCATTAATCTGTCTCTTTCCTTCATTCACCCTACTCAATATTCTTCCTGAGAAATTCTATCAGAGGAATTCTATCATAAGGAAACTCTGCAAGTGAAAATCTGAATCTAGGATAGAACAATAGGGACTAATGATATGTTTTACAAAAAGAGTTTTCAATTAACACAGGATGCCTCTTCCCCTTCCCACAGGCCCTCACAACCACCCCTCTCCCATGCTTTAGGCTCAGCTTGTGTCAATTTGTAGTGGTCAAACGTAATATTTACGTGCTTGATGAAATTCTTTTGGAAGCTGGGAGGAAACATTGAAGGAACACAATACATTTCTGCCAGCAGAATGGAACTCAGTTAGGAAACAGGATTTGCTTTAGAAAAATCTCACTTGAACACAACCTTACCGGAAGGTGCCAGTTCTTAAACAAGCCACATCCTGCTGGCAGGAGGAAAGTGGAAATGGAGAAGTAAACTCCCATTTATTGAGCACCTACTCTTTTACAGGCCAAATGAACTCACGCTATCTTCATGTAATCCCATGAAGTAGAGATCATTGGCTCCACTTTACCAGAGACTGAGACCCAGAGAGAACACATGTAAGCCCCGGATCATACAGCTAAGATGTACTTGCCATGCTTCAGATCGGATGGAGCCTTACCTGATGCCTACATGAGCAGCTGTCTTTCCCTGCTGATGGGCTTCCTCATAGATTTTCTTTGCCTGATGCTTTTCTTTGATTTCTGCAATGTAGACTTTATTGTTGATGGTCCTGATGGAGCAGTAAAGAGGAAGGCCAGAAAGTGACAGAGAAATAAAAATAGATGGTCAGAGACAGAGAGAGAAAGAGACACATAAAGAAGAGGAAGGAGAAGAATGGAGGATGGGGAGAGAGAGAAAGGGCAGAAGAGTACCATAAAGCCAGAGTGAGAGCAAGAACAAGAGACAAGAGGAGAAGTGAGGGAGATAAAAACAGGTGAAGCAGTTATCATTATCTCTACTTGTCATATGGGGAAATAGAAACAGTTGGCATATGATGGACCTGATGTTAGGACTTTATGTTTCCCAAAGTGTTGAATGAATTCCATGTTTTGGCATGTAAAATAATTGTAGGTGGGACACAACTGAACGTTTTTATTATAGTTGATATGTTTTTACTGTAATGTGTATTGAACATATAAGTAGCATGTTGAACCCATGAGCTCATAGATATTGTTGCTTAGAATAAAAAGCATATCTATTTAAAGAAAATATATTAAGTAAATAATATGGTAGGTGGTACAGGTGGTAAAAATTGTGAAAGCAGAATGCAAATTGCTGCAAAGGCATCTGGCTCAGAGACTGATCGGATACTAATGGAATTGTTCACCCCTGTTTTTCCCCTTGCTCTAAGAAGGTAATAAAGTGTAAAGGACTTCAAAGAAGGGAGAGAGCACTTTTGCTCAAGTCTTCAAGAAAGGGTCCTGAGGATGTGGCCTTGGTGTTGGGCCTGAAAGACAGGGAGGATTTGGATAAATAATCCTCATTGGCATTGCCTTCTGAGTCTCCATTGATGGCTCCTTCTCTTCCTCTTTTCCCTTCTTCTCCTTCCCCTCCCTTCCCCTCCCCTCCCCTCCCCTTTTCCTTCTTCTCTCCTTTCCTCCTTTCCCTCCCCTTCCCTCCCTTAACCTCCACTCCCCTCCCTTCCTCTCCCTTTCCCTCCTCTCTCCTCCCCTCCCCTCCGCTCTTCTTTCTACCCTCACTCTCTAGGTGAGATCCTCTAGCCCTGTGGCTTTAATTATCATTTATAGAGAGATTACTCCTAAATCTATGTTTCTCAAGTGTGTACCTGTCCCCTGAACTTCAGACCTCTATAATTGCTTACTTGGTATCTCCACTAGAATGTCCAATAGGCACCTAAAGCTTCACATATTCAAAACTGAGTTGCTGGTATCTCCTCCACCTCCCCATTCTGCTCCTGCCCTGGTTTTCCTTATCTCAGGAAGTAGTTGTTCAGCTGAAAATCTTAAAGTCATGCTTGCCTCCCTTCTTCCTCTCACACTCCACATATAATCCATCAGGGAATTTGGGCTCTATCTTTAGATACATTCACAATCCACTTCCCACCACTCCTACAATTGCTACCCTCGTCCAAACTACCAACATCTTTGCTCAGATAAATACGATAGCTTCCTAACTGGCCCCCCTCTTTAAAGCATTGCCTCCTTATTATCTATTCTTTTCACACCAGTAAGAAATATCTTGTTAAATCCCAAGTCAGTGCCCCCTTTTTTTTTGCTCAGAACTCTCTGTGGCCCCCAACTCAACTGAGAGTAAAAACCAAAGTCCTCACCAGGGCTCCCAGTGCCCTATACAGTCTGGCTTACTGTCACTTCTTTAACCCCATCTCCTCCTACACTTCCCCCATTCATTGTACACCAGCCACACTGGCCACTTTGCTGTTTCTTGAATTTGTTCAGCACACTCGTGTCTCAGAACCTTTGCAAATACTATTCCCTTTGTCTGCAACACCCTTCCTCCAGATCTTTGCAAGTCTTATACCCTCACTTCTTTTAGGTCTTTGCTCAAATGTCATTTCCTCAGAGAGACATCTTTGGCCACTCTAAAGCAACACCTTCCTTCTCACATTCTATTTCCCTTGATCTACTTTCTATTTCTTTGTAGCACTTCTCATCTACAAAGTGATCTATACTCCCTTGTTTATATTTTCCTTCTCTCTTTTCTCCACTGGACTGTGGGCTTCTTGAGGGCAGGGCTTTCATCTGTCTTATTTGCCGCTGTATCCCCGTACCTAGAATATGGCTTGGCACACAGTAGGTACTCAACAATTATTTGTGGAATGGGCATTCCAGACAAACAGCACGAAAACACAGAAGGTGTTTCAGGGAACAGCAAGCAGTTAGTCAGATTTGGCTGGAGCAGAGGGGCAAGGAAAGGAGGTGTGGAGAGAAGTTTGGAGTGGTTGGGTGGGCCTAGAGAAAAAAGGACTTTGAACACCAAACTCAATAAACTCATATGGCAGTGAAAACTTGCTATGGAGAATGAGAGTCATGGATAAATCTTGAAAAGTGAAGGGTTGGGTCAGAGGTGGCCTTTGAGGAGTGCTAGGTAGCTCAGTGTCCTAGAGAACATTACTGCGACGCTGTAAGAGGCAGGAGCAGCAGTCTATTTTATAATTGGAGAAACTGAGGCACAGGTATTGGGGTGGTAGTGTGGGGGATAAAGTTATATGACCAAAGCAGCAGCTTCTGGGAACACTTGAGGAGGATATGCAGACTGCAGAAGAGACCACTCAGGCGGGAAGTGTTTCTAGGCAGCTGAAACAGACTAGTGGTTGGGCTAGTGTGGGGGTGGGTCGAACTGGCACTGCCCCAAAGTCTCCTGGAGGGGGGGTGTGTGGGGGTGTAGGGTGGAGCTGGTCTGGCAGCAACACACTGGGGTCTCTGTGTGTGTCTGTTGCCTCCAGCCAGCATACTTTCCACAGAGTCTGCCCAAGAACATTTCCTCCAGCCTGCTTTGCTTAGTTTAAAATTTTTTTTCTCTTGGTGTTTTTTTTTTTTTTTTTTTTTCCTATTGAAGCAAAAGTCCAAATTCTGTCTGAGTGCTTGGCCCTTGCATCATTTGGCCAAAAAACTTTCTGGTTAGCCCCCATACTCCATGCTTGTTTGCCTTTGGTCCCCCTGGGTCCTCCACATACAGTGATCCTGGTCCCTTCTCTTACCCATAGGAAAATCCTGCTTCCAGGAAGCCTTCCGTGACTACCCTGTACCTCTCCTCTGAAGTCAATGCCAGGAGCACACCTCTCACCTCCTCCAACCAACCGGTCCTCTCTCCAGGGTAGTGCCATCTGCCCATTAAGACCAGGCGGTTCCTGATGACAACGCCCAGGCTCCAGGCCTGCTGTTGAGGCTCATAGGCTGTTTACTGCACAAGCCCCCCCCCACACACACACACCGCTCCCCTGCCTTGCCAGGAGGGAATCTGAGCAAAGGCTGAAACTCTGCCTGTGCCAGCCTCACTCATCTGCCAAATCTGAGTCCCTCTCCCCAAAGCCAAGCACCCTTTTCTAACTCACACTAAGGTGCTATATGGGTTAATGACCCTCCCATCCCAAGCTTCCTCTTATCTGCTCCTCCTCCCATGCTCACCATATCAAGGAAGGCACTGTCATCTACTGGGTCAGACAAGCTGGGACCAGTTTACTTATTACCCATACACATCAGGCTGCTTCTTCTCTGTTATGGTCTCTCAAATCTCACTGCCTCTAGCCCTCAGCATCCCTCATGCTGCCCCAGGTTCCTAACTTAGCTCCCTGCTGCTGGGCTGGCCCCACCAGTCCACGCCCCCACTTCATTATCATCACTCCTTGCTTAAAACTTTACCAGGTCTCCTCACTATGGGCCACAGTTATGCCTACAGTGAGGTGCTCACGCTCCATGGGGTGCTGGGACAAATCATGAGTGTGTGGGAAAGGGATAACACTCTACTTATAGGGTTTCTCTTTCTCATCCTTTATGTTTTCACATATGCTTTATAATATATTTAATATATTTGCTCAGTAGTCTATTTATGTAATTTGTGAATTAACAAATATACATATTTGGGGAGTACATGGTTCAGTTTTTCCTAATGAGTGTCCAAACGCAAGACAGTTTGAGGCAATTGAGTGATGGTAGGTACTTGGTCTGGGATGGGAAGCCCTCCACCACCAAGTCTTTCTTATCTCTCCAGTCTCACATCTGACCTCTGTCTTCCCTACACTTGTGCCCTACACTCCAGTGACACTGAGGTCCCTGCAGTTCCCCTAATGAGGGAACATTTATTTGCCCCTGGATTCCTTTTGTCCACATTCCCCAGCATTGCCCCAACCCTGCTTGCCTGGTGAACATCTCATATTTCAAGACTCAGTTTAGGTGTCATCTTTGTGAGGCTTTCTTTGAGTGTCTAGGGGTGGGGAACTGACCACTGTGTCCTGATAGCCCTCACCATTCCTACCATCCTATACTCACTTCTCTTTGTTTCCAGCAATTTTATTAAGATGATCTCTTTCCTTGTCCATGTCCCCCGTTAGACCATGGACTCTTTGGGAGCAGGGACCATGTGCAATTCATCTTCCTCTTTCCGTAGTACCCAGTGCAGTGTGAGTTACAGTCAATATCAGTGTTTGTTAAAAAATAAGTAAGCTAATATTATCAAGGACTTATCATGTGCCAAACACTGTTTTTGGCATGTATTGTCACATATATGAACTCATTTAATCCTTGAAGGTGGATTCTAATTTTATCTCCATTTTACCAATGTGTAAAATGAGTCTCTGAGAAGTAACTTGTCCTGAGTCCCATAGCTGGCAGAGCCAGGATTCAAACTCAAGAAGTCTGACCTCAGAGTGCACGCTCTTCATCACTGTGCTCTGCTAAAAAGACAAAGAACGAACGAATGTATGCACGAATGAATGAAGCGGCGAGCTTGGAAGCAGACTTACATAGTAAAATTGGAGATAAAGGCCAGGCGAGGCAGATCCAGGTCAAAGATGGCTTCATGGGCCTCAGCATGTGGATTGAACAGGACAGAAGTGACCAAAGTGTGGGCATAGCGGGAAACCACAGTAGACCGCATGGAATAACTCGTCATCAACAGCTGGGAGAGAAGGCAGGAAGGTGGGTTACATAGATTCTATCACAGAAGATCACAAATCAAGGGACCTTTGAATAAGTGCGTCTTCAACTTTAATGTACACATAAATCTCCTGGAGATCTTGTGAATATGTAGATTCTCATTCAGCAATTTTTTGGTGTGGGATTCTACCTTCCTAACAAGCTCTCAGGTGACGCTAATGTTGCTGGTCCATGGATTTTACTTTCAGTAACAAGGCTTTATAATAAAACAGAGCAGCCCTGGCTGGGAGGCTTAGTTGTTGGAGCATCGTTCTATACACTAAAAGGTTGCAGGTTCAATTCCCAGTCAGGGCACATACCTAGGATGTGAGTTTGATCCCTGGTCAAGGCGAATATGGGAGGCAACCGATTGATATCTCCCCCTCCCCCTGCTCTAAAAACCAATAAAAACACATCCTCGGGTGAGGATTTATATATATACATATATATGTATATAAAATATACATATGTACATATATACACACAGAGCAGCTGTCATTCATTGAGCCATACTGTGCAAGGCAATGGATTATATATCTATCAATATATAATCTATCTATCATCTATCTATCTAATCTTCCTCTTCAAGAGCTCAGGTGTAAAGAATTACTCTTGATAAGTGCAATTAGACAACTAAAACATAATGAGCATTTGGCATCCATAATCTTATTTAATACCCACATTGGCTCTATGAGCTAGCCACTATTATTGGCCATATTTTATGGATGTGTTAACTGGGCCCAGAGGCTGAGGTCACACAGCAAGTAAGATATTGATCTTCTTCCTCATCTTTCCTGAAGCCGTGGTCTCTCCATGTGCCCACACATAACGCACACCTACTTTATTCTCAGTGGAAATGAGGGCAGTTGGGATCACATGGACCTAGGTTCAAATTCTGGTTCTGCCACTTCCTGTGTCCTAACCTCAGAGCCTGTGTATCCTCATCTGTGTGATGGAGTTAGTCAAGCCTATGTCCCTGGGAAACTGTCAGGACTAGATGAAATCATAACTAAGGTTCCTAATGCAGCATCTGACATATGCTCAACAAATACTCTTTTCTCTGGTCCTAGATGATCAATTGTGGGTCCAAGGAAACAGATTGAATAACCTTCTCCTATCCCCGCCCCCCAAGGAGCTAATTTTCTCACAAATCCCAGAGCTTGGTTCCCTTATCCCAAAACTGACCTTTGTGCTTGATGAGGGGGGGCCAGGAGGTCCCTGGTATGTCAGTTCAAGGAGAATAGTCAGAAAAAGGCTGACACAGATGAGGCACCTCCACCCAGACATGATGCCACCTCTGGCCTGGGTCTGTTGTTCACGTCCAGAAGGTCTGAGCCCAATGTCCAAATTCTTGCTCTTTTAAACCTCCAGGTATCCCTTCTCTTGAGAGGGAGGGACTATCCTGAAGGGTGGAGAAGTCTCTGAATGTAGCATTGAGGCCCACACAAGTCAGGATTGTCCAAGAGCTGGGGCTGGCATCTTGCCTGGAGAGGGGCCAGTCCATGCCTCCCTTTTTCCCCTCATCCAGCTGTAAGATGAATGGAAACTAAACATGCTAGAGTGCTGGGTCTGTCTGTTTGCTATGTTGGCTCAGGGTGGGGTTTTCTTTCCTATAAACATCCACAGGAGCCCAGTAACTAAGGCCAGAGAAAGGTCAGTTAACATTGATCATCTTAAAAAGGTAGCAGATATAAGAGAGGGGTTGGTGGGGCAAGGCCACAATCCTGGTCCTTGTTGGCTCTGACTTTAACCTGGAGACAGGAGGGACTTACTTAGGGTCCCATAAAAATTAGGGGTCCCACAGGCATGAGACTTACAGTCTCCAGAATAGTCAGTGGCCAAGACAAGCTTGGGCAAGACTGGGAATATAACAGAGTGGTTCCAAATAGAAGTACTGGATTCAGACCATCTGGATTTGAATCTCAGTTCTGCCACTTACTGACTATAATATTGAGGTTAATTAACTGCTCTGTAGCCTCCGTTTCCTCACCTATAAGATGAGGATAATAATAGCACCCACTTCATAAAGTTGCTATGAAAATTGAGGCTTTATTTTTGGAGTGCTTGGTACATGGTAAGTGTTCAGTAAATATCAGCTGCTAGGACTAGAGTGGGATAAGACCTGATTGATATATAAAGTATATGATGTGCCTGACCAGTGTGGGTTAGTGGATTGAGCGTGGTCTCATGGACCAAGAGGTCCCAGTTTGATTCCCGGTCAGAGCACATAGCCAGGTTGCAAGCTCGATCCCCAGTAGGGGGCGTGCAGGAGGCAGCCGATTGATGTTTCTTTCTATCTCTCTCTTCCTCTCCCTTCCTCTCTATCTAAAAATCAATAAAAACATTTTTTAAAAAAGTATGGGACACCCCCTTTCCTTCCAGAGACCTAGGTGGGAGGGAGGTTGGGTAATGCCAGGTTGCTATTCATCAGTCTGTCTCTGGGAATCAAGAGATACCCTGGACTGTGTCTGTTGGTACTGTGGGAGGTGACGGTGGGGAACAGAGCTGAGAAAGTGGAAATTTCTCAAAGTTCCGCACACAGGACATCAGCATCAATCAGAACCTCTATCCCCTACCTTTTCCACCCACATAGGGCACATGCAGCTACAGCACTTACTTTCAGCACAATCTCTAATGACATTTTGCAAACTGTGTAGGGAACACTCCGACTTGTTCTATGGCATTTGATACCACAGAACAAAGCCTTCTCATTCTGGTATTTGGTCGACTCATTATCTGTCTGTTGCCACCTCCTTCAAGTCTACACTAAATTTCCTATCAGAACTTTCTCATGGGGGAGAGCCCGAGCTAGAAAATAGCCTTGATTATACAGTAGCAGAGAAACCCACATTGGCTACCTTTCCCCTTAACTAGGAAGAGATAACCAAACATTCTCAGAAAAATTAAGGGGACCTGCAACATGATTAAAAGAAACAAATAGAGCGATTTTGGAATTTTGGAAACAAAAGAGACTTTCAGGGAAAAAAAGATATTTTCAACAAAACCAAGAAGATAACATGAGTGAAACAAGAACTAGAGGCCACAAAATAGCTGCAGTCAGAGAAGAGAAAGACTCCTTAAAATGGAAAAGAAGTTGCTGAAATTAAAAACAAATTAACAGAAGGTCTGGGAAGTAATATTAAGGAAATTTCCCAGAATGTAGGGCAAAAACTAAAGAAACACAATGAATGAAAGAAAATTTGAGATAGAGATTAATCCAGCAGGTTAACGTCTGAATGATAGGAACTCTAGACGGAGGGAAGAGAGAAAAATGAAGGATAACTTGTCAAAAGCACATTAGAAGTTAGTTTTCCAAAGCCCAAGAAGAATCTCCAGAGCAAGTGCCCAGAACAGCAAACCCAGGAAACAGCGGTTCCAACCCAAGCAATTACCATTGCAGGAGCCTCCTCACTGGTCCTCCTGCTTCCCTCTTTGTTGCCCCCGCCCCTCCCCAGCCAGTATATTTCTACAACAAGAGGGATTCTTTTAAAACCCAAGCCAGATCCTCTCCTAACTCTGCTCCAAACCCTCCTATTTCCTATGCTGTACTTTACATCCCCATGACTATGTAGTGGCTACCAATCTGTACTTCTCAATCCCTTCACCCTTTTCTCCAGGCCCCCAACACCCCTCGCCTATGTCAACCATCAGTCTGTTCTCTGTACTTATGAGTCTGTTTCTGTTTTGTTTGTTCTTTTATATTTTCCTTTAGATTCCACATATAAATGAAATAATAAACTATGTATGGTGCCAGGTGGATACTGAAAATATCATGGCGGGGGAGGGGGGAATGACACTTTTTTCAAGTATATAAATGTCTAAACATTATGCTGTACACCTGAAGCTAATACAAAATCATACTGAATATAAACTGTCATTGAAAAAAAATCCCTCCTGTGGAATCCACTGTGGCTTACAGGCCCTATAAGTCCCATTACTTATCTATCCTCATTTGCTATTCCTTCCTTCCTTGCCTTCCTCCACTACTCTGGCAACCCTGACCTTTATGTTCTTCAAAAATGGCAGGCATGAGAAAAAACAAACATGCCAGGCTCACTCCCATTCCAGGGCCTTCACACTGACTGTTCTTTCTGTTTGGAATGTTCTTTCCCCAGGTTCTCTCACCTTTTCCGAGTCTTTCTCTGACCAACCTATTTAAAATGGCAGTAACTTCCACCATTTCTGGCATTCCCCATCCCTTTACACGGATTTATTTTGCTCCATAGCATTTATCACATTTCAACATTATATATATATATATATATATTTTTTTTTTTTTCCTCTTTCTCCCCTCACTAGAATATTAGTTCCATGGGAGTAAGAATGTGTGTATTCCTCACTGATATATTCTCAGCTTCTAGAACAGTGCCTTGGTCCATAGTAGACACTCAATAAATATTTGTTAAATGAATGAATAAAATGCAGGCCAATGATTCAAGGAAAAAAAAGACTTTTAGAATCTCTCTCTCTCTCTCTCTCTCTCCCCACCCCATAAGAAAATAATAGGCCCTGCCAGCGTGGCTCAGTGGTTGAACATCGATCTATGAACCAGGAGGACATGGTTTGATTCCCCATCAGAGCACATGCCCAGGTTGCGGGCTCGAACTCCAGTGTGGGGTGTGTAGGAGGCAGCCGATCAATGATTCTTTCTCATCATTGATGTTTCTCTCTCTCTCTCCCCATTCATCTCTGAAATTAGTAAAAATATATTAAAAAAAGAAAATAATAAAAAGCAAAATATAAAGCAAATATAAAGCAAAATAAAATATAAAATGATTATAAGAAGCTGATGGAATATAATTGAGATTCCTTTTGATCTTGATGGTGGAAACAGTCTTCTTTGAGAGGATCAAAAATTGTGACGTTGGATTTGAAGAGAAGGAAGTGTATTCCTGGCTCACAACTTCGCTGGATTTTGAAAGATATTTACATAGTAATGATACTGTAGGTGTTGTTTATTGGTTTTCATGTTTGAGAGTCAACCTGGAGCAAAGCACGAAAAACCTGGCCATGGCTGCAGAACAAGATGTAAATGTTAATAGCCTGGACCATGTAAAGGAAAGATGAATCTGACAATGTGGCTCATTGAATTGGCATGGGGAGGGCAGTGGCCCTGATATCCTTGTCCTAAAAAGTGGGCAGTCCACATTATCTGTTAAAAATGGGTGGCATAAAGAATGGAGGTTTGAGGGCGCTTTTTCCCATATGAAAATAATAAAAGACAACAAAAAGAAATCTCCGTGTTAAATACAGCAGTGGAGTGAATGGAAAAGTAAGGCAGCGTACATCAACAAAATTCTCATTGCCATACTGGGGAATCAATAGGCCATTGTCTAAATTTTATAAACCAAGAAACAAAGTATATACATATTATCTAGAGTTGTGAAGGGAACAGTCAGCAGAATAAAAACAAGAACAGTTAAAAGTTTGTTTTGAGAGAGTAGGATGGAGAAGGGGAGGGTCAAGGCAGGGGACTTTTGGTTTTTATCATAGGCTCTTCTGTCCTGTTTGATTTATTGCCATGTACACACATTACTTTAATAAATATAAAATCTTTAAAAATTATGTTTATCTCACAACAACAAAATGATTATATATCTTATGACACTTTATGACAATATCAAAATGTGTATGTGGATATCCAGTTAGACTTGCCTCCACAGAAGAAATTCATACTGTAATGTACCTCACATATGTTTATGAAGAGAGTTGGAAAGGATATGCTGGGACTTAAAACATTGGAGGCAGTAGAGCGTAGTGGTGAAGGCTCTAGTATCTGACATCACCCTGATGGGATTCAAGTCATTTCTTTGTCATTCACTAGGTCCCTTATACATAGTTGGTGTTCAGTGTCTGTTGAATGGTTTGAATGTACTTCACAAATGTGTGCTGAGGAAGAACTCAATGTGCAAAGAGCAGGGGAGAAGGAGTATTGGTCCAAAAGTGGGTAGCTGGTTTTCTTTTCTTTTCTTTTTTCTTTTCTTTTCTTTTCTTTTCTTTTCTTTTCTTTTCTTCTTTTCTTTTCTTTTCTTTTTTTAAACATATTTTATTGATTTTTTACAGAGAGGAAGAGAGAGGGATAGAGAGTTAGACACATCGATGAGAGAGAAACATTGATCAACTGCCTCCTGCACACCCCCTACTGGGGATGTGCCTGCAACCAAGGCACATGCCCTTGACCGGAATCGAACCTGGGACCCTTCAGTCCGCAGGCTGATGCTCTATCCACCGAGCCAAACCGGTTAGGGCTGTAGCTGGTTTTCTTATCTATGGACAATGTGCCTTTAGTTTAACATGTAGTCATTTTTTTTGCTGTGGAATAATAGCCCTCAGAGCTTAGAGGATACAAAATTAATTTAATTGCCCTGCACATAAAAGGAGGAAAAAATGAGATTCTACCAAGCTCAAGAGAGGACATAGGAGTCTGGAAATGGAAAGGAGGGGGAGCTGTACCCACTGTATGTTGGGGGGGGGGGAGAAAGGGCCCAACAGTGATGAGGAGTGGGGCCTTGGAGAGGGGCAATTAGGCCTTTCCCAATCATGGGGATGGCTGAGGAAATATGAAGCACAGGAAAGTCTGAGGCCCTGTGCTGTATGACTTAAATGCCCAAAGAAGTGGTAGGAAACCTTGGAAGGAAACTATTACCACCTGCTCTTAGCCTTACTGATTTTGTGTAGTTTGGGACAAGGGAAATGTGTTAGAAGAGGATTGGTAGTGAGGATATTCTGGGTTTCTTATTTAAGCTCCAGGCTTCTGAAATCTTGGATGTCCTGGGATTAGGCACTTTCATCCCCTGATACTCTGTCTTTCCTTATCTTCTGAACAGAGCTGCCTGTGATAAATTAGCTTTTCATCTTTTCCCTTAGTTGATATGTAGGATCTACATGATCTCGGGTATTTGCCTGCTGATTTATGGCTGCTGGAAACCAGTCTGGGACTCAGTTATCTAGGTTCTTCAGAGTTTATGGGTAGACGCTGAAGGTCAAAAGATTCCAAGAATTTGCCCTAACCGGTTTGGCTCAGTGGATAGAGCGTCAGCCTGCGGACTGAAAGGTCCCAGGTTCAATTCCGGTCAAGGGCATGTACCTTGGTTGCGGGCATATCCCCAGTAGGGGGTGTGCAGGAGGCAGCTGATCGATGTTTCTCTCTCATTGATGTTTCTAGCTCTCTATCCTTCTTCCTTCCTCTCTGTAAAAAGTCAATAAAATTTTTTTTTAAAAAAAAAAGATTCCAAGAATTTATAAGGGGGAGGAGGTCAAAGGTCTGGTCAAAGGGTGAAGATTGTGAGCACATTTTTCTTTTTTAAAAAATATTATTGATGTCAGAGAGGAAGGGAGAGGGAGAGAGAGAATCATTGATTGGCTGCCTTCTGCACTCTCCACAACGGTGATTGAGCCCGCAACCCGGGCATGTGCCCTGACCAGGAATGGAACCTTGATCTCCTGGTTCATAGGTCGACTCTCAAGCACTGCCCTAAGTTGGCTGGGCTTGTCTTTTTTTCTCTCAAGTTTTCTCCCTGTTCTCTGACCCCCCAGGACATCAGGTAAGGGTGGTTATAATATTGTGTTACAAAGGTGGTGGCACTGAGAGGGGACTGGGAAGTTTGGCTTTGAAAATCTTTGGAAATGCCCCTCAAATGGACTTGGACTGAGCTTTTGCCTGAGTCCCTTGCATCCATTATCTCCTAAGGTCCCGAGTCTGCATTCCTTGAAAGTTACTCCACGATCCCAAAGGCTACTTGAAATGTGCGGAATTTAAAAATGGTGGAGGTTGAAACAGAAGGTAGATGTCACAGAGTGTGTTCCATGATGAAGAAATCATGTGAGCAAAGGTTCTAAAGCAAGAGAAGGCAGGGCAATCTGATAATAGTTGTTTTGCTTGGTTGGAATATATAGATAGTGGTCAGAAAAACAGCAAGAAAAAGGTTGGAAAACTAGTTAGGGCTAGATTTTTGGAAAGCCTTGAAATTAGGCAGAGGCATTTCTGGTCTCTTTTTTTCTTTTTGGGGGGCTGAGGCACGTCTTGAAAAGAGTAGTCTACAGTCATTGTCATGAACACCTCACCTGCCATTCACATCTCAACCCACTTCAATCAGGAAACTGCTGCATGGCAGACTCCCAAATAACAATGGCTTAAAGAAGACATACATGTATTTATCTCACCTAAAAGAAATCCAGAGGTAGGTAGTCTAAAGCTGGTAGGGTGGCACCAAGAAATTGTTAGAGATCCAGATTCTTTTTAGTTTACTACTCCACTATTCTTAGGGTGTGACCCTCGTCCTACTCTATTTTTTAAAAAAGATATTTTTATTGATTTCAGAGTGGATGGGAGAGGGAGAGAGAAACATCAATGATGAGAGAGAATCATTGATCGGGTGCCTTCTGCACACCCCACGCTGGGGGATCAAGCCCGAAACCCAGGCATGTGCCCTGACAGGAAATCAAAACGTGACCTCCTGGTTCATAGATCAACACTCAACCACCGAGCCACGTTGGCTGGGCTTGCCCTCATCCATTTAATTCCAGAAGGCTATGTGTCCAGCTAAAAATTAGATATTTTATTACTAAGGAGGGGGAGGAGAAGGGATTTGGGGGTAATCAATTAGCAACCTATGCTACAAATCCCTACTGAAATAATCCCTTCCAAAGTCACCAGAGACCAGACCACTACCTGATTAGTAAAACCCTAGACATTTTTTCAGGCATTTTCTTGACCTCTTGGTAGCATTCAACACTACTGACCCTTCCCTCCTTTTGAAACATTCTCTCCCTTTGGTTTGGTGACACGGCTTTCTCCAGCCTTTCTCCCTTTCTTCGTGGTCGCTACTTATCCGTCTCTCTCACAGGCTCCTTTCCCTCCACCTATAGAGTAGCTGCTGCTGGTCTCTAGCGCTCTTCCCTGGGCCCCCTCTAAGGCTACACATTCTTCCCAGGTACTCTTGCCCTTCCCCATAGATTAAAGGACCATTCATACATTGATGATTCCTAGTTCTATAACCTCAGCCAAAACTCTTTACTGAACTTCAGACATGTATATTCAACTGCCTGTGGGACATTGCCACTCAGATATCCCACAGATACCTCCAAATCAATGCTTAGTTCCCCCTACATTCATATTCCATATATCAGTGAAAGGGGTTACCATCCACACATTTGATCTCTCAAGTCAGATCTCCAAGAGTTCCCTTTGACACTTTCCTCACCCCTTTCTCCACATCTAATTATTCATAAAGTCTTGTTGCTTTTTTTATTTTTTATTTTTAAGATCTTCTGAATTCAATCACTTCTCACCACCTTTACTGCTACCACTCTAGGTCAAACCACAATCGTTTATCTGGATGATTACTGTCCCTCTTTCCAGGAAGTCATCTAATCCATGCTCCTTATGGGTTAGGCGGCAAGGGTGTTCTCTCTAAAACTTAAGTCTATGCCATATCCAAGCCTAGAACCCTTCAATAATCTCTCAGTGCTCTCAGGATCAAAACCAAAGCCTTTATCTTGGCATTTAAGGCTTGCCATGATTTGGAAGAGATGAATCCTTATACAGAACAAAATTTGCAATGATCGAACACTTAAATGTAAAGAATAAAGCCATAAAAGTGCTTGGAATAAAACAGTGGGGAATAGGGAGCAGGAAAGCACCACTAAGCATGAAGGAGACTCCAGTTGTGATAAAGGAAAACCTGATACATTTCACTGCATAATAATTAAACCCTTTTGTATAGCAAAGACAATCATAAATAACATGACAAATATTTGTAATATATGTGACACACAAACGTATGAGAGATATCATTTGGTGGGGATGCTATTCCATGTACCTTTTGAGAATAAGTTGACGAATTTTGTCTCAAAATGGAAGACTTTTTTTGTGGCATTTGAGTCAGCCAAAAAAATACCATAAATAACAACAACAACAAAAGTTCAATACAAATACAAGGATGCTCCTTGTAGCATGTAATAGTAAAAAAAAAAAAAGGAGGGGGGACAATATAAATGTTCATGTATCCTGGACTGGTTAAATAAATTATGGGACATCTATACAAGATAAATTTATGCAGCTGTCAAAAAAATGTGCAATGTGGAAAATCGACTAGAGTATATAACTGGAAAAAATACAGGTCTCAGGACAGTAGATATAGTGTCCCCTTTGTGGGCAAAAAACCCAAATTAATATATGCAACAGAAAAAAATCTGGAAGAATGTATATCAAAATGTGAGTAGCGGTTATTTCTGGGAGATAAGCATAGCCTTTCATTGGTATGTTAAATATTTCTGCATTATTTGAATTTTCACAACAACACATTACCTTTGTAATAAGAAAGAATAAAGATATAAAAATAAATACATTCAATGAATGAATTGCTTTGAGGGAGTGGTTTTGGTTGGAAGGGCTTCAGACCGAGCCTGGTACAGTGGCATAAACACGAGCTTTGGCGTCAGACAACCCTGAGCGGGGCCTCATTGCCCCACCCCCGAGGAAGGAGAAGGGGGGTGGCAGGGGGCTGCGGAAAGGGGCTGGGCTGGGCTGGGCTGGCTGCTGCTGTAGTCCAGGAGGCTGAGACTTCGAGAGGGACTCAGAGAGGGCAGACGCATCCCGGACTCACTCGAGGACAAGGTGAGGGACGCTGAGATTGGGGTTTCCTGGCCAGCCACACGGTGGTTCCAGCTCCCTCGAACCTGTAGCCAGGCAGGTGGGCAATTATGACTGCATCCCTGCAGCTGTGCGAGGAGTGACCTGGCGTGGCATGTAGGCAACCAGGAGAACTTAGAGAATAGTAGGCTGCACGGACTGGGGAGCAGAGACTAGCGGAGAAGGGAGAGAAAAACGGAGAGCCGGGCATGTTGGATGGCGGACAGGGAATATGAAGGGGAATACTGAGGGGAAGTGCAAATCCAGAGAAGAAAATATGGGATGCAGAGAAGGGTTAAGGAATACGGGGGAAAGGGGTGCAGAGGTAACACGGAGGGGGATGTAAGAAGGGGAATAAAGAGTTCCATGGGGGTCAATAGGGAATGCGTTGGGGAATAGGGAGCAGGAAGCAAGGCAGAGGGAATACGGAGGGGGGTTTAAGGAATGAAGAGCAGGGAGTGGGGGAAGGGCAGACTGGTTGAGACCGAGGCCCCCTAGGGAGGCGGAAAGGGGCGGGACCACTTCCGGCCGGGAGGGGGGAGGGCAGTCTCCGAGTTTCGGAGGGGCTCGGAGAGAGTGGACGCACTCTGGAATTGTAGGAGGACGAGGTGAGTAGCAGCGGGGCCCTCTTCTGGATCGGAGCCCGGTAGGGGTCAGCCCCACCCTCTGGGGAATCTCGAGAAAACCTGCCCGAAGGACCGGATTGCTCTGGATCCATCCGGCTGGGAAGGGAGGGGATTGGACCCGGTTTGGCTGTGCCCGGGACGGAATCACTAGCTCGATACTGATTTGAGGAGGGGGTGTTTCAGGGAAGGGGCAGAACCAAGATGTGCTTGGCCTGTTTGGAGGGGGGCGTGTTATGAAAAAGGGCGGGACCAGGCGGTACTGTGTACTCGGGCTGCGTGTGAGTAGGGGAGGAGCCGGGACCACCGGACAGTGTGACAATTTGAAAAAGGAGGCTCGCTGGGGAGGGGGCGGGACCTACTGCTCCTGCGGACCTGGAGGGAGGCGTGTGCTGGGAAAGGGTACCGGACTGAGTCCTCGACTATTGCGCATGCGTACTATGGATCGTTAGAAAGGGGCGTGCAGAGAAGGGCCCGCACCGAGCCGGCCAGCTGCCCAATGCGCATGCGCACGATGGACATCAAAGAGAGGGCTTGTGCTGGGAAAGCGGGCGGGGCTGAGATGGGGCTTGCAGCGGACGCGCATGCGCACTGTCGACCTGCGGCTGGGGGGTGGGTGCACTGGGAAAAGGGGCGGGGTCCTCAGAGCTGCCGCGCTGGCACATCTTCCTGGAAAAGGGGAGGGTGCGGCTGCAGAGAATTGAGACCTCGACGCTGTGGATTACAGAATCTGAAAACAGAGTCGTTGGGGGTGGGGGAGGGGTTTGGGATAGGGGCCCTAGGGAAGGTGAGGATTAGTCTCCCAGCAGAACAGCAGAGAGGACGTTCAGTGGATTCTCCCCTTGACCCAGGCCTTCTCTCTTTCAGGCTCAGCTCTTGCCAGGCCAACTTGAGACATGTCTGACACAAGCGAGACTGGTACGGGTCCAACCCGCTCCCAGGTGAGACCTCCTCCTGTCCTCCCCCTGTCTGCTTTTCCCCTTCAGCCCCTGTTGCTGCCTCAAATCCCTTGGTACCTCCCCTTCTATCCTTGTCCTTCTCCACCCACTTCCCTGCCTGGGTGTCCCCCACCCCAGTAGAGGGAGTGAGGAAGGATGGGAAGGAAGAAAGAAGGATGGATGGAGGAAGGGAGGAAGAAGAGAAGACAGGTGCATCCCTCTTCCGCCATCAGTTCCTGTTCAGAGGAAGGGGGTGCCTTGCTGGGCTGAGGTACTCAGAGCATGCTGCAAGTAGGGGTTCGTATAGGTCAGAGAAATGAAGGCCTGGGATTTGGGAGCGATTTGCCTGGTTGTGGGTGGGGAGAAGTCCCGTGAGCTTCCCTGCTTTCTCTTGCAGGCTGAAACTTCAGAAAAGGAAAGCGACTTGAAGGCGCAAACCGTATTGACAGTGACCCAGAACTTGGAGGTCTCAGAGACACCAAAGGCTTCAAAGGCACCAGAGGTCTCTGAGTCCGAGAAGGTCTCAAAAGCTGCAGGGGTCTCAAAGGCCGCAGAGGTCTCAAAGGCCCCAGAAACTCCCAAGGCAGCTGACACTAAGGAGTCATCTACCACTAAGCTGACTGATACCCAGAATTTGGCAGCTGAAAAGAAGAGTCCAGCAGCTGACACCAAGGTGCAGAAGGCTGACCCTCAGGCTGTGACAGCTCCTGCCACTGAGACCAAAAAGGTCAGCTGTGTGGCTGATACTAAGGTCAATACAAAGGCCCAGGAGACTGAGGCTGATGCCTCTCAGGCTCCGAAGGCAGATGAACCTGAGCCTGAGGGCACAGTAGCCCAGGCTCAGGAGAATCAGGATACTCGGCCCAAGGTCAAGGCCAAGAAAGCCCGAAAGGTAAGACTTCTTCAGTAACTGTCCTTGCCTTTCAATTCCTCTTCTCTAAGTTGGTTCATTTGTTCTGCAAACATATAGAAAGTTTCCTGTGCTTATCAAGGCTATGGGGAATGTGATGCAATTCCCATCTTTAGAGAGCTCACAGATTTGGGGGAAGATGAGACAGGAATACACAACTGTAATCTGAATGTAATGCAGTTTATGTTGACATAGTAGCTACCATGTGTTAGGCTTTGAGCTAGCACATTTACACAGCTTATCTCTTAAATCCCAAAAGTAATCCAGTTTTATAGAGAAGGAAGTGGACTCCCAGACTGATAGAATGAAGCTGTCCAGGTTGGTAGGAGCAGAGCCAGTGGTAGATGGAGGAAGAGGAGAAGCTTCAGATTCCACCCTTGGGTGGTTCCTGGTCTGATTCAGTGATGAAACTCTTGCTTGGAAGCCAGTGAAAGACAAACCCAAGATTCAACATGGCCAATGTCTAGTGAGTCAGGTTGTTACTACAGGGGTTGGATGAAAGGGGGTTTCTGGAAGAGAGAGAACGAGGAAAAAGGTCCATCTGCTTCATCTGGCGCCGTTGTGCTTCCTCTCTGTTGATGCAGGTGAAGCATCTGAATGGGGAAGAGGAGGGCAGCAGTGATCAGAGTCAGGCTTCTGGAACCACAGGTGGCCGAAGGGTCTCAAAGGCCCTAATGGCCTCCATGGCCCGCAGGGCTTCAAGGGGCCCCATAGCCTTTTGGGCCCGCAGGGCATCAAGGACTCGCTTGGCTGCTTGGGCCCGGAGAGCTTTGCTCTCCCTGAGGTCGCCTAAGGCCCGTAGGGGCAAGGCTCGCCGCAGAGCTGCCAAGCTCCAGGCATCCGAAGAGCCTGAAGCACCACCATCTCGGGATGTGGCCCTTTTGCAAGGGAGGGTAAGAACACTGTCCTTTGCACTCAGCCTTAGCCACTGCCTTGCTTGCCTTCTTGTCTGCTAACCTTTCAAGCCTTCTGCAAATGTTTTTTGACCTTTATACCTTTTCCTCCTCTCCTAGGCAAACGAGTTGGTGAAGTACCTGTTGGCTAAAGACCAGACAAAGATTCCTATCAAGCGCGCAGGTAGAGTCCTACTAACTCCCTCCCCCTAGTTCTACCCTCCACCCCCTCTGTGCTGGGGACATCCCTTGCTCTTCTGTTCCTACTTCTGTCCTCCCACCGTTCTAATTTGGCAGTGCGAGCATCTCTGTTCATTAGCTCAAAACCGGTTTATGTCACCAACAGCAGAGTAGGCAAAGGGTCTATAGTTTGGGTATGGGGGCCACCTGGCTTCACTTCAGCTCAGGTGCTCGCAACACTCTCCCCTTGCAGACATGCTGAAGGACATCATCAAAGAATACACTGATGTGTACCCTGAAATCATTGAACGAGCAGGCTATTCCTTGGAGAAGGTGAAGGGGCAGCCCTGGGGGATGGACACAATGGGGAAGCCTTGAATTAAACAAAGGTGTACATGTCCCTTCGGGGAGGGACCATAGAGATTCACTAAGCCCAGTCCCATCACTGGGCAGACAGTGACCTAGGGAGGTGTATAGACTTGCCAAAAGTCACACAACAAGTCAGTGGTAAAAGCACAGCTAGGACTCAACTTAGTCCTGACTTCTGTCTGCTGCTGGACATGTCCTGGAATGTATTCCAGATGCTCACCTCTTCGTTTTCATTCACATTCACAGTCTCCCTAGAGTCCTACTAATCACAAGGACGATGTAGATAACAATAGCACATTTGTTGCCTGTTTGCTGTGTGCTGGCCTCATAGCTAAGTGCTTACATGCATTAACTCACCGGTCTTACACACACACACACACACACACACACACACACACACACACACACACACACCCTAGGTACATGGGGAGCTGTGGGATGCTCAAGAAGCTGAATTTGATGATCTCACAAGCTTTCCTCCCCATCCACAGGTATTTGGGATCCAATTGAAGGAAATTGATAAGAATGACCACTTGTACATTCTTCTCAGCACCTTGGAACCCACTGATGCAGGCATACTGGGAACGTAAGCTGGGAAAGGGCTGGGTGGGAGGGAGGCTTCTGCTTTTGTCCATGGCACTACCCCATCCCTGTCTTCTGTCCCACACTTCCTTAGAGAGTCAGGAAAGACAGGCCTGAAAGCCTGTTCCAGCCCCCGCATGTAGCTGGAACCCTACCCACAAAAGTTGTGCCTGGTTATGATGGACTGAAGGGTGTCAAAGCCTGGGTGGGGCAGTCCTACTGTCAGGTTGTCTGTCTGTCCAGAAGCTTCCCAGGAAGGCAGCCCTGTCACTGCTTGTCTCCTCCTGCTGGTCTTGATAGAGTGGTTCTCACGGGAGGCCTTCCTGGTGTGGGTGGGTCACGCTGCTCGAAGGGCAGGAGCACCGGTGGCTGTGAATTTTCTGGTGGCTGAGGGGCCTGTGAGAGGAAGAAGGGCCTCGCATTGGCGGAGTGCCAGGGTCTAACTCTGTTGGGGGGATTTCTTCTGTCCTCTCAGCAGCCCGGGGAGGAGAGGATGTGATTTCCCGTTTCACTGGACAGGAGACTGAGGCTCAGGGGTCTAAGTGTCTTGCCCAGGGTCACGTGGAGCTTGAAGCATAGACTGGGCAGAACTCTCCCATACCTGAGGAATCTGGGAGAGGCTAGCCTAGTGAGCTGGCTGGTGTGTTTTTTGCAGATGGCTGCAGGACCTAAACATTCTCTCTGTCCTATTGTTCCCCTAGAACCAAGGACTCCCCCAAGCTGGGTCTCCTCATGGTGCTTCTTAGCATCATCTTCATGAATGGGAATCGGTCCAGCGAGGGTGAGTGGCTGAGCATGCAGCTGAATGGGTGGCCATGGTCAGAATTCCACATGTTCATTTTCTGTCCCTCTCCTCTTGCCTCCCCTTGCAGCTGTCATCTGGGAGGTGCTGCGCAAGTTGGGGCTGCGCCCTGGGTATGATTGGGCTCTCTCAGCACTTGCTGTCCGTGTTGTCCTTTGGCAAGAGAGGATGGTCCCAGGATCGCATCAGCCTGGTGGTCTGGTGGAGCGGGCGGGGGTGTTGGACTGGGCCCATGACTCTGACCTGGGTGGATGGGGAAATGGTCCTGAACTCTGTTCCCTTGAGCTTACTGCCTCTTGAATTTCTATGGTGTTTCCTTGTACCAGAAATCTCTCTTCCACATTGGAAACGCCTCTGCACACATCTGGGAAGTGCTATGGCCCCTTTTATCTATTTATTCATTCATTCATTTTATTTATTTATCTCTTTCTTTGCTGTCAGTATACATCACTCACTTTTTGGGGACGTGAAGAAGCTCATTACCGATGAGTTTGTGAAGCAGAAGTAAGTGTCCATCTGCTGTTGGTGTGTGCCATACATTTTGCCTATTTTAGAACTGGGTGATAGAGCTATGATGGGTGCATGTGTGCTTGTATGTGTGTGTATGTGCTGGTGGGAGCTTGTTTTTAAGGTGATAGAGGCAACAAGAGCACATATTCCTTGACCCATTACATGTACTCTCACATATGCCCCAGAGCAGTTCTATAAGGGAGGGATTGTCATCACCAGCTTTGCATACAGGAGGAAACTGAGGCTCAGAGTGTTGAAATCATTTGCTTATGGTTACACAGGTAGCAAATTGAAGATTTTAAGATTCAGGTCCCAATGCGTTGGTTCTTTTTACCATGCCAACCAGGGCTTCGTAGCAATTAATTTCAATTTTAAAATAGTATAATTTCAATCATAAAATAGGAGCTGTAGGCAGCTAGCTACTGCGCTGGGGACTTGACATGTACCATCTCATTTCATTTTCATAACTACCCTGCAGAGTAGGTGCTGTCATCCCAGCTCCATTTTCAGTTGCTAAACCTGGGGCTCAGAGACAGAAGTCTGAGCATGGCCCCAGCCGGTAAGGGGCCCATTCAGGCCTGGAGCCCAGCCCTCCTGCCTTTCTGGCCAGGGGCCCACCTTATCCTCATCCTGGGGAAACAAATGCGCACTCACAAGGTTGCACTAGCACACATGCACACACAGTCGGGAGTGTGTATGGAGTACGCTGCTCTTGGTGGACTGTCTTCCCTTTACAGCCCTTTTCTGTGGTGGACTGTCCCAGGCCACAGATGAGACGCTGCGGCGGGGTGTGCTCAGAGCAGGTTGCCTGAAGAAATGGCTCCTCTGTTTACAACACACCCAATAGGAACTGGGGTCACTGTGACAAGGGGCACCAAATGTGTGGCCTTCCTGTGCACAAGCACCCTACATATTTCCCCCCTGTGCCTTCACATGGCTGCTGGGCAGGAGGGATGGAACAGGGCTCAATGCTGGAAGAAAAGCTTCAGTATTTAGTGGGGAAGGTGCTACCTAGAGCCTGCCCAGCCCATGCATGGGTGGGCCATGGGTGGTCTTAGACGTAAAGGCTTCGAACCTATCTTTTCAAGGTACCTGGACTATGCCCGAGTCCCTAACAGCAATCCCCCTGAGTATGAGTTCTTCTGGGGCCTGCGCTCCTACCATGAGACCAGCAAGATGAAAGTCCTCAAGTTTGCCTGCAAGGTAATTGGAGAACTACCCAAACTTGGCATATCAAGAGCATGGGTAGGCTGTGGGCAGAGCAGCCTGCAGCTTATATATGAATATTCTGAAGCCTCTCTTAGTGCACCAAACACTTTAGCTGAATCATTTAATCCTTATGACTAACATGGTGGTGTCCTCCTGCAGATGAGAAAACTCGGGATCACTGAGGTCACAGAGCTAATGTCAGGGCAGAGATGGGATACTAGTTGCATAATTACTAGAAGTATTTATTGTATTGCTACTGTATACAGCGTGTAGCATGTTGTCTAGAATCTAGTAGGTACTCCACTCTCAGATTCCGGTCCTTTTGAGGGTTGTTATTTCTGTTTCAGGTACAAAAGAAGGATCCCAAGGAATGGGCAGCTCAGTACCGAGAGGCGATGGAAGCAGATATTAAGGCTGCAGCTGAGGCTGCAGCTGAAGCCAAGGCGAGAGCTGAGATTAGAGCTCGAATGGGCATTGGGCTTGGCTCTGAGAATGCTGCTGGGCCCTGCAACTGGGACGAAGCTGATATTGGACCCTGGGCCAAAGCCCGGATCCAGGCGGGAGCTGAAGCTAAAGCCAAAGCCCAAGAGAGTGGTGGTGCCAGCACTGGTGCCAGTGCCGGTGCCAGTGCCGGTGCCAGCGCCAGCGCCGGCGCCAGTGCCAGCGCCAGTGGCAGCTTCGGTGCCAGTGCCAGCCTGCCCACCACTCTCACGTTTGGGCTCTTCTCTGGCCTCAGTGGAACTGGTGCCAACAGCAGTGGTAGCTCTGGTGCCTGTGGTTTTTCCTATAAGTGAGATTTCAGGTATATGTTTAGATTCAGTGAGGGCAGCCAGGGCTCTTAGGGATGGGATGAGCTGGGTGGTTATAGGAAGGCCAAGGTCGGAGGACCATACGGAGAGTGTGGGAAAATACTGCTTTTGACATTGTATTCCTTCCTGTTTGGTGGCTATCAGTTGACTTTCTAATTTTCTTTTACTTGTGATTTCAGATATTGCTAATCCCAGCAGCCTTTCTCTTCATGCCAGGGTGCATCCTCAGAAATGTACTCAACACAGCACTCTAGGCAGTCACTATCAATCAATTGAATTTGACACACTATATTAAATCTATTTGCCATTTCTGAGTTTATTGCTTTTTTTGTGGGGATGGGCTGTAACATTTTGGTACTACATTTAAAAATGAATTGGAAAAGTTTCCACCTCAATCTGTGCTTAGTTTGAGGTGACATTGTTAGATTCAAGGGAGCGAGATTAGCATGCTACTCTGGGATGGGTTGGGCCTCATCTCTAGTTTAGAGGGCAGGCAGGATTGTGGTTGGGTGCAGAGTCATGGGGATTGTAGGCACAGAAAACACACTTTGAAGAAGAGCGCTGAAATGGGTAAGTCTGGAGCAGAGAGCAGAGATAGAGGAGACGACATCAAGTATAGACTCTCCTTTTGAGAAATTTGAAGGAGACAGGAAGGAGACAGAGGTAGGTAGCTAAAGGAAGATACAAGAACAAATGAGGATTTTCTTGGGAAAGAAGGGAGAGAGGCTTGAACAGGTAGGAGCCAATAGAGGGAGATGTTGAAGACTGATTCATGCCCAGTCCCTGAGGAGATGGGAGGGTAACGCCTGGGAGAAGACTATCAATGAGATGGTTGTAGTTAAGAAGACAGAGCAGCCCTGACCAGGAATTCGATTGGTTAAAGCATCCTGATATGCCAAGGTTATGGGTTCAATCCTCAGTCAGGGCACATATAAGAATCAACCAATCGCCCAGCTGGTGTGGCTCAGTGGTTGAGCAGCGACATATGAACCAGGAGGTCATGGTTCTATTCTTGGTCAGGGCACATGCCTGGATTGTGGGCTCCATCCCCAGTCTGGGGTGTGTGGGAGGCAGCTGATCAATGATTCTCATCATCGATGTTTCTATCTCTCCCTCTCCTTTCTTCTCTGAAATCAATAATAAAAATATATATTTTTAAAAAAGAATCAACCAATGAATACATACATAAGGGGAACCAATCGACATTTCCCTCTCTCTAAAAAAATCAATAAAAAAAGACAGAGCAGAGAGAGCTCTGGGTAATGCTAACGTTTAAGGAGTGGGTGGTTAAAGGGGAGAAAAGATGTTGGTTCCTGGAGATGGGGTCATTGGCTTGGGAGGCCAGGGTGTTGGTTGGGTTATCTGTGGACAGTGAAATCACTGGGTTGGTGGCAGGAGTTGGGGTAGAAAGCACTATGAGCCAGGTGCTGAATTCTCCTTGTGTAGTTAAAGGTATATTCCCAGCTACACTTCCCACTAAGGCACAAGGTCCTTGGGCAGAGATCTACATTTGCCCTGTTTTAAGGGAGTATTTCTTTGGACTTTTCTCTCCAGGAAGCCCTCACCATCTAAATGTCAGATTACCAGGCCCCTAATCACTGGGACAGCCTTATGGACAATGAGATCCCAGCAATGGCTGCCTTCCCCTTCATGTAGACCAGCGGTTCTCAACCTGTGGGTCGCGACCCCTTTGGGGGGGGTCGAACAACCCTTTCACAGGGGTCACCTAAGACCATCGGAAAACATATAATTACACATTGTTTTGTGATTAATCACTATGCTTTAATTATGTTCAATGTGTAACAATGAAAATACATCCTGCATATCAGATATTTACATTATGGTTCATAACAGTAGCAAAATTACAATTATGAAGTAGCAACGAAAATAATTTTATGGTTGGGGGTCACCACAACATGAGGAACTGTATTAAAGGGTCGCGGCATTAGGAAGGTTGAGAACCACTGATGTAGACTCTATAAACAGGAATGGAGCAATGTTTACTCCATAGGGGAAACAAAACAAGGTTCCATCCAGATCAAGGTAGCTCTTTGCCTGTGGCCATAAATTGAGACCTGTTTCACTGTTGAGATGTTCTTCACTGGAAGCAGAGGTTATTTCATTAATTCCATGGGCCACATATCCTCAGGGGCTGGGTGGTACCTGGGAGATATGAACAAGGTCAGAGGCAGCTTAAGCCTAGGAAGGACTTGAGTGGGTGGGTACCATGTCCAGGGCTCCTTCAGGTTCCCAGGTGATGTCCATCTGAAAATGGAATAGATAGGGAATGTTGGGGTGATAGCAATGAACTTGGGGGCTAATTCTAATAAAAATTGAACTCTTCCTTTCCTACTTATTTTCCCTCCACACACACTACTGGGCTCACAGGGCTCCCCACCTCTTCTCTCTTTTTACAAGGCCTGGAATTTGACAGTCGAGTTGGCTTTTCCTCACTCCTTAGTGTAAGGACTGAGGGTATGTGGGACAGGGAGGAAGAGATCAAGTCTGGTTATAGCCAAGTGGCGAGTGTCCAGAGCCAGGAAGAGGAAGTGGCAAGGGAAATGGGTACATGTTCCAGATGATGACTTGCCATCTTTATCATCTTGTAGGCCAGGATTGTAATGAATGAACTCTCACAATTTTCAGTCTTTCCTTCAATATATCATTAATTAATATCCAAATAATTCTAAATGGCATTATGTATCTTGGCTAGGAGTGGGAAGAGCTCCTAGAGCAGTATCTCCACTTATTTTTCATTATCATGAAAAACCTTTCTAGATATTTTTTGTCCTACTGCTCACCCTCCCCCCATGAAATTTCAATACTACATATATACTGTAAATCTATTTAATTACTATATTTGTGATTTATACATAAAAAGATTTTAAAATGCAATACAGGGTTAATCCTATATAATAAAAGCTTAATATGCAAATTGTCACCTCAACCGGGAGTTTGACCAGGAGTTCGACCAGAGGGCGGGGCCAGCTGGCTAACCGCTTGTGGCCCGACGCCTCCCCCCCCCCCCCCCCGGCTGGTCCCACCCCGGCCAGGGTGGCAGCAGGCAACCAGAGGGAGGGAGGCCCTGGGAAAACTTAAACATTTTAGTCATTACTAAAGGCCTAGTGCACAAAATTCGTGCACGGGTAGGGTCACAGTTCAATTCCTGATCAAAGCATATGCCCGGGTTATGGGCTTGATTCCTAGTGTGGAGCATGCAGGAGGCAGCCAATCAATGATTCTCTCTCATCATTGAAATTTCTATCTCTCTCTCCATCTCCCTTCCTCTCTGATATCAATAAAAATTCTATTTTAAAAAAGAAAAAAGAAAGAAATACCTACTAGAGATTAATCATTTGTGAGAAAAAAATGGATAAAAAACTTTTGCCCATACCTACACTTTAAAAAATATGTGGGTCCACAGATGCCTTCATAGGAGAATTTTACTAAACATTCAAAGAAGAATTAACACTTTTCTTTCTCAAACTATTCCAAAAAATTCAAGAGGAGTGAAGGCTCACAAGCTCATTTTACAAGGAGAGTATTATTCTGGTTCCCAAACCAGACAATGACATTACAAAAGATAGAAAATATCCCTGATGAACATAGATTCAAAAATTCTCAACAAAATATTTGCAAATAGAATTTAGCAATACACTGAAAGGATCACACAACATTATCAAGTGGGATTTATTCCTGGGATATAAGGTTGTTTCAATATCTGCAAATCGATTAATGTGATAAACAACATAAACAAAATGAAAAGTAAAATTCACATGACTATAGCAATAAATGCAGAAAGAGCATTTGATAAAATCCAACATCCACTTATAATTAAAACTCTTAGCAAAGTGGAAATAGAGAGAACATATGTCAATATGATAAAAGCTACCAGTATGTATGACAAACCCACAGCAAACATTGTACTCAATAGGAAAAAGCTACAAACATTTCCCTTAAGATCAGGAATAACAAAGGGCTGCCCATTTCACCACTTTTATTCAACACTGGAGGCCTGATGCATGAAATTCATGCGGGGGGGGGGGTGGTCCCCTCAGCCTAGCCTCCATCCTCTCCAATCCTGGACCCCTTGGAGGATGTCAGACATCCCTCTCACAATCCAGCAGTCAGATGTCCCTTTCACAATGCTGGACCACTGGCTCCTAATTGCTCACCTGCCTGCCTGCCTGGTCACCCCTAATTACCCCCCACCACCTGCCTGATTGCCCCTAACTGCCCCCCCCACCCGCCAGCCTGGTCGCCCCTAACTGCTCCCCCTGCAGTAGATGAGTGGATAAAAAAGCTGTGGTAGTCTTAGCGGGTTTGGCTCTGTGGACAGAGCAACGGCCTGTAGACTGAAGGGTCCCAGGTTTGATTCCGGTCAAGAACACATGCTCAGGTTGCGGGCTTGATCCCCAGCAGGGGGCATACAGGAGGCAGCCAATCAATGATTTTCTCTCATCATTGGTGTTTCTATCTCTCTCTCCCTCTCCCTTCCTCTCTGAAATCAATAAAAATATATTTTAAAAATCTGTGGTGCATTTACACAACAGATAACTACTTGGCCGTAAAATAAGAAGGAAATAATACTCTTTGCCACAGCATGAATGGACCTGGATAGCATTATGATTAGTGAAATAAGCCAATCAGAGAAAGACAAGTACCATATGATTTCACTCATATGTTGAATCTAATGAACAAAATGAACTAAAAAGCAAAATAGAGACAGACTCATAGATAGAGAGCAGTCTGACAGCTGGGGGTGGGGCTTTGGGATCTTAGGGGGTAGAGGGATTGAGCAAAAATGAAAAAAAAAAAAACCCAGGAAAAACTCATGGACACAGACAACAGTGTGGTGAATAGGGAGGGAGATGGGAGGAGGTGGAGGAGGGTATAGGGCAGTGATGATGAACCTTTTGGGCTCGGCCGTGTCAGCATTTTGAAAAAGCCTATCTTAACTCTGGTGCCGTGTCACATATAGAAATTTTTTGATATTTGCAACCATAGTAAAACAAAGACTTATATTTCTGATATTTATTTTATATATTTAAATGCCATTTAACAAAGAAAAATCAACCAAAAAAATGAGTTCGTGTGTCACCTCTGACACGCGTGTCATAGCTTAGCCATCACTGGTCTAGGGCAGATAAATGGTGATGGAAGGAGACTTGGAGTGGTGAACACACAACAGATGATGTGTTGTGGAATTGTGCACCTGAACTTTGTATAATTTTGTTAACCAGTGTCACCCCACTACATTCAATAAAAAAAAAGAGTTTCACTAATGAAGTGATGAGAAGTGTTACCTCCATTTTTACCCTTTGTGGGATAATGAACATCATATATTGGTTGTTGGTTCAAAGAATACACTAAATTCTGTAGGCTCTCAGACGTCACAAAGTGTTGTTTCCTAACTGTTGCCATAACTAAATAGTCCATAGGCTACCCCACCCTTCTTTAAGGGCAGATGTTAACGGTGTATGTGATAAGAACAGGGAAGCTCATAGCCATTAGACTATTGTTTTACCCCTTCCATTGTGAAATGTGTTCCTTATCCAGAACCAATATTGTGTGAGATATTTCAGTGGTGTATAACATGTATTGTGTGGGATATTTCAATGGTGTCGAAAGGCTATAAAGTGTTTATGGCCCTGCATTGAGTACCGGGGTATCCTGTTCTCAAGACACAGCCAGTCCAGGGAGGGAAAAAGTGAGAGCACTGAGAGAAACCACGAAGGGCGGGCGGTGGGAGCCCCAAGGAGCCAGTGGCTCACTCTCCTCTGCGTCCAGGCATGTTATTCTGTGTACAGATGTGTGTGAGGAACATGGGCACAAACGCATAGACACAGGCACGCGTTTACACGTACGAATATGGGCACTGGGTGCACACATTCTAAGGGCGGGTTCTGAGTCAGCAGCAGTCAGTGTGCTCTGGTGGAAGGAGCCCTGACTGGGGGGTTGGGGGGAGGGTGGGTAGGTGATGGGGTTAAACTGCTGCAGCTCCCTTACACAGGCTCCCTGTGCCCTGGGGCGTCCCTGCCCTCTCTGGCCTGGGATCTCCTGCTGTGAGATGTGAACAGCATTCGCTCACCCAGCCTGGTCTCTGCAGTGGAGATTAGTTCATGGATGGGGAGCGCCCAGAGCACTCCCTGGCACACGGTAGGTGAGCTACTGTAATGGATGTGGTGACAGTCCCTGGGAAAGTGCGTGGTGCACTGTGCCCACGCGTGAAGGTGGTGGCCAGGCGGGTGTGTGTCCATGCTCACATGTGTGTGGAGATGGCCATGTGTCCAAGCTGGGTGCTGAGCTAGGTGGGCAAGGCCGTGGCCAGCCCCACCCAAGAGACCCCTGGCTGCAGGTGGTGCCACAGGTGCTTTGGACGTGTCTAAGTCCCCATGACCATGGCCATAAGCTCCCGTGGGCAGCCCCTCTTCCATGGTTATAACTCCCACCACTTTGTTATAACTGTTCCCTCCCCTTGACCCTTCCATTTTTGGGGAGGAAATGGCTTTCCCTAGATGCAGTTCTTGGCTATCTAACCTTCCCTTGTGGGTTCCCCTCACCTTGCTCACACCTCTGAAAATTATGTCTCACTAGTTCATCTTCATGTTACACATTGAGCGTGCCATCTGTTTTTGAGAGCATTCTGATTGACACAGAGAGTGACTGTGAGTGAAAAAGGAAATGAATGAGTAAAGGAAAGAGTGGGTGAGTGCAATGTAAGTAAAGGCATGAATGAACCCGTAAATAAGTGTGAATGAGGGAATGACGGAATGAGTTACCCTGTGAAACTTTCCCTATTTATCATGCTAAGTGTTGTGAAAGCCACACTGGCCAGATCTTGCTTTGCTGTGGAATCACGGCTGGGAATGGAAGGGCAGTGGGCGGAGAGCATACACTGCAGGCTGCCCTTGAGGATGTGGACTCAGGCGCTGTGGGCCAGAGATGTCCTGGCTGCCAGCCTTGCTGTAAGTTCATCTAGAGGTGTGTGAAGGCCAGACTGGCGACATCAGAACCCCCATGTTGGGGGTACAGATTCCCGGACCCCGCCCTCTCGAGTTCGATTCAGTAGGTTGGGGAGGGGCCCAAGAACCTGTTTCTGACCAGGTGGCAGGTGAACTTGGAGTCTGGCCAGATCAGAGAACCACTGACCAGGCCCACCCACCTCCTCTGAGAGATGAGTGGACAGGCACAGAGGAATCACCATGGCCTGTGGCCACCCTCACCAAGCTCTTTAGCTTGGAGCTCCTGCCTGGTTTGACCCTTATAACCCAGAGTGACAGTGTGGTACATGGAAGGAGAGACGGACACACAGACGTGGGCTCCAATCCCAGCTTTGACCTTCCCCTAAGGTGGGGGCGCAGGCAAATCCCTCACGTGCTCTGCTTCCCTTCTCCATCTGCACAATCAGGAGATGCCACCTGGGGCCCAGGAGAGTGTGATAAGACTCCTCCCTGCAAATCCCTGCTGCAGAGGAATGAAGGTTTGAGGAAAACGGCAATCCTTAGAATTATTGAGCAATTACTAAGATGCAAGGATGGCTTCACATGCTTTACATAAAGTCTCTTTTAATCCCCACAAACACTGCCTGTGAAATAGGAGCTACAGTCCTGGGGGGACTGAGGCTGAGAGAGTGGGAAGGAGTTTCCAGGGCCCCACAGGCAGCCTCTGAGCCCTTGGAGCCTGCCCTCTTACACCCTAGGCTAAAAATGGCAGCTCCCTCCCCCTGCTCCTTAAAGGTTAAAACAGAGGGTAGAGCCAGTCCTGTGGGGATAAAAACAGAACAAAGACCTCTGAAAGGAAGGAAGCCAGGGGAATGTATGTAAGCAGGGGCCTCAGAGAGTATGGGGCCTCAGTTTGCCCCTAAACTTCCTGACAGCTGTAGCAGAAAGGGGGAGCGGGTGGCAGAATTCCCAAGTTGCCATTTTCTGGAAAAAAGAGGCACAGAGACATGTCTAAAAGGACATTTGTCTTGGACTGAAATTCCAGAGGAGTTGATCTTATGGCCAGCTCAGCAAACATCCGGGACCAGAAAGTCCTCTGTGTTTCCATGAGGCGCGAACGGCCTATTCACACACGTGATTCTGAGAGGCAGAAGGCAGAGGGGGAGAAAACACATGAAATTCTATCCCAGAGGAGAACCCTGATGGGCTGCAATTTCCCACAGCAGCAAGGGGCACAGGAGGAAACCCCGGCCCTGTCTGTGCGTCTGTCTCTCTCCACAACACACAACACACGGCCCCTGGCAGGAGAGCCAGGCTGCTGGTCTACCTGGGGACATGCCACTAGGCCTCAGGATGGAGGGCAAAGGTGTGCATGAGGGTCAGCCTCCCAGAGCCTGGGAGCTGAGGGGAGGGCTGGGTCTGCCAGGCTGGGTAGGCTTGCTGGCAGAGGCAGAGCAGGCAGAGCTGGTTCTAGGATTTGCAGAGGAAGGAGTGTGGCATTTGGGCAGGTGGAATGGCATTGCAGGCAGGAGGAGCAGCAGGTGGCGCAGGGCTTACTCTTCACCCTCCCCAGGTATTGTTCCTTTTGCTGTCCCCTTGCTTGGCTTCCTGCTAGTGAGCCCTCCATGCCATCCCACCCACCCCTCCCGACCCCTTACAGGTGAGGCTGGCCCGCCCCCATCCACAAGAATTGAGAAGGGAGAGACCTGTGTGCGAGTCACCTTCTGCCCAACACTGAAGGACCAGGCTGCCTTCTCCAGCTCAGGCATCATGGCCGACTTTGTGGTCCAGTATGATGTTGTCATGGAGGACATCATTGGCGATGTGCAGGTGAGGGGCCAGGGGGATGGACTGAGCATGAGCTCTGGAGTCACACAGGTCGGGGCAACAGCCTGGCTCATTTCCTTTTCCCCAGGGATCAGTGCGGACTAGCGAAACAGGGAGAGAAGATGTGTGGTGACACGTGATTGCACAACTGGGGAGGCACATGTGCTCTGCCCCAGAGCACGGGGACCTGGACCTGTGCAAATTGAATCCAGCTCCAAATGCATCCCTTTCTAAAAGGAGCAAGCCATAGCCCAGTCTTCACCCGTGTTTTGGAAAGTGAGCTATTGGCCAGGCATAGGTCTCTCACACTCAAGGGCTCTCTCACACGCTCTGCAGCTCTGATGCTCCCATGTTCTCTTGGACTTTCTTGCCAACTCCAAGTTTTAAAAAGTCCTTTTGCCTCATCAGAGCCATCTTCGTAAGCAGGGATCTCTTCAACCCTGAGCTCCCACAATCCTAAGAATAAGCAGAGGTCCCTGCACTACCGTACGGGTAGAGCCCTGACCCAAGACCCTGGCTTTGTGAGGATGATGGCACAGCAGCCTCAGAGGTCTGGTCCCCCCTGCCTTTCCTGCCACACCGCTCACTGCCTCCAGTGCACACTGACCCTCCAGCTGCCTCCCCACCACACCACACACCTCTCTCCCCAAAGCACCTGAACCTGCCTTTCATCTGTGTAGGAGCATTTGCTCCTACTCTCTGCTGCCCTGGGCATATCTCCTCCCGCCTCTCCCTACTGGCCAGTGTCCCCCTTGTCCTGAAAGGCCTTGCTGAAACACCACCTCCCTGATGAACACACCCCACTCACACTTCCTCTCTCTTCCTCGGGCTAATATAATCCTTTGGTTACACCTCTCCTCATGCACTCAGTTATTCATTAATTCATAGGTGGGCACAACTCCACCAAGCAGAGCTACTCCAGCCTAGTGCTGTCCCCATTGACTCTGAGAACTCAGAGACGCCAGGGACATAGAACCTACTCTCCCTCCAGAATGTCCTAGTCTTGAAGGGGACACATACATGGAGCCTTAACATGCATCACACGTCCTAGTGTGTATAAAGCTGGAATGGGTGATGTGCAGATGCCTTTGAGGAGGGTTTTAAGAAAGCCTTCCTAAAGGGGTTGTCCTTAAATTAGCATGGCAAAAACAAATAGAGTCCGCCTCCACCTGGGCAGGTAGGGTGATGGGAATTCCATGCAGAGACAGGAGAGACAGTGTGTGCAGGGGCACAGGGCTGTGGCACAGCCAGCCTGCTGTGTAGGGGGAATAACAGTCATTTGCCCTCTCAGAATGGGAGCTGAGGGTATCCTGCCAGTAGGTGGCAGCAGGGGCCTTGACCTGCTGTTCCATGGTGTGTGGGTAAAGGTATTTATCTGCTTCTTCATTCTATACCTTTTTCACCATTGCCTGGAGTAGAAATGCAAGTAGAATAGGTGGGATTGGCCATTCGATGAGATGACCCACATTCCCACCCACGGTGTATCCTGACTCCTGCATCCCCTCACCAAGAACCCTCAACTCACCTCCCTTTCCCACTCAAGCATGCCCAATTTCAAAGGCCAGCAACTCCCCCTTTAGTCATTCAGTCAGGACACTCTGGGAAGGTAATATGTGTCATGCCCACTGCTGGCTGATGTTGGAAACCTGAGGTGAATCACATACAGATCCTATTCACTGTCTCTGGGTGAAACACAGAGAGCCAATACTGATACAGGATTAGAAGTGCTCTCTCAATGACAAGTTATGATGGAAGCCATCGAGATGGGAGGAGGTGGCTCTCTGGAGGAAGTACAGACTAACCTGGGACTTTTTTTAAACTTTGGTCTTTAAGAATGTAAAGAAGTACACCAAGTTGGGAGGCAGACTTTGCATGAAACAAAGAAGGGGGGCTGGAACTATCCATGGGTGCGGAGGGAACTTCAAGTGGGTTGGGGTTCCTGGAGCATAGATTTCAGGCACAAGAAATGGCAAAAGGTGAGACCAAAGGTTCAAAGGCTGCAGGGGCAGGAAAGGAGCATGCCCTTTGTCTTGAGGTGATGAGGGAGCCAAGAGAGGGAATGACATTAGGAGGTTTTGGTTAGAAAGGCCAGATCAAGCAGGAGCTGCAAAGATGTATGGTTGGAAGGGGCCACAATAGAAGCAGGGAAACATGACAGAAACACCTGAGGTTGGGCCGTGTGAGTTTGGATGGCGAGGAGGGCTGGACCTGAGATATCCAGCGGAAGAAACCAGGAGGAGCTTGGGGCTGGTTGAGTGCAGGAAGGAGGGGCACACAGGATTGAGGCGTGACCCTGGGGTCTGTATCTGGAGTGACCGTGTGGATGACGAGGCCTTAAATGACAAAGGTGCTCAGGGGTAGGATGGAGGCAGAAAATGAATTACTGTTTGTGCAGAATCCAGTGGAGGCATCTTCAGACATCGAAGGGAGCAGGTCCAATAGTGAGTGGGTGTGCAGCTGTAGAGGGGGAAGAGTGGGAAACATTGGACTGGAGCAAGACACGTGAAGTCATCTGTGGAGCCTGGGCAGTTGAAACTGAGAGGGTAGCCAGATGACCCAGGAGAATGTGCAGAGCCCCAAGGCAGATCCAGGATGGCTGTTGCTAAGGCTGAGATTCCCATGCAAGGGGCTATTGATCTCAACCCTCCCGGTGTCCGGCCCCACCAGCTGCCAACAATCTGCTCAGAGCTGTAAATTCCCACCACTTCCCTCCATTGTGCTACACAAACATAATCATTTTCTGGCATGCCATGGTTCAGAAATATTGGGAAGCGCCGCTGAAGAGACAGGGGGAGAAAAGGCTGCCCAAGAAAGGGACTGAAGCACACATACCAGAGATGGTGGGAAGATAAGGCGAGGTCACCATCTCAGGTCCCAGGGTAAAAGGTTTTTGAAGAAATCAGAGTGAATAATCCATTGTGAAACTCATCAGGGAGGTGCAGTTGGATGGAAACTGAAATATACTCCCTGAGCTTGGAAACCAGCTGGTCATTGCTGCCTTTAGTGAGGAAAGGTCATTGCGTGGTGGAGGTGAGACCCAGTCTGTGGTCGGTGCAGGAGTGAGATGGAGATGAGAAGACCCTTATGAGTGCCCATATCATTTCCATGGCATGCTACAGGGGGGAGAAGCTGGCTGGCAGTTGGGTGGGGATTGGGATCAATGGGGCTTGTCTTAATGGATGGAAAACACTTAAACATTTTTATTCTAAAGAAGACCTTGTAGGGTATGTGGGTTGGGTTGGAGTGCAGGGGCCTGACTGGTGGAGCAGGTGCTAGAGGCTGGGAGTCCATGGGGTCCAGGGTGGGACTCTCTTGTCTTTCAGTAGAGAGAAGGGGTATATGGGGATGTGGACCCTGAGCAAGGGTAAGGTGGGCAGTCCAAGGGACATGGCCTGGCGTCCTGAACTTCCTTCATGAGGAGGGGAGGGAGACATGTCCTGAGAGTGGATGGCATGCCAGCTGAGGTGAGTGAGAGCTTGGTGACCTGCGTTGTGCCTCTGGCTTATAGGATGTGAGGTGTGGGGCCACCTGTGAGCCTGGGACCATGGCGGGATGGGTGTGTGATTTCTCCAGAAGCTCTGGCTTAGCCAGGTAGGGGAGGAGCAGAGGAGGGCTGCTGGCCTCTGCTCTTGGCTTGGGCAGTTGCGGGGGGGGGGGGGCAGGGGGGGGGGCCCAGGCCTCTGGGGACTGCTGTATGGTGCCGGGAAAAGTGGGCACAGAGCCTGCACGTGTACTTGGGAATTAACTCAAAGGCTGGGGTGGCGGGGAAGGCCAAGATGTCCTCCCGTGTCTTCTGAGATCCCCGGAGAGAAGGGGACATAGTGTCCCAGCCTTGTGACCAGAGGGTGCCTGCAGGGCAGCGAGGAGAAGTGGCTGTTTACCCCAGGGCACAGCCAGCTTCAGGCTGCTGGGCAGCTCAGACCCTCAGCAAGCCCATATTTCCCTAAGCTGAGCTGACACTGGTCAGGGGGCCCTCCCAGCTCCCCCCTCTCCTTCCCTGGCTGTCCCAGCCCCCAGGCTCTGCACAGGGAGATTTGGAGTAGGGGGAGGGGGCGGCAGCCAATCACAGCCCCCACAGCCTCAGGCCTCTGCACCTGGTCTAACCAATCCCCTCTGAACAAACAGCTCACTCAGCCTCTGCTCCCTCCTCCCCTCCCTGCTCTGCCCAGCAACAGCAGAAAGGAGGCTGAAGGAGGAGAGGGAGGCCCTGCTACTCCCAGCCCCTGGCAGCCATGGAGCTGGGCCCCAGGCTCGCTCTATAGAGGGAGGTTAAAACAATAGTTAAGTTCCTGGAGCCCAGGCAAAAGGTCCCCAGGGGCCCTCAAGACTGTGCGAGCCCAGCTCTCATGGACAGGAACTCACATTTTACAGAGATCCTGCTCCTTGGAGCCCTGGGCCCCCAGCCAGGCTCCAGGCTCTGGGGCAGGTCCTGGGCTGACAGTCTGAGCAGAAGAGACACGGTTCTGGTGGAGGAGAGGGACGTGGAAGAAACAGGCACACGCGCCTCTCTAACTAGAAACAGTGATAAGGCCCAGGCCGGGAAGGGGTGGTGTGTAGGAGACTCAGAGGGGGCCTGATTTACACCAGCTTTCACTGTTCTTGTGCTTTCGTTCCTTCTGTCCAGATTTACGATGGCTATTTTATTCACTACTTTGCCCCCAGAGGCCTTCCACCGGTGGAGAAAAATGTGGTGTTCGTTATTGATGTGAGCGGCTCCATGTTTGGTACCAAGATGAAGCAGGTAATACACAGCCTGGCGACCTCTCAGGCCTCTCCTTGTTAAGTCTCACAAGCAGGCAGAGCTGCAACCTGGGTCGCTGGGGCCAGAGACTCTATCATCCCACCAGCTTTGATCTTACAGGCCTGGCCCCACTTTAGGATCCTGGTACCTCACATACCAGGATTCCTGTAGACCTGGAGCCACAGAACATGAGGAACATTGAAACATTGGACTATGGGGCCTGAACCATTGAGACCCTGCACCACAAAACTCCTGGGCTCAGACGGTCCCAGAATTGTAGAGTCTCTGAGCTAGAGTGCTCTGGTATCAAACACGTGAGTCAAAACATAAATAAAACCTTAGACATTTTAGACTCTGAACATTTCCAAGGCCACAGGCTTTTAAATTGTTATTTTTTACTTCAAAGCCAGAAAAATGCAGTGTGCTAGCACTGTAGTGCATAGAAACCATGGAGTCCTGTTCCATCTAGACTTAAATCTTGTATCCCTTCTCCCAAAGCACCCTTGAAACAGCAGTCAGCCAAAAAGATTTTGACTTTAGAGCCTGAATCCTTAATGTTCTGGAAGCAGTATTTGTAGCTATGGTACTCTGGGTGTCTAGAGTTATAAGGTTCAAGTGTTCTGAGACAGTGTAGGCTTTTTAGCTAAAACATTGAAGCACAGTTCTTCTGGGAGATCATGTGTAGGATGTAAGGTCGAGTGAGTTTTACCATCATGGGTACCCGGATGCTGAAGTCCTCAGGAAGTCATGGGACATTAAGCTCTGTAATGTTAAGATTCTTTGACCTCATAAAGCCCCAGATTTCTAAGCTTTCATATGTTAGAGTTATAATGACCGTTTAGTCTTTAACCATAGTATTTTTAGATAATGCTGTCTTCTCCAATGTCCAGCCTAATGTGAAATCCCTATAAGTACTTAATTTCTGGTATTAGATTTTTTAATTTTAGAAAGCATCGTGAATGAATTCAAAGACATGTCACTAGAAAGTGTCCTAACTGAGGCAAAAAAAACACCCCAAATAATGAAAATAATATAGTGAAGTGTTGGAAACATATAGCAGAAAGAGAAAGGAAATATATAAACCTATAGATTCTAATAGCTGAGAGAATATCACTTAGGGAAAACAAAGAAAACTACATTTAGGTACACCATCTGTAAACTGTTGAAAAGCAATGGAAATGACAAAAATCAACAGCATCATGAAAGAGAAGTATTATCTTTTAAGGGTCAACAATACCTCTTATAAATGAACTTTGAAAAGAAACTATGGAAACTAGTAGGGACTGGAATTACTTTTTAAAGGAGTTAGGAAAAAAAGTAACCGGAGGTAGTGTTGTGTGCCCAAGAAAAATGTGTTTCAAAAATGAATGTAAAATATTATGTTTTCTGATACATCATGACAAATACTGATAGAATTTAATGCCCTCAAACTATGTAATGTATTAAAGAATGCTCTTTAAACTAAAATAAAATGAACTAATATGGATAAACAAAATTAGAGAAAGGAGTGAAGCTTTCTTGGAAAAGATATGTATGTATATATGTAAATAGTAGTATAAAAGAATACCGACTGTTGCAGCAGTATTTTTATAGCATGTAGAAGCAAAAGATATTAATGCAATAGTGTGAAGTGCATAAAGGAGGTAAATGGAGTAATGTAATAGCTTTATGGTTCTTTCATTCTTTGGGAAGCTATTAGATTACTAATTTAAGGTAGACTATACTAAGAAAAATGCATATTTTAATATTTATGGTAAACAGAACAGCAATATCGCAACATTATGTAACTAAAAAAGTATAATTAATGAGATAAAATGGAACAATGAAGTACCAATGAATCCAAAATAAGACAGGGAAGGATTACTTAAAATAAACTATATCATATATATATATATATATATATATATATATATATATATGTATATATATATTTCAGAGAGGAAGGGATAGAAAAAGAGAGAAACATCAATGATGAGAGCGAATCATTGATCAGCTGCCTCCTGCACGCCCCTTACTGGGGATTATGCCCTCAACCCAGGCATGTGCCCTGACCAGGAATTGAACTGTAACCTCCTGGTTCAAACACTGAGCCACACTGGCAGGGCTATTGAGAGTTTTTGATTACTGCTTCTATTTTGTTGGATGTAATTGGTCTGTTCAGAGTTTCTGATTTCTCTTGATTCGATCCTGGGAGCTTCTATGTTTTTAGGAATTTATCCATTTCTTCTAGATTTTCCAATTTGGTGGCATATTATTTTTTTGTAGTAGTTTCTCATAATCCTTTGTATTTCTGTGGTGGCAGTTGTTACTTTTCCTCTTTCATTTCTGAGTTTATTTATTTGGGTTCTTTTTCCACTTTTTCTGGATGAGTGTGGTTAAAGGTTTATCAAACTTGCATATCTTTTCAAAGAACCAGCTCTTTGTTTCATTGATCTTTTTTATTTTTTTAGATTCTATTTCATGAATTTCTGCTCTGATCTTAATTATTTCCTTCCTTCTACCCACTTTGGGCTTTGTTTGTTCTTTTTAATGTTCCTTTAGGTGAAAGGTTAGACTGTTAATGTGAGATTTTTTTTTGTTTCTTGAGGGAAACATGTATTGCTCTGAATTTCCCTCTCAGAACTTATTTTGCTGTGTCCCATACATTTTGGGTTGTGTTCTCATTTTCAGTTGTCTTATGGTATCTTTGATTTTTTTCTTGATCTCATTGTTAACTCTTTTATTGTTTACTATCCTGTTATTTAGCCTCCATATGTTTGTGTGCTTTTCAGTTTGTCTTGTAATTGATTTATAATTTTATAGCATTGTGATTAGAGAAGATGCTTGAAATTATTTTTAAATCTTCTTATATTTAATGAAGCTTTTTTTAAGGCCTAATATGTGCTTTATCCTGGAAAAAGTTCCACGTATGCTTGAAAGAATGTATATCCTGCAGTTTAGGGTGCAATGCTCTGAAAATATCAATAAATCCATCTGATCTAATGTGTCATTTAAAGCTGACACTTCCTTGTAGAATTTGTTTTTTGGTCTGGAAGATCTATACATTGATATCAATGGGGTATTAAAGTCCCCTACTATGATTATAATACTGTTAATATCTCCCTTTATGTCCATCAATATTTGCTTTATATATTTCGATGCCCCTATGTTGGGTGCGTAAATGTTTATAAGGGTTGTTTCCTGTTGTTAAATTGATCCCTATATCAGTATGTAATGACCTATTTTGTCTCTTGTTTTAAATAGCCATTGTTTTAAAGTCTATTTTGTCTGACATAAGTATTGTTACCCCAGCTTTTTGTTTCATTTGCATGAAATACCTTTTTCCATGCCTTTACTTTTAGTATGTGTGTCTTTTGTACTGAGGTGGGTGTCTTATAGACAGCATATATATGGGTCTAGTTTTCTTATCCATTCAGCTATCCTATGTCTTTTGATAGGAGCATTTAATTCACTTAAAGTGTTTATTGGTAGATACATGTTCATTGCCATTTTATTCTTTATAATTACATTCCTTTCTCTCCTCCTCCTCCTCCTCCTTCTCCTCCTTCTTCTACTAGAAGTCCCTTTAACATTTCTTGTAATACTGCTTTGTTTGTGATGAACGACACTAGCTTCTTCTTGTCTGGGAAGCTCTTTATTTCTCCTTCAATTTTAAATAATAGCCTTGCTGGGTAGGGTAGTTTTGGTTGTAGGTCCTTGTTTTTCATCACTTTGAATATTTCGTGCCAATCCTTCTGGCACAAAATGTTTCTGTGGGAAATCAGCTGACAGTCTTATGGGAGCTTCCGTGTAGGCAACTCTTTCTCTTGCTGCTTTTAAGATTCTCTCTTTGTATTTAACCTTTGACATTTTGTTTTTTATTTCTTTTTTTCTTTATTGATTAAGGTATTACATTGACATTTTAATTATGATGTGTCTTGTAGGCATATAGATAAAAGGAACATGACAGAGGACCCAGAAATTGGCCTACGACATTATGCTCAATTAATATTTGACAAAGGAGGCAAGAGCATACAATGGAGTAAAGAGAGTCTCTTCAATAAATGGTGTTGGGAAAATTGGACAGGTTCATGCAAAAAAATGAAATTAGATCACCAACTTACACCATACACAAAAATAAACTGAAAATGGATAATGGACTTAAATGTAAGTTGTGTTACCATAAAGGTCCTAGAAGAAAATGTAGTCAGCAAAGTCTCAGACATGTCAAGTAGCAGAACTTTCACAGATACAACTCCTAGGGCAAGAGAAACAAAGGAAAAAATAAACAAATGGGACTATATCAAACTAAAAAGCTTCTGCACAACAAGAGAAACCAGTAACAAAATGAAAAGGGAGCCCACTGTATGGGAGAACATATTTGCCAATGATACATCTGATAAGGGGTTAATTTCCAAAATATATAAAGTACTCATACAACTCAACAGAAGGAAGACAAACAACCCAATTAAAAATGGGCAGACGATCTGAATAGATACATCTCCAAAAAGAACATACAAATGGCCAAGAGATGTGAAAAAATGCTCAACATCACTAATCATCACAGAGATGCAGATTAAAAGCACAATGAGATATCACCTTATGCCTGTCAGAATGGTTTCATCAATAAAACAACAAATGACAAGTGCTGGCAAGAATGTGGAGAAAAGAGAACTGTCGTACTTTGCTGGTGGGAAATCAGACTGGTGCAGCCACTATGGAAGACAGTGTGGAGGTACCTCAAAAAATTAAAGATGGAACTGCCATTTAACCCAGTAATCGCACTTCTAGGAATATATCCTAAGAAGACTGAAACACCAATCAGAAAGAATATATACACCCTATGTTCATAGCAGCATTATTTACAATACCTAAGATCTGGAAACAGCCCACCTACTCATCAGTAGATGAATAGATTAAAAAACTGTGTACATTCACACAATGGAATACTATACAGCTGTAAAAAAGCAGCATCTCTTACCTGTTGAGACGGCATGGAGGGATCTGGAGAGTAAATAAGCCAGTCAAAGAAAGACAAGTATCACATGGCCTCACTTATATGTGAGATCTAATGAACAAGATAAACTGACAAATAAAATAGGTCCAGAGACATTGAAGCATACAACAGATGGATATATTTCAGAGGGAGGTGGGAGGTGGAACGAGGTTAACCGAAGAACTTATATGAATATATGCATAACCCATGGACACAGACATTAGTGCAGAGAAGGCCTGGGGAAGGGGTGGAAGTGGGGAGGAGGAGGGTCAATGGGGGAAAAAGGGGACATCTGTAATACTTTTAACAATAAAGATAAATTTTAAAAAATAGTAAAAATACAAACAAAAAAGCAACAAATAAAACAACAACCAACCACCTGAACTTAAGTTCACACAAAAATTTGTAAAGGAATGTTTTTAGTGACTCTGTTCATAATCACCTATTAAAAGGAAACAACTTGAATGTCCTTCAACTGGTGAATGGTTAAATAAGTAGTAGTACATTCCTCCAATGGAATGGCAGGTATTTCCCCTAGAGAAATGAAAACGCATGTTCACACAAAAACCGGTACACAAATATAGCAGGTTTATTTATAATTGCCAAAACCTCGATACAGCTCCAACGTCTTCCAATTGATGAATAAATAAATAAGCTGTAATACGTAAAGCTATACAATAGAATACCACTCAATAACAAAAGAAACCAACTAATACATGCAGCAACATTGATGAATCTCCAGCATGTCATGCTAAAAGAAAAAATTTCATATTAAAAAGGATAAATGCTATATTATTCCAAACATATGACTTTGTGGAAAAGGCAGTGTTATTGAAAAACAGATCTGTCATCATTAGGATCTGGGAGGGGTGGAGGAGTTGACTTCAAGGGGACAATACAAGAGAGTTTTGATGGAATTATTTTGTCTGTATCTTTCTTTTGTTTTGAGTTACATTAACATAGGTATCAAAGTTATAAAATTACAGACTCAAAATAGTAACTTTTACCTAATTCTAATAAAGTAAGTGAATAAAAAGTGTTTGTAGAACTGGCAACTTCAATGAAATGATCAAATTTCTTAAAAAATACAACTTACCAAAAACAGAAGATTGAATTAAGAGTGTGAATAATTATGTTAAATAAATTGAATCTTTGACTGAAACCTTTTTTACCAAGAAAACTCAGATGTAGGTGGATGCACTGGTAAATTCTTTAAAACATACAAGAAAAAGTTATTTCCCTCTGTTACATAAACTCTTTCAGAGAATACAATAAAGATGAAACATTTTCCAAATTGTTTTATGATGTCAAATTTACCCTGATACTAAAACATGACGAAGACATTACAAGTAAAGAAAATATAAGTTATTAACTTTCACAAACATGCCAAAATTATAAATAAACTACAAGATGAATCCCATGACATATGGAAAGGATAATATGTCATGACCAAGAGAATTTTATTCCAAGAATGTAGGTTAAGAGACATGCAATGCAAGTTAAGAGAAATTTATTCCAAGAATGCAGAGTGAAGAGACAACCTACAAAATGTGAGAAAATATTTGCAAACCTTATGGGATTAATATCCAAAATATACAAGGAACTCCCACAACTCAATAGTAGGAATAGTAGTCTCTAAAAAATGGCATCAGAACAACTGGATATCCATTTGTTGAAAAATGAACCTAGCCTTATCTCATTCTACCTACTGCAATGAACTTGAAATGGATCACAGATTTAAAGGTAAAAGCTAAAATTCTAAAACATCTATGCATAAAGCACAGGATAAAATCATCAAGAACTTGGAATAGCCCTAGCTGGTTTTGCCCAGTGATTAAAGAGCGTGGGCCTGCAGACTCCTGGTCAGGACACATGCCCAGGTTGTGGGCTCAATCCCTGGTGTGGGGCATGCAGGAAGCAGTCAATCAGTGATTCTCTCTCATCATTGATGTTTCTATCTCTCTCCTTCTCCCTCCCTCTCTAAAATAAATAAAAATATTTTTTGAAAAAGAACTCGGAGTGCCTATCAGCAGATGAATGGATTAAAAAACTGGTACATCTACCCAATGGAATACTACGCTGTGGTAAATAAGAAGGAATTCTTACCATTTGCAACAGCATGGATGGAACTGGAGAGCATTATGCTAAGCGAAATAAGCCAGTTAGAGAAAGATAAATATCACATGATCTCACTCATGTATGGACTATAATGAACAACATAAACTGATGAACAAAAACAGACCCAGAGACAGAGAAGCATCGATCAGACCATAAAACCTCAGAGGGAAGGTAAGGGAGGGTGGGGGTAAGGGGGAGAGAGCAACCAAAGGACTTATATGCACGCATATATGCCTAACCAATGGATACAGACAACAGGGGGGTGAGGGCATGAGTGGGAGGGTAGGGGCGGGGCAATGGGATGATAAGAACACATATGTAATACCTTAAAGACATTAATCAAGTAATCACACAAATAAAAAATATTAAAAAATAAATAAGAAAGGAAAAAAAAGAAGTTGGAGTAAACAAATGTTTGCCAATATAAAAACAAAGTATGAATCATAAAAGGTAAACTTTATGAAATGAACTTTATCAATATTACAAAGCTCCATTCTTGGAAAGACACTTAATAAAAAGGCAAGAATCAACGATTCACTCTCATCATTGATGTTTTGATTTCTCTCTCTTTCCCTCTCCGTTCCTCTCTGGAATCAATAAAGATATATTTAAAAAAATAAAAAGGCAAACAAGAGACCAGGAGGCTATACTTGTAATATATATTAGATGAAAGACAGGTTCAGAATATATATTAAAAAACTTTAAAAAACAAGACTAAGAACACACAGAATCAATTAACAATTGGTATAAGCAATAATAACTAAAAGAAGTCAGGTCCCAAGTCACAGAATATGATATCTGGGGAAAACAGAACTATAGGATAAAGAACAGATTAGGGACTGCTCAGGATTAAGGGTGTGTGGAGGGTTTGATTGCAAAGGGATAGCATGAGGAAATTTTGGGGGTATGGAACTGTTCTGTATTTTGATCATGGGGGTGGACATATGAATCTATGAATTTGTTAAAATCCATAGATCTGTCCACCAAAAAATAATAATTTCCACATGTAACTAAAAAATTGGGCTAAATATCTGAACAAACCATTCACAAAAGATGTGCCCATGTTCAGCAAGCATCTGAAAAATGTTTAACATCACTACATAGCAGATAAATACAAATTAAAGCCACGCTAATTGACTGCTACACAACCACTGGATGAATAAAATTAAAAGACTGAAAATTCCAAGTGTTGGTGAGAATCTAGTGAAACACTCCATATATTGCTTGTGGGAGTGCAAAATGTTATAGCGACACTGGCAAACATCTTAAATTTAAACATACACTTACCACATGACCCACCAACTTCATTCTTAGTTACTCAAGAGAAATAAACACATATCCTCAACTGATGTGTAAATCGATGTTTATAGAAGCTTTTTTCATAATAGCCCCCAAATTGGAAAGAGGCTTAATACTTATTGACAGGTGAATGAATAGACATATTATGGTATATTTATATAATGTAATACTACTAGGCAAGAAACAGAATAAACTTATGTGTGCAAAATCATGGAAAAATTGCAAGTACATTAAGATGAATTTAAAAATCAACTCTCAAAAGAGTATATAATGTATGATTCTATTTATATGAAATTCTAAAAAAGACAAAAATAATCTTTGCTAAAAAAATACATAAATTGTTGTTTAGGGCTTGGAGCTGGGGGTTTGTCTGCTAAGATGCATGAGGAAACTTTTTTGTGTAACGGAAATATATATCTTGATGGTGGTGGCTCTTCCATGGATAAAATAAGTCAAAAGTTATTAAACCATAAATGTAAAATGGCTGCATTATTCTGTATGTAAATTTGATCTCAAAGTTAATTTTAAGAACTAAATTCTCCACATTACCAGAATAAAGCAAAAACGACAATCTCAATAGATACACCAAAAGCATTGCTAAAGTTCAATACCAGTTCAGGATTAAAACTCTGCAAATTTATTTCAATCTGATAAAGGGTATATACAATCAAACTACAGATGATATCTTCATTTCTCACTTTGATTTTTTTCATCAGAGTATTGTAGTTATCCTCATACAGATTTTGGATGTATTTTGTTAGATTTATACATAAGTATTTCATTTATTTTGGTGCTAATGTAAATTATGTTATGCATTTAATTTCAAATTCCAATTGTTCATTGCAGGTGTATAAGAAAGCAATTGACTTTTGTATATTAACATTGTATCTTGCAGCCTTGCTATAATCATTTATCATTTCCAGGAGAATATTTTTGTTTACCATCCTTGGGGTTTTTAAAAATTGTTGGCAGTATTAGAAATGTCCCCCAATTCCTCCCTCTCCCGTTCCTCCCTTCTCCCAGCCACTGCCCCACCCCAGGCCTTCAACACACTATTGTCTGTATCCATTGATTATGCATAGCCTATCTAATAAAGAGGGAATATGCTAATTGACCCTCACGCCATTGCAAGATGGCGGCACCCACAGCCAATAAGGAGCGAATATGCTAATTGATTGCCCTGCCCTCAAAGATGGCGGCATCCACAGCCACAAGATGGCTGGCAGGGGAGGGCAGTTGGGGGTGACTGGGCCAGCAGGGGAGCATTTAGGCATAGATCAGGCTGGCAGGGGAGTGGTTAGGGGGTGATCAAGCTGGCAGGCAGAAGCAGTTAGGGGCAATCAGGCAGGCAGGCAGGTGAGTGGTTGGGAGCCAGCAGTCCCGGATCATGAGAGGGATTCCGACTGCCGGTTTAGGCCCGATCCCACAGGGGGTCTCAGATTGGAGAGGGTGCAGGCCGGGCTGAGGGACACCCTCCCCCCATACACGAATTTCATGCACTGGGCCTCTAGTATGTATGTAAGTTCTTTGGTTACTCTCTTCCCATCTCCCTCCTCCTCCCCTCTGAGATATGTGTCTGTTCCATGCCTCCATAACTCTCAACCTATTTTGTTCATCAGTTTATAATGTTCATTAGATTCCACTTATAAGATCATGTGATATTTGTCTTTCTCTGACTGGTTTATTTCACTCAGCATAATATTCTCCAGGTGCATCTATGCTGTCACAAAACTTTTAAGAAATCCTTTTTTTTACAGCTGCATAGTATTCCATGGTGTAGATGTACCACTGCTTTTTCATCCACTCATCTGCTGATGGGCACGTGGGTTGTTTCCAGATCTTAGCTATTGTGAATAGCACTACTATGAACATTGGGGTGCACATATTCTTTCCCACTGGTGTTTCAAGTTTCTTAGGATATATTCCTAGAAGTGGGATCATTGGGTCAAACAGTTCTATTTTTAATTTTTTGAGGAAACTCCATACTGTTTGCCATAGTGGCTGCACTAATCTGCATTCCCACCAGCAGGGCACAAGGGTTCCCTTTTCTCCACATCCTTGCCAGCACTTGCTGTTTGTTGATTTATTGATGATAACCATTCTGGCTAGTGTGAGGTGATATCTTATTGTAGTATTAATTTGTATCTCTTTGATGATTAGTGATGTTGAGCAGTTTTCATGTCTCTTGGCCATCTGTATGTCCTCTTTGGAGAAGGGCGTATTCAGGTCCTGTGTCCATTTTTTAATTAGGTTGTTTGTCTTCCTTTTGTTGAGCTGTATGAGTTCTTTATATATTTGGGAAATTAACCCCTTATCAGATGTATCACTGGCAAGTATGTTCTCCCATACAGTGGGTTCCCTTTTCCTTCCTTCCTTCCTTCCTTCCTTCCTTCCTTCCTTCCTTCCTTCCTTCCTTCCTTCCTTCCTTCCTTCCCTCCTTCCTTCCTTCCTTCTTGTTAATCCTCACCAGAGGATATTTTTCCCATTGCTTTTCAGAGAGAGTGGAAAGGAGGGAGGGAGGGGAAGAGGGACAGAGGAGAGAGGAGAGAGACATGTTGATTGGTTGCCTCCCACATGCACCCCTACTGCTATGGGGACCAAACCTGCAACCCAGTTACATGCCCTTGACCAGGAATCAAACCCACTGCCCTTTGGTGTACAGGCCGACGCTCTAACCACTGGGCAACACTGGCCAAAGCTCCCTTTTCATTTTAATGATGGTTTCTTTTGCTGTGCAGAAGCTTTTTAGTTTGATGCAGTCCATTTGTTTTTTTGTTTGTTTGTTTGTTTCTTTTGCCCTAGGAGATGTATTGGTGAAAATTCTGCTATGTGAGATGTCTGAGATTTTGCTGCCTATGTTTTCTTCTAAGATTTTTAGGGTTTTGCAACTTACATTTATCCATTTTGAGTTTATTCCTGTGTATAGTGTAAGTTGATGATCTATTTTCACTTTTTTGCATGGACCTATCCAATTTTCCCAACACCATTTATGGAAGAGACTGTCTTGACTTCATTGTATGCTCTTGCCTCCTTTGTCAAATATTAATTGAGCATAATGATGTGAGTTGATTTCTGGGTTCTCTGTTCTGTTCTACTGATCTATATGCCTGTTCCTGTGCCAATATCAGGCTGTTTTGATTACAGTAATATAGCTTTGTAATATAGCTTGATATTCGGTAGTGTGATCCCTCCAACTTTGTTCTTTCTCAAGATTACTGCTGCTATTTGGGGTCTTTTTTGGTTCCCTATACATTTTTGGAGTGTTTGGTCTAGGTCTGTGAGATATGCCATTGGTATTTTAATAGGAATTGCATTGAATCTATAGATTGCTTTGGGTAGCATGGACATCTGAATGGTATTAATTATTCCAATTCATGAACACGTATATGATTCCACTTATTTGTATCTTCCTCACTTTCTTTCCTCAGCATCTTATAATTTTCCTAGTACAGGTCTTTACCTCCTTGGTTAAATTTTGTACTAGGTACCTTATTATTTGTTGTTGCAATAATAAATGTTTTTTTTCTTAAATTCTCTTTCTGATAGTTAATTATTGGTGTGTAAAAATGCCACCAATTTTTAAAAAATATATTTTATTGATTTTTACAGAGAGGAAGGGAGAGGGATAGTTAGAAACATCGATGAGAGAGAAACACCGATCAGCTGCCTCCTGCACACCCCCTACTGGGGATGTGCCCGCAACCAAGGTACATGCCCTTGACTGGAATAGAACCTGGGACCCTTCAGTCCACAGGCCAATGCTCTATCCACTGAGCCAGACCGGTTAGGGCAATGCCACCAATTTTTGAATATTAATTTTGTATCCTGCTACTTTGCAGAATTCATTTGTTAGATCTAATAGTTTTTGGGTGTAGTCTTTAGGGTTTTCTTGTTCCTGATCTTAAGGAATGTTTCTTGTGGGTTATGTGCACCCTCCTGTTGTAGTTGAGGTTTCTTTTTTTAAAATTTAAATTCTTTATTCCCTCCATTGACCTTTCCCTCAGCCGCCCCCACCCCGCAGCACATGCCCTCACACCGCCCCTCGCAATTGTCTGTGTCCATTGGTTATGCTCATATGCATGCATACAAGTCCTTTGGTTGATCTCTTACTCCCTCACCCCCCCCCCCCACACACACCTGTAATTGAGTCTTGAATCCTATTGGACCTTTCACGGATGGAGTTAACCCTGCAGGCTGGCTGACATTAAGGATAAACCACCACCACCATGTATGAATCACTGTACAGGGGCTTCTCCCGGACTCAGAGTTGTTCCCAGCAAGGTCCAGTGCCTGTCAGAATCCCCCTTTGGGTGTGCCACTTGGGTGGCTGGTTGGGTTGAGCTCAGGTGTGGTCTGAAGCCACCACTGGTGTTACTTTTGGGTCCACTTGAGTGGAGTTCTGATACAGGTTGATGTTAGGCTATGTGTAACCGGCCTTGGGTTACCTGCCTAGAGTTACCATGCTATTCACTGTTTGTGGCTGGGTCTACTGGGCCTGGGAGGGGCCAATATGTTTATAAGGATAAGCTTTATCAAGCTTAGAGCTGGGGCATATCTTTAAAAGTTCTGAGGTCCGCCTCTACCTGTCGGCTACTCTGCCTCTCCCTTAGGTTGCCTGCACTCTTTCCAGAGCCTTCCAAAGAAAGACTGTATAGTGGGCCCAGGCTGGTGATGACCCACAGACCCTTCCACATCGTGAGCTTGGTAGGGCAGGGCAACCAGTGTCAGGAGGATGTGGCTAGTGTCCCCCCACTTGGGGGTTGCGTGGTCAGACACTCAAAGGGGGGAAAGTGGCTCATACTCCAGGGCAAAACCACTCAGCTTCTGCCAGAGTCTCTAGCTATAGCTCCTTTAAGAGGAGTACTCCACAGGTTCAGGCTGGGTGCAGCCAGCCGTGCCCTCTGTAGGAGCAAGCTCAGCAGAGCAGAGCCACAGGCGCTGGGAGGACAGATCAAAAGAGACTCCCATTGGGGGTGGTGCTGCCTGAGCCCACAGGAGGGGGCCAAGTACTTTGTTCCAGTTCCAGACATACTCTGAATGTCCCCGCTCCAAGCAGCACTCCCTTCCCCCTGTGGGGCTGAGCTCAGCAGATCAGGGCCACCAGAACTTGCTGGGGCAGATTCTAACAGTCTCCCATTGAGATGGTGCCAGCAAGCCAGTAGGGGTGGGGGGGGGGCATTCCTCTACTTTCCCCAATAGCAGGGGCTGTGTTCACAGGGCAGATAGGAGTATCCCCTACCCACCTACCCCATGATGGAACCACACAACTCAGCTCCTGCCTGTCTGATTCCTGGACAGAAACCTCCCCGGAGATGCGCTCCAAAATCTCAGCTCTGTGCAGCACTCTGATCTCCCTGAGAGACTGAACTCAGCAAGGCAGGGCCACAGAGTAGAAGGGCAGGCCAAGTGGCTCAGCAGGTGTGTGTGTGGGTCGACAGCTATGCACTTGAGGTTGGGAAGAACTGTCCCCTTTTTAAAGCTACATAGTCCAATCACTGTCTGAGTCTCCCCCAAGAGCTCCAGAAAAAGAGTGCCCCAATGATTCCTGGTGGGTGCAGCCAGCAGACCCCTCTGCAAGACGGGAGCACAGCAGAGTGGTTTTGCCCATAGTTGGAGGACTGGGCAGTGCATTCTCCAGGCTGTTGCTGTAGCAATAGGAGTGTTTGACCCTGGGAAGGTGGTGTGTGGGTCTTTAGCAGACTCGTTTCTCTCACAGGTGGACTGAGTCCCCACTGATTTACACCACCAGATGCTATGCAGTTTCCTCTTTTCATCTCAGTTGCCCTGGGTTGGAGATCCCTTTACTCCTGAGGGGAGGAACTTTTAAAAAAAATATATTTTATTGATTTTTTACAGAGAGGAAGGGAGAGGGATAGAGAGTTAGAAACATCAATGGGTGAGAAATATCGATGAGCTGCCTCCTGCATGCCCCCCACTGGGGATGTGCCTGCAACCAAGGTACATGCCCTTGACCAGAATCGAACCTGGGACCCTTCAGTCCGCAGGCCGACGCTCTATCCACTGAGCCAAACCAGTCAGGGCCAAGGGGAGGAACTTTTACAGCTTAGATATCCCTCTGGCTTTTCAACAGCTACACATGTTTGAGAGGGCCAGCACTTTCCATGTCCTTGCCCTTCTCCATGTGGCCTCTTCTGTAAATTTTTGGTTATAATATTTCAGTTCAGCTCACCTTTAGTTGGTTATCCAGGTTGCTTGCTCTATAATTTAGCTGTAAATCCAGTTTGGAGCTGAGGGCAGTTTAGTGTAGCTTCCACCTCCTCTACAGCCATCTTGGAGTCCTATTTTTCCTGTAGGTGTTTTTGTAGATGTTCTTTATCAAGTGGAGGTATTTGCTCTCTTTTCCCTGTTTGCTTATTGTTTTTATCATGCATTGGTATTGAATTTTGTCAAATGATTTTTTTCTCCATCTTATTGATGTGATTTGTGATTTTTCTCCTTTAGCCAGTTGATGTAATAGATTACATTATGGGTTATTTTAAGTTCAAGCATCCTTGCATACCTATAACAAACTTCACTTGGTTGTGCTATATAATTCTTTTTATTCATTGTTGGATTCTACTTGATAGTATTTTGTTGAGTATTTTTGAAACTATGTGCATGAGAGATATTGGTTGTGGTTTTCATATGGTATTAAGGTAACGTTGGCTTCATAGAATGATTTAGGAAGTATTTCCTATGCTTCTATTTTCTGGAATAGATGATAGAGAATTAGTATAATTTCTTTCTTAAATGTTTGGTAGAATATATCAGCGAACCCATCTGAATCTGGTGCTTTCTGTTTTTGGAAGGTTATTAATTGTTTATCCCATTTTCTTAAAGAACATAAGCCTGATTATGTCATAAAATGATAGCCTGGGAAGCTCTGGACCCTGGTTCCCCCACAAAATAATTAATCCCTCCCACCAGAGATTGCCTAAAATGTCTTTATAAGAGTTTTTGGAAAACAATCAAAGATATACAGGAATCAAGTTCTTGCCTAATCAAGAAAAAGCCACATTCCAAATTGTAGGAAATTCCATGGTGTATTATTTACCTTTATGCCATACCCTCCCTGCTATGGTAATGTCCTGGTCTGGGGGGAGCAGCAGCTGGTTCCCAATTTCCTCCTTTACACAGGAGGGATCAGTGTAGCCTTTTTAAAAACCACATATTAACCTGTCTGGGGGCTACTTAAAGGACTGTTGAGAAGCAGCTGGAACATTGGGAAAGCTGCAGGGACACTGAAAGTGGAGACGTACAATGGACCATCAAAGTCTTCAAGGAAGGACTCCTTCAGAAATTATGATATTTAAAAGCAACTGAGTATATGGGGAAATTGAAAAAGCCACACAGAGGCCCAAGTAAGACACATGTTCAAAAAAGGCCTGAGATGATGATAAGCTTTTTCCTCATGCTGATCCTGAGGCTCAGAACTAAGGCCCAGCTAATTAGGAATTGCATAGTACAGAGCCAGTGTACAAAGACTAAGAGAGTTGATAGTCTTTTCATACTCCCAGTTTTCTTTTATTTTTTGTGACATTCTTTTTTTTTTTTTAAAAAAATCTTTATTGTTGAAAATATTACATATATCCCCCTTTCCCCCCATTGATCCCTTCTAGCCCACCCATATTCCCAATTAAAAAAAATCACAAGGTAAACAAAGAAACAGGAAAAACATGGCTCATTCTAAGAGAGAAAATCAAATGGCAGAAACCATCCCCAAAGACACACAGACACCAGACTTAAGAAAAAACCCCATGACTGACTTAAATATGCTCCGAAGGCTAAACAAAATAAAGACAAGTAACTAAAGAAATCAGGACAGTAATATATGATCAAAATAATAACAAAAATCAGTGAACTTGAAAACAGGATATTTGAAATTAGTGAATCTGAGGAGCAAATAGAAAATATTGAAAACACTGAAGAGAGTCCAAGACACTTATGGGACACAGTAAGTAGGCCAATATATGAATTATGGGAGCCCCAGAAGGAGAAGAGAGAGCAAAAGAGACAAAGAAATTTTTTGAAAAAATAATAGCTAAAGTTTTGCCAAATTTGAGAAAAAGACATGACCCTAGGAATTCAAGCTCCACAAACTTTAAGAAAGAAATCCATACCACAAAAATATGTTTAATTGAGTTGTTGAGAGGTAAAGACAAAAAGAGAATTTTAAAGTAACAAGAGAAGAGCAACTCATCACATAAAAGAAGTTCTCAGTAAGATTGTCACTGATACTTCTTTCTTGTCCTTGTCAGAGTTATTTCAGTTTCCTTACCTGGGAAATGTTTCACCGCTCCAATGCTGCTCGTGACTACAGTGGGGCCTTGACTTACCAGTTTAATTCCTTCCGAGACCGAGCTCGTTAAGGAGCTCGTTAACTCAAATTACTCTATCACCAGAAATCTTGGAGACTAGAATACAGTGAAATGACATTTAAAGTGCTGAAAAAAACACCTGTCAACTGAAAATACTTTCTTTTTCATGTTAAAATATACTTTATTTTTCTCCAGTTTTATTAGGGTATAATTGACAAATGACATTGTATATATTTAAAGTACACAACATGATGATTTAATATACATATATTGGTAAATGATTAACACAATTATGTTAATTAACACACCATCACCCTTTTTTGTGATGAGAACACTTAGGATCTACTCTTTTGGCAAATTTTCAGTATGCAATACAATATTATTAATGATAGTCAACATGCTCTACATTAGATACCCAGAACCTAGTAATCTTATAACTGGAAGCTTGTATCCATCGACTAGCATTCTCCATTTCCACAGCCATCCAGCCCTGGTAGTCATCATTCTACTCTCTGTTTCTGTGAATTTGACCTTTTAAAAAATATTCTACTTATAAATAAGGTCATATAGTATTTGTCTTTCTCTGCCTAGCTTATTTTACTTAGCATAATATGCTCCAGGTTCATCAATGTTGTCACAAATGGCAGAATTTCTTTCTTTCTTATGACTAAGATATATATATATATATATATATATATATATATATATATATATATATATATCTCATTACTCAGACCCACCTTCATGGAATATATATTTATCTATTTACCCATTAATGAACACTTGTGTATATCATGGCTATCATGAATAATGCAACAATGAACAGGAGAGTACAGATATCTTTTTTGGGTAGTGATTTTGTTTCTTTTGAAAATATACTTAGAAGTGGGATTGCTGGATTGTATAGTAGTTCTATTTTTAATTTTTTGAGGAACCACCATTCTCTTTTCCGTAATGCCTGTACAAATTTACATTCCAAGTACACAAGGGTTCCCCTTTTTTCCACATCCTTGCCAACACTTGTTATCCTTTGTCTTTTTGATAGAAGACATCCTAAGAGATGTGAAGTAATATCACCTTTTATTACCATCATTTTTGGGAGTTAGGACTTCGATATATAAATTTTGGAGGGACACAAACATTCAGATAATAGCACTCTCCATGCTACCTCACTCCACCCATGCAGAAGAGGCCTGCTTACCTCAGTCCACCAAGACTGAGAGGAAGAAGCCTATATTTGTATCATCTTCTATCCATCTCTGTGAGCAAAATCTGCTTAGGCTTCGTGACAGATTTCATGGTCCAATGTAATGTGGCTATGGAAGATATCCCTAGATATGTGTAGATCAGGGGCCCAGAGAAGTAGAAAGAACATGGGCTTTGGAGTTGATGTCTGTTCTATTTCCTAGCTGTGTAAGAGTAGCCAAGTTCCCATATCTCTTTAAGTCTCAATTTACTCTGATAATTGACTTCTTGTTAAGATGTCTGACTGAGCCGATGTGTGAAGTCCTGCTCTTGTGCCTCCTCACATAGTTCTGTGAGAAACTATGGGTATTTTCCTGTTCCCTACTCTCACAAGTGAGTGGAACGCATACCATAAAAAGAAAGCATATATTTAAATTTATTAAATAGGATAAAGAGTATCATAAATAATAACACTTCAAATTTTTGAAGGATTCATAGCAATGTAAGAGCTAAATACTACCTTCAAGACTAGTAGAATGGGAAATGGAAACATACATTTATAGTACAGACGTCAATTGTCTTATTTCAACAATGGAGCATGTCTAGTAGAAAAGTGTTAAAAGACATAAATTAAGTAAAGCCTTCTAAAATTGAATGTGTAGATATTTATACACCTTTCAGATAGAGGATATTGATTCCTTTTCTCTATATATCCATGAAACTCATCATCAAACAGTTCCTGAGCTTTCATATTCTGTGTCTCCATCTGCTTTCTAATTTTGGAACTCCAAGATCCCTCAGACCTACCTTTATGCCTTGTATGGGTTAAAAAGTCTTACTAAGAAGCAGATATGTGAACAAGTAACAGTAAGAAATTGGTACTGTACCAACTTACTGAAACACAAAGAAAGGAGAGGTGGTTTTTACCTGCATTGAGGGTAGGGGGTCAGAGATGGGGGGGAGGCAAAAAGGCTCTGTAGATAAAGGAATATTTGAGTTGAAACATAAAACGTAAATGGGACTTCACCTTTATTAGGTGGACAAGATTCAGGGAAAGATCTTTACAGCCAGAAGGGATGGGATATGGTAATATAAAACAGCATGGCATGTAGGAAGAAAGCATTCCATCCAAGCAAAACTGAAGGGAGCTTCTACTCTAGAGTACACTGCCATCAGGTGGCAACAGGAGCATTATTCTTGTATGCTGAGGCATAGGTGTGGTTAGTAAACCGAGAAATTTGTTAGTTTTTTCCACTTATAACTGATTCTAAACTATATTGATAGTATAAGCTAAGTGCACCAACTAAAGGGTGTACGAAATTTTGCTCCTCACCCCAACACTGATCCTTTCTTTCTCTTTTTAAATTTTCATCATACCAGAATGTGGAAACTTAATTTCAGTTATTTAAGAATTCCTTCCCCTTTGACCCTCCACTTTTCACCAGGGTTGTGTTTATATTCTGGAAGGAGGATACAGAGTTAGGCTTTTAATACTCCATGCTCTTCTATATCCATGCTGGCATCACTTAGGTATTTTCTTGTGTAACCTTTGGTCATTTGTGTATGCCAGTCACTGATACTTCCTTCTTGTCCTTGTCACAGAGTTATTTCAGTTTCCTTACCTGGGAAATGTTTCACTGCTCCTATGCTGCTCTTGACTACAGTGGGGCCTTGACTTACCAGTTTAATTCCTTCTGAGACCGAGCTCGTTCAGGAGCTCGTTAACTCAAATTACTCAATCAACTCAATGCAAAAAATCCACCGAGAGACAGCTGGTATCTCAAAAAACTCGTTAGTCGGGACACTCGTAAGTCAAGGCCCCACTGTATAGGAAATAATGGGCAGCTCTATTTTCCTAGATACTGCACAGCATTTCTTCTTTATTCTTGCAAACTGTGATGCACTAGGAAACTCTGGGACCTTGTCAGGTACCTGTCCTCTACACTAGGGAGGGAAAACAACATTGAATTCTTCTTTATATTCATAGTAATGTGGGAGTTCTGGAGTCTTAGCCAGAGTTTTGCAGGCTATCGGCTCCCTTCTCAGAGTCCACAGTGTTATCCAAGCTTCCTTTGCTTTGTCTTTGAGACTTTCCTCCTCTTCTTTTTTAACTTTATTTTTATTATTGACACTATTACAGATGTCCCCATTCCCCCCCTTTGCCCACCTCCACCCAGACTCCCGCTCCCCTCCTCCCCCCCCCCCCCCGCCCCCTTCCCTCTGGCCATCAGCACACTTTTGTCTGTTTCTATGGGTTATGCATATATGTTCTTTGGCTAATCCCTTCACCTTCTTTCATCCAGTTCCCTACCCCCCCCCCCCACACACACTCCCTCTGACAGCTGTGAGTCTGTTCCATGTATTCATGCCTCTGTTTCTATTTTGTCTGTCAGTTTACTTTGTTCATTAGATTCCACATATAAGTGAGATCCTATGGTGTTTGTCTTTCTCTGATTGGCTTATTTCTCTTAGGAAATAATCTCCAGGTCCATCCATGCAATCTCAAAAAGTAAGATTCCCCTTTTTCATGGCCAAGTAGCATTCCACTGTGTAAATATACCACAGCTTTTTTACCCATTCCTCTACTGATGGGCACTTGGGCTGCTTCCAAACCTTGGCTATTGTAAATAATGCTGCAGTGAACATAGTGGTGCATATATACTTTTGAATCAGTGCTTTAGGTTTCTTCGGATATATTCCCAGATGTGGGATTGCTGGGTCAAAAGGCAGTAATAAAAAAAAACAAAAACCAAACCAACTCCCAGCAAACAAAAATCCTGGACCAGATGGCTTCACAGGTGAATTTTACCAAAGAGTCAAAGAAGAACTAGCACCTATCCTCAAACTGTTCCAAAAATGTCCAGAGGAGGGAAGACTTCCAAGCTCTTTTCAGGAGGCCAGCATTATCCAAAATTCAAGCTGATTGGAAACCAGACAGTCAAGCAGCAGACTTTAAAGTATACAAATATACCACTTTCAGGGGAAGACTTGGAGATGGGCATTTTTGTCTGTGCCCTTCTTCACTGAGCCTTTGAATGTAGCCAGCTAAGAACTGTTTCTTTCTTTGCTACAGTCCTATTGAGCTTGTGGACGTGAGCTCCACTGGCCACCAGAGCCTGGCAATCAAGGGGCTTCCCCTGAGTGGCAGCCACAAAAACTGTCACCATACATAAAAACCAGGGCATAAGATGTGTGTACAAGCTACCCACTGGGAGTTACTACTGTTCTGGTGCACAGCAGGCTGTGTTAAGATAGCTACCACCCTCTGTGGTCTTTGGGGAGCATGACAGTTGGCCCTTACATGTGTGTTTAATTAGGATGCAGCTATGAGAATAAGCTAATAGACTTCTTACACAATAGACTGGGTGCCTCAGACTGTGGGTTTTCCTCTGTGCCCTAGGGGTGGTAGCTGGATAAGAGCTCTTTCTCAAAGTGACATTAGCATTATGGCAGAATGAGAAGGCTTCTTTGTATCTCTCTTTAAATCTACAAGTTGGACATCTATAACCCAACAAAGGTTTCTCTGTTTAACACACTAGCACAACTAATAGATCCACAAATTGATACTTCTGAAAGCGTGCAAAATGGAATACATAGGAGAAGCAGGAAGGGGGAAGGACAGAGAGAGTGCCTGCAGATGTGGTTCCCAGTCCACAACAGCCGAGACCATGACCCCAGCTAATGTGACAGCGGTGAAGATCCAGGGTATGGACCTCTTACCACTGCCCAGTGGAAGGTTAGATGGGCAGAAGCAGCATTAGCACCTGAGAATCTGGCTCCCTCTCCCCACTTAGGCACAGTCTGGTAACAGCAGTGATGTTTCTATGGCTTCTCAGCTACAACACAGCAGTGCCAGCAGCCACAGTGAACAATTAAACAGTCGAGTGAGCTCAGAAACCCAGCCACCTTCCTCACATGTCACCCCCAACACCACGATGTGGTGCCCCATAACTCAGGTGACCTGGACACAGTGGGAATACCCACCATCCAAGTCATCCAGGCATTGACTCCCATCACCACTGCGATGTTCACTACTTCAAATGCTCCAGCAAAGGAGCAGCGCATCAAGCACTATGAACAACCAAGGTAACATGGTAACATGGAATGAAAATGACAGTTCTCCAAAAACCAAACTCAAAGTCATGGAAGATTGTGATCCATGAGAGAGAATTCAAAATAGCAGTCATAAACAACACCTCAACGAGATCAAAGAAAACTCAGAAAGGAAGTTCAGTGAGATTGAGAATAAAATGAATGAACAGGCGTACTTTGCCAAAGAGATGGAAACTTACTCAGGTCTTCTCTATTCTATTTATTCTGCCAGTTACTGAGAAAGGAATGTTGAAGTCTCCAACCATTATTGTTGGTTTATCTATTTTTTTTCAATGAAATAAATCTTACAGTTTTAAAGCTATGTTGCTGTTCGCATACACAGTTCAGATGGTTATATCTTTTTGAAGAATTAATTTTTTACAACTAAATAACATTTTTATCCCGATAATATTCTAGTTCTGAACTCTGCTTTGCACCATTGTTCCAGCACCATTTGTTAAATAGGCTTCTTTTCTCTATTGAATTGTTTTTGTATCTTTGACAAAAATCAATCAACCATAAATGCGTGGGCTAATTTATGGACTGTATTCTGTTTCATTAATTTATATTTATTTTTTTATTCCCCCAAATTTAAAATGATGGTGACTATTTTAGCTTCTTAACAAATTTTATTGTTGACACTATTACAGATGTCCTCACCCCCCCCCTCACCCCCGCTTTTGGGAACCCACCTCCACCCAGCCTCCGCACCCCTTCCTTCTGGCCATCACCACACTAGGTCTGTGTCTATGGGTTATAGCTAATCCCTTCACCTTCTTTCATCCAGTTATTTAAGCTTCTTAGTAAGTCTTAAAACCAAGTTGCCTCTGGGCCAATATGTAAGGATCTTAAAAGTCATCACATTGAAGCCCAAGGAATGGAGGTGTGAAATATCCCCTTAGTCTCTTCCTGTGAAATTTCAACAAGTTGAACAGCTATAACTCAACAAAGCATACAAAGGATTCCCTGCTCAACATAGAGGCGTGCCTGAGAGATTTGCATATTGAAGCATCTAAAGGTGGGCAATGAAGGGGTGGGGTGGGGGCGGTGAGAAGGAGGAGACTTAGACTGGCCAGGGATGCAGCCCTACAGCCAGGAGCTCATGGGAGGTGGGGGGGGGGTGTGCTCAGCCCAGGGAGAGGGGAGGAAGCTTGGGCTTCCTTCAGTCAGGAGGAGCAGAGAAAATCTGTGGGCACTCCTGCAAAAGTAAGCAGTGCAAACTGCGGCTGAGCTGAGAGACCTAGGAATAAATTAACAGAGGATGTGAAGGACCTATATACTGAAAATGACAAAGCATTATTAAAAGAAATTGAAAAATACACAACAAAATGGAAAGATATTCTGTGTTCATGGATTGAGAGACTCAACAGTTAAAATGGCCATATTACCCAAAGTAATATAGAGATTTAGTGCAATCCCCATAAAAATCCCAATGTCATTTTTTAAAGAAATAGAATGACATCATCAGGTTTGTATGGAACCACAAAAGATCCCAACTAGCCAAAGCAATCCTCAGAAAAAAGATCAAAGCTGGAGGTATCATGCTACCTGACTTCAAATTATACTACAGAGCTACGATAATTAAAGCGGTATGGTATTGGCAGATAAACAGACACACAGATCAATGGAACAGAATTGAGAGCTCAGAATAAAACCACATGTACATGGGCAGATACTTTTCGACAAAGGAGCTAGAAACACAGAATGGAGAAAGCCTCTTCAATAAATGGTGCTCAGAAAATTGGAAAGCCACATACAAACAAATGAAACTAGATTATAGTTTGCCCCCATGTACAAAAATTAATTAAAAATGGGATCAAAGACCTAAATACAAGATCTGAAACATGTACCCTATTCTCTCACACATGCTCAACCCCCTCCATTATTCACATCTTCCACCACAGTGGTACATTTGTTTCAATTGATGAACCTACATTGACATATCACAATGTGTCTGTATTTCCCCCATTGATGGCAGAGTTTCCATCACAGTTTTAGCTCCCTGTGTTGCTCCAAACCATGAGTGGGGCACACTCTCATTGCAGGACTGAGGAAGAAAAAAACCTGAATAAGTTACCCTCATGCAGGTTACTTGTCTGTTTTAACTGTCCTCCACCATCTGCCTGCTTTTGGCTACTTTGTTCAGGGAATAAAAACCTTTGGTAGACTTCCTTACGTTTACTGCTTGTATTCTGAATTGCGTATGATGTGGGGCACCCTATCTTTTGGTATTTAGTTTTAGTCTTGTCATACTTGAGAGACAGAATTAAATATGATCTAGTCCCTTGCCCCCCAGAGCAGGTCCAGGGGAGAGAGACCCAGGCACACGCTACAACAACACACTATGTAATTAGTGTTGGCATACAGGGGGCTGTGGTAAGGGTTTGTGGGGAACTCAGAGGAGCATGCTCCTCTGAGTGGGAACAGAGGAATCAAATAGGATCAGAGATACACGGTGTGTGTGTGTGTGTGTGTGTGTGTGTGTGTGTGTGTGTGTGTGTGTGTAGAAATCAACTGGATAATAGGAGAGATGGATTTCTGCATAGGGGTAGTAATCAGAAAAGAGGCCATATTGAGGAGAATGGAAAGATGGAAGTAGGGAGGAGGGAGGAGGTTGACAGGCAGGGAAGGAGACCCCTCTGGAGGCGGAAAGAGGCAGGACCACTTCCGGCAGGGGAGGGGGAGTGGACAAGCTCAGACCCAAGGAGAGGCTTGGAGAGAGCAGACGTCTTCTGGACTCAAAAGGACGAGGTGAGCTAAGGTGCCCAGCTTAATGAAAACTGTGGTGCCCTCTGGTCTGCAGCTCTGACCTGCTTGACTCCTTACGCCCCCAAGTTTTGCAGGAAACCCGCTAGGCGGTTGGGAGCTAACCGCGTTGAAGTGGTTGGGTTTAGAGGTGCCTGGATCCGGTTCGCAAGGGAGAAAGGAGGGGGCGCAATCTCCTTTGGGCACAGAATGAAGAGATGTGGACTCTGTTAAGGCAACAGGAGGGAGGGATGCAGACCCGTTTGGTACTGCAGAAAGGAGAGAAGGGGAAATCGTTCAGGCGGTAGAAGGGATGGAGCAGAAACCTTCAGTTCTGGAGAGAGACAAGCGGTGACAGAAATCTGTAAGCCTGGAGAAAGGTATCAGGACCTGATTTGGGCCACAGCAAAAGGGATCAGGACTTGGAGAAAGGATGAAGCAGAATGCCTTTTGAACAGCTGCAATGACCCGGATCAGAGGGGGAGAAAACAGGGACTAGTACGCGGTAGATTTCGGTTTGAAAAGGGAAGGGACAGAACTTGGTAGGTTTCAGGAACAAGGAATATACAAAAGCGTAATACCGTTGGATTTGTGGGTGAGGTGTCCATGTTGCAGAAAGGATGGGACTGATCACTTGTAGACGTGGATGTGAGGGGGCGGTCTTGGGGGAGGGGCGGTGCAGGGACGTACTGCAGAGCGGAGGGAGGGGGCATATTAAAAGGAAGGGGAAGTGCGGAGAACTACTGCAGAGCGGAGGGAGGGGGCATATCGCGGAGGGGCTTTGAGTGGCTGTACTGCCGAGGAGACGTGGGCGGTGTTAGGCCAGGGGCGGAGCAAAGTGGTACTGCAGAGAGGAGGGAGGGCGCCGGTTTGGGGGGAAAGATGGACTGAGATGTGATGCAGTTAGAAAGAGTGGGTGGAGATGTTGAAGCGGGGGGAGTGTGTGGGATTGAGGTGGTCAGACTGTGGTCCACCAAAGCCGCTTGCGCGCTGAGGTCCTGAGATGGGCGGGGCTCTGGTCGTTGCGGTTACGCAGTATTGAGTTGCGGCAGACTTGTGTAGGGTAAAGGGGCGGGGTGATAGAACTGACTGGTGGGTGTTTAGAGGCAAAAGGAGGTAGGGTTTACAAACAGGTGGTCTGGGTTTCTAGGCATGAGAATCCCGTAGTTGAAGGGTTTGGGGCCCAAGGTTAGATGAGGTTGCCCCCTCCTTCAGAAAATCTGGTGAATCTCCTCCTCCCTCTCATTCCATTCTCCCCTAATTCAGACCCCTTCCCCTCAGGTTCAGCTGTTACATGACCTCCCAGAAAAATGGATAGGAGAAATGACTACGGTTATAGGATGCCCCCGGTCCAGGTGAGGCCCTTCTGCATTCTTGCCTGGCCAGCTGCGCCATCTTGAGTTCACTTCCTGCTTTGAGCCCCCTACCACTCTGTAGTTGCGTCATTTTCTGACTAGCCTGTCTCAGTCCACCCCTGCGTGGTGGAGGAGGGGGAGAAAAAACATAAGGCCTGACTCTTTCTTTTGCTCTCTTCCTTTTCCCTCGCCCTCCCTTTCAATCACTGCTCAGAGGAAGGGGAGACCTTCATGGAAAGGGTGGGCTGTAGGGAGATCAGATGAATCAGCAGATCATAATCCTAAGTGTATAGGGCCCTCTGCCTACCCCTGGGAGCTTGGGGCTTCACTTCCCACCAGATGTACACGTTGAGATCACTGAAGAGGACAGTGTCTTGCTGATGTATACCCTCTTGGCAGCAACCAAGGACCCCCTGGCTATGGACCCACCAGTTGCCAACCGACTTAAGAAAAGCAAGACCAAGAAGGCCCCTACTAAGGCTGTTACTAAGACAATACCTGTTGCTCCCCCAGTCCCATCTGCCAATGTGATTACCATCAACAAGCCTAAAATACCTTTGCAGGTTTTAAAACTGCCAATCAGCCCCTAGATCAGCTAGGCTTCAGCTACCACTGAGGCAGCTAATATTCAAGCTTCTTCAGTCACCACTCAGTCTAAAAAAGCCAACAAGACAAAGAGAGTTACTGCTAAGGCAGCCCAAGGCCCTCAATCTCCAACTGGCAGTGAGAGTGTCACTACACAGATCAAGTCACCCTTGAAGGCCCTCTACCTATCAGTCATCCCACAGACTACCCAGGCTCCACTTGCCAGTGAGTCAGCAAATTCCCAGGCCTTAGTAGCCTCCATCAAGCCTAAGAAAGCTTCCAAGGCTAAGAAGGCTTCCGATAAGGTCATATATAATTCCACTGAGATCTCATTGGCTTCAAACACCATCCACACAGCTACCACCCAAGGCCAAATTACCAATGAGACAACCAATACCCAGGCCACGGCAGCTTCCATTTGAACTAAGAAAGCCTCCAAAGACAAGAGGGCAACTGTTAAAGGCACAAATACTGACACTGTCCTAGGGGCCCCAGATACCACTGAGAGAGGTATCAGGCAGATTGAGGCCTCAGCAGCGGCTATCCGGGCCAAAAAATCCAAAGGCAAGAAAGCTGCCAATAAGGGCATACATTTTGCCTATGAGATCTCTGAGGCCCCACCTGCCGTTCAAATGGTCACAAACCAAGCTCTAGCTGCCGCTCTTCAGGTCAAGAGAGGGTCCAGGGCTCAGAAGACTTCCACTAAGGCCAGGGTAGCTAAAACTCAGATTCAAATTGTTGACCAAGGAGCTCAGGCCAAGATGGCCAGCTCTCAGACCAACTTAAGTACCCTTGAGACTCAGGTTGCTGCTGCTGTCCAGGCCCTGGCAGATGACTACCTGGCTCAGTTGAGTCTGGAGCCCACAACCAGGACCCGGGGCAAGAGGAACCGAAAGGTGAGATCTCTGACATCACGATCCTTAAATTTGCACTTGGTTTCCATTCCTATCCTCCTAGTTTGTTCATTTATTCTATAAAATTTTACTGAGCCTTTTTACCTTGAGACAGTCTCTGTGTTCAGATAGGCTGTGAGAGATGCTGAGAAGAATGTGATGTAGTTCCTGCTCCCTGGCAGTTCACAGATTGGTGGGAAAATAAGACATCCATATACTTAATGACAACCTAGATATAATGCAACATGTATTTACATAGTAGTTACCATGCACCAGGCTTTGTGTTGGATACATTCACAAAGGTAGTTTTCATGTTTTGAAAGAAATTCTTACCAGCTAGGGATCATATGTCCCAGTTTTACAGATAAGAAAATTGAGTCCCAGAAAGATGAAGAGACTTGTCCAAGGGGTACAGCTAGCAGAGTTAGTGGTGGCCAAAGGAAGAGGAACCCCAGGCCCTGCCTTTGGGTTGCTCCTTTCCTAGCTGGGAAATGAAACTCCTGCCTGGAAGACAGTAAAAGACAAGTCTAGGACTCAGGGTGGTCAAAAGTAAGGTCAGGACCCACTACAGGGAGGGTTTAAGGGACTTTCAGGAGGAGGTAGGGTAAGGAAACAGAGCCATCTCTTTCACCTGGTGACTCTGGACCTTCCTTCTTTCTGATGATGCAGTTCAAGCATCTGATTGGGCATGAGAGAGGTGGCCGTAATTACAGGTGGAATCCATGGGGCCAGAGGCCTCCGCCACCCCGAGATGTGGCCATTTTGCAAGAAAGGGTAAGACTCCTATGCTGCCCAGTCTTTTCTTCACCTGCCCCCTTTGGCATTATTCTGAGTTTTCTAAAACATATTGAGATTTCCCTATGTATTCCTCTTCTCCCAGGCAAATAAGTTGGTGAAATACCTGTTGGTTAAGGACCAGACAAAGATCCCCATCAAGCGCTCAGGTAGAGTCATACATACCCTCCTCCCTTAGCTCTCTTCTCACTCCCCTCTCCCCAACCCCCTGGGGGCTATTTCCCTCATATGTCCTCCCCTACTCTCCTCACACTGTGTTAATGGCATCTCCCATTAAACATAGTTTAGGACTCAGACTGCACTGACCCCACAGGGCTTGCAAAAGGGCTGCAGCTTTGTGGCCTCTGCTCAGCCCAGGTGCTCCCACCTCTCCCCTCCTGCAGACATGCTGAAGGATGTCATCCAGGAATATGATGAATATTTCCCAGAGATCATTGAACGAGCAAGCTACGCTCTGGAGAAGGTGAAGGGGCAGCCCTGGAGGATGGGTGCAGTGGCGAAGCCTTGAATCAAACAAAGGTGTATACGTCCCTTCTGGGGGGACTACAGAGACTCACTAACTCAGCCCCATCACTGTGCAGATGGGCAGGCAGTGACCTAGGGAGGTGCATAGACTTGCCAGGAGTCACACAAGTAAGTGGTAAAAGCACAGCTAGGACTCAAGCCAACCAACTTAGTCCTGACTTCTGTCTGCTGCTGGACATGTCCTGGAATGTATTCCAGATGCTCACCTCTTCCTTCTATTCCTCATTCTCTGTTTGCCTAGATTCCAACTAATCACAAGGGTGATATTGATAACAATAGCACATTTCTTGCCTGTTTTCTGTATGCTGGCCTCATAGCTAAGTACTTTACATTTATTATCTCACTGATTTCACACACACACACACACACACACACACACACACACACACACACACACTAGCCCCTATGTACAAGGGGAGCTGTGGGATGCTCAGGAAGCTCATTGATGCCTAGGCTGAATTTTGTTATCTCACAGGTTATTCTTTTACTTGGCAGATGTTTCGAGTCAATCTGAAGGAGATTGATAAGCAAAGTAGCTTGTATATTCTCATCAGCACTAAGGAATCCTCCGCAGGCATACTGGGAACGTAAGCTGGGAAAGGGCTGGGTGGGAGGGAGGCTTCTGCTTTTGTCCATGGCACTACCCCATCCCTGTCTTCTGTCCCACACTTCCTTAGAGAGTCAGGAAAGACAGGCCTGAAAGCCCGTTCCAGCCCCCGCATGTAGCTGGAACCCTGCCCACAAAAGTTGTGCCTGGTTATGATGGACTGAAGGGTGTCGAAGCCTGGGTGGGGCAGTCCTACTGTCAGGTTGTCTGTCTGTCCAGAAGCTTCCCAGGAAGGCAGCCCTGTCACTGCTTGTCTCCTCCTGCTGGTCTTGATAGAGTGGTTCTCACGGGAGGCCTTCCTGGTGTGGGTGGGTCACGCTGCTCGAAGGGCAGGAGCACCGGTGGCTGTGAATTCTCTGGTGGCTGAGGGGCCTGTGAGAGGAAGAAGGGCCTCGCATTGGCAGAGTGCCAGGGTCTAACTCTGTTGGGGGGATTTCTTCTGTCCTCTCAGCAGCCCGGGGAGGAGAGGATGTGATTTCCCGTTTCACTGGACAGGAGACTGAGGCTCAGGGGTCTAAGTGTCTTGCCCAGGGTCACGTGGAGCTTGAAGCATAGACTGGGCAGAACTCTCCCATACCTGAGGAATCTGGGAGAGGCTAGCCTAGTGAGCTGGCTGGTGTGTTTTTTGCAGATGGCTGCGGACATAAACATTCTCTCTGTCCTGTTATTCCCCTAGGACCAAGGACACACCCAAACTAGGTCTTCTCATGGTGATTCTGAGTGTCATTTTTATGAATGGCAACAAGGCCAATGAGGGTGAGTGGCTGAGCATGCAGCTGAATGGGTGGCCATGGTCAGAATTCCACATGTTCATTTTCTGTCCCTCTCCTCTTGCCTCCCCTTGCAGCTGTCATCTGGGAGGTGCTGCGCAAGTTGGGGCTGCGCCCTGGGTATGATTGGGCTCTCTCAGCACTTGCTGTCCGTGTTGTCCTTTGGCAAGAGAGGATGGTCCCAGGATCGCATCAGCCTGGTGGTCTGGTGGAGCGGGCGGGGGTATCGGGCTGGGTAGATGGTCCATGTCTCTGATATGGGTGAATGGGGAAACTAGTCCTTAACTCCCTGCTCCCTCTCTCCTCTATGTCCTCTGTCTGTTCTAAGATGAGATATAAGATAGACCTTCAGGGTATCCCTGGCAAAGAACCATTTGGCCTCAACTGCCTACTGCTAGTGATCATGTATGTGTTTACTGTTTTTTTTGGTTTCATGAAGATGGCCACATGTGCTAGAGAGGTGTCTTCCATGTTGTGAAATGCCTCTGTCCTCATCTGGGAAGTTCTGATTTCTGTTCATGGGTTATTTTTCCCATTGTCAGGGTGAGGCACTCGCTCTTTGGGGAAGTGAGGAAACTCATCACAGACGAGTTTGTGAAGCAGAAGTAAGTGGTGTTTTGGGGCGTTGTCAGGCCCTGAAGTGTTCTGGGTGTGTTGGTCTGGTCCAGGAGGTGCTTGATAAGCCCCTTTCTTACATTAGCTTTAGAGGTATCAGCATCCTGTGCCCCAAATCTGAGTCTTGTCTACAATCCCCATGGGTGGGACATTCCAAGGCTGGGCCAGATCAAACACAAGGCCCTTGTTAGGGGGGTGTGCTCAGAGCAGAGTGTCTGAAGAATGGCTCCTCTGTTTACAACACACCCAACAGGAACTTGGGCTTACTCCTCACAGGTGGCAGGGTACATTGGCCTCCCTGTGACATCATGCCCTACACATGCCTCCCCTGCAGCACCAAGTGACTCTTGCACACAGTCAATGGGAAATGGCTTAATAGTGGAGGCCAGACCATGAACTATGTTTGGGAGTGAGTCTGGGGATGAAGGGTCTTGGAAATCTTCTCCAGGAGCTGAGTTTAGTGTTTGAAGGAAGTTTTCACCTGGTTCCCAGTTGTTAGACAACAGATTTGTTTGTTTAGAAGCAAGTTTCATTTCCTTTCTCTAAGGTACCTGGAGTACAAGAGGGTCCCCAACAGCAGACCACCTGAATATGAGTTCTTCTGGGGCTTGCGCTCCTACCATGAGACTAGCAAGATGAAAGTCCTCAAGTTTGCCTGCAAGGTAATAGGAGACCTGCCCTGACTTGGCATATTAAGGGTACGGGTTGCCCCTGATTGGGGCAGACTATGTATAGGGATGGGCAGGTACAGGGCAGCCTGCAGTTCATATATAAACATATGGAATTTAATTTTGTCCCAGGATGCTGCTCAACGTAAAGTTTACATTGTTTCAGTCATTCTTCATAGTTTGCATTACTGTGCTCAGAATGCTATAACAAAATACCATAGACTGGATGGCTTAAATGACAGAAATTTATTTTTTCATAATCCTGGAGGCTAGAAGTACCAGATCAAGGTATAACAGCGTTAGTTTCTGCTGAGGTCTCTTTTCCTGGAAAGCAGATGGATGCCTTCTTACTGTGTCCTAAGATGGTGGAGAGAGAGCCTCTTCTTATGGGGACACTAATCCTATTGGATCACAGTCGCACCGTTATGACTTCATTTAACTTGACCTCTGTAAAGGCCCGATCTCCAAATACAGTCACATTGGGGGCTGGTGCTTCAACATATGAATTTTTGGGAGACACAGCAGTTAATCCATAACACATTTACTCTCTTATCACTTCCCATATTACAGATGAAGACACTTGGGCTCAATAAGGTTAAGTAACTTATCCAAGGTCACACAGTACCTAAGTCATTAGAGCTAAAATTGGATCTCAAGACTGACCCATGATAGTCTTGAAAAACATTGCTACTAGTTTTATACCAAGCCCATAATATGCACTTAATACATAATTATAAGGTTATTTTCCTTATAATGATTATCATTCCCATTTCAGGTGCAGAAGAAAGACCCCAAGGACTGGGCTGCTCAGTACCGGGAGGCGGTGGAGATGGAAGTCCAGGCTGCAGCTGTGGCTGTGGCTGAGGCTGAGGCCAGGGCTGAGGCAAGAGCCCAAATGGGAATTGGAGAGGAAGCTGTGGCTGGGCCCTGGAATTGGGATGACATGGATATCGACTGCCTAACACGGGAAGAGTTAGGCGATGATACTCAGGCGTGGAGCAGATTTTCATTTGAAATTGAGGCCAGAGCCCACGAAAATGCAGATGCCAGCACCAACATCGACTTCAGCAGAGGAGCTGGCACCGCAGCTAGCTTCCACAATGGTGCTAGCATTAGCTTCAGTGGTGCACCCAGCCCCAGTGGTGGTGGCTTTGGTGGCAGAACTGGCATTAGCTTTGGTGGCACACCCAGCACCAGTGCCAGCTTCAGCAGCACAGCCAGCGTTAGCTTTGGTGGCACACCTTATACCAGTGCCAGCTTTGGTGGTGGGGTCAGCTCTAGTTTCAGTGGCCCACTCATCACCAGTACCAGTTTCAGTGGCGGGGCCAGCCCTGGCTTTGGAGGCACACTGAGCACCACTGCTGGCTTCAGTGGTGCTCTCATTACCAGTACCAGCTTTGGCAGTGCCCCCAGCACCGGTGCCGTCTTTAGCGGTGCACTTAGCACCAGCACTGGCTTTGGTGGCACACTCAGTACTAGTGTCTGCTTTGGTGGCTCTCCCAACTCTGGTGCCAGCTTTGGTGGCACGCTCAGTACTAGTATCTACTTCGGTGGCTCTCCGAGCACCAGCACTGGTTTTGATAGCATCCTCAGCACCAGTGTCTCGTTCAGTGGCTCTTCCAGCACCATTGCTGACTTTGGCAGCACACTGAGCACCAGCATCTGCTTCAGTGGCTCTCCCAATCCTAGTGCTAGCTTTGGTGGTGCAATCAGCACCAGTGTCGGCTTTGGCGGTGCGCTCAACACCAGTGCTGGTTTCAGCAGTGCTGTTGGTGGTAGCCCCGGCTTCGGTGGTGCACCCACCACCAACTCTGGCTTTGGCGGTATGTTCAGCACTAGTGCTGACTTCACGGGGGCACTTAGCACCACTACTGACTTTGCAAGTGCCCCTAGCGCCAGCATTGGCTTTGGTGCAGGTCCCAGCACCAGTTTCTTTGGTAATGTGCCTAATACCAACCTATGCTTTGGTGGCCCTCCTAGCACCAGCGCCTGCTTTGGTGGAGCTACCAGTGCCAGTTTTGGTAACGGGCTTAGCACCAGTGTGGGTTTTAACTTTGGCGATGGGTTAAGTGCCGGCACTGGATTTGGTGGTGGACTGAGCACCAGCACTGGCTTCAATGGTGGACTAGGCACCAGCACTGGCTTCAATGGTGGACTAGGCACCAGTGCTGGCTTTGGTGGCGGACTGATCTCCAGCGATGGCTTTGGTGGAGGACTGGGCACCAATGCTGGTTTTGGCAGCACACTTGGCACCAGTGCTGGCTTTAGTGGTAGCCTCAACATCAGTGATGGCTTTGGTGGTGGGCCTAATACCAGCTTCGACGGAGGACTGAGTACCATCATTGGCTTTGGCAGTGGTTCCAACACCAGTATTGGCTTTACTGGCGAACCCAGCACCAGCATTGGCTTCAATGGTGGACCCAGTTCTATCGTTGGCTTCGGCGGTGGACTGAACACCGGTGCTGGCTTCAGCGGTGGACCGAGCAACGGTGCTCCCTTTGGTGGTGGAGCCACCAGCCTTGGTGCCTGTAGCTTCTCCTATGGCTAGTGAGGTTTCAGGTAATTACAGCATTTCCATAGCCAAGGCCCGTGGGTATGCATATAAGTTCTGGGAAATGTTATAAGAAACCCCGAGGTGGGAGGGCAGGGTGGGGAGATGAAGACAGTGGAGGAAGTATGAGAAAACAGTATATTTGATGCTAAAATATGTTCCTTTTTGGCGTTTTGTTTTCAGGTTTATGACCCACATTTACAGATCCCGCTAATGAGCTGCAGCAGTCCCTTCTTCCCATGAAGCCAAGGAACATCCCTGGGATCTTTGTCCACCCAGCAGTCTAAGCAGATACTACCCATCAGCTGAGGTTGACATGCTATGAAAAATCCAGTTGCCAGTCCTGCTTTCTTGTTCGCTTTCTGTGTGCTGTTGTTGTACTTTGGTATCAGCGTTCCATTAAATTTGCAAAATGAACTGGAGTTGTTTTCTTTCTTTATTATGCTTAATTGTTGTGAGTGACATTTTGAGTTCATAGAAGAGCTAAAGATCGGCATAGCTCTTTGGGAAATGTGGAGTCCAGCTTTTGGCTAAAAGGAAAGGATTACTTCAGTGGGATACAGACCTGGGGAAAGCATGGCAGGAATATGAACAAAGATATGGAGGGGGAAAGCCTGGAACAGAATGCACAGGGAGAAGGTTCTGGACAGTAATTATACATTCATTTTGAGATGTTTGTGTAAGAATGGAGGGGGGGGGGCGGTAATTAGAGGGTGACACAGGAACAAGGGAGAGTTTTATTGGGATAGGAGAGAGACCTGACCATGTTGCAGAGACCGTCGGGGCAAAAGCCAATAGAAAAGGACAGGAGATAGAAAAAGAATAGTCATGAATTGACTGAAGTAGGCAATCCCTGAGAAGGTGGGGTGGGCTAGAGTACCAGAAAATACTGTATAAGTTTGTCTTTTCAGCACTGGGTTACTGGTACCTGGCCAGAAATACTATGTGCATGTCTGCTGTATAGAAGGCACGCTGCTAGAGATCCTGTGCATGACACAGAAAGTTGTAAGAACTGTGGGTCTGTGGTCAGATAGTGGGATGCATGTATTTAAGAAGTCACACTGGGGAGAAGTCTACATGGTGCCAATGTCCAGGGAGTGGGTGGTCATGGAGTTGAGGGGGACTGGGAGGCTTAGGGTATTCTTTGGATTATTTACATGGACAGTGATAACACTCAGAATGGCAGCAAGAGTTGGAGAAGACAGGAGCACTGTGGTCCAAGTACAGCTTCTCTGAGTATAGGGATGATGGTGTCGTGGCCCAGGAACACTGCCCACCAAGGAACAAAGCCCATAGGCAGACACAGAGACCTATCTCCTCCCAGAAGTCTTTCCTCCAGGAAGCTCTCATCCATTCCACATCCCCACAGCACCAGAGCCACTTTGCGGGGTCAGGATCTTAAGATGATCCTGTGGGAGAAGCCTCACAATGACCACCTCTCCCCTCTTAGAGGCAGTAAGAGAAGTTTTCATTGATCAGAGAATGAAAATTAAGGAAAAAGTTTCATCCAGAGCTAGACAGCCCCTTGGTTGTAGCTAGAAATCGACATCTGTTTTGGAACTGCTGAGGGCTTCTTCATTGGAAGCAGGGTCTCCCAGTGAGACCAAATCCAAAGTCTTCTAAGTGTAGAAGAGCAAGGATAGAAGCTTCTAAAGGTGGAAGACAGTCAGGAAAGAGGTAGTTTGACTTCCTGGAGAGAGCTCAGTAGTGGGCAGGGACAGTGTCCAGGGCTTCCTCAGGATCTCGGGTGATGTCCACATTCTGAGAGAAGAAAGCCCAGGATTAACAGGAAGGAGATAGCAGTGTGGAGCCCCAGCCCATCCCATCGGTTGTCCTCACTACCAGGCTCCCCTCCTTCAGCCAGGCCTGCATCCTGATCCTTTTCTCAGGAGAGCCTGGAGGAGTCTGGTCTGAGGCCTTTTTGGGAGGGGCTGCTCTAGCCCTGCATATCCATGCTGCCTCCAAATCTGGGCGGAGGTTCCAGCATTTCTAGGTGCTGGTTATTCTATTTGATGGTTCAAAACACCCAAGGTCTGTGGCACTGGGGTGGCCCTTTGGGTGGGGAGGGTGCTTTCACCATGTGCCCGCATAGGTCACAGAGGCCCTCACCTACCTCAGGCTTCTCTCGGTGTGTGTTTACGGCCTCCACATTCAGGTAGATGGACTCCACTTTGCATCCTCAAAAAGAAAAACCCATCCATAAGCCCCCAATGAAAGAATAAGTCTTTCCTGAGGTGTCATTCCTCAATGTGCCCATCACCACCCACACCCCCAGCTCCATACTGTGTGTAGTTGTGACTTCCCGGTAGGGAGGGAACTTAGACCAGCTTTGTGATGTGTGGGGAAGACACCAGGCCTAAGAGGCCACCAAAGAGACATCCTGCCAGCTCTTCCCTAATCGTCTCAGTGGTCTCTGAGCCTCAGTTGCTCAACTGTCAATGGCGAGAAGAAAAGAGATGATCTCTGGGGCTCCCCCAAGTCTTGGGGTCTGTGGGACAGCAATCTAATCTACATAATAATGATGGAGCTCTGTGGTCCTCCCAGCTCTGTCAGATGGTGAAGTGGTGGAGGAGATCTGGGCCACTGCCTTGAGACCATCAGCCCCAGATAAAGTGTAATTAGAGGAAAATGGTTATGGAACCTTCAAGGTGTGGAGGTCACAGGGAGTTTTGGGGAGGCTGAAGGAGGACAGTGGTATCATGGGGCTGGGGCTGGCAGAGGAGACCCAATGCCTATGGAAGCCCCCTTAGCTCCATCTCTGGGTTGCACTCTACTCTGGGATTCAGTACACCATTTGTCCTGTTCACAGTCCAGAAAGATTTGTCTGTCTCTTCCCTACTCATGGACATTTCACAGCTAACTAATGCCCCAAGAGAGTCTAGCCTTTGAGGCCTTTCTTCAATATGGCCCCAATATACACTTAATTGTTCCCCTGGTCCCCTTTGGAGACTACTCTCCCCGCCCCCGCTGCCCCCCGTGACCCTGCTACAGTTTGGTGTTCTATGCTCAGTGCTCATCTTGCCACCACCAGGCCCACCTCTACCAGGACATCCAACTACCCACACAAGGAACCTCCCCTAGGACTCTACTGGGCAAATGGTAGGCACTGGAGGTATTCTCATGGCCTCTATGTGACTTTCCCCAGATAAAGGTAGGGGCTCTCACCATAAGCCACAGGTGTGAGTTTGAGCACTGTGTGCAGAGGGCACTTGAGATACGGCAGCTCATCTGGAAAGGAGGAGAAAGCAGCCATCAGAGACAGGGTGCTGGGGGGGGGGTTTCCCAGGTCCCCAAGACCTCCAGGCCTGCAGGTTGACAGCACTCTCCCCTGTCCACAGCCCTACCCCATGGTCGGCCTCCCCTGGAGCCCACTCCCCCACAGCCTGCAGGGTGGCCAGGGAGGAAGAGAGCAGAGGGGAGGCAGGTGGGCCCTGGGGAATGCAGCCGGGCCGTGGGTCCCCTGGGATGGTCAGGATGGTCACCCTGGAGGTAGCTCACAGGGCAACCATGACCCCAAGGCAGGCTTCCAACCCCCCACCCCCAGCCCCAGCCCTGGTTCTTCCACAGGCTCCCCGGCCACAGAGGCCCACAATGCATCTCCACAAGGGGTTCCTGAGACCCTGGGATGGGGGTGTGGGTACCTGAGCAGCCTGCACAGCCTTTCCCCCACACAGCCCTGCGTCCTCTGACGCCTCTCACTCTTTTTGGTGGACAAGCATTATTCCCTTGTTTCCAGTTATTGACTATGATGCATAATGTTCTCTCAATATCCACTTATAATTTCTTGTACAGGCCTAGGTTGAATTTATCAGACAGCCCTGAGGAGAGGGGATGATCAGACCCATTGCACAGATGAGGAGAGCGAGGCTCTCAGAGTGAAGACACTTGTCCTAGGGCACACAGCCAGGGAGTGGCAGCCCTGGGCCTAGAACCCAGAACCCTCTGAGAGGTTCAATTGTGTGCTCTGTCCACTGCAGTCGGCTGCCAGTCTTTGAGGGGCTCATAGTATCTTGAGTCGACACCTCCAGATTTCAACACTCTCTGATGACACCCACCTGTCCATCCACCCAGACTGCCCATACCACTCCCCATCTCCTTTCATTAAGCCAGAACCCACCTTCATAGCTTCTCATCCCTAGAGTCCCTCCTACACTTAAAAAATATTTTTTATTGATTTCAAAGAGAAAGGGAGAGGAAGAGATAGAAACTTCAATGATGAGAGAGAATCATTGATCAGCTGCCTCTTGCATGGCCCCCCACTGGGGATGAATCCACCCCTACCGGGATAGAACTGTGACCTCCTGGTTCATAGGTCAACACTCAACCACTGAGCCATGCTGGGCCTCTCTTACACTTTTAAGGGGCGTGCCAATGCCCTCCCAGCCACCTGAAACATCTGTTTTGGCAATTTCCTAGGTGTCTATACTGCTCCTTCTCCTCCTCTTGGTCAGCATCACTGTCGGGCCCTGGGCCCGGCACTTTGGTGCACTATCTCCTTCCATCCTTGCTGATACTCTGTGGGAGTTACTGTTCCTCATGGCAGATGTGAGGGAGCAAACTCAGAATAGGGAACCCACTTGCCGGAGGTCTCTGACCCTGCTCTGCCACCACCTCCACAAGTGGCCTGGCCCTACTTTTTCTCTCTCTGGCTCTGAGAGTTCCCATCTCTTACAGCATAGGATTGGACTAGGTGTGCTCTGAGAGTGCCCTAGCTGTGAGGTCTGCTGGGTCTGCATCCTTAGTCACATCATCTCTCTGGGCCTCAGATTCCTCACCTGAGTAATAGGGGTCGGAGCTTGTGCTCAGCCTGCCTGGCTCAGCTTCCAGGGCAGCTGTGAGCAGCTGGTGTGGCCTGTGCATGAAAGCAGGTAGGAAGTAGGTAAAGTAGTGTGCCAATTGGACATGCATGAGCCGCCCACACATCCCATACATGTGTGAGAGGGGAAGGCTTCTGGAATGCATCTGGGATTAATGTCCTTCCCAACCCCTCTAAGCCCTATGACCTAGGTAGGGCCAGTCATTTGACCTCTCAAAGCCACCATTTCCTCACCTGCACAGTCAGGTTACTGTGCTTGCCTTGCAGTCTCAAAGATAGCACCGAGCAGTAGATGTGTGGATGGTATCAGAAACCTAGTAGCACAGGGACCCCCTCCTCCCCCACCCCTTTTCAGTGAGGAAATTGAGGGAATGATTTGTCCAATGTGAAGTCTCAAGTTCCCCAGGTTCCAAATCTGGATGACTATATATTCCAAGTGCCCTTGATTTTGAAATTAACAACATAGAAATGATACAAATCTGCAAACACTGCCCACTTCAAATATGGCTTTGCACTGTCCTCACGCACCCTCAGTGTCCAGGAGATGCCAATACGTCAGCATCTCAGTCAGAAGTGGACTCTCTCACTTGAAGGTGGCACAATAGTCTCTTGCCAGTCCACTTGCCTGAGTTTGCAACTCAGTATGTGTACTCAGTGTATAAATACTCAACAATGTCTAGACATTTTTTAGAAAAAGAAATAATCATTTAAATGTAAAACAATGGAAACACTATCTTGAGAAAATCACCTCTACAGCAACATAGAAACCTAAAATCAGGATCATGAGGTCAGGGAAGGTCCATTACTACCCGCAGACAGCGTGCTTCAGAGAAATACTAGCTTAGCTTTTCCAGATCAAGGCAAACTGTTAAGGCCGGCTTTGAAGATGTTAGCTGAGAATGGTAGTAATACTAATAATAGTAGCTAAGACTTATGTAGCCCATGCTATGTGTCATGAACTATTTTAAGCTCTTTACACATTTTGATTTATTTAAACTTCATCATTTTCTTTCCCATTTTAAAGATGAGGAAACCGAGGCCAGGTTAAAGTAATTTGCCAAAGCTAGTGTGTGACAGAGCAAGAACTTGAACTCAGGCATCTTTGTTCTAGACCAGTGATGGCGAACCTTTTGAGCTCGGCGTGTCAGCATTTTGAAAAAGCCTAACTTAACTCTGGTGCCATGTCACATATAGAAATTTTTTGATATTTGCAACCATAGTAAAACAAAGACTTATATTTTTGATACTTATTTTATATATTTAAATGCCATTTAACAAAGAAAAATCAACCAAAAAAATGAGCTCGCGTGTCATAGGTTCGCCATCACTGTTCTAGACACCGTGCTCTTAACTACGAAGATATAAACCACCAATTGCTAGTGTCAGGGTCTCAAATGACATCCAGCTCCCCATGCCAGGAACAGAGAGGACAGTGGTACCTGAGCTCTTATCCAGGAAGTAGGCCAGGAGGCACCTCATGACAGCCTGGTGGCAGATCACCAGTACATTTTCCTGCCGTTCTAGCTCCATTATAACCGGCTCCAGCCGCTGAACCAGATCCTCATAGGACTAAAAAGAAGAAAATACTTCGATTAAGAAAGGGAGATGAGGCACATTTGCCCAGAGGAGAGGAACTCTAGACTAGACATCAGGAAAACCTGGATGTGGTGTCAGTTCAGCTGTTGACCAAGCAGTACGACCTTAGGCAACTCACTTCCTTCTTAAGTTCTTGGTTTCTCATCTGTTAAATGGGGAGCAATCAATATATCCAACTAGATATCAATAACAATAATAAAACTTCTTGCTACAAAAAATTCCTAGAAAAGCTAGATAAAATAAATGTCTGCACTGCTGACTTTTCAAGAAAATTAAGGAAACATTATAAAGATAGGGTTCCAAAACGAAGAAAACCTTGGTAAACAAGGGTGCTAAGTGGATGTGGAAGCAACAACTACCATGGGGGCATCTATAATCATATTTTCCAAGAGGCTTGAGTTTTTATTTTTATTTTATTATTATTGTTTAAATATATTTTGTATTGAATTCAGAGAGGAAGAGAGAGGGAGAGATAGAAACATCAATGATGAGAGAGAATATGGATTGGCTGCCTCCTGCACGCCCCCTACTGGGGATCGAGCCCATAACCTGGACATGTGCCCTGACCCAGAATGGAACTGTGACCTCATGGTTCATAGATTGATGCTCAACCACTGAGCCACACTGGCTGGGTGAGGCTTGAATTTTTAAAACCTTATAGAGACATGAGACAAGGCCTTAGGTATATACAAAGTAGAGAGTTGGGACTGAATTTCTCCAATAAACCTGAGACCCTCAAAGGGCTACATCCTCAATAAAAGTGTAAACTAGAAAAAAAGTATATATAGGCAAAGGGTAACAATAAGAACTTATATCTGTCTCTGTTTGACTCTGAGTATAAAAATTTAGAAAATGTCTCCTATAAGAATGTACAACCACAAGTCTACCCTCAAGTGGGTTTTTGGTTCAGAATTACACTATTCATGTGTTTTAGAAAATTCTAAGCTGAGAGTTTAATAAAAAGTGATTCAAGTTGTTAGCTTCTTGGAGTGTCTGGAAGAAGCAAATAGACATTTTCTCTGGATTCTCTCAACTCAGACCACGTGGGAATCCCACAGATAAATTTTTGCCAAACTGAAGCTCACAATACACAAAGAAAAATAAACTATTATGAGTGAAAATAAACAGAAAAAACAAACAAGGTGAGAACTTGAAAAACTCAAGATAAATAATCCAAAATATAAAATGAATATGTTTAAAAATTTTTAAAAATTAAAAGATGGAGAAAAAATCTAAGAAAAAGATGCTACCAAATACATGATGTAGATTTGAAACAGAACTAAATAGAATTCTAGAAACAAAATATATACACATATATTACTTAACATTTAAAACTCAATTGTTGGAGTAAACAGAAATTTAGATACAACGGAAGAAATAGGAATTTGGAAGACAGAGCTGAAGAAATTATTTCAACTGCAGCAAAGAGATAAAAAATAAGAAAAATAGTTAGGAGACCTAAAGAATAGAGACAGGACTAACACATGTCTAATTGTGTTTCCAGAAGGAGATAATAGAGAGCATGTGAGAGAAGAATAATTAAAGATATAATGCCAATTCTCAGGTACAGGAGTCCAACTCAAGCAAGATAAATGAAAAGAAATGAATATTTAGATATATCAGAGTAGAACTTAAAAGCAAAAAAAGATACAAAGACCCTAAAAACAGGCAGAGAGAAAAGAAATACCAATTAGACTGATAGGAGACTTCTTAGCCATTAGAAGTCAGAAGACAGCGTGGGGGTACTCTCTTCAAAGTGCTGAGAGAAAACAACCATGAACCTAGAGTTTTATACCAAAAGCATCATCTAGGACTGAACCCCACCAAGACATTTTTAGACAAAAATGGTGTTTACTACCAACAGATCCTCCTAAATAAACTTCTAAAGGAAAATGGAAATTGAACCCAGAGGGAAAACTTGAGATGCAAGGAGAAAAATTGATAAAAGGAATTGGTAAACATGTGATTAAATATAAACAAACACTGACTGTATACAATAACATGTTTAATAATAACAATAAGAATTCATTTGAAGATTATGACACAAGGTTGCACTAAAATACAAAACAGTAATGAACATGTAAGTTGGGAGAGGGAATGACCAGAGTTAAAATTCTTATCTTAATTTAGGGGAAAGGTAGATTTTAGATTTTGTTAGTCATGCATATTAAAATGTTGAGCAACCTCTAAAAGAACAGAAACAGATTATATAACTCAAATGTAGATCTAAAAACTCTATCAACTCTAAAGAAGGGAGGAAAAGAGAAAAAAATAAAGCATAGAGAGCTCCAAACAAGAGACCAGAAATAAGCTGAAACAAATTAGTGATTACAATAAAAGTAAATGTACCAAACCTACCATTCAAAAGACATATATTTGCAATTTGTATTAAAAACAACAAAAGTCAACTATGGACTGTTTGTAATAGACACAAAACAAAAAGACAAAAAGAAGCTCAAAATAATAAGCAGATAAAGATGAACTAGGCAAATACTAACTATAAGAAATCTTAGATAGCTATGCTAATATTAAATAAAATACACTTTTAGGCAAAACCATTTTCAGGAGAAAGGAGGTTTGCTCATTATATAATAATAAAATACACAATTTGCTAAGAAGATATAATTGCTTTAAATTTATATGCCTCTAATGACATAGCTTCAAAATATATAAAGGAAAATGAGAGCAAACTCAGACCAACTTTATAATGTCATTTCTGAGGATGAAGATAAAAAAGTGAAAATGCTTTGTAACACAGGCTATCAATTGTTTTATATTCCCTGATGTTAGCTTTTCTGATAACTATTCCCAGGAATTTGTATCAGAAATGGGGTATGACTAATAAATACTCTAAAATGTAGAACTGGCTAAATGGAGGCGGTGTAGAAAGCAATGAGGATTAACTTCTTATGGGGATAGAGAACTGATGGTCTGGCTTATGTGGTGGCAAAGAAGTAGGTTAAAGTATTAGCCATTGTCCATTTGGACTCCAACCCAAAGAGTATGTTGAAGTAGTTCAAGTGCCTTTAGTGAAAGTATACCAGAGACAAAGTCTAGGTAAGGTGAGTCCTCCTGAAAGCAGAGAGGAAACAGCAGGCAAATATGTAGCTTTTATTTTATTCATTCATTCATTCATTCATTCATTCATTCAATCATCACCAGAGGATATTTTTCCCATTGATTTTTAGAGAGGGTGGAAGCGAGGGATGTACGAAGGGAAAGAGGTGGGGGCAGAGAAAAACATCGATGTGAGAGAGACACATTGATTGGTTGCCTCCCACACAAACCCAACCAGGGTGGGAGATCGAACCTGCAACCCAGGTACATGCCCTTGACTGGAAATCGAACCCCAAGACCCTTTGGTGCATGGGCCAATGCTCTAACCATTGAGAAACACTGGCCAGGGCAAACGTATAGCTTTTATTTATTTATTTATTTATTTATTTATAAATTTTATTGTTTAAGGTATTACAAATAGTAGTACATATATCTCTCTCTTTTTTCCCCCCCCACTGACCTCCGCCCCTCCCCCAGCCTCCTTTTAAAACAGAGGAATTTGTTGCCCATAGCCAAGAATCTGAGTCAGCCGAGGGCCAGATAATCATATGCCTGTGGGGTGGCAGTTGCTGCAATATATGCTTTATTCTGTTTCGAAAGCAATCTAGGAAACTAAGAAACCTCGAGGGTTGGAATGAGGATACTGAGGAGGAGCTCTAGGAATCAGTCCACCCTTCAAAGCTTACCTCTCCCTTGGGATAGCGGTAGCGATATTTATCTTGGTCCCGTAGTGCAAATTCCTCAGGGTAATGTTCCTGGATTTCTTCATAGGTCATCTCCTCACAGACACCCTGAGGAAAAATTATTTGGGGACAAAAGTATTCACATGGTGAAATCCACACAGCCTGGCTGCCTCCTGCACACCCCACACTAGGGATTAAGCCCGAAAACCGGGAAAGTGCCCTGACTGGGAATTGAACTGTGACCCCCGGTTCATAGGTTGATGTTCAACCACTGAGCCATGCCATCCTGGCCTGCTTTTACCATAGTTTTAAGGCCAAATGATTGTAGAACAGTAGCACCTAGGTTTCTGTGAACACAGCTTTAGGTTTGTGCCTGTTGTCTGAGTGTATATGTGTGTGTGTGTGTACGAGGTATGTGGCTGTGCAGATGTGAGAGTGCATGTGTATAGATGTGTTCAGCATGGTGGGTCTCTGGTGTTCCTATATGATTGTCCTAATAGGTTTGTAGGTGTATATTGTACATATGTGTATGTATTTTTATAAATATGTGGGCTTTCCCTGGCCAGTTGCTCAGTGGTTAGAGCATTGGCCCATAGACCAAAGGGTCACGGATTTGATTCCCGGTCAAAGGCACTTATCTCAGTTGCAGGTGCTCCAGCCCCTATAGGGGTGCGTGTGGGAGGCAACCAATCAATGTGTCTCTCTCACATCGATGCTCCTCTCTATTGCTCCTTCTCCTTCCCCCTCCAACACTCCGTAGAAATTAATGAAAAAATATCCTTGGGTGATGATTTAAAAAAAAAAAAATATGTGGGCTTAAGGATTTGTGACTTTGCATGTGTGTGTGCAGCATGCTTATGGTGTGTACCTGTGGTATGTTTAGGGATCTATGCTTTGTGTTTGTATATTTGTCTCATCATATGTAGTGTGCTCATGTGATTGTGTGTGTACAGGGTGTCTGAGCATCTGAGAAAATGCCTCTGTGAATGTTTCTGTGGTCTGTCTTTCCATGTGTACCTCAGTGTGTCTGTGGCATGTATATCTGTGAGTGTGTATGTCCCTGATTATGTTTCTGGTGGATATGTGTGAACATCTGTGTGCCTATACCTGAAGCTTGTGTGAATTTGTGATAATATGCTTGAGGTTGTGTGATATACTGTGTGTGTGCCCATGGTACACTTCTGTGCTCATGTGATGTAGAAATTTGCAAAGACTGCATGTGTGTCTATGGTGATTGTGATTGTGTCTGCATGTATCTCTAGGTGTGTTTGTAAGTGTGTATACGTCTGTGCGTATGGCGTAGCTGTTATTGGTAGATGTGTCTGAGAGAGAACCTGTGTCTGACTAGTGTCCATGAAGTACATGTCTGTGACTGTAAGCATACTGTGGTGAGTGTTTGTGACCGTGTGTGCAAGTTTATGCACGTCCACAGCAGGGTTCTTCCATTTTAGAGCATCTCTCATCCCTCCTGCTCCTACTTCTGCTCCAGGATCTCTGACAGATAAAGAAACAGCTATCCACACACATCTCAGAAGGCAAGCGTTAGTAAATCCCTAACAGTTTCAGAGTGGGCCTACGGGAGATACACTCTCTTTACCCAAAGGAGGAATCGAGAGCTCAGAGACTGTCCCTCGGGAGCATATGAGAACTCTGAGTCCACTTAGAAATCCCCAGAAGTGAGGTGGCTGCTGGTGGGGTGGGGAAGCGATGTTGGTTTTCCATCTGGTTGTGTGGATTCCAAGGATTAGACCTTCCTGTAGGGGAAGCAGCAGGCTCTGGTGTGAGGTTCACCTCTTCCCCAGCCCACAAACAGCTATGCATTGTCCAACTTCTTCAACTGGCCCTATCCATGGGAGAAAGTGCACCCTATAGGACACACAACATCCTTCCAGATTGGCTTTAACTTTCTATTCAGAGGCATTCTGAGAACCTGTTGCCAGTGGAAATGGTCACTGATTCCCTATTGACTTAAGGAAAACTGCCTAGCCTCTCTGAATTTTATTTTCCTCATCTGCAAAACAAGGAGAATTACAATGACCCCACAAGAGTGTTTTGAATATTAGAGGTAATATGTGCAAAAGAGACTAGTACAGGATATACAAGGCACATTTTAAAGACTCAGTAAATGGAACTAATTAACAATATATTATTGATCATGGAAAACAAACCAGAAACGTAGGCATCATTCTAAATTCTTGCTTCTTCCTCATCCACACCCTCGTAACCCATTGCTAGGATTCTACCTCCTAAATTTCTCTCAAATCTATTCCTTTTTCCTCCCTCTTAGCCCCCACTGCTACAACCTTAGCAGCTGCACACACACAATACCCTCTTTGTTTAAGCTGTTCTCTCTGCCTGGCATACCACTCCTGATATTCTCTATCTGGCTCACTATTAACCTTCCAAGTTCACATTGGCATCACTTCCTCCAGGCAGATCCTGGCTGGGCCACCTGTCCTGCCTCGACATCTGTGCACCCACGGTCTAGCCTACCAGAGCCTGTATTACACACACTGCTTTGTATTCCTCTGTCTAACCTGTTGAGCCTGAAAATTCAGTGAAGACAGGAACCAAAATATGTGAAACAGATTTTGCGAAACAAAGTAGGTATCAAATAAATGTTTATATCACATATGTGCAAGAAACAAACCATAACTGAACTCTTTGGATGAAGAGCTGATATATTTTCTTGCATGTATCTTATAGCAAATACATGTGATATGCAGAACGATGCTACATATCCCTTTTTGTAAGTATGGGTATCGCTGTACATCTATCGTTAAGGACATATGTATACACACACACATACTTGTCAGTATTTATAGAGGCATACCTAGTAGGCAAGCAGGTTAACCTACCTACATTCAAGTTATTTGTATCTGTGGTTAAGTTTCTATTTTGGGGTCTAACAATCATAACTTATGTGCCGCTATCTGATATCAGTGTATCTATAGTGCAGGTGAAACAATGGAGAGGAAACAATGCCTTTTCAAAGAACTCATGGGCCCAGATAGTGTGGCTCAATGATTGAGCATTGACCTATGAACCAGGAAGTCATGGTTCAATTCCCAGTCAGGGAACATGCCCGGGTCGTAGGCTCTTTCTGCAGTGTGGGGTGTGCAGGAGGCAGCCAATCAATGATTCTCTCTTATCATTGATGTTTCTCTCTCTCTCTCCCTCTCCCTCCCTCTCTTTCAAAAACAAATAAAAACATTTTAAAAAAGAGCTCATGGGAAAACCTGGCCCAAAGAGAGATTGCCATGTGATAAGAGTCCCATAAAATATTCCTCAAGTTCTTCTTCGTTCCATCTCCAGTGCCACTACTCTGGTCCATCACACCCTCACCTCTTCCTGGACTAATGCAGTCACCTCCATACCAGTTTACATGCTCGTTCTGGCCCTCTTCCTACCTAGTCTCCACACGTGGCCAGAACGGTCTTTTTTATTTTATTTTTCAAAAGTGAATCACATTCAAGCCATTCCTCCTTGACTTAGACTACATCAATGGCTTCCCATTTATAGGTCAGCATCCAAATTCCTCAACACGCTATAAAGCCCTATGAGCTACCTTCCTTTCCAACCTTATCTCCCGTATCTCCAGACCTCATAACCATTGCCCCAGCCTCTCTGCTGTTCTAGCCTCCGTTCTCTGAACATGCCATGCTCTATTCTCATCTCTGGGCCTTCACATGAGCTGTTCCTTGCCACTGAAATTAAATTTATTCCCTCACTCCCAGACCATTTTGCCTGTTTCTTTTCTCATCTCCACCTTCATCTAGGAAGCTTTCCTTGTAAATCTCACACCATCAAGTCTTGTCAGAAGCACCCTCAGCCTCCATAGTCCCTTGTACTTCCCCTCTCACAATCCTTTGTCACATGAGATGCAGTGTCTTATTTACTGTCTGCATATGGGCACCATGAGTTCAGAGAACTTGTCTGTTCTGGCCTTCACCGATCCTCAACACACAGAATAGTGTCTGGCATATGACTGGTTGTCAAGAAATGTTTGTTGAATTAATTAGGTTACCATAGGAGACAGCAGAGACAACCCAGGGTATAAGCTGAGAGTGAAGCCCCACCATCCACCAGGAAATCCATTCCCCTACGTCTCACCGCATCAATCTCATTCAGGGCCTTCCACTGCTCATAGGGGACGCCCAGGGCCTCAGCAGTCTGGATAGTCCTCTTCATGTGGCTGGTCCACACTTTCAGGGAGCTGATGTCCTGGGACTGAATGAAGTTGGCCAGGGCATAAGCATACTGGAAAGTAGTGGGTACAGATGAGGAGAGGAGGGGAGAGAGAGATGAAAGAAGACAGGGTAGCCATGAGAACAAGCGCAGATCTATCACAAATGGTAGAATGATGATGAACAAGCAAGAATACAGTTTAAATGTTTCTAATTTATAAAAAGCCATATACTTTCCCATGTGACTACGGATCAAGGGAATAGAATAGAATAGAATAGAATAGAATAGAATAGAATAGAATAGAATAGAATAGAATAGAATAGAATATGTGCATTTATGTGTGTGTGTCTGTTTGTTGTTGCTTGTTCACTGAACGCCCCCCCCCCCCCGTCAGTTATTCATTCGTTCAAACAGTCCACCTCTAACATTTGTGGAGACTGGGACAAGAGTGCATAGGGTGGCTCTCCACCCACAGTCCACCTCCCTTCTCTTCCTGCCTCCATCCTGCACTCATAGATGCCTTGAGTTCAGGTTTATGGATAATCCAGTCACATGACCAAGTTCTGCCCACATCATATCCTCACAGATCCCCCTGATCCACAAACAGTGACCCTTTGGCCACACCTTGACCTAGGGGTGAACACTCCTGTGATATGGTCTGCTTTTAGGTGGACAGACTCTGTGATAGGGCCACACAGGCACTGGAAACAGACACCAGACCACAGGGCAGTGATTTCTTGGGTTCTGGGTACTCAGAGTGTGGTCTAGATGTGGTGGAGTGGGATTTGGGGAATATTTCTCTTTGAGTCTTTGAATTCTTATTGCTTTAGTAGGGGTGCTGGTACCCAGGTTCTAACCACATTCAAACATGTGCTGAGTAAGTGTGGACCTGAACTGAATATCAGGGTGTCCTGTTCTCAAGACACAGCCAGTCCAAGGAGGGAAACGGTGACAGCACTGAGAGAAACCACGAAGGGCGGCCAGTGGGAGCCCCGAGGAGCCAGTGGCTCACTCTCCTCTGCATCTAGGCACGTTATTCTGTGTACAGATGTGTGTGAGGAACATGGGCACAAACGCATAGACACAGGCACACGTTTACACTTACGAATATGGGCACTGGGTGCACACATTCTAAGGGCGGGTTCTGAGTCAGCAGCAGTCAGTGTGCTCTGGTGGAAGGAGCCCTTGACTGGGGGGTGGGGGGAGGGTGGGTAGGTGATGGGGTTAAACTGCTGCAGCTCCCTTACACAGGCTCCCTGTGCCCTGGGGCGTCCCTGCCCTCTCTGGCCTGGGATCTCCTGCTGTGAGATGTGAACAGCATTCGCTCACCCAGCCTGGTCTCTGCAGTGGAGATTAGTTCGTGGATGGGGAGCGCCCAGAGCACTCCCTGGCACACGGTAGGTGAGCTACTGTAATGGATGTGGTGACAGTCCCTGGGAAAGTGCGTGGTGCACTGTGCCCACGCGTGAAGGTGGGGGCCAGGCGGGTGTGTGTCCATGCTCACATGTGTGTGGAGATGGCCATGTGTCCAAGCTGGGTGCTGAGCTAGGTGGGCAAGGACGTGGCCAGCCCTACCCAAGACAACCCTGCAGGTGGTGCCATGAGGTGGGGGTGATGCCTCGGGTGGCCTTTGACTCTGCTCTTGAGGGGAGTCCCTCTTGAGGGGAGGCTGCCAGTGTGAAGGCCACGGAAAGGGAGCCACGAGAATAGTTGCAGTCCCTTGCTTGTGACAATGCCACCTCTGCAGTGGGGCTGCTGAGGGAAGCCAGGAAGGCCTGGTTTTCAGTCCTGGCTCCCGCTGTGTCTGACCTGGGGCTGCTCTCTGCTCCTGTCTGGGACTCAGCTTCTTTATCCATAAACTGGTGATGGTAATGCCCACCCTACAGAGCTGCTGAGAAGATTAAATGAGGCCACAAGTGTCCAATGAAAGAGGGTGTTTCCTCCCTGCACACCCATATCCCATTTGTCCCATCCCCAAGCGATTCCCCCAGCAGGAACCTGTGCTAACAAGCCTAGGCACAGGGCTGAACACTGGGGAAAATGTGTCCATTTAGTGAGCCAGCACCCATAACGTGCAGGTCACCATGCTTAGCTGGGTAGAAAGGACTCATGCCATAAAGTCAGAGATGGGCCAGTAATGGGAGAGATGGAGCCCAGGGCATGGTAAGCTGTCTGGGGACTGGAGAGGACAGGGAAGGGCTTCCTAGACCAGACCATGGAGCAGCAACTGGACCCTGGAAGGGGGTGTGGGAGGTGGGGCAGGAAAGAAGCAGTAACAGGTGGGAGATAAGTGCTGACAGTGTGATGATCTGCAGTGGGTTGGAGGGGGTATAGCATCAGCCCTGAGTAAGGGAGGAGAAGATGGATTCAAGGGTAGGGCACTTCAGGGTAGCTGTCTGTGCAAGTGGTGGTCATCAGCTGACAGAGGAAGGCAGCCTAAGTGTGGAAACGGCACAAGTACTTTAAGGCATAGAGTTGTGAGGAAGATGAGGGGACCAGTCAGGCAGGGGCCAAGGTGCTTATCATGCTGGGGTTGGAGAAGCAGCCAGATATGAGCAGAACTGGAGTGCCAAGACCTAGTTTCTCAGCCTTGCAGCTCCTGTGGGCACATGGTAGCATTCAAGGATGGTTCAAGACTGAGTGGCTATCAGGGCAGAAGAGTGTGAGTGACCAGAACCTGCTTCTACCCTGTCACTGAGACTCCCAATCCTCAGGACCCAGGTAGTGGCTACTCCACCCACCTGTGGCACCCCCTGGTCCAGATCAGCCAATGCCTCTGGGTACATGGGGCCTTCCCTACCTGCTTGCCCCGAGCTGAGAGGCCAGAGTCACCTCCAATGCGGCCTCTGAGGTTGAGTTCACTCTCACCATGCCGGCATAGGTAGATGGAGCGGGGTGTGACGTGGATGTTCATAAGATAGTATACTGTGCGGCTCTGGATGTGGTCCTGCACTCGGTTCACCATGTAGCGTGTGCCCACGTCGAAGATCTTGATGTAGGACAGGTGGCTGGGCCAGTCCAAGCAAGAGCAAGGGCAGTTCAGGGGCTGATGGTGGAAAGGCTAGTCCCAAGAGAAACCCCAACTACACACCCTGCCTTCAAGCTTCCTCCACAACCCAGCTTTCACCTACCTTTTCTCTAACAAGATGCCATGCCTTTTCTTATTCTAGGTACCTGTTTCAGAAACTTGCTTCCTGGCCACCTTCAGAAGCTTACTGCCTGCTACCATCTCCCTCTGTATTCTTTTCTCAGTCTCAACTTGAGCCAAGTTGTCTTTTCATCTTCACTTATCGCACTCCAGGCATCTGGGGTTCTGTCTTCTGTGGTTCACACTCCTGACATACTTGGGGAGAAGCAGTAATCCTGTGTCTCTGGATACCTCCAACATCTCCCCAGCAGTTCCAAACCTGTCCACTCCCTCACCCTTTCAAATCATGAGCTGAGCTCTGCTTCTCTGTTCTTTGAATCTCTGCTGTGATATATTGTAATTGACACTCTATAGGCAGTTACCAGATTGTGTCTGTGTGTGCTGTGTCTCTGTGTGTATGTATCTTTCCTTACTCAGAAAGTGGAGTGAGTTAGGTTCTTTCCCTATCGGCCAGTCAACAAACATACCCTTGTCTGTTCTAAGCACTGCGCTTGGGAGTTCTTAGGTCAGTTAGGAATATATACTTAGAAATGCATGACCAATGCTCAACACCCATTCCACAAACATACTCTAAGGTGTGCCATGTGCTGGGCATGGGAATACAGATGTGGTTCACAACATCAGTGGGGAACTTGTGGTCCTTGCTTAGAGCCACTTTTCAGTCTCCTCAATTCTTTGTCATGAACTAATAACTATACGCAGATTGATAATCAAATTATTCAACAACCTGTTTGCAGAGGAGCTCTAAATGGGGGACTAGAACCATGGAGCAAGACTTTGAGGCATCGGCTGTGCCAGGCACTAACTCCTAAGTTGTTTTATTATAAGGAGTTCAGGGTGATCCCTGGAAAGAGGTGGGGGAGGCTGGGGCAATGGGGTGACACACTAGCAACCCTGTGTGCACAGTAACAAAACCAAGTGAATGGAAATGGCTGTAGGTAAGGCGGTGAGCGATGGGTTTGGTTTCAGAAAGCCTCTCTGGTTTTCCTAAAGAAGGCTTTTCTATCTGCACCATACTCAGCATGCCCTTTCCTGTCATTCATGTCCAATGGTCCCATAGGGCATTCATATTTGCTGAACATTTTGGGAGCTTCTGGCAGGGAATGCAGACTTCAAAGTGCATGAATCCTCATAACAATCATAGGAAGCAGAGATTATTATCTCTGTTTTATGGGTGAGGAAACTGAAACAGAGAGAAGGAAGTGATTTGCCTAAGGTCAACCTCTCCAAGGACTGTCAGAGCTTAAGGGTAGAAAATATATGATGTAGCATTGTTGTCTGGTTACTGTCTATTCCTGACACTAGATTCTTGGTGGCTCTAGGAGAATTTCCAAATTCCTCAGCTTAGTCTGACATTCTCGGTGCCTTCACACACTGGTCTCATTTGGCCTCGCCTCACTGTTCCAGGCCCATGCTCATAACTTCTGTTTTACTCTAGCCTTTATGCTTTTTCTGGGTGTTTCTCCGTATTCCTCTACTCTTATTCAGATTTAACTAGGCCATTATGAAGTGCTATTCTCTTTGCTTGAAAATGTGTTCCTTGCCTGGTCTCCAAAGTTGAGCCCCTATGCATCCATCCTTCTAGAGCCAGTACATTCACTCTCTCTAGGAAGAATTCTTTGAGCCCAGACATGTGAAGTCACTTAGAAGTGTTTCACACAAAAAAGTATTACCGTAGCTAATACTCTACCCTACCACATATAATTTAAAATAAAAATCACAATCTATATTATAAGGAGGTTCTACCAAATTCTGGTTTTATTTTTACTATTTTGACTACCTTAATGCTGGAAATATAAAATATTTCAAGATCATTTTCTTCTTATTTTTGGTAGCCTCTTCCTTATTGGTGCCCTAAACACATGTATAGTCTACCTAACTGGGTAAACTTGCTCTTCTAGACCTCTTCCTCCAAGATGAGCTGGGTCTTCTCTTCTGTGTTCCTCCAGCTCACTTGTTTGATCATCCCTGCTATTCTGAACAACTGCATACTCATTGTCTTCCCCAAACAAATGGTCAGTGTATCAGAGCAGGAGCAGGGACAGACCTTCGCTCTTTGGGTTCCTAGGGCAGAGCTCAGGGCTGGGCCCCGAGGCATGGACTATAAATGTCTGTTCATGGAAAAATGATTAAAGTCAACCGTGATACTCAAACTGATTCATCAAACACTAACTGAGCACCTGCAGGAATATAGGTTGAAGGCTAGAAGACTAGGGGCTTTCTCAATGCCACTCTCACCTCAGCTCCTCTCCTTCAAATTTCTTTCACCGTAGGCTGCTAGCCCCTATGCTGCCTGTGGAAACTGGAAAAACTTACACTTTCCTCAGGGCAGAAACAGCCCCACTCCAGCACATATGCCTTGTTGAGAAAAGTAAGTATACCCTTGACCTAAATATCCTTGCACAGTGAACAATCTTCACAATTGTACCTAAGGTTCTGCCCCTTGCACTGTGTGTCTAAGCCTCATGTGACACTTTTTATGACTTAGGGATGTGAGAAGGGAAGAACCAGGCTGGAAGTTTGGAGATAAGCGTTTGAGTATATATTCTGCTACTAATTCATTATGTGGCCTCAGATAAGCCTTTGCCCTGCTCTGGGTCTTTCTTTCCCTATCTGAGGAGTGAGGTAGTAACAATGCTCACCTCTTGGGACTTCAGTTAGACAGAGTTAGAAGGATGTTCTTGAAACTTCTTAGGGTAGTATTTAGTTGAAACCTCCTTACCCCTCTCACTTCGATTACAAAGAGTCTGAGTGACTCTGAAAGTCTCTTCTCATCACAACCCATTTTGGAAAAGAGTAGGGCTCTGGGAACAACCTATGTCAAAAACTTTCATCTTCCCTGTACTGACAGCTAACACTTCTCCCATCTTTATCTGGTATTAGGAATAAAAGTTTCAAATTTTTCATGTGTCTTCCAATATTTCAAGGCACTATGGAAGCTACCTGAGAATATAACCCACCTCTCTTGCTCTTATTTACACTCCCTATGTACACCACAGTCTGGAAGGACCAACTACTTATTGATTGAAGAGGTATACATGGGCATTGTAAGAAGAGACATGGCTAGGAGACAGAATATGTGGTTAGAATCCTAGCTTTAATGGTGGGAGCTTGGGCAAGCAGTTTTAGCTCTCTAAGACTCAATTTCTTCTTCTTGAAAAATTATGATCATAAGACCCATTTTAGTGCCCTTTACAGGGGATTCAATGAAACAAGGAAGGTGAATATGTTTGGAATCTGAAATGCCATCCATGAGTAAAGAATACTTTTCAAAAAATAATAGCAACAAAGACAGGAAGAACTATAAATGTCTGTCCATGCCCCCCACCAGAGATCAGGTCCCTGATATGTCCATATTGCTCAGGAAAACACTACTTCAATCCTCTTGTGAACACCTTGCACATCAATGAGTCACCATCTCATTGATAATTAGAACTAGGAGGGTCCTTAAATACAAATCAAGTCCAGCTCCCTGATTTTACAGATAGAGGAGCTGAGTGAGGTCCAGAGAGGGAAGAAATGTCCCTAGGTCCTACAGCATATTGAAACAGGGCTAAGCATTCAGACCTGGACTGTGGAGTTCTGGGCTCTTACCTGTCCAGTTCATCATCCAGGGGTTGGTAGTTGAGCTCATAGCATTCAATTCTTTTTAGAAAGTCTTCCAGAACCTTTTCTCGGTCACAGTCTATATAATCAGGGCTGCCGAGTTTCACTTGCTGGGAGAAGAGAAAAGGACAGAGGGACTGTGGAAGACAGAGACTCTGACAGGGCCCTTGGGAAGGGCCATTAGAGATCATTGAGTAAAACATCCCTCATAATAAAGATGGCAAAATTGGGAGTTGGAGAAAGGGTATTGCTCAAGTTTATAAAATGAGTCAGTGGAAGAAAATCTGGACTGTGCAACTCTTCATTACTTATATCTCTATGTGGCCAAACAAGGTCTGTTGCATTATATTCAGTTCTAGAACGCACTGTTTAAAAAGAACATTTATAAGAGGCCTGGAGATTGTGCCATGAGAAATGGTTGAAGAATAGGAGATATTGGCCAGGGGTCACAATAGCTTACACGTATCGAGTGTTTCCTGGGAGAATATGGTAGGTTTGCTTTAGGGCTGGTATCTCCAATTCTCTCAAAACCTACCTTCTCCACCCATCTCAGTGAATGGCACTATCATCCACTCAGTCAACTGAGCCTAAAATGCAACTGGGAGTCATAGATGTGTCCCTTTCTAACATTCTCCTCCTCTCAGCAGGCACCAAAATCCTCTCCACTATATCTTATAAATATCTCTTCAATTGGCCTGCATTTTCTTTTGCCTGAATGTTCATGATAGCTTTGTGACTGATCACTCTGTCTAAAATCTTGTTACGTCTGCCCAGCTGGTGTGACTCAGTGGTTGAGTGTCGACCTATGAACCAGGAGGTCATGGTTCTATTCCGGGTCAGGGCACATGCTCGGGTTGTGGGTTCAATCCCCAGTAGGGGATGTGCAGGAGGCAGCTGATCAATGATTCTCTCTCATCATTGATGTTTCTATCTCTCTCTCCCTCTCCCTTCCTCTCTGAAATCAATAAAAATATATAAAATAAAATCTTGTTATTTCTGATGCATTTCCCATACTAATAGCCAGAAGGATATTTCTAACATGCACATCTGACCATGGAATTCCCTTGTTTAAGACCTTTCATCATTTCTCATATACTTTAGGACAAAGTATGAAATATTTTGGCGGGTGACTTATGGTTTATCATGATTGGGCCTGAAATGATTTTTTCGTCTTCATCTATTACTCCCCTATTCCTCTGCACACTTTGCTTTAGCCAACCTAAGCAACTTAGAGTTCCCTGGAGATACCATACTTCATACATGATATTCCCTTATTTCCTATTCTTTGCCTGCCAAGTTCCTATGCATTCTTCAAGATGCAGGTCAGCTATTACCTTTATTGAGAAGCCTTCCTGTTGCACCCTACCCCTCCCATGCAAGGTTAGGTCCTCAACACTCTGTGTCCACAGCCTCCTTTATTCCCTCATCTTAGCATTGATAGCACAGAATTATGCCTATAAACTTGTCAGTCTTTCTCACTAGACTGTGAGCACAAGAGCAAGATTCTTCTCTATCCATTTCTAGGTCTCTAATACCCAGAATGGTCCAGCACAGGTGTATGGATTCATTTTCTGTTGAATCAATAAATGGATGAATAGATGGATAAAGAGGAAAGAGAGGGATTGGGCATGTTCTGTGCCTGTAGAGGCAAAAATAGGACCAGTTGAATGGAAATTACAAGGAGGCAGATTTCAGCTTGATTGGACTGCACTTGATGAAGGTGATGAGCTTCTTGTCACTGGAGGTATGAGGAAAAAGTCTAGACATTCACCTGAGATTTCAAGTATCTGATGGAGGGTTGAAGATGACTTCTAAGGTCTCTTTTGTCCCCGAACTCCAGTAATTTGATGAAATGAGGAACAATACAATATTATGGTAAGTGATCTAGCTCTAGACCACATGCCTAGAATCTAAAAGTAGTGATAGCTCTGCTGTGAATCGTGGGGCAGGATAAAGAGCTTTTGAGGCAGATAGCCAAGTCTGAGGTCCAGTCCCAGTTCTATTTCTTTTTGACTGTATAAACCCTTGACAAGTCACTTTTCTTGGAACCTCAGTTTCTTGTTTCCAACACTGAAATGATTCCTAACATGCAGGTTTGTTGTGAAAAATCAATGAGAGTAAAGTTTGGAGCCTGGTGCATATTAATAACTCTATATATGTTGGCTTCATTTAATTTCATAGGAAAGTTGTAGGCCACAGTTGTTATGGAATGCTTCCTGTAGGAATTGGGAAGAGAATCTTGGGGAAGAATACCTCCTTTGATCCTATAGAGGTAATTTTAGGCATGATCCAAACCTGAAGCAAAGTAAGGAGGAAAGGTAACTGGGGCTCCTTACCTTGATGTTTTCTGCAATGATACCAGGGTCATTACAGATGGACTCAATGAAAAACACCTATAAGAGAAACAGAAGAGAAATTTTCAGGAAGGAATTATGTTTGATAGGAGCTTGACCCCTTCTCAATGGCTCTGATTCATCACTGGGGCATCTCTGACAACATAATTTCATTCAGTGGTGCTTTTAAGAAGTCAGATTTTTATGGGGCAGATGGGCTCTAAATTGAATGGCTCCAGATTATTGCTTTGTATTTTTACTGTTTTTTAAAACGTGGGATCCTAGAAGTAATGTCTACAAAATAAATCAGGCTCTTAGAAAGACAATGCTCCAAGAGGGATGGACAACCTTTTGTAAGTAGCATGCTACGGTGGTGATGGGGATTTAGCTCACCTGAAACCATTTCACCTGAAATCAATTCTCCTGATGCCAATTCATCTAATTAATTCATGATCATTTTCTTTCTTTCTTTCTTTCTTTCTTTCTTTCTTTCTTTCTTTTTCCAAAGAAAACTTTTAAAAATTCCTCTTCACCTTTTTCAGATCCCCTCTGGCAATCAAATTTGTTCTCTGTATCTATGGGTCTGTTTCTGTTTTTACTTATTCATTTGTGTGTATTTTTTAGATTTTATAAATAAGTGAAATCATATGGTATTCATCTTTTTTGTCTGATTTATTTCATTTAGTATAATACCTTCTAGGCACATCCATGTTGTTGGAAATGGTAATTTTCGTTCTTTTAATTGCTAAGTAATATTCCATTGTGTGTGTGTATATATATGTGTATGTATATATACATCCTTCTTGGAGCACTATGTCTTTCTAAGAACCTAATCGTTCTCCATATACCATATCTTCTTTATTCATCTATTGATGGACACGTAGGTTGCCTTCACATCTTGGCTATTGTAAATAATGCTGCAATAAACATAGGGGTGCATATATCTTTAATTAATGTTTTTATCTTCTTTGAATAAAAAAAAACGAAGTAGTATTTCTGGGGCACATGGAAATTCTGTTTTTAATTTTTTGAGGACTCTCCATACTGTTTTCCACAGTGGCTGCACCAATTTACATTCCCACCCATGGCTAACCATGATCTGGATAGCCATCTCAACCCAATTAAAATGTTGAGCCTATGGTAGCTGATTTGGCACCGATGAGTCCTCTGGTTTGCCTTTCTTTAGAGTTTGTGCTGGATCAGTAGGCTCTAGATAAGAGTGGCAGTGTTACCGTACCTTGTAACCATGTTCCTTAGCAAACTGCAAAATCAGTGACCGTCGTTCTCTGGTAGTGTTGGTGGCATCAAAAACCTAGAGGCACATGATGAGATTGGTTTACTATGAGTCTGGTGCTGATAGAACACCTACTCTTTGAGCATCCCTGTGTTTAGCCAAGTGGAGTGCTACCAGGAGGAGATAGAACTTGGACGGGGTGACGAACAATAGGAAAGATTTGGAATTGGCTTGTGTCATTTCTCCAGTACTTATTGAGTCCTAATGTCTCTCTCGAAATGTAGCAGGCTTTGTAAGTCTAATAAGACAAGAAAAAAATTGTGGGGTTTTAAAAAATATATATTTTTGCCAATTTCAGAGAGGCAGTGAGAGGGAGAGAGACACAGAAACATCAATGGTGAGAGAGAACCATTGACCGGCAGCCTCCTGCAATGTGGGCATGTGCCCTGACCAGGAATTGAACCATGACCTTCTGGCTCACAGGTCGATGCTCAACCACTGAGCCATGCTGGCCAAGCAAAAAGTGTGGGGTTTTATTAGGGTCATTATACAGGTGAAGTAGCTGAGCCTTTGAGGAAGGATTTGCCTTAACCAAGGTCACCGAGAGTTGCTGACAGAGCAGAGTCAGAACTGATTTCTCATCTCCTAGGTGAGGCTTCTTCCTTCCTTATCACCCTGGAGCGCTTTAAGAACAGGAAACAACTCTCTAGTTCCAGCACCTTAAATGGGACAGTTTGCATTTTTGAGGATCTTTTCCCCTTTTAGAATTTGCAAATCCTATCTCAAAAGCCTAGATTAGCCCTAACCGGTTTGGCTCAGTGGATAAAGCATCGGCCTGTGGACTGAAGGGTCCCAGGTTCGATTCCGTTCAAGGGCATGTACCTTGGTTGCGGGCACATCCCCAGTGGGGGGTGTGCAAGAGGCAGCTGATCGATGTTTCTCTCTCATCGATGTTTCTAGCTCTCTATCCCTCTCCCTTCCTCTCTGTAAGAAAATCAATAAAATATATATTTTTTAAAAAGCCTGAGATTAAACTGACTAAAATGTTTAGGAAATCTCAGAACTCAAAAATGTTTTACTGTAGTTTAAATTGTAGTGTAGTGCTGCTAAATTCCTGGGAGTGGTGTGGGAGGTATAGTAGTTAACTGTAGATTCAGGAGCGACACAACCTGGATTACAGTTCTGTCCTGCCACATACATACCATGCCATTTCTGGAAATTATTTAATCTGTGTGTCATTCTTCTGGGATATAAAATGGGGTATAATATCTATCTCAAAGTACCTAGAATAACGTGTGGAACACAGTGAATGCTCAATACATATATAATCTGTTCTCCATCCCAGCAGAAACCCTAGGGAACAATACAAATTTTTTTACCGCAACATGGCCCTCCTCACGGCTGAGATAATCATGAACATCCTTCAGGGCTGCCAGAGCACACCGCCTGTAAAAGGAGAAAGAAACAAACAAGACCCATCCTCAAGATTGGTTCCTCTCCATTTTTCTGCAGTATCTTTTGCACCATCTCTCAGATGTCCTAGATTAAATTATTCACCTATTAAACATCTACACAAGGTGTCCTATCTTCTAGGCACCATGACAAGCACAGAGATGTCACACAGGGGAAAGTGGTTCCGTGTGGACATCTTAGGGGCAGGTATAAAGTGGCATGCCCAGAAAAAACTTAATGACAGAAGCCATACTATTAAAGGCTCCATCCCTTGAGTTAATAGAGCTCAAGCTGAACTGCTTCTTGAACCCAGTTAGAGGCTAAGTGTATGGTCTGTGAAGGAGAAGGCATTCCTGATATGGATACCAGTGCAAGCACATGTATGGCATTGGCAATGTATTGATGGTTTTGGTAAAAATCTATTTAATGATTACTCTTTTCAATGTTCTATTATGAAGGCATGGATCAATAAGTGAGACACAGGCTTTTTTCTATAAGTGCTCAGTCTTGTAGAGGAGAGAGACCTTGAGGTTGAATGGATGTGATTGGAGAGATTGGAATATGCTAAGCTATTGAGACTCTTGTCTCAAATATTAGCCTGAAAAGTTTCCATTCTTTCCTGTCAGAAGTAGGAGACTGTTTAAAGTTTTTAAGCAGGGGACAGCTATGACCAGAAACAGGTTGTAGGTAGTATGGTAGATGGGCTGTCCAAACCACCCTTTGAGAGTCTAGAGGGCCTCCTTGCTAACCCTAGTGGCTCTGCCCTAGTCCCCCATCACCTGAACAAAGCCCTCCCTCAGCCAGGGAGCAGCGCAGGTCCCTAAAATGTTAGATACTTACTTCCTGATAAGTAGGGCCTCCATGTTGTCTGGAAGAAAGAATTCGTAGTTCTTGTAGCTAACTGCCTCTCGTCGATACTGGCCTAAATTAAACACTGAAAGCAGGGAACACTGGTGAAGAGTTTGGGAAGATCTCAGTAGCAAAAACATGTCCTTGTTGGGAGGGAATTTAGGGGTAGAAGAAGGTATAATTTGTAGCTATATAATATGCTTATAAAGCTTTAAATTTTGTCTACCAGATTTATTGTTCACAACAATCCTGCAAAGTGGGAATCACCATTTCCATTTTACAAATGAGGAAATTGAAGTTCAGAGATGATAAGTAACTTTCATAGTTAATTAGTGGGGAACTGGAATTTAAACTCAGAGCTGCTTGATTCCAAAGCTGGTGGTCTTTCCACAATTTTAGTTTATCATAAACTCCAACCCTTTTCATGCTCTACTCCATTGGAAAGATAAAGAAACTGAGGTTCAGTGAGTAAAATCAATCACCAAGAGTCAAACAGTGAGTCAGAACTAGTTTGGGCTTTCTGAATCGTAGTCCAATGTTATTACATCTTTCTGTATCCTGACAGAGAAACTAAATTTAAGCCCTCTCTATGGCCATATTTCTCATTTGTAATGGTAAAAAAACAGAGCAGAGGGAAGGAAAGGAAAGGGGGTATAGGCAATAAGGTAAAGTAACCTTTCATGCATTCAACTAATAAATTTTTTTCTGACGCCCACTCTGTGAAGAAGGACATGACTTCTGGGGTCTCAGAGATGAACCATATTTGTGCGATGAGGCTCTCTAAGTCCTCAGAATCCAGCAGACAGGACAGAGAACAAATCAGTAAACAGAGCTCCCATCTAGTTTGTCAAGTGCTCTGACAGAGCCATGCAAAAAAGTAAGGGGAAAGGAAAGACTAATTAACTTTGGGTGATCTGAGGCTTCTTGGAGAAAGCAGCATTTTAATTAATCCTTTCGGGGGGCAGGCCTTTTACGGGCCAACATGGGAGATGGGGGGGGACAAAGTCAATTCCAGGTAGAGGAACAGCTTGAGCAAAGGTAGGGCATTGGCAGAAGGCAGAGCATGTTTGGGGGATGGTGAGTCATCCACTGCGACTGAGGCCTGAGAGACTTGTAGGGGCTGATTGTAGAAGTCCTTGAACAACAGGCTAAGGAGCTTGGAGTTACGAGCCATCCACCACTGTGTTATGTGCCTCCTACACTCAGGAGAGACTCCTGTGAGCCTGCAGGTCTCCAGGAGAACTGTTCCTTCTGTCCTCTGTTCTGCGAATGTCCTATTTGTCCTACAGGACTCAGCCCAAATATAACCTATCTGGAAGCTTTCACTGCCTTCCTGTTGGTAATTTCCTCTGTGAGCCCCCTCAATACCATGATCTGGGATTCCTAGGTGACATGAAGTACTCTTATGCATCACAACCAGATGGAGAACTCTTCAAGGACAGGGTGTGAATCACATCCATTTTTGCATCTCCAATGCCTAGCATCAGTTTGGCACATGGAAAAGCATTGGGAAACTCTTCACTAGTGAATTAGAGAAAGCGCATGAAGGGAAAGAAGAAATGGGAGGAAGAGAGGAGGAGACTCGGTGGTGGGAGGGGGGGAGGGTTGGGAATGGGGCAGATAAATAAGGGTGTTGGGATGAGCAAGAGAAAGGAGAGAAAAATAGTGGAGGAAGGGAGGGTACAGGGCCAATGTGGGATTCTTTTCTCTTCCCATCAGTAGAGCCAAGGACGAGCCCTGGTACAGTGAGTGTCAGGCTTTGGAATCACGTAAATGTGGGTTCATATCCTGGTTCTGTCACTTATTGGCCATGTGCCCTTAGACAAGACACTTCACCTCCCAGGCATTAATTTTATCAACTGTGAAATGATGATAACAGTTCCTCCTTCCTGGGTGTTTTAGAACTGTGAGTTCTGTGAGGACAGACATCCTGACTTTATTTGTTTGCCCAACATCCAAACAAATAATTAATGCTTGAGTGAATACATGAATGCCTCCGAGAACTGTTTTCTGCACTGGAGAGTAGTGTGCTCCATTTCACTAGAGAAGTCTAACTACTTGCCTAGTGCACACGTAAAGGAGGAACATGGCCCAATAAAAATGTTCAGCTATGTTGATATTCTTTAAAAGCATCAGCATAGTCATCAGGGAATAAATAACCTTTGGTAGACTTCCTTATGTTTACTGCTTGTATTCTGAATTGCGTATGATGTGGGGGCACCCTAACTTTTGGTATTTAGTTTTAGTCTTATCATACTTGAGAGACAGAATTAAATATGATCTAGTCCCTTGCCCCCCAGAGCAGGTCCAGGGGAGAGAGACCCAGGCACATGCTACAACAACACACTATGCAATTAGTGTTGGCATACAGGGGGCTGTGGTAAGGGTTTGTGGGGAACTCAGAGGTGCACGGTCTTGCAAAAATGGACCTCCTTGAGGAAAGATATTTAATCTTACTAGTTTTCCTGTCTAGCGCCTAGCCTGGAGTAGTCAAGAAATTTTAAATTTTATAACAGTATAGTGGTAGTAGTAGTAGTAATAGCAGTAATAGTAGCAGTAATAGTCCACATACTATTAATAACTGAGACTTTCCTGGTACTGAGGCATACTACCTTAGTCTGTTTTCAGCCAGTAGCCTGTAGGGGGCTGTATAACAAAAGGTTTCAGAGACTTACCTTTAGTTGGTGTTCCTATCCAGTTCAGATACCGGGTGAGCTTCGTAGAGATGTAAGTCTTTCCTCGAGCTGGTAAACCCACCATAATCACCATTGTGGGGGAATTGGTAAACTGGGGTATGGTTGCTGGAAGATAAACAGACCCTCAAAAACTTGTCTCTAGGTTCATATGATCTTCTAGTATCAACTCAGGGATGCAGAATTTTATAACTATATAAAAATCCCTGGAAATTGCAAATTGACTTCTCTTGACTTAATCAAAAAACTGAGATTGTGGTGCAAACATCTAACCTAAGATCTGGAGAGACAAGCTTCTTCAGAGACAGTATCCAGATCATTGTTTATCTTTCATAGATACTACTGAACAAAATATAAACTCATAAGAAATTCAGCTAAACATGGTTAAGGAATTGCTAAATGTTAGCTGTGGGCTAGTGTAAGATGTGAAGACCCTGGGGGCTGTAGACATAGGTGGTTTTGCATCCTCTTGTAGACTTTTCCTTTAGTAATTCCACCAAGTGCTGACAGGGAAGACTGAGATGAATCCTGAGAAAAACATTGTATTCTGGCTTGGGAAGGGAAACAAAACAGCAACTATTGCTGAAAATTTTCCCCAGACCATTCTCTCTACATACCCTATGGCAGAAAAAAGCCCTAATCATCATGGGGAAAAGACAATAAAACTGTAGCTTGAGAGCACAAGAAAAGGAGGGAGCATTCCCAACTACTTTTATGAAGCCAGAGTAACCCTGGCCTCTGGTAATCAGAGGTACCAGATATACCAAAACAAGACTAATAGAATGCCAAAAAATAAAAATAAAAAAATCCCTAGAGTCCAGTATCTCTCATAAACTAAAATGCAAAAAAAATCCTCATGAAAATATTGTAAAATAGAATCCAACATCACATAAAAAGAATCATAGTGGAATTCTGTCTAGGTATGTAAGATTAGATGAATGTTCAAAAAAGTCAATCAACATAATCCATGATATTAACAAACTAAAGAAGAAAAATATATCAATTCATGAAGAAAACCACTTCATAAATTAAACACCCATTAATGATAAAATGTACGGCAAGTTAAGAATAGAGGTGAATTACTTAAACTTGATAAGGGACCTCTACAACAAAAACCTACCATTGTTGTTACCCTTGAAAGTGAAAGCCTGAACGCTTTTCCCATAAGATTAGAAACAATGTAAGGATGTCCACGCTACACTCTTTTGACATAGTACTGAAAATTCTAACCAGTGCAATGAAGCAGTAAAAGGAAATAAAGGGCATATGATTTGAAAAAGAATCAATAAAATATTCCATATATGTAGATGTCATGATTATATACATAGAAATTCCTCCAAACTATAAAATACCTTAGAACTAGGAAGTGAATTCAGCATGGTTGCAGGATACAAGGTCAATGCACAAAAATAAATTATGAGACTTTCACTTCCATCATTAGGAGCTCCATGTACCTACTCCCCCAGTGAAACAAGCAAAGCTGGCAAATATGAAAACAAAAATAGGGCAATCAGTTAGTAAGTAGTAGAGCCTAAAGCAGTGGTTCTCAACCTGTGGGTCGCGACCCCTTTGGCAGTCGAACGACCCTTTCACAGGGGTCGCCTAAGACAACCCTGCATATCAGATATTTACATGACGATTCATAACAGTAGCAACATTACAGTTACGAAGTAGCAATGAAAATAATTTTATGGTTGGGTCACAACATGAGGAACTGTATTTAAAGGGCCAGAAGGTTGAGAACCACTGGCCTAGAGCATAATAGCAGTTGAGACTGACAGCCTAGTAGACAGATCAGGGAAATAGATAGTCAACGTGAGCCCAAAGGCTCCAGGAGCAACACCACAGGGAAATAGACTTAATTAAAATAGCCTAACCAAGTCCCAGAGCAAAGAGTTATATACATATGCATTGCTCAATAGTGGGGATATGTTCTGAGCAATGTCATTAGCCAATTTTATCATTGTGTGAACATCATAGATTTCACTTACACAAACCTAGATGGTATAGCCTTCTACACACCCAGGCCATATGGTATAGTCTATTACTCCTAGGCTGCAAACCTATACAGCACGTTACTGTACTGAATAGTATAGGCCAGCCGTGGGCAAACTACGGCCCGCGGGCCGGATCCGGCCCGTTTGAAATGAATAAAACTAAAAAAAAAAAAAAAAGACCGTACCCTTTTATGTAATGATGTTTACTTTGAATTTATATTAGTTCACACAAACACTCCATCCATGCTTTTGTTCCGGCCCTCCGGTCCAGTTTAAGAACCCAGTGTGGCCCTCGAGTCAAAAAGTTTGCCCACCCCTGGTATAGGCACTTATGCCCCAATGGTAAGTATTTGAGCATCTAGACATAGAAAAGAAACATATGAAGAAATTTACTCAAAATGGATCAGAGACCTAAATAAAAGCTAAAACCATACAACTCAGAAGAAAACCTGGGCATAACTCTTTGTGACTTTAGATTAGATGTTTTCAGGGATATAATACCTAAAGCAAATGCAACAAAAGAAACAATAGGTAGGTGTCAAGACAGTCTCTTCAATAAATGGTGCTGGGAAAATTGGTCAGATACATGCAAAAAAAAAAAAATGAAACTAGATCATTAACTTACACCATACACAAAAATAAACTCAAAATGGTTAAAGGACTTAAATGTAAGATGGGAAACCATAAAAATTTTAGAAGACTCCATAGGCAGCAAAGTATCAGACATATATTGTAGCAATATGTTTACCAATATAGCTCCTAGGGCAAGGGTGGGCAACCCTTGGCACACGTGCCAAACATGGCACGCCAGTAACTTTTGCTGGCATGCGAAACCCTCTCTTATAATCTTCCATTTACAATTTTTTTCTTAACATCGACTTTTTTATTTTTCAGATAAATTCAGTGTAGGTGCATCTTAGATAAATAAATAATTTTACATAACAACTTATCTTAAAGACCATAGACATGGATTGACGAGAGAGGGGAAGAGCAATTTCTATGCCTCTGCCTTAACTCTCCCTGCTTTTCTAGATCCGACCAGTGTTTTGGTTTCATCCACATACGCTTGTGAATCTTGTTCTCAGTGATGAATTTTGTTAAGTCTCGTAATAGGAGTAGCCTGACGGATGAGAGTAGTAGCTCGTGCATATCTCTGAAGGTCATGAAATATAAACCTGATATAAAATCTCTGTCATCAGTGATGCAGCAGCAAAAGCCCCACTGATAATATCAAACGGAGTCATCAAGTTTTCTGTTGGACTATCAGTGTACATGTATACATTAAAAAATAAATGTATTTTTCATCATATACTGTGTTTTTGTCACTCGAATGAATTTTATTATTTTCTTCAAGGTTCTTCATATATGTACACCTTAAGAGATATCAAGTAGGCGTAACATGTTCTCAAAAAATTAGGGTTGGCACGCAGAAGAATTTTGAGTTAGAGATTTTGCTGGTTTTGGCACGCACTCACAAAAAGGTTGCCTACCCCTGTCCTAGGGCAATGGAGACTAAGGAGAAAATAAACAAATGGGACTACATAAAAATGAAAAGTTTCTGCACAGCAAAAGAAACCATCAAGAAAATAACAAGAAAGCCCACTGCATGGGAGAACACATTTGCCAATGTTATCTCTGATAAGGGCTTAATCTCCAAAATTTAAAGGGAACTCATACAATTTAACAAAAGGAAGATAAACAATCCAATCAAAAAATGGGCAAAGGACTTAAATAGACACTTTTCGAAAGAGGACATACAGAAGGCCAAGAGACATATGAAAACATGCTCAAAATCACTAATTATCCAAGAGATGCAAATCAAAACGACAATGCGATACCATCTCACACCTGTCAGACTGGCTATCATCAACAAATCAACAAAGGGCAAGTGCTGGAGAGGATGTGGAGAAAAAGGAACCCTCGTGCACTGCTGGTGGGAATGCAAACTGGTGCAGCCACTGTAGAAAACAGTATGAGGTTTCCTCAAAAAATTAAAAATGGAACTCCCATTTGACCCAGTGATCCCACTTCTAGGAATATATCCCAAGAAACCAGAAACACCAATCAGAAAGGATATAGGCACCCCTATGTTCATAGCAGCACAATTCACCATAGCTAAGATTTGGAAACAGCCTAAGTGTCCATCAGCGGAGGAGTGGATTAGAAAACTGTGGTACATCTACACAGTGGAATACTATGCTGCTATAAAAAATAAAGAACTTTTACCATTTGCAACAACATGGATGGACCTGGAAAGCATTATGGTAAATGAAATAAGCCAGTTGGAGAAAGATAAATATCACATGATCTTACTCATATGTGGGATATATGAACAACATAAACTGATGAACAAAAATAGATCCACAGACTAAGAAACACTGAATGGACAGTCCTACCTCAGAGAGAAGGTGGGTTTGGGGGGTGTAAGAGATCAACCAAAGGACTTGTATGCATGGATATTAGCATAACCAATGGACACAGACACTGGGGTGGTGAGGGCTTGTCCTAGGGGAGGGTGTGGCAGGGGGGGGAGGGTCAATTGGAAAAAAAGGAGACATATGTAATACTTTAAACAATAAAAAAAGAAACAATAGGTAAATTTCACTTCATCCAAATGAAAACTTTGTGCTTCAAAAGATATTGTCAAGAACATGAAAGGACAACCCACAGATTAGGAGTAAATATTTGCAATTCATATATCTGATAAGAGCTTAGTTTCCAAAATATATTTAAAAAAACTCTTACAAATCAATACAAATAAAAAGACAAATAAGTTACTTTTTAAAAAATGGGCAAAATATTTGAACAGATGTTTCTCCAAAGAAGATAAAGAAACGTTCAATAAGTACATGAAAAAATGCTCAACATCGTAAGTCATTAATAAAATGCAAATGAGAATCACAATGAGAAATTTCTTATCCACTTAAGATGGCTACAATAAAAAATGGAGACGCGGTAGTGAGGATATAGAAAAATTGGAACCCTCATACGCTGCTTTGGAGAATGTGAAATGGTGAAACTACTTTGAAAAATAGCTTGACAGTGTCTCAAAGTATTCTACAGCAGCCCCCACTTATTCTGGGTCTCACTTTCCGTGGTTTCGGTTACCCATGCTCAAACATCGTCTGAAAATATTAAATGGAAAATCCCAATAATAAACAATTGGTAAACTTAAAATTGCACACTATTTTGAGTAGAGTGATGAAATATCACACCATCCAATTCTGTCCTGCCCAAGACGTAAATCATCCCTTTGTCCAGCATACCCATGCTGTGTACACCCCCACCTGTTAGTTACTTAGTGGCCTTCTCAGTTACCAGATCGACGTCATGGTATCAAACTGCTAGTGTTCAAATAAACCTTATTTTACTTCACGATGGATCCAAAGCACAAGAATAGTGTTGCTGGCAATTGGGATATGCCAAAAGAAGCTGTAAAGTGCTTCCTTCAAGTGAAAGGTGAGTATGGTACCATATGATATTTTGAGAGAGACCAAATTCACATAACTTTTATTGGAACATTTATTATATGTTATAATTATTTTGTTTTCACTAGCCATTGTTAATCTCTTACTTGAAATTAATTTGCCAATTAACCGTTATCATAGGTCTGCGTGTGTAGGAGAAACATAGTATATCTAGGTTTCGACACTATCTGTAGCTTCAGACATCCACTGGGGGTATTAGAACATATCCCCTGTGCGGGGACTACTGTAGATAGAGTTACCATATGACACAGCAATTCCATTCCTAGGTATATATCCAAGAGAAATAAAAGCATATGTCCAAACAAAAAGTTCTACAAGAATGTTCACGGCAGCATTATTCATAATACCCAGAATTGGAAACAACCCAAGTGTATCAATTTATGAATGGCTAAACAAACATGGTGTATCCATACTCATGGAATATTATTGAGCTATAAAAAAGAATGAAGTACCTATACATGTTACAACATGGATTAACCTTAAAAATATTATGCCCGAAGAATGAAACCAGATATAAAAGGCAACATATTGTTTGATTCCATTTATATGAAATGTCCAGACTAGGCAAAGCTATAGAGACAATCAGGAGATTAGTGGTTGCCAGGGCCTGAGGGGAGAGAGGAATGTGGAATAACTCTAAAGGGTATGTGATTTCTTTTGGGGGTGATGAAATGTTCTGGAATTAGTGATGATGCTATACAACCGTGTGAATATACTAACCACCACTAAGTACATTTTATTTTTTTGTTAATCCTCACCTGAGGATATTTTTTCCATTGATTTTTTTAGAGAAAGGGAGAGAGAGAGAGAGAGAGAGAGAGAGAGAGAGAGAGAGAGAGAGAGAGAGAGAGAGAGAGAGAGAAATGTGTGAGACACATGGGTTGGCTGCCTCCAGTAAGTGCCCCAGCCAGATAGAACCTGCAACCCAGGTATGAGCCCTTGAGGGTAATGAAGCCATGATCCTTCAGTCCAAGGGCTGACACTCTAAACATTAAGCCAAACCAGCTAGGGAAGCAATAAGTACATTTAAAAATGGGGAACTTGATAGTATGCAAATTATATCTCTATTAAGGACAATATTTTAAAAAGTATAGGAGAAGATATACCAGGCCAATGTTAACCTAAATAAAACTAATATGTATGTTAATATCAGAAAAAATTTGATTGCAGGGCAAAGTGCCAATGAACTAGATTACCAGAAATAAATAAACTCCTTACACATGAATAAAATGTTCAAGTCACCAGGAAGATATAGCAATTCTAAACTTGTTTGGAACTATTGACAAAGCTTCAAAATTGACATAGTCACAAGGAAACATTAACAAAATTTGCATATCAATAAGCAGCCCAAACTCCAGAAAAATAGAGCATTTGAGCCAGATAAACAAATAAGACTTAAGTATATACTACACTGAACCCACTTTAAAATGTACATTTTTTCAAGTGCTCATGGAATATTCACCAAAAACTTTATGTTAGACCATAAAGCAAATCTCAGTAGATTTCAAAGAAATGAAATCATGCAAAGTTTGTTCTGTGAAGATAATTAAATCAGACTAGAAATGGCAAGGGCACTGATCTGTTAAAACGAAACTTGCCCTGGCCCAAGGTCAGGCAGGGATTAAGGAAGGTCTCCCGCTGTGCAGGCATTAACCCTTTAGTTGCAAGATGATAACTTTAGGCCCCAGCAATCCTGGAAAAGGGACTGAGACGGTCAGGACAATCGGCTAAGTGGCAGAGAAACTAAGGAACCCGGAGCAGTGCTTACTGATCCAATTTTCTGGAAATATTTTACAAATACATGTGTCCATTCAATTGTACATCTATCAAATCTCAGCCCTGGTTAGTAGGCCAATTATAGCATTGGAAGCTTATATTTTAAAACAGAAAGCCTGAACATTAATGAACTGAGCATCCAACTCCAGAGGTTAAAAAGAATAGCAGAATAAACCAAAAGAGAATGAAATATGATAATAATAAGAAAAATAGTTGAATAGAAAACAAAAACTTACAGAAAGAGTAAAAAAGCCAAAGTCGATTATTTTTAAAAACAGATCAAAATAACAAACTTCTGGAAAAATTGATCAAGAAGGAAAAAGAGAAGGCACAAATAAACAACATTAGAAAAAAGAGAGGATATAACTGCAAATGCAACACAGATTTTTAAAATATAAAGATAGGAACTTTATGCAAATAAATTTGAAAAGTGATGTGAAATAGAAAAAAAATCTAGAAAACTATAACTTAGCAAAACTGACAAGTAGAAATATCAAACTGGAGTGATCCAGTAATTATTTAACAGATTGTATCAGTTAAAATATTTCTGCCTTGCCGGCATGGCTCAGTGGTTGGGTGTCGACCTATGAACCAGGATGTCAAAGTTCGACTTCCAATCCTGGCATATGCCCTGGTTGCAGGCTTGATCCCCAGTGGGGGGCATGCAGGAGGCAGCTGATCAATGATTTTCTCTCATCACCGATGTTTCTATCTCTCTCTCCCTTTCCCCTCCTCTCTGAAATCAATAAAAAATATTTTTTAAATTAAAAATAAAATATTTCTTACAAAGAAGATGCCAGGCCCCAATGTTTTTTTTTTTTTTAAATATATTTTTATTGATTTCAGAGAAGGTAAAGGGAGAGAGAGAGAGAAAAACATCAATGATGAGAGAGAATCATTGATTGGCTGCCTCCTGCATGCCCCCTAATGAAGATCAAGCCCACAGCCCGGGCTTGATCAGAATCAAACTCAGGGCCATTCAGTCCACAGGCTGATGCTCTATCCACTGAGCCAAACCAGCTAGGGCGGCCCCAATGTTTTTATCTGAAAATTGTGCCAAATATTTCAAGAACTGATAATTCCTTGGACAATCTCTGTCATAAAATAGAATGACAGAAAATAGTTCCCATTTCGTTTTATGACACCAAAATCAAATAGGGAAATATAGAATGAAAAAATTACAAGACAATCTCATTTATGAACAAAACTCCAAATTCCTGAACAAAATATTAATGAACTAAATCCAATCAGTTTTTATTTGTCATCAGACTGCAAGATTAGTTCAACACAATAAAAAACCTCTAATTTAATTTAGCTTAACAGATTAAAGTGTAAAATTAGCCTGTCAAGCCCTCAGTGGATACAGAAAGCACCTTTAATAAAATCCAGCATCTACTCATCTATACTAATAAAAGCCTTGGGGGTGATCTGGCCAGCAGGGGAGGGCAGTTGGGGATGATCAGGCCGGCAGGGGAGTAGCTAGGCATCAATCAGGCTGGCAGGGGAGCTGTTAGGGGACAATCAGGCTGGCAGGCTGAAGCAGTTAGGGGCAATCAGGCAGGCATGCAGGCGAGCAGTTAGGAGACAGTGGTCTAGGATTGTGAGAGGGATGTCCAACTGCCGGTTTAGGCCCAATCCCGGCAGTCGGACATCCTGGGATCAGGCCTGCTGGACATCCAGGGACATCCTGGGATCAGGCTTGTCAGACATCCTGGGATCAGGCCTGTCAGACATCCTGGGATCAGGCCTAAACCAGCAGTCGACATCCCCCAAAGGGTCCGAGATTGGAGAGGGTGCAGGCTTGGCTGAGGGACAACCCCCTCCCGTGCACGAATTTTGTGCACCAGGCCACTAGTTTGAAAATAATCCTATTGGAAAATTGGGGAGTCACCCCTACTAAACCCTGCACTGTGGAAAGGAAAAAAAAAAAAAGAATAAACTTCCTTAGCCTGTTAAATGGTAACCATAAAAAAACTACAGCAAACTTACTCAAAGGTGAAACTTTTAAAGTATTCCCTTTAAAATTAGGACCAACCTAATGTACATTATTAACATTTGTATTCACATTGTACTGAAAATGACGTATGTGTATTGGAGGTAGGAGGTCCTAACAATGCAGTAATATAAGAAAAGGTGACTAAAAATATAAGGAATGGAGGGGAATAAAGAAAACTCATTTACAAACAACTTATCAAAATTAGCCCTGGCCAGCTGGCTCAGTTGGTTGGAACACTGTCCCACACACCAAAAAGGTTGTGGGTTTGATCCTGGTCCAGGTGCAGATGGGAGACAACCCATGGATGTTTCTCACATCAATGTCTCTCTCTCTCTCTCTCTCTCTCAAATCAATAAACATATTCTCGGGTGAGGATTTTAAAAAAAGTAATGATAGATTAGGTTTGTTATAAATGCAATATAAAACAAACCAATTATATTTGTATACATTACCAATAAAATGTAATTTTTCTAAAAATGTATTATTGAAAATAGCAACAAAAATAAGCAAAAAATTTCTTATGATGATGTGCAAGCCCTTTTATTTTTATTGTTAATCCTCACTCAAGGATATTTTTCCATTGCTTTTAGATAGAGTGGAAGGGAGGGAGAGAGGGGGAGAGAAACATCAATATGAGAGAGACATTGATTGGTTGCTTCCCATGCGTGCTGTAATGGGGCAGGGGATCAAACTTGCAACCCAGGTACATGCCCTTGACTGGGAATTGAACCCATGACCCATCGGTGTGCAGGCCGATGTTCTAACCAATGAGCTCACTGGCCAAGGCTTAAGCAAGCCCTTTTAAATAACAAAACTTTACTCAAATGACATGAAAATAGTGGTTCAGTGATTGAGCGTCGACTAATAACCAGGAGGTCAGGGTTTGATTCCTGGTCAGGGCAAATGCCTGGGGTGTGCAGGAGAGAGCTGATCAATGGTTCTCTCTCATCACTGATGTTTCTGTCTCTCTCTCCCACTCTCTTCCTCTCTGAAATCAATAAAAATATATGTAAAAAATAAAATAGTTTAAATAGATGACGAGACATACCATGTTTTCAGAAGATAATATTGCAAAAAATGTTAACTCTCCTTAAATTGATTTACAGATTGAATGTAATTCCAATAAAAATCCCAAACATTGTGCATTGTGTGTGTGCATGTAACTTGGTGTAACTTGAAAAGCTGATTCTAGAATTTATGGGACATTTTCATTTTCTTTAATTACATTTTATAACAAAAAAACTAGAAACTACCTAAATGCTCCTGAACATTAAGATGAATAAAGTGGGATATTCACAAAATGTAATATTACACAGCAAGAATAAGCACGAATTGTTGCATACAATTGCATGCAACAATAATATAGGTGGCCAGCAAAACATAACGATGAATGAGAAAAACAAGTCACAGATGAATATACACAGCAGTTCAAGCACTTTATACATGTTAGTGCATTTAATCCTCAGAACAACCTCATTAAGTGATTGTGTGCCCCCCGCCCCCTACCACCACCCCCTTTGGGGCCAGGCAGGTCTTCTAAAGAGGATGCTCCAAGCAAAAGATGACTCAGATATTTCTGGGGTAAATAACCTGGCCTCCCCAGCAAAAAAAAAGTGAAGCAGACATTGCCCAGGCAGGATGTGGCAAACACTATCTACCTGGCAAGTTTATTGCACCTGTGATCTTACATAACTCAATCAATCACTTAGTCTTGTACACAGAGAACTCCATTTTTGGCTATGGCAAGTGGTAGAGTGGAAGTAACAGAGTGACCATTTACTGAGCACCTTTATGTACCATGCTCTGGGCTTGATGCTGGGGATATGATGGGGAAAAGGTCCACACACCCATCTTCCTGTTTAAATAATAATAACACGTATTGAGTGCTTACTATAAGCTCTTCTACGCATTTTATATGCTTAACTCTCTAATCTTCATAACAACACTATTACTAGCTTCTTTTGACAGGTGAGGAAATGAAAGCACAGATAGATTTGTCCAAGGTCACAGAGATAGGCGTTGGGACTGACACCTAGGCAGTCTAAATCCAGAACCTCTGAATCACTGAATCATCCAACAATATGGGGGATAGGTATTAATCCTGTTTTACAGCTGAGGAAAGAGAAGCTCAGAACTAAAGAGAGCACCTATTTATTTTGTACCCTTTATATTAGGTGATTGGTGTGTATTATTTCTCCAACCTAAAAAGGAAGTTCCCAGTAATATAAGGGTCTTAATTCTGGAGAACCCAGGTATGCAGAGAGCAGCTTGCCTGCATGCCACCTAAACCCAACAGCCCCTTAGAAAGGTTCAAGACTGTCCAGGTAGGTGAGGGTGAGATGCAAGTCTGTCTCATCCAGGTTCCTAGATCTCCCAATGAGTGAGTGAAACTGCTGGTGAAAAGGAAGAGAGAGGAAAACATGAGGCTGGGTTTCCCCCTCTTCTGCTCTTCTTCTTCCATCTATGTCCTACATCTTACAGACTATATTTAACATCCTACATCTTCCTGGATGCTCTAAGCAACTACCCTTCCTCTCACTAGCCCTGACCCTGGACCTCCTGCAGCATCAGCATAATGGAAGCTTGGTCAGCTGGTCCTTGAGTTGTCTCAGTCCCACAGTCCACAGCTGTCTTATCTCTGCCCACCTTATGGCTCCTCAGGCCATAATCCTTGAGCTGGAAGCACTTTGTCCACACTGTCCTCTATTATCTATGGGAAATGGTATACTCCAGTTTTTTACAAATAGTTTTACAGGTTTCATTTGCTTCTCCCTTGCTCCTCTGTTTCCTTAAAATTTCAAAGTGAACAATATGCCAACAGGCTTTCCCCGAGAAGACTGTCTTCTTTCTCTCTCTGACGAGAGCAGCAAAAAGTGTCCATATGTGTCAAGAAGGCAACGTAGGAGACAGGACACCCAGCCTTTCCCAGCCCAGTCAGGTATAGATCTATTAGAAGAGGCTTGAGAAAGAGGAGGAGCAAAACTGACCAATGATATGGTACTGTGGTGTACCCAGCACCTGTGCCCTGAGAAACTATTCTAGGAGCCATAACCTTATTTCACCCACACACTATCAGACGGGACCAATTTCAGACATTTCACCGAGGTCACCAAAACAAGACATTCTCCGCTAAGCACTGAGCGGTTCCACACTAGAAATGTCAAACTTCAAGCAAGAAACATTCCAAGTAAGCTTGAGAGGAGAAAGAAAAGTTCCTAGTCAAAAATCCCTCTGATTAAGTGGTCTTGACCCAATCCTCATTCTATCTGTCTTTACCTCTTTTTGTCCTTTTCTCATTCTCTCTCTACCTTCTCTGACATTAGCCTCTTGCTATGTTATAGCTACTTTATCCAGCTGTTCATCAATTCCAACTTCCAGGTATATATAGGGGTATATAGGGGCAGCATGTCCTTTGCTCTTCTTCTATACCCACTTTACCACCACCACCTTGAAGTTCATGGAAGCAAACCCCACTTACAGCCCCTCCTCCGTTGCAGCCCACTGCTGTCGCTGCTGTGTGGAATCCAGATCTTCTGTAACCTTGTTTGGGTGAGCTCTTCCATCTCTCGAGACATCTTAGATGTCACAGCTAATGACACCACTGTCCACAAGGTACCGGGCCTCACTTCCTGTCCTGCTAACTGTCTCTTCTGTTGCTGTGGCCACAGCAGTAGGTGGACAGCGTTGGGACAGGGAAGTGAGCTGAGCCCTCTGGCAGCCTGTCTCCAGCCTCCTCTCCTTTTTCCTAGTCCTTGCCTGCCTTTGGTCCTGTATGTAGCAGTGGGGACTTGGGTGCAGAGAGGGAGAGGTTGGGTAGAGGTCAGTAGAGGCCTTTGAACTCCAAAAGCTGTGTACATAGGAGATAAGTTCCTTCCAGCAAAGGAGGGCGGCCAGCAAGACAGCCCAGGTCGGGCCAGTCACCTCCCTCCAATGAAGACAGGACTAGTAGAGTATGCAAATAAAAGACCAAAGATCATGTGCTTACATCCTGTGCAAGGTGGGGAGGCAAAGGTGATGGAGGCAGGTCTCAACAGCTTTCACAGCTTTGAAATAAAATACAGGCCCAAGTAGAATGTCAAGGTTCAACCCGGAAACAGAGATCCACATCAGAAATGCAAGGTTCCCAAGTACGAACACACACAGTCCCTACTGACGAATGCAATGTTTTGATCTAGCAATCGAAGGTCCAAACTGGAAGTGGAAGGTTCACTGCCTTACTGCCCCACCCTCTCATACAAAATGGCATTGCAACACTTGTGTTCCCCTCAATTCTGCTGACTTTCCTGTGGCAGAGCTTCTCCTCCTAAAATGTGCTGTCTGGGGCAGTCTTGGAGAGATGGGCACCATCTAATCATCTTTATGCTCTCTCCAGCCAAGGCTAAATATATAGGAGTAAACCTGACACCTCTGGGAATAGGAACGAATGCAGCCATTGCTGTGTGAGAGATGGCAAGCACTGCCCACATGGCTGCCAGCAGCCATTGGGTGCCCTAGGGAGAAAGGCAATGTGATCTGATTCAAAACCTGGCAAAAGTTCCTCGTGCCAACCCATAGGCATGGAGGTTTAGGGTGCAGTCTGCAGCAGGCTGAGTGTGGGCAATAGGGAGCAATGAACTCAAAGTAGGACATCCCACGCAGATGTCTCCACTTTACCCTCCATCTCCCCCTGGTTGTAGTGAGGCTTTTATGTGTAGAATTCATCTAAAGGCACAGCTTACCTGGAAGGTGTCCAAGTGTGCTCTTACTTCATTATTTTGCAACCTTCCCACCCCCTGATGAACCTCTTGTGATTGGCTACAAGGAAGCTCAACTTTCTTCCACTCAGCTGGGCTATACAGGGGCAATCTCCTGGGAATAGAAATCTCCAACCCCTGCTCTTAGCTCCACTTCGCCTTTTAAGAAATTCCCTGAAGTACATTCTCAGTGTCCTACTCTACACAAGGGTTAGATCCCCTCCAGTTGCTGTTTATAAATCATAAACTTTCAATACATTTCAGAGCCTGCCCATGTGAATGGATCTACTGAAGCAGTGGATCACAGTGGTGAAGAGCAACAGGCTCTTGGAGCCATACTACCCGAGTGGACTCCTACCTCTGCCCCTTGTCATGAGACCCAAGGCAGAAGGCAACTTCTCAATGCTTCAGTTTTTTTCACCTGGTAAGGTTCAGCATGTTCATACATGTAAAGCAACCTGGGAAATGCTCAATATATATCACCTAACACCGTGTGATTCATTTTGTGAAGTAAATGATCAGTCATGTCTTTGGCAAATGTAATGCTGAGCAAACAGGAAATACTCAATAAAGGAAATTTATAACATTAAGACAAAGGATTAACATTTATAATAAATAAAGAGCTCCTGCCAACCAACTAGAAAGATGAATTCACTGTCACATTTTTGGTTTTGTGAAGTCCCCTAGAAATTGTTTCATCCAACCCTCTCAGGTAAGAAACTGGAGGCCTAGAGAGGGAAGTATTTTCCTAAGGTCCTGTAGCAAATAAGTCAGGAGTAGGACACTGGGTACCATATTTCTCCCAGTCCAGGGCTTCTCATTGGTTAATTGATCAATCTAGCTTGATTTAAGAATGTGTTCTTCCACATTAAGCTTAGAACCTTTAGACTCTCATAACTAGATTTTGAAAGATATGTAACTCTCTTAATCCTAAAAAGTCTCTTAATAAATATCACTCTGCTAATGCTAATAATCTTAATAACTTTTTACATGTATGTTTTCCATGGCCCACAAAGCAGCAACATATTCCTTATCCTAGTTGCTCCTTACAAATACTCTCACTAGCCTCAGGGACACTGAGGTCTAGGGAGGGGAAGGGGCTTGTCCAAGGTAATTGAGCCAGTAACATGAGCCTTCTTCTGTTTATAATTTTGTCCTCATGATCCTGCCAAGAGGCAGAAAGATAATTTTAGCAGTAGGAAATCTGATATAGGAGACTATCGGGCTTTTGGCAAGGTCTGAAATGGTAAACCTAGGGTCCAATCTTGAAAACCCAGCTTAAAATGGCCTGGGATTAGCTATTAATTTATTTTTACCACTGTTATCAATTCTGGTCCCAGAAGCAGGAGAATTAAACAAGCTTCATGGAAAGGCCTCAGCTTGGATCTTGTCAATCAAGTCTTAACCCACCTCTCTAGTCATGCATCTCTTTGGCCCTCTCCCCATGCTTAAACTGCACTGGCTGACTCACTGAGCCCCAAAACATACCATGTACTTTTTTTTATTCCCTCAGTCTTTGCTTAGCCTGGAATGCCTTCTCTTCCCTTCCATTCTCAACAAAATACAACTCACTCTTCAAGGCCTGGTTCAATGTTTGCCTCCTTGGGAAGCCTTCCTGTATCCTCAGGGCAGATTTTGTCTTTGGTTATCATATTAACTATATGCTTCTGTCTATCTGAGCAAATATCCACCTGTGTTTTTACTGGTCTGCTTCCTTACTAGACTGTGAGATCCATGAGAATGGGAACGGGATCTCAGCTATCTGTAATCTGTGTTTCCAGTGTCCAGCTAAGGCCTTGGCACAGAGGAGACAATTGCTCAATGAGCGTTTGTACAATCTACATCTCTTTGCCCTAGATGAGATGAATATGTGGACAAATAATACCCATTCAAACAAGGAAAATGTTATACAGAGAGCTATGCAGGGTCCTGGGTGGAGGAACTAACTTGGTCTGAAGATAGAAAGTGGCATCTGGAAAGTTTATCAACCTTGAATGGGGCAGAACAGAATACATAAAAGAAGGAAGTCCTCCATGAACAGGTCGAATTAACTGGTTAAAGAAGTGTTCACTCAATATCAGAGACTTACTCAAGACCAAAAGCTGAGCTACAAATTCTAAAATGGGGTAAATTCTGGGGAAGAAAAGAACACAGTGCGACTTCCTGAGGCCCACCGATCCCGACCATCCTCCCAAAGTATGAGATATATTAGAGAATTTCATTAAAAGCAGTATCAAGAGAGGAAGGATGGGTAACAAAATCACCAATGGGGTTTTCCTATTGGTAATTCTTGAAGCGTGTGGGTGTGAATGCATTTGTGGGAGGTTAGGGTGCAGAGGGGAGATTGGCCACATGCTTACAGGTCAGGTGCCTATATATAAGTATCAGGTCTTCTGCGGCGGCAGTCTAGGATCGTCTTCTTTCTTAGCTACTGCCTTGGCCCACCATCTCCCACTATTTTCAGCCCCATGTGTTGGGTCCAAGGCTCACTGCATCCTAGTTTTAGGAGTGGCTCTTCACAGACCACAGTCACGCAGGGAGAAGAGCAGAAAGAGGGTTGTGAGTTGTATTGCCTGCCAAAACTGCAGAAAAAGCAGTATCACTAATGTCACATAGTGCATAGAAGTCCTGAAATATCTCTAAATAGCTCTGGTTCCTGTCCTTCCACTCCTCTTCACCTAGAGACAGTCCTCTGAGGAAACTTCAATTTCCATTTTAGTTGAGGGGGCTACTGAAGCCCAGAGAAGCTAAAAGGCTTGTTCCAAGTGCCAGGGCAAACCAGCCCTACCTCATACACTGGGGGAAGTAAAAGACATAATCTCTATCACCCAGTTCATTCAAAACTGAAGTAGACCAAATCAGAGAGACTTTTTGGGCCAGGGTCCCACAAACACAGATCAGAAGGATGACAGATAGATAAATAGATAGATCTATAAATAGATACAGATATCATCTTTTCCCCAACTCTCCCACACCCTTTAATGCACATTTCAAGTGGCCACCTATGCAAATAAAAAAAACCCAAAACTTTCCAGACAGCCTAAAGAACGGATTTGGATTTGTGTAACTCTTTTTTCCTGTTTCACCTACCTGTTCTCTTAGAGGTTTTTTCTTCCATTGGTAACTATCCGACACGCAGTCCTCTTCTATTTAGACCCCCCAAACAGGTCCAGTGGGTGGCGTCAAAGAGGGAGCCTGGAGCCTTCCGTTGGTTCCCTGGGAAGGCTGGGGAAGTACCCTTGGTAAGAGGGGTGTGTGTGTGCTCTGTTGAAATATCAGCTGTTGTAGTTGCCAAAGAAGTTCCCGAGCCACCCAGAGCCTTTTCTCTTCAAGCTAACCATGTGTTCACCTTGCCCCAAAGGTCAGAACTAATATTAACAAGCCACTGCAGAATGGGAAAATTAAAACCAGCAACTGAGACAGGCAAGATCTGTATGCATTTCCTTGGGGCTAAATTTCAGATTGTTCTTCAGTGTAAGTAGGCATGATTCCTTACTGGAAAGTAATTTGGCAATATAAAGCAAGAGCAATAAAAAGGTTCATTTCCTTTGTCCTCATTATCCCACTCCTGGGATTTAATCCTGAACCAATAACCACCAAAGCATGGAAAAGTTCAAAACAGCACATATTTAATTTTAATTGCAGAGCTGTTTTCTGATGGCAACAACTGGAAGGTAACCTTTAAGTCCTCCAGTAGGAAAAGCAACTCTTTGAGTCTGCAGATATTGAGGATGATTAATCCAAGGCTATCAAATTCTGGGGGGGGGGGGGGAGAAATAATTATGCTGCAATTCTGGGTGCGGAACCTAAGTTACACTTTTCCCTGTACATTGTATATGTCTATTATTTCTATTTTTGTGTTCTCAAAAACAAGTCACGTCCTAGCCGGTTTGGGTCAGTGGGTTTGGCTCAGAAGGGTCCCAGGTTTGATTCCAGTCAAGGGCATGCACTTTGGTGCAGGCTCCTCCATGACCTGGACCCTGGTCAGGGTGTGTGCAGGAGGCAACCAATCAATGTGTTTTTCTCACATTGATATTTCTCTCTGTCTTTCCCTCTCTCTTCCACTCTCTCTAAAAATCAATGGAAAAAATATCCTCAGGTGAGGATTACAATAAATAATAATAATTAATAATAACAATAAAATTAATTAACTTAAAAAAATCAAGTCACTAACCTGTTGGTGTTATTGCTATTGTTCTTTGTTATTCATTCAACAAATATCTACTAACTCCTCTAATATATGTTATCCCCCATATTCGGGGATGGGACTAACAAGATGAATCAGACATGTTCATTGCTCTCAAGTTGCTGGCAGTCTAGACAGAAATAGAAATCAATGGTAGCTGTGCAATGTGATAAGTGCTGTGACAGAATGGACCATAGGGTGCCGTGAGGGCCTAGAGGGAAAGATCTAACTGGGGAGGTGGGTGGTTAGGAAAAAGTTACTCCAAAAAATATTTCTTGAGCTGATTAAGATAGGGTTTGAATCCCAACTCTATCACTTCTCTAAGAATGAAGTGAATTCACTCAATCTCTCCTACTTAGTCTTAATGGCCCTTAAAGGGTTGTCCTGAAAATGAAATGAGATAATGCATATGTAAGAGCCATGGGAGCTTGGTAGCTCACTTAAATTCTCTGGGCCTCAATTTTACTCATCTGAGAAATGGAGCCAAGAGAATGTATGTGTCCAGCCATGTCCTTAGGATGTTATAAGGCTCAAGACAGATAATGGCTACAGGGCAGACTTGAGACAGCCTCCTCCCTCCCACTCTCCCCACCCAATAAAGCCAGGGCCCTCTCCTAAGTCTTATTGCTTCTTAGTGCTCCCTCCGGCAGCGTCAAAGTTCCCTTCACGCATCCTTCCTCCCTCGCAGCACAGTTACGTCAGCTGCTCCTAGGGCGCCAGCGCCACAGCTGTCTGCTTTCAGGCAAGGCGGGCTGTCACATTGGGGGTGGAGCTTCGGTGGCTGCACGGTTTCGCTGCATTTGTAAGTCATCGGAAACATCGAAAGGACTTTGGGGCAGAGCAGAAACACAGTCACACTAGGATGCGTGAGCTAAAGTGCTGCGGGACAATGGGGGGAAAAGAAGACATATGTAATACTTTTAACAATAAAGATAAAAAAAAAAATAAAGTGCTGCGGGAGAAGCAGGAGCCCTACCGGAGGCCTTTTTCCCGCCATTCATTCCTCCTAGACGTCCGCTCCGCCCCCTGCAGCTTCCTCTCCTGTAGCCAATGGGAACGGAGGGACTTGAAGCCCCGCCCACGTGCGTCCTACCGTTGCGTGGCACGTCAGAGGACGCCTGCGCAAGTGCGCGCCGAAAGCCGGAAGGCCCGGGCCAGGGGGATTTGGGGGGAGTCCTGCCGCTCTCTGGTCCCCGGGTTGGGCGCCCGAAGGCCGGGCCAGGGGGACTTGGGGGAGTCCTGCCGCTCTCTGGTCCCCGGGTTGGGCGCCCGAAGGCCGGGCCAGAGGGACTTGGGGGAGTCCTGCCACTCTCTGGTCCCCGGGTTGGGCGCGGGCTGGAAGATTTTAGCGGTTTGGTGTCACAATGCTGCGCGTGGTGAGCTGGAACATTAATGGGATTCGGAGCCCTCTGCAAGCGGAGGAGCCCAACAGCTGTACCACCATGGCCATGGCGCGCGTTTTGGACAAGCTGGACGCTGACATCCTCTGTCTTCAGGAGACTAAAGTTACCAGTGAGCGTTCAAGAATCCAAGACCCCTACCATACTTTCCCCCTTCTGCTAACGTGCCCGCCGCTCCATCTCATTTCACTCTTCTATTTCTGTCTTTAGACTCCTCCCCTTCTTAGACCCTCTCAGAACCCCGGTCCCCTCCCCTTGACACTCCTATTTCTCAATTCAGCTAGATCTCCTAATTCCCAGTTCATCTCTCCTGTCCCCAGCAGACTAATTCCCTCCCCCCTTGCAACCTCCATCCTCGCTCAGACCCTCTGATTCCCATTCATTCTCCCACCTGCTCAGCCCCCATAACTTTCTCCCTGCCCACACACTGTCCATCTTCACTTCCAAGTCAGACTCCCCAGTTACTCCTCCCTGCCCCCAGCTCAGACCCTTTCATTCCCACCCCATTTTGGCCCCAGATCGGACTCCCTAATTTCCTCCTTTTTATACCTTCTAATTAGATCCCTGGTTCCCCTTATCTCTCCTCCCATTCCCCCCCCCCCCCCAGCTCAGAGCCTCTCATCATTTTTCCCTCATGTTCCATCCCAAGCTTATTCCTCCCAATTCCCTCTCCTTCCCATCCATCTCCCATCCCCAGCTCACTCTCCTGATTCCTTCTCTGCCCCCTCCCCCACATTCTCTTCTGAGATTCCCTAACTGCTTTTCCTTCCATCTCCAGTTCAGATACTCTAATTCCCTCTCCTGCCCCCAGCCCAGACTCCCAGCTCCCTCTCCCAGGTCCCTTTTTCCCTCCCCCAGCTCTATCCTGTCACTTAGTCACCTCCCTCCTCCTACCTAGTTCTCCACCTCCCATCCCATAGTTCCCTCCTCCTAATTCCAATATCAGTTCCCTCTCTAGTCCTAACCTTTCGGGCTCCTCCTCTAATCATAGATACTTCCTTTTATTTTCCAACTCTGATGTGTACAAGGAATTGGCCTTACAACTGTAATTCCAGGCCTTTATGTGTCCTGGTCTTAGTTTCATCTCTGACATAATCTTACATCTTTTTTCAGGGGATGCACTGACAGAGCCCCTGGCTATCATTGAGGGCTATAACTCCTATTTCAGCTTCAGCCGCAACCGGAGTGGCTATTCTGGTAAATGGGGGTTTTGGGGGGACTTTAAATTGGTGATGAAAGCAGGTAGGGAGAAAGGGTTTTCCAATCTTTGATGAGAAGATACTGAGAAACTTAGGCTTTTAGTCCATAGAGCCAAAGCCACATAAAATTATTTGTCAAATTTTATGTGTCAAATTATCCTGTGGGACCTCAGAAGCACAATAGTGTGGTGGTTAATTGTATGAGCTCTGGAGCCAGACTGCCCGGGTTTAAATCCTAGCTCATTTTCTAGCTCTGTACCCTTTGGCAAGTTGCTTAATCTCTTTATGCCTCAGCTGGAAAACGGGGATGATGCGTACCTCCTGAGGTAATTATAAGGATTACACAAATGAGTCCACATGATAATGGTAGTAGCTAACACTAGTTGAACACTTATCACGTATTCATGTACAACACTTAGAATATTAGCTGCTGTACATGAAGAAATTGAGACTTCGGGGTTTGAGTAGAGTTTCCCCAGGCTCTAGGGAGCTATCAATGGCCTTTGAATTGGTAGAAGCGTTGATACAACCACACTTGATGAAGATGACTCAGGTGACTTGTGTGGGGGCAACAGGCTGTTGGCTACCAGGCCTGCTCAAAATACCCTGTCTGTCTCTAGGTGTAGCCACCTTCTGTAAGGATGGCGCCACCCCAGTGGCTGCTGAAGAAGGCCTGAGTGGCCTCCTTGCCTCTCAGAATGGGGACGTGGGTTGCTATGGAAACATGGATGAGTTCAGCCAAGAGGAGCTTCGGGCTCTGGATAATGAGGGCCGGGCCCTCCTCACTCAGCACAAGATCCGGTAATAGCCCACCTCCCCCCTCTCACTGAGCACTGCTGGTTCTATTCTACATGTGATTCTGAGGCTAGCCTTTATAAACAGGCATTCACTAAAGGAAACTTGCCAAACTTGCCTTTCCTGGACTCTGGTCCTGGCTGGGTTACTCACTGTGTGACACCGGGTAAATCGTGTTCCCTCTGAGCCTTGAGTCCCCATCTCTTCAGGGGGCAAGGCTGGGAGATTCAGCTCTCGTATTTCCACAGGCACAAACAAAAGCAATTTATCGTAGGCTGAACTCATTGCCCCAAGGTGCTCTCATTCTGCGTGTCCTGTCTTTTTGACTGGCAGCACCATCCCCTGCTTTACCTGGGTGTCAGCCTAGATGGCCCTGTTCTTGCCAAATCTCGTCAGTCCCCAAGTCCTGTGTGTGTCAGCTTGTTCATCTCTTTCTGTCCCCTTTCTTTGCGCCCATCCCACAGAGAACCATTAAGTGGAAGCCCTGAGGTGTGGGAAGGAGAGGCTTGAAAATGACTCATTTTCTTGGTGGATTTTGTTCTCCCCAGCACCTGGGATGGTAAGGAGAAGATCTTGACCATAATCAACGTGTACTGCCCCCATGCTGACCCTGGGAGGCCTGAGCGGCTGACCTTTAAGATGCGCTTCTATCGCTTGCTGCAGATCCGAGCAGAAGCCCTCCTGGCAGCTGGAAGGTACTGCAAGCTTGGGCAGCAAGGCTTCCTTGAGTTTATCTTGTGTGCCCAGCCTATGTCAGGCTCCATTGGAAAGGAAATGGGATATTCGTCTTGTGAGTTTTTTTCAGTCTAGTGGCAGACACCAGCATGCCTACTTGAATAGGCCCTGCTCTATAAGATTATGAGGACCAGGGAAAGGAACACAAATACAGGGTTTGTACTCAAATACCTCTGAGCACATATTCTGGCTCCTCCTTTTACTCACTACGAGCCCCAAGGCTAGTCCTGCTTCTCTTTTCTCTTTTGTCGAATGTATGTATGCATCCCTATCTCACAGAATAGCTTTAAGAATGAAATGAGATGAGGAATATAAAATTCCTGGGAGCAAATAATAAGTGTTATCCCAGAGAAGGACAGGAAAGTGAGGGCGTGTTAGAGTAATCAAGGGATGCTTCCTAGAAGAAGTGGTACCCCAATTCAACTTTGAAGGACCAGAAAAATACCCTGAGGTGATCAGCCAGACAGTCATGTCAGATGGAACAGTGTCACCTTTGGAGATCAGAATTGAGTTGATTAAGAGTAATGGGAAGCAAGGTTACAATGAGATTGTAGAAGGAGGCTGTTATGCGTTGCTGTTGGTTCTCACCTTGGCCTCAATTTGGGAGGTGGCCTGTCTGAGCTCTTGAGCCCAGGAGAACGTAGATGGGCCAGGACTACTTCCCTCACTTGAATGCCCAGTTGACAATCCCACTGTTGTGTTTTTCAGCCATGTGGTCATTCTGGGTGACTTGAACACAGCGCACCGCCCCATTGACCATTGGGATGCAGTCAACCTGGTAAGGCTCCCTCTATGCCCCTGACCTCACTCCGGACTGTGGTTCTGTTCAGCCAGCCAATCAGTGCTGGTTTTTTTTGTTTGTTTTTGGCCCAGGGGCAGCTTCCTTCATGGAAAAGCAGAACTTAGTTTGAAATACTATTCTCAAAGCACTGAGAATTGTTTATTCATTCAGTAGACATTTCTGACCCTACCCTTGACCTAGCCTGAGTCACATGATGGTGACCCAGGTTACCACCCAGTTCTGGCTCTTGGCCCCTCAGAGTTAGTTCTCTGTGTGGTGGTAGGCTATGGACACATGACCAGCCACTTATAGAATGGTGTCTTCAGGGCTGAGACAGAGGTGGCAGTCCAGGTAGCTAGGGAGCTCAGAAATGGGATTCCTGGGCCAGCCTGGGCATCGGGGAGGCATCTGAAAATGTCTGAATCTTAACAGATGAGTAGATTAGAGCTTTGGGGCGAGGACACCAAAGCATTCTAGCATGAGAAAAGGCTGCAGGTTGAGAATTTGCCTGGTGTGCATAGGGAGCTGCAAGTCCCATTCTTAGGGGGTGACATGGGAAGGGAGGTGAGTGGCCAGAGATGGGGCTCCTTTGGGAGCCAGAATTCAAGGGCCAATCATTTTTCTAATACACTCTGTCTCCTGCTCATGAACCTTTTTTTTTTTTTTTTTTTTTTTGGTTCAGAACTATCCTAAGTGCACCTTCTACCTTCTTTCTTCCAGCAAATGAGAATTAATAGTACCAGGTCACATGGCACTGTCCAAAGTAGCAGAATATGTCCACTTCCCACAAGACCAGCTCTCCTAGTCTTCTCATCTTTAAAAATGGCTCTATCATCCCCTTGGTTGCTCTTTCCAGAAGCCTGGGAATTGTGTTAGTATTGTCCTTCTTCCCTCCTCTACCCTTCTCACATTCAATTGGCCAGCGAGTACTGTAGAGTCTAGCTCCACATCTCTTTTTGAAAAATATATTTTTATTGATTTCAGAGAGGAAGGGAGAGTGAGAGAGATAGAGACATCAGTAATGAGAAAGAATCATTGACCGGCTGCCTCCTGCATGCTCCCCACTGGGGACTGAGCCCGCAACCTGGCATGTGCCCTGACTGGGAATCAAACCATGACCTGGTTCATAGGTCGAAGCTCAACCACTGAGCCACACCTGTCGGGCTCCACATCATCGCTTAATTTCAGTTTTCTCTGTCTCCTCTGGCACACCCCTAGTCTAAGGGCATGAACTCTAGTAATCAGCTGCTGGTATTCTGGCCCTCAGTTTGGCCTCCCCTCAGGTGTTTGGGTATACTGGCCCCTCCTTCCAGGGGCCCATCACAGAGGCTGTTCTCTTCATTTGTAATACCCTCTGCCTAGGTTACTCCTGCTCAGTGTTCTTTGAACATTTGTTGCATTGAGTGGGTGGGGTAATTGGATGGATGGATGGATGAACTGGGGAGCAGAGTCAAAGGAAGTAATCAGACATGGATTTCTGGAGCCCCTGAGCTCAGGAGTGAGGGATGGTCAGTGAGGGCTTTGACACAAGAGAAGCCAAATAGTGCCAGAGGGTTTAAATGAAAAGGCAGGAGTCTTCTTAACTCCTAGCCCTAGCCCTACTTTTTAGAGGCAACCACCTTTAGCTTCCTATTTTCCATTCTTTTGGTGAGCAATTCTAAGAATTGCTTTGATGAAGCAAATAAACAAATGAGGAAGGATGGAAATGGAATCCCAGCGTTGCTGGATTACGTTTTCTTGTCTGTAAAATGAAGCTAAGGCCCTTCCAGCACCTAGTCTGCCTTTCCCTTTGTCCCCCTTCCCTTTCCCCAGGAATGCTTTGAAGAGGACCCAGGACGCAAGTGGATGGACGGCCTGCTCAGTAAGCTGGATTGCCAGGGTGGGTCCCACGTAGGGGCTTTTATTGATACCTACCGCTGCTTCCATCCAAAGCAGGAGAGGGCCTTTACCTGCTGGTCAACAATCACTGGCGCCCGCCGCCTGAACTATGGCTCCCGGATTGACTATGTGCTGGGAGACAGGACTCTGGTTATAGACACCTTCCAGGACTCCTTCCTGCTGCCTGAGGTGATGGGTTCTGACCATTGCCCCGTGGGTGCAGTCTTGAACGTATCTTCTGTGCCAGCAAAACAATGCCCTCCTCTTTGCACCCGCTTCCTCCCTGAGTTTTCAGGCACCCAGCTCAAGATTCTTCATTTCCTAGTCCATCCCAAACAAGAGCCTGTGTCCAAGCAGTCAGTGCTGCAGCTCAGCAATCAAACCCAGGGACAGAGGCGCCAAAACAAAGCCCATGTACGCTCGATCAGGCCTCGGCCAAGTCGGGCTGGCTCCAGCAAAGGCCAAAAAAAACTGATTAACTACTTCCAGCCATCCTCCAGCCGTCTCCAAGCTTCTACCAATTTGGAACTTCCTAACCTGCGTGCCCTTGTGACTCCAAAGATCCCAGAAGACAAGGTGATGGGCAAAGGGGTAGAGGGGCAGGCCAAGGATGCAGAGGCCAAGGATGAGAAGGAGCTACGGACCTCATTCTGGAAGTCTGTGCTGGGGGGTCCCTTGCCCATGCCGGTCTGTGGGGGCCATGGGGAGCCATGTGTGATGCGAACTGTGAAGAAGGCAGGACCCAACGAGGGCCGCCACTTCTACATGTGTTCCAGGCCCCGGGGGCCTTCCACTGACCCCTCTTCTCGCTGTAACTTCTTCCTCTGGAGCAGGCCCAGCTGAGCCCACCCAGGCAAGGGATATCTGGCCTGGTCAGCCGTGTACATGAACTGAGGCCAGCACCTTCCTAAGCTGTTACCTCCTCCCTCAAGGCCTCCTTCCCCACCCCCTCCTCCTCCTCCACCTTCTTCAGGGATCCTTCTGTTTCTTCTTTCTCTTCCTCCTCTAAGGCCTCTCTCCTCTCTCTTCCAGCCTTGCTCCTCATTGGTGAGCACTTGTGCCTTAATTCTGCACCCCAGTCCTCCACCCCAATTTCTACCTTCCTGTAAGAAGTACACAGGAACCAGTTGCTCCAGGAACTTTTAAGACCCTTTCCTTCCTTGCTAGGCAATGTATCTGCCTCAATAAAGTCTGCGTCTTTGTTTTAGTGTACCATGTCATTTGAAGGTTTTGGATATGCTCCATGAGATCTTATCTCAATACTGGGTTTGCCAGCTGCCTGCCGCCTGGTGGTATAACTCAGGAAGAGGGGAGGAAGGAGGAGTGGTGCTCACCATAAAGGGCTCTGCTGAGTTGTAGGGGTTCCCTGCACTGCTGAGGTTGGCTCGACAGAGGAGGTGGGTGTGGTGTGACAGAAAGCTCAGGTGGGTTGTATAGCTATCAACCAACACTTCCCAACTGGTGTGTCTGACAACTGCCATAAATGGGTTATGGGATGGAAAGTAATGGGTCTCAGCTTTAGAGTTGCCAGCCAGGGTCAAGAATTGCACAAGTGTCAGGAAAGATTGCCTCGTAGGCAAGTATCACTAGTTTACCCGAGTACGCCATGCAAATGTTTTCTGTGTCCTGTGACCTGGGAAGATTGGGAGCATTGCCTTGAATAGGTTGCTTTCTTTGGTCAAGCCTCTTTCTTACCTGGTAAAATGGGGCTGCTAAGTCCTGTTCTATAAGGTTTTGGAAGGAAAGGATAATGGATTGAGGAGGACATCCATTCCTTCTGCTGGAAAGTAACTCCAAAGTTTTGGGGAACTACTCTTTTCCTCTAGGCAGATTGGTTTGAGCTGACTCTACCTCCTGGCTTCAGGGGCTACCTGAGGCTCAGGTGTCCAGGCCTACCAGTGAAGAGTCAATCTCAGGATTTTTGTTGAAACTATTGGGTGAGAGCCATCCCATATAATAAAAGGCTAATATGCAAATTGTCCCCTCAACCTGGAGTTCGACCACCCATGGTCCTTCCCTGCAGCCTGGCCCAGCCCCATCAGCTCCAATTGGGTGCAGGCTGGCCAGACCCCACCCATTCACGAATTCGTGCACCAGGCCTTTACTTTCAAATAAACCCAAGTGTCTCGGCTTTTTGTCCAACTTACTTTATAGCCTCCTTTCTGGATTTCAGTTTCCCTATCAGTAAAATGGGATCGGATCTACAAGTGACCTGTGGTTTACTGATGGCCCTGCCACTTGTCTTAGGGAGTCGGGTTTAGTGCAGTCGTTTGTTCTCTATCCAACAGAGGGCAACAAATGCTGCAATTTGCTCTTTATTTGTTTTCAAAATCAAGTCAGCTGAAGGCACACAACAAAGCAAAGGACAGGAAGAGGCCCAGCCCTAAGTGAAGTGCAGGTGGCTGGGGATCCGAGGCAGCTGGCTTCTCATGCATAGGTGGTGACATACTGGGGCCCCATGTTTCCAAAGTAGGAGCGTTCCCACTCACTCATGAGCTCGAAGTGCACAGGACGGCGACAGAAATTGCAGGAAGCTACAGACACATCCTGGAGGGGCAGCCCGACCTCAGTCCAGGCCACCAGCAGCTTCTCTGAAGATGGTAAGAGGAGAGGAGGGAAAGAATTGGTTAGACTAGGTTTTCTTAATCCTTGTGTCACAGTACAGCTATGCCAAATGTAGATTCCCTTCAACCCTTCAAGATGTCTTGGAACCAGAAGTAGATTCTGGTTTGTTCCAGTGTGTGTTATGAATGTTGCCATTTGTGAATGGGTGCTGTGATGTGTAAAAGATTGGCAAGCTCCTAATTTGACACAATTTATAGCTGTACTGGCCTGGTACAAGACAGGCTATGGCCCAAGAAGTGAAACCGTTTACTTGGAAACTCCTAGCCTGGAGAGAAAAATGACACTGACAGTAACCACACAGTGTCACTGTTGTGACACGGGAACCTGGGGTGGGGAGTGTTTCTGGAGAGGGTGGGAACCCAGAAGAGAGAACCTGACCTCACTTTCAGAAATGCATCAGGTGTGTGCCAGGGCTCTGTCCATGGCTTTTTTTTCTAAATTTAATCCTTTTCCATTGATCTTTAGAGAGTGGAAGGGAGGGGGAGAGACAGACAGAGAGACATCAACTGGTTGCCACCCAACCAGGGCTGGGGATTGAGCCTGCAACCAAGGTACATGCCCTTGACCAGAACCTCACCCACGACCCTTCAGTCCATAAGCCAATGCTCTATCCACTGAGCCAAACTGGCTAAGGCTGTCCATAATTTTTTAAATGATCATTCCTTCGGTGATCTAATACAGTCTCATGGATTTAAACACCATCTTTATGCTGATTATTCTCAAGTTTTCATCCCCATCCCAGACCATCCTCCTGAATTCTAGACTTGTATATTCAATTGTCTTTCAATATCTCTAATGTCATGCTAAAAACTGCACCCTACAGGAATACAATAAACTTTAGGTAAATTGACTAAGCTGCCATATTTCAGGATAAAAACCAAGCTATTCAGTTAGCACTATAAATCAATCCAGTCCTTGTTTTTTATTGTCTTTTTGACATTCGCCTCCCCACACGATTCCTACTATCCTGCATTCCTCTAACCCCTGCTTATTCTTTTTTACAAGACCAGTGCTCTAACCCCTGAGCTATGGAGCCTTAGCCTGCTTATTCTTTTTTAAAAATATTTTTTATTGATTTCAGAGAAGAAGGGAGAGGGAGAGATAGAAACATTCATGATGAGAGATAATCATTGATTGGCTGCCTCCTGCATGCCCCCTCTGAGGATTAAGCCTGTAACCTGATGGGGAATTGAACTGTGACCTGGTTCATAGGTCGACACTCAACCACTGAGCCACACCAGCTGGGCACCTCCTTATTCTTGATATATCCAAGGCTGCTTCTTACCCTCTCCTCCTTGCCTTTCTTTATGTTCTTCCCTCTGCTAGGAATACCCCTCCATACCCTCTTTATTCTCTTGGTTCAATACAATTCACCTTGAAAGACTCAGTTCAGGTGTTATCCCCACTAGGAAGCCTATCTTGAATCCCATATGTTGGGTCAGGCCGCTCCTTTCTGCTCTCACACATTCCATATGTACTGTCTTTGTTGAACTTTCACCTCTTGAAGTCATTGTTTGTATCTGCTATGGCCTTCTCAACCAAACTGGAGCCCTACAAGTCTAGGGACTGTTTTTTATCCACTTATGGCCCTAGTGTAGAGTCTGGCACACAATAGATGTTTCAGAAATATATTTTTTAAATGAATGGCATCCATTCTCTCAACTTCCTCAGATCCTGGGGCTGAAAGGAGGGAAAGTGCAACCATGTTGAGGACTTACCCACAAAGTCTTCCATCATCTGAGGGCTGTGATGGGGAGAGGGTGCCAGGCGCAGCAGCTCCTCACCCCGGGGGACAGTTGGGTAGTTGATGGCCTGCACATAGATGCTATGCTTGGAGAGCAGGAGATCACAGATCTTGCTATTCAGCGCTGCATCACCCACCTGAGCTCAGGAGAAAAGCCTGTCAATATCTGTCACCCTCGCCCCACTATCGCAGGTGGAGGGAACCAGATGAAGGAACAACACTGAATTTCTGAACATATTTTTTCATAAGGGCCTTAATCAGCGGCAGCTCCAGAATATCTCTATCAAGGAATTACTCAGAGGCACCAATCAAATTTTAAGGAGTGGGGTGGAGGTGGTGCTAGGAACCATGTCTTGAAGCTGTATGCAGAGCAAGCACATAGGTTTTATTTAGCTGGTATGTTAATTTGGATGGTTCTGGATAAGAAGGAAAATCTCTTAAGCACCCTCCGTCTGGGATGCTGCCACTGGGTTAATTAAAAAACAACAACAACAGTTATTTACAAAAGCAATATTTCAAGGGAATGTTGGGTTGGTCCAAGGAGCAATGACTATTTCTTTCAACAGTCACATAAAAGTATCCTCCCTGCTCCCCTACTTACCGACACACAAATTGATGTTATTTAAGAAAGAAGAACATATATACATATATGTATAGTCTATGGACACAGATAATAGTGTAGTAAAGGCCTGGGGTGGGACAGGGGCTGGGTGGAGGGGGGCAAAGAGGAAGAAGGGGGAGACATCTATAATTCTGTCAACAATAAAAAAATAATAAAGAAGTCACAGTTAATTTTTAAAGGCAGCAAACACTCAAACATAATTGAGGATCCAAAATAGCAGCTAGTCCCATGGCTTTTGATTTTGTATTTTCTGACTTCAATTCTCAATAAGAAATATATTTCATGATCATGCTATACACATACACATATGTACATACATGTGCTTATAGTCATATGCAAAACTGAAACAAATTTCCCATAAAATGAAACCCTTACTATATGTGATGTACATGTTCTTTGCTATTGTTTTTTTTTTGTAAGCAACTATATTTATAGTCACAATACCATAGATGTGGTGAGTTAAGACAATGGCCATTCCTTAATAAAATACAAGCATTTTCATCATGCATAGTTTATCATAGTTTATAGGCTCCTTAAGAGGCGGTCTCTTTAAGAGGCTGGATGTTCAAGAAAGATTCTCATCATAACCTATTAAGGTGATGTTATGGCCCATGAATTGTCTTGATGCACAGTCTGAAAAACACTGAATTATATATAGGTCATGGATACTCAATATTGTGAGGGTCAGAACAGTCTAATAAGGATGGCTAATGCAAAAAAAAAAAGAAGACTGGCTAATCCAGAACGGCTGATAACTTTTCAAAAATGCTTAACAGGAAAGCAAAGAGTTGATGACAGGAGCAGGTGTCAGTTTGCTGGGTGTGGGAAGGCTCCCAGAAGAGAGAGGAGAGGGTGATGGAAAGCGTGGGGCTCTCACCCGGATGGGAATGATGTGGCTGGGACAGGGGATAACAGGAAGGCCCCTGTCCATTAGTAGCTGGCGCATGTGCTTGACATTGCGCTGGTGAGCCCGCCTCAGTGCTTGGCCCTCCTCTCCCTTGAGGAGCCGCACAGATTCCAGAGCCCCAGAGAGCACCATGGGAGGCAGTGAAGTGGTGAAGATGAAGCCGGCAGCATAGGAGCGCACCATGTCCACCAAGTCACGGGTGCCGGCGATGTAGCCGCCCACACAGCCAAAGGCCTTGCCTGGAGACAGGGAGGAGGAAGATATGCACAGACCCCATTTTCATTCCTCAAAAGAATAGGATCAAACCCCAGGTAACACAAGGAGGTGCAGCAGAAGCTGGAGCTCCAGACTCCCTTCCCAGACCTCTGCTCATTTTTCCTGTCCATGACAGGAGAATTATTATCAGCAAGAGCTGATAATTCTGCTGCTTTGAGATATGACTTTCAAGGCCTGCCATATGCAGTGGCTAGATAGGCAGGAGGTGGGTGGGGATCTTGAGCTGTTTAGGCCCAAAGGTGGAGCTCAGATGAAGCTTGGAGCTGGGATGGGAAAGGAGATTAGAACTACAACTCTCCACTTACTGAGAGGAACCTGGCTATTTGGCCCAGCTCAGGGGTCTTCCAAAAAAACCCCAAAACCCAGATTTTATTAGCAACCCTGTAGTGAGGAGGGAGTGGAAGGAGGGAATCCAGGAGTTCCACAGCTGGGTCTGTGAATTCTACACAAATAGCTTCTGTAGCTTTGGGGGAGGGGGTGGTGGAGAAAAGGATCTTACAAGGGCTTCCTTTCTGGGTTATATGTCGGAGAAGTCCAAGGCACTCACTCACCAAGAGTTCCAGAAATGATGTCAATCTTGTGCATGATTCCATCACGCTCCCCAATCCCAGCGCCCCGGGAACCATACAGTCCTACAGCATGAACCTCATCCACAAAGGTCAGAGCTCCATACTGGTGGGCCACATCACACAACTCCTCGAGGGGACAGATGGCACCTGAGCAAAGCCAAGGAATAGAGGTAGGAGATCATAACCCTTCCCCAACTCCATCTCCAGGGTGGAATTGGGCCCCACAACTACCTTAGGACCACTTCAAACCTCTTAGTATGTAATAACTGCCTTCACCTCACACCCGCCCAAGCACGTGTGTGTTCTTTCTCCCTCTCCCTCTCCCTCTCCCTCTCCCTCCCCTTCTCCCTCCCCTCCCCCTCTTTTAAAAATATATTTTTATTGATTTCAGAGAGGAAGGGAGAGCAAGAGATAAACATCAATGATTCAATGATGAGAGAGAATCATTGATCAGCTGCCTCTTGCACACCCCACACTAGGGATCGAGCCGGAAACCCGGGCATGGGAATCAAACCGTGACTTCCTGGTTCATAGGTCGATGCTCAACCACTGAGCCATGCCAGCTGAGCATTTCCTCCTCCTCCTCCTTGTGTGTGTGTGTGTGTGTGTGTGTGTGTGTGTTCTCCAGGCTATGATCAAGGCTTGCCCCTATTTCCTATTTTTACTTCATTTTGCCAATATATGTTCTCTTATTTATGTCATTTTCCAGCCTCTCTATGCTTCCTTCCTCCCCCGCCCCCCAAATCTGTGTATTTCCATTTAGGATTGGCACTAGCTTGTGTGATACCTTTGTTTAAATAAATTGAAAAAAATCACCTTTTGCTCCAGATTAATGCCATTCTGATTTCAGATAACACTTATCCCCTCAGCCACGTGCTGTTGGCAGCTCTGGCAATATATTTATCCTTCACTGGTCCTCCCTCTTTCTATCTGTCTGGCTTTCTGTCACTATCTCTCTTTTTGTGGCATTTCCATCTTTGTTTTTATATCTCTATTTTTATGGCTCTGCCCTATTTTTCTCTCTCCCCTCCCATTCTTTCCTCCCTGTCTCCCTCCCTCCTTCACTTTCTCATTGTATCCCTTTCTGTCTACCTCTCTATCTCTCTGCTTTGGACTTTCTTTCCCTGTACGTGTGTGTGTGTGTGTGTTGCCTCTGTCTCTTTGTATTCTCTGTATATCCACGAGAGTGTATTTCTCATCTCTGTCAATGTTATATGAGGGCACCTCCCCCCACACAGGCTTAGTCTCAATCTATTGAATTGAAGGTGAATTAGAAGTGATCTGTAGGTTTCTCTTCATTTCCATACAGATTACCTTTTTTTCTATGTTATTCTAGACATCTTATATCTTATAGTTTTTTAAAAATATATTTTATTGATTTTTTGCAGAGAGGAAGGGAGAGAGATAGTTAGAAACATCGATGAGAGAGAAACATGGATCAGCTGCCTCCTGCACATCTCCTACTGGGGATGTGCCTGCAACCAAGGCACACGCCCTTGACTGGAATCGAACCCGGGACCTTTCAGTCCGCAGGCCGACGCTCTATCCACTGAGCCAAACCAGTTTCAGCATATATGCTTATAGTTTTTATAAGGTTTTCCAGGGGCTGTGAATCCCATATGCAGACTCTGTATATACAAGTATCCACACCTTCACCATCTCTGGAAACTACTGAGGTGTGGAGAATCGGAATACAGAAGAAACTTGTTCACAGGGAAACAGGGACTCCAGGCCAGAATTAAAGAATGTGAGCAACTGGTGGAAACAACCACAGGAGATGGAGCCCAAGACAAATGGGGCAGTGTGATGGCTCAAGCATCTTTTCAATGAGAGAAATTCTGCCCTACGATCTACAGTTTAGGCAGAGTTTCCATCAAAAAATAAGGAAACAGCCCTGGTCAGTTTTGCTCAGTGGTCAGAGCGTCAGCCCACAGACCAAAAGGTCCCGGGTTCAATTCCCAGTCAAGGGCATGTTCCTTGGTTGCAGATTTATCCCCGTCCCTGGTCGGGGCTCCTGCTAGAGGGCAATCAATTGATATTTCTCTCTCATGTCAGTTTCTCTCTCTCTCTCTCTCTCTCTTCTCCTTCTCCTCTCTCCCTCCTACTCTCTCTAAAAGTCAATGGGAAAAAAATGCCCTGGAGTAAGGATTTTAAAAATTTTTTAAAAAGGAACCATTCACTTGCAAATATAAGGAAGTAGGATGGTCCTAACATGGTTTCCACCAGAGAAATCATGAATTAGATTAGTCGCAGTAGTAGGAATATAATCATAGGATGGTTTACTTTATTGCTAGTTATAGAAATGTGGCAGTGTGCACAATAAGTTCTGTACATATGTCAACCCATTTAATTCTCACAGCTACTCTATTATTATCACCTCTATTTTTCAAATAATGCAACTGAGACACAGCAATTAAGAAACCTGCTCAAGTTAAGTAACTTGTCATGCTGAGTTTTCAAAATGGATAGTCTGGTTTCACAGCCTGTGCATTACCATTACATGATGCTGATGGCATGTACGTTCGCTATATCAGAAACTCTCCTTTGTTTTAGTTGGAAAAGTGACAAATTGAAATGAAGTGAGGACCTCTTCCCTTCAATAAATCCAGAAGGCGAGGTCTAAAATACATGAGTTCTGCTCAAAGGGAGCAGCAATAAAATGATTTGAGCATTGTTTCAGTTGTGGGGGGGGGGGGGGAAGAGGCAGGAGGGAAAAGGTAATTTTTTCTACTTAGATCATAATAAATGGGATAACTTTTATTATCTCTAATTCTTACAACTAGATATTTTACCTTGGGGGAAACTTAGGCTCAAAGAGTTAGAGTTACCCAAGGTCATAGAGCAAGTAAGTTCCTGGAATTTGAACTCAGATCTGTCTGATTTCAAAACCTATTTTGACTCCAATGCTTCATACTGAACCTTGAAAACAATCTTCAGGCAATAATTTGTAAAATTTTCCATTGCACAAACCAGACACTGATGTCATTGATTTATACATAATTTATCATGGAGGGAGCACTTGTATGAAAGAATTAGAATCATTTTAGAATCAAGATAAATTGGAAGCTGCCTATGAACTTTAATTTCTTAATCCGTAAGATCACTATAATAGCTGCCTCAATCTTTTGGCATCTACTGGTTGTGTGATCTTAGGCAAGTTACTTCACTAGTTTGTGTCTTGCTTTCCTCATGTAAATGAATAGAAAGAATAATGGCACTTACCCCATAAAATTGTGAAGATTCAGTACATTAATATACATAAAATGCTAATAATTTTGCTTGGCATGTAATAAGCACTCTGTAAATGTTAGCTGTTATTATTATCATGGTTTTTGTGAGACCAATGTTAGTAAACATACACACATATACATACCATCCATGGAGTGAACAGTCTCAAAGGCCACAATTTTGGGTGTCTCAGAGTTGGACTTCTTTAGAAGTTTCTCCAGGTGGTCAGGGTCATTGTGCCTGAAGACAAACTTGGCTGCTCCACTGTTGCGGATACCTTGGATCATTGAAGCATGATTGCCTGCATCTGAGTAAATCTCGCACCCTGAGGAACCAGATGCATAATTCTTAAATTTCTATCCCAGTATTCCTACTTTATCCTCAGGACCAATCTGGCAGGGACAAAGGGCCAACCCTTTCCTCCCGTTGAAGACCTGTATGACTTTCTGGTGAACCTGCCATGAAGGACAAGTAGACTGGAAGTTACTTAAGAGCAGGAACCATGCCCTAACCGGTTTGGCTCAGTGGATAGAGCATTGGCCTGTGAACCCAAGGGTCTCAGGTTCAATTCCGGTCAAGGGCACATGCCTGGGTTGCAGGCTCAGTCCAATGTGCAAGAGGCAGCCAATCAATGATTCTCTCTCATCATTGATGTTTCTATCTCTCTCTTCCTCTCTCTTCCTTTCTAAAATAAATAAAAATATATTTTTAAAAAAGAAATTATATTGGTCTAGGCTAGGATGGTTGCAGTGGAAATGGAAAGAAGTTGAATTGTAATGGTTGAGGAGGGGGTTCACTGGAAAAATTTCCAAGGATATTGGATTTAGTTGGGGTTATGTGTGACTTCAGAATAAGTTTCAGAGAAGCAGTGGTGATATTTATAGTGTGCCAAAGAATCAGCAGGAAGTGAGGAAGTAGCTAGCAAGTATGAAGACTTCTCTCATGCAGTTTGCCAGTTATAAGGAGAGAGATAGGGCAATAGCTCGAGCATAATGAGGGAAAATGTTTTCTGTAAGATGCAAAAGACTGCAATATGATTAAAGAAAGGGAGAGGCTGAAGATACAGGGGAGAGTAAACTTATAGATCAAAGTTCCGGAGGAAGTAGAGGGGAATGGGACACAGAGCACCAGCAGCAAGATTTGTCAACAAGAAAAAGGGCACCTTTTCCATTATGATAGGAGAGAAGGAATGAGGAAAGGACATGTTAGGATGCTCATGTGGGTGAGAGTGAGGTGTAGGTCTAGGAGGGCTGAGGAGAATGGGAATTGGCAAAGCTACCCTGGAGACTTGGAGAACTGACCATGAAAACAGGATTGCCAGAGAGCATAGACAAGCTGATAGAAGTTGGGAACCATAAATTTTTAGTGGTTCCTGCCTGAGCAATTATATAAGCCCAGAATTGAGAGAGAAGGTGGAGAATTATATTTTTCCAGGGTTGGGGCTGTGATGGAAGGATGACAGCCAGATGAGTTCAGGATGTTATTGGGTAGAGTGGGAAAGAGGGAAGATGGGATGTTATTGACTAGAGAGTGGAAGGTGGGATCCACATCGGATCCAGTGTACAAGGGAAGGGATTGGCTTTAGGCAGAAGAAGAGATGCACTTTCAAATTGTAAAAGGAAAGAATGAAAGAAGAATCAATGAATAATTAGAAAAAATTTTAGGTTTGGTGGCTGTAAGTTAAAAGAGTCCCTGTCTGGTGATTTGCACATGTGTGTGTGCGTGTGTGTGTGTGTGTGTGTGTGTGTGTGTGATGTAAAATGTGAGGTAATTTGCTAAGAGTGAAGGAGGAGGTAGTCACAGGTTTTAGATGAGGGAAGAAAGTTTAAAAAATTGGATATGAGGGCATAAAAGTATTGTTTATGGCTATTAAGAGCCTAGTTGAGTTAGGGGGTGACAAATTTATTGTGTTACTCTTCTGTGAAGTTGGGCAGGGTTTCTTAGTAGTGGTCTTCAGCGTATGTGTGGAAGAGGAGAAAGGAGAGGACTGTAGTCATCCAGCGTTGAGGATATGCAAGGTGGGTAAGAAAGAAGGGCAATGCGAGCAAGTGAACTCAGAATAGAGGGAAGGAGTAATGAAGACAGTTAGACTGTATGCTGTATAAAGCTTAGGCCATAGGCTTACCTGGCAGGATCTTGGCCAAGGTGAAGAGAGTAGAGTCATTGGCCACAAAGCAGGAAGAGAAGAGCAGGGCTGAGTCCTTCTGGTGCAGCTCAGCCAGCTCCTGCTCTAGCTCCACATGAAACTTACTGGTACCGGAGATGTTGCGGGTGCCACCAGCTCCAACTCCATGACGCTGCAGGGTCTCCCTAGTCAGGAAGAAACATAGGGGAGACAAGGAGAAGAAACCCTTGACAGACACTGAGGAACTGGGTAGGTTTCTCATGTGTTCTACCCATTGATGGGGGTCAATGATGAGTGATCCTGTGTGAGCTGTGTCCTAAGTGACTAAGTAGAGGCCAGGATGGGGATGGTGGAAAGACTTGGAACCTCCTTCTCAGGCTGAAGGCACTCAGGGATTAAGGGAGAATCTAGGTTTATCTGAGCAGCTTGAAAGACTTTCTAGAGGAGGTCATACACCATCTCTGTCAATACTCATTCTGCAGCCAGAATGAGAACTCATGGAGAGTGGGCTTGCTTGTTCTTCCATCCTCTCCTCAATAGCACTGTACACTCAAGAGTTTAGAAAACATGGTTTGTTGATTGATTTAGTTCCTATCTGAGGATTAAATATGCTGGAGGTCCTTGTACGACAGAGGTGGTGGGTGGAACCCAGGTTTCTACTGCCAGCTCTGCCTTTTCCTTCCACCTGTGGCTTTGGCTCTTCTCTGGGGTGTCCCCACAGCTCATGGCCCAGACCCTACTACTCACTGTGTAGCTTGCAAGACCCGAGGGTGACGGCTCATGCCCAGGTAGTCATTACTGCACCAGACAGACACATCCTTTGAGGGCACAGATGCTTCAGAGAAGTGTTGGGCAAAGGGGTATGCATCAGCCCAGCGGTTCACAGTCTTGAACACACGGTAGGTGTGGTCCCGTTTCTTCTCCATGATCTTGTCCCTGAAAAACTGGTCATAACCAAAGACATGGTTTCCTGCAGGAGTAGAGATGGGGATGAAAAGAATTCATTTAAAATCACTTTCTGGCAAGCCTGCATTTTATTTATACAGTTGATTTTGCCTTCTCTAGTTTTCTTTCCATTTATTTATTTATTTGATCAGTCATTAACTTACTGGGCCACATTAACTCTCCACTACTTAATTCAACCATTCTTTTGCTTACTCATTCACTCAGTAATTTATTCATACATTCACTCAGGCTTTCTACCCTTGTGGTTAGTGTAGAAGCCTCATTAGAATTACTACTTCCAGTGTCAGTGGAAAGAGTATTGACAGATCTAGTTTTAAGTAATTACCTTGCCACTTTCTACTTATGTGACCTTGAGAAAGTCATGAATTCTCTCCCTTAGTTTCAATTTCTTCATGTGTAGAATGAGGCTAATAATACCTTCTTGAAGAATTGGGATCATCTGATTACACACAAAATGTAATACACCTAAAATAATACCTGGCACATATTAATATTATGAGTAAAAGTAATAGTATTAGTGGTAATAATAATAATAACTATTTGATTATATTATTATTGCCAATATTTAATGACTGCCTATTATTTGTAATGCTCTGCCTTATGAACTTTATAGCTATTATTTTATTTATTTCTCACAACAACCCCATGTGGAAAGTTCTAGTAGTATCTTCATTTTACAAATGAGGAAACCAAGGCATAGAGAGGTTAGGTAACTTGATCAAGGTCATACAGCAAGTAAGTGGCCTACCAGTAACTGACCACAGCTAATACACAATGGGGCAATCCTATTTTCAGAATAAATTGAAATAACATATGCCAAAGGGCTTGTTAAACTCTAGAGCTCTATACATGAGACAGAAATCATGATTGTTGCCAATGGTAACTTATGAGGTAGGGGTGTGTAACACTGATAACATTTTTACTGCAAGGATGTTTGAAAATATGTATCAAAAGTTTTTAAGATGTGCCCATGGCTCAGTGGTTGAGCATCTACCTATGAACCAGGACATCAAGGTTTGATTCCAGGTCAGGGCACATGCCCAGGTTGTGGGCTTGATCCCCAGTGGGGGGTGTGCAGGAGGCAGCCAATCGATGATTTTCTCTCATCATTGATGTTTCTATCTCTCTCTTCCTCTCCCTCCCTCTCTGAAATCAATAAAAAATTATAAAATTTTTTAAATGCACAGACTGACATACCTACAGAAACTCTGTAGCACATTTGACAAAAATGATTGATATCCAGAATTTGTTTCTATACATTGAAACATTACTATGAGCAACGTTCAGCCTAGTAGAAAAGTAGGCAAAGACTATAGACAGAGAATTCAATAAATGTAGAAAAAGATGCTTCATCAGGGAAAAACAAACTGCACAAACATGTTTTCACTATCAAATTGATAAAGATTTATAAGTTTGATAATATCAAGTGCTAGAGAGGTTGTGAGAATGTGGATACTTTCTGTGATCACTGGTGCATCACTTTGGAGGGCTAATAGGCAATATTTATTAATGCTGAAAATGTACACACCCTTACACCCCAAGAATTTCTACCTCTTAGTTTCTATTCTAGAGAAACACTTACCTATGTGTATGAAGAAATACATTCAATGATGTTTGTTGTACCACTGTTGGTTATAGGAAAAAATGGAAGCAACCCAATAGAGGAGTAGATAAATTATCTCAAGTATATTCATACTAAGTCTAAGATAATCTACAAATTATATTTGGGTACATTTATATGAATGGAACATCAACATACAATATAAATTGAAAGTATACGCACAATAAAGTGGAAACAATAACCTGAAATATAGGTGCTTGATTAACGGAATGATTTTGCATTCATGCTACAGAACATACTTTGACCTTTTTTGTGTGTGTGCTTCCCCCTCATTATTATTATTACCTATCATGGAAATAGCCACATAGATGCTTGTCTGAGACTGTCCTGCCCCTGATACTGCCTCTCGCGATACTGACTGCCTCTTGCATGCTGGTTGCCTCTCGCATATTGGCTGCCTCTCATATACTGGCTGCCTCTCGCGACACTGGCTGTCTCTCATGATACTGGCTGCCTCTGGCATACTGGCTGCCTCTTGGGATACTGGCTGCCTTGACTCAATAATTATTATGCAGCTCTATGTTTAGAGACATGGAATGATGCCCATGACATATGGGTAAGTGAACAAAGCAAAATAACAAACTCTGGGTAGAATAAGATCACATTCCTAATAAAAACATATGTGGAGGAGAATGTAGGAGGCGTGTGTGTGTGTGTGTGTGTGTCTGTGTGTGTGTTTAGTCATAGAATATCTGGAAGAAAACAACAAAAAATAATGGTGGATTGTGGAGCGCTGGTTTCAATTTTGCTCTTTATACTTTACTGTATCTGTTGGAAAATATTTTACAGTGAATCATATTCCTATTATATTAGGATAGTAAAACAAATTCCATTATGAAAATGAATATAAACAAATACAAAAGAGGGAAAAGGCTCTATGAAGGGTGGGTGTTTCTGAGGGAAGCATGGAGAATAAATGATAGGAATAAACATTTTTTTTTCTTTTTTTTTTTTTTCTTGCCTTGGGTCCTCCATCTTGGGACGGTACCATGTGCTTCCTCACGGGAAGAAGCCGCTACTAGCCACACCCAGGATTTCTCTGGACTAACTCAGGAATAAACATTTAATGAGGCCTCATAACAAGCTAGAAATATGTCCACTGAAACAGGTATTAAAATCCCACTGATCCAGATCCAGCAAGTGCCAGCATTAAAATTTAAACTCACACTCCCTTTGATTTCAAAGTGCTTCCTTGCCATTTCCCCTACTGTGTTAGAAGCCCTTTCAGCACTCCTTCCATATTTCTACCTCCTTTATTTCCACCTCAGCAAATTCACTAGCCATGTTGTTGTGTAGCAGGTATGTGACTTTCCCTGAAATTTGCTCTGGTTTCTGGGGACTAGAGAATAGATTCCTCAGGCTGGTTGAAGCCAGGGAGCTGGGTAGGTCTGAAAGGGGGTGTGGAATACATAGGCTATGCGGGGGAAGGGAGGCAAAGAAAGCATGTGTAGTCATTTTTAACTCCAAGCAAAGTATATTAATTCAAGTTTATGAAGTAAGGAAGCCCTCTGCAGAAAGAAAAAAATGTTCTACAAAGTGAGCACCTATTTATCTCCCCAAGTGGAGCCTCCTGTGTCAGGAAACCTTCCACAATGTGAATCACATTTCTCTCCACTAGAACTTTCCCTTAGGTGAGGTAACTGGGGCAAGCCACCCTGGGTTTTCCATGTGGGAGGTAGATGAAGCACAGTGTATCGTACTGTTCTTTTCTGAATGTCATTAAGATTTGATTTTGAAATTTTTATCCTTAATGATCTCGCAAAAGGGCCTATGAAAGATGTCAACAATACAACCATCTCTCAAGTGTGATTATCTTGAGCGATCTGAACCATTTGAGTTGATCTGGGGCTCCATAAACTTGGATAGTATGTACCTGTTTCCAACACTTATTCTTTCATGCAAATACAGATTGTCAGTGTGGCATTAATTAAATGTGGGAGCCCAGCCTCTTGGGATTCATTTAGCTACTTGGAAGAGAAGAGGCAGAACTCTAAAGGGGGAAGGAGTTTGAGGCCACAGGTACCAGATTAAGTATATTCAGGGAATAGGACAAAATAGCAGCCCTAGGCCCTATAGACCATGTTCCCCAAGAATGGTATTTTAAACTAATGGCTAAAATTTATAGGAACCTGTGCATTTGTGTGTATTGGGGAGGGTGCATTTCAGTGCACAGTCTAAGCTATTGCCTACCATGGTTCCCCTAGAAAGACTGGACTCTCCATAATGGGATGTATAGTGGCTGCCCTTGGAGTAGCCTAGCTCAGGACTGTGGTGAAGTGAGTTCAAGTGTTAGGAGTAGAGGTTGATGAGATGGAACTTGACTCCAACCTGTCTTGAAAGTCTTCACATCCTCCTGGACTTCTGGGGCCGCCTTCTGCACAATCTTGCTCTTCCCATCCTGGAGTTCTGACAGCATGAAGGGACAGTGGCTCTTGGCCCAAGATGGAGAATCTATGCAAAGATAAGAGAGTAAGTGGCAGTGCATTTTTAACCATAAATTCAATTTAACAATTATTGCTGAAACCTACTATAACCCAACGTGCCATCGGGCTATGGTAGAGACACAGAGATGGATGAGTCTGGTCCCTATGCTAAATCCCTGTGATGAGAGCTCTTAAACTGGCAGGAATGGCACCCACTGAAGACACATTATAAACAGTGCTGGGAGGGAACGGAAAGCCTAGAAAGTCTAGAATAGGGAGGACACGTGACACAGAATTGGAATTGGACAGGCTGGAAATCTAGGCAGGCTTGACAGACGAGATGATGCCCAAGTTAAGTGTCTCATGAGAAATATGATACACTCTGGTAAAGGGTGTGGAAGAGGATCATTTGATAGGCATGAAGGCACAGAAGCTTCAGATAATAGAGTTGATCTAGGCAATTTTAAGTAATTCAGAGTGACTGGAGTATGTAGAGTATGAGGGGAGATGTTGGCAGAAGTCAGATCCCAGCTCCTTTTAGGCCAGCTCATTCTTTCTTAACTCTTTTCACATAAACCCTACCAATCAGTAGGCAATGATGAATGGTATGACTTGGGACCTTGTGTCTAGAACCCAGACATTCTCCCCATTTTCCAGTAGCTTCTTCTTACCTCCTCCAGCCTTGGTTGCCTTAAGGTGGATTTGAGAACAGGTTGGTCCTTGGGTGGTCAGGATGGGACAGCATCCATTACCAAAAAGAAACTGGTGAGTCTTAATCAGCTTGCCCAGGGGGCCTGAGGGACCCCGGGCAAACACAGGACAGCGTTGTAGCAACATGACTGCTGCCACCATCTTGAGCCCGAAGTCCTGCAGAAGATGTGGAAGAGATGAGATCTCATCATGAAGGCCTCTCCAAAAGCCAAGGGTCTTTCCTGGATTTGATTCTTTGTCTTTAGCTTCCTACCCAATGCTTGCCCTTATTGTCCTTTCAGGGTAAGAACTTCCCCAATGTTTAAATGTATGAATAAGGCCGAAACCGGTTTGGCTCAGTGGATAGAGCGTCGGCCTGCCGACTGAAAGGTCCCAGGTTCGATTCCGGTCAAGGGCATGTACCTGGGTTGCGGGCATATCCCCAGTGGAAGATGTGCAGGAGGCAGCTGATCGATGTTTCTCTCTCATCGATGTTTCTAACTCTCTGTCTCTCTCCCTTCCTCTCTGTAAAAAATCAGTAAAATATATTTAAAAAAAAATAAATAAATGTATGAATAAGGCATCAAAGAGGAAGAAATAGGAAACTAGCTGTTAAGCAAAGAGGTGAAGGAAATAGTTCCAACTGGAGGTCAGAAAGCCTGTCATTGAAGTGTGACTGTTTGTGGCCAGGATGGGAGTTGACAATCCACTAACTCTGTGAATCACTGCTAAAGGCCAAGAATTAAAAAAAAAAAAAAAAAAAAAAAAAAAAAAAGGCCTCAGCCCAGTGGAGATTCAGCTTGAAAATACACAAAGATACCATTGATCATGGCTTCTGAGCCTCATCCCAGAGATTTTCCTGAGCAGGCCCAGGCAGAGAGGGAGAAGGAGTGTGAGGCCACAGGTACCAGATTAAGTATATTCAGGGAATAGGACAAAATGGCAGGCCGTAGGCCAGTAATGGTGAACCTTTTGAGCTCGGCGTGTCAGCATTTTGAAAAACCCTAACTTAACTCTGGTGCTGTGTCACATATAGAAATTTTTTGATATTTGCAACCATAGTAAAACAAAGATTTATATTTTTGGTATTTATTTTATATATTTAAATGCCATTTAACAAAGAAAAATCAACCAAAAAATGAGTTCGTGTGTCACCTCTGACACGTGTGTCATAGGTTCACCATCACTGCCCTAGGCCCTACAAATCATGTTTCCCAAGAATGGTATTTTGCTGTTCTTGGACTTGCTTCTGTATTTTGGAAAAGCACAGATCGAGAAGGAGGTGAAAGCAAGACTCAAGGGGCCTGGGGAACAAGTCTATGGGTGAATGAAAGAGATGGAGGCTAAGACAGAGGAGAGAAAGAGGACAGAGAGAAGATCATAAAAAACACACCACGTACATATAGTAGGCGTTCAATAAATATTTGTTGAATTTGGGAGTAAACTAATGAGTGAACAGAGACTCAAATGGAGAAAAGAGGAGAGTAGGGGAAGAGTCAGGAGAATAGAAAAATTAGGAAAGGTAAAAGAAGGAAAGTGAGAGACAACAAATGTATAGTCATGGTAGTGGAGTGAAGAGTACAGAAATTGTGAAAGAGAGAAAAAGATAAAAGCCAGACGGAAAAGGGAGGGTAGAGATAAGAACAAGGAGAAGAGGACTGCTCCAGAAAAACAGAGAACAAGAGGATGATGGGAAATACAGAAGAATAGGGAAAGAGACTGAGCTCAGAGAACAAGAGGAAAGAGAGAGAGAGAGAGAGAGAGAGAGAGAGAGAGAGAGAGAGAGAGATAAGAACAAGAAGAAGAAGAAGAATAAGAAGAAGAAGAATAAGAAGAAGAAGAAGAAGGGGGAGGAGCAGGAGAGAGATATTAGTGAATGAGAAAGCAGAGGTAGAGGCAGAGACAGAAGGACACAAAAGAGAAATGAGGACAACCCTAGCCAGTTTGGCTAAGTGGATAGAGCATAGGCCCACGGACTGAAGGGTCCAGGGTTCAATTCCAGTCAAGGGCATGTACCTTGGTTGCAGGTTCCCCGGCACTGGTTGGGGTGTGTGCAGAAGGCAACCAATCGATGTGTCTCGTTTTTCTCTGTCTCTCCCTTTCCCTTCCACTCTCTCTAAAAATCAATGGAAAAATATCCTGAGGTCGGGGTTAACAATGAGAGAGAGAGAGAGAGAGAGAGAGAGAGAGAGAGAGAGAGAGAGAAATGTGGACAGATCAATGAGCATAGAGGAATATACAAAGACTCAGAAACCTGAGAGTAGGAATGGAGAGAATTTAGCAGGGGCAGAGAGTCAGTCATGCACAAAAATAAAGGAGAAAAGCTGTCAGAGATTGTGAGGATGGAAGAGAACAACTAAGAACAAAAACAGATCTAGAGACAGAGAAACATCGATCAGATGCTCAAACCTCAGAGGGAAGGTAGGGGAGGGTGGGGGTAAGGGGAAGAGATCAACCAAAGGACTTGTATGCACGCATATAAGCATAAGCGATGGAAGCAGACAACAGGGGGTGAGGATGAGGACAAGATGGGGGGGATGAGGGGACAATGAGGGGGATAAAGACACATTTGTAATACCTTAATCAATAAAAAAATAAAAAAAAAAGAGTTCAGGGAAGAGGCCCTGTTGAGGGAGATGAGACAGAGACAGAGTGACAGAAGGGAGTAGAGACAAGATAAAACAATAGAGACAGAGAGGTGGTTAAGGTGGGCTGGGGGTTGATATGAGGAAGGGCTGAGAGAAAGACAGCTAGGGAGAGCAAGAGGGAGGAACAGATGAAAAGAAAAAGGGCAAACTGGATATCCAGCATCAGAGGATCAAGAGATAAGATATGGGACAAGACTATAAGAAAGATATAAAAGAATGTGGGAAGACTAAGGCCTTGGCATCACCAGGAAAACTACTGGGTAGAATCTAATAGCACCTCTATGCTATTAGATATAGGGTCTTACGTTGTAAGGGACAAGTGAACAGAAAGAGCTCATGGCCCTGTTCTCATATGGCAACCTCCTTCACCTCTTACCGAGCAACACCTTCCCTTCCAGGCCTCACAAAGCAAGCATGTGCTCCCTAACTCACAAAGCAATCTCTTCCCCTTGTTTCACCCTAGAGCATCGTCTAACTCTCACAGGCTGTCATAGGAGCAGAGATTAGTAGGTGGGGCAGGGTGTGTAGGCCTTGAAATTGGAAAAAGTCAAGGGGTGTTTAAAGGACTAAATGAAACTCATCATGTTAAGCTTTTAAGACAGTGCCTAGCACATAGTTTTCAATAAATGGTAGCTTTTCTTATTGCAATTCTAGCTCTCCAACTCCCTATTGGACATTCTTGAAAAGTCACTTCCCCTCTTGATCTCAGCTTTCATCAGCTGTCAAATGTCAAGTATTTATGCCTACCTCATGTGGAAGGTAATGAATTGGGCCCAATGCCTACGTTGTATCTGGAGATATGAGTTTTTCTTTCCCTTCCTGCCTGCAAAGGCTAAAGTACTTGAGGCTGAGCCTGCAGACCACAGATAAAGCTCTAAGAGTTTATCGCCACTGAGGTATGACCGCTCCCCAGATGAGACCAGGGTGTGGGAGAGAAGAGGAGCTCCTTTCTAGAATCACGCCTGAGCATCTGGCTTGGGGCTGACTCTGGCTATTGGTGGTGAGGAGGGGTGGATCACCCAGGGAGAGGAATGCAAAACAAATAGCTAGGTTCCAGGCTCTTAGAAATGCTTTTCTCCAATATCAACACTGAAAGTAATGACAACAGTGGGACATGTAATAGTAAGGAGAGCCTCGAAGATCGGAAGCAAAGTCAAGTCCTGCTTTGGGATGATGGTGAATTAAAGCCTACTCCCATTCCCTTGTATAAAAATGGAAAAAGTGCAATACACTCATCATCTCTAAGGGGTTTTGGCTATGCTGTTCTCAGGGACCTAGAAAAATATAGACTACTTCTTGGAATTTGTTGAACTATCAAGTTCTTTTACGTTTCAGTTCCAATTACTCTGTTCTCTTACTCCTTTCTTGGAATTTGTCCCACCTCACTCTGTCCATCTTTATGACCCAAAAGTATGCAGTCTATTTGCCTTGGATTCTGTTTACAATCCACCCCATTACCCATCATGAAACTGGAGTGAGTAAAATTGAATAAAAGAAGTCTTTTAGCGATTTGGGGTATTAAAAGCACAGCGCCTGGAGCCAGACTATTTGGGTTTGCATCCTGGCTTTACCTCTCACTAGCTCTGGGACCTTAAAAAAATTATATCTCTGCTCTGTGTCTTATATCTGTAAAATGTAGATAATAACAAGGACTGTCTACTTCACAGGGATGTTGTGAAGATTCAGTAGGATAATCTATATAAAGTATATAGAAGAGTGTCTATTCCATAGTAAACACTGAAAAAGTGTTAGCTATTATTTTTGCTTTCTACATTTTCTATGTAAGGAAAGTGAAGGTACAGCCAAGGGAAGTTACATCATGAATATATCGGACCAGGTCTCAAAAATTGATTCTTGTCCCAACCCTCATTCTTGCCCTTATTCTATTATAATTTATTATGTGAATTTGGGTCCTGCACTTTCTCTCCCTGGGCCTCAGTTTCTCCACAGACAGTGGACTAGATAATTTCATAGAATCCATCAGATTCTAATAGGCAAACACTCATACAGTACTAACTGCTGGAAATACTTCACATGAATTAACTTATTTGATCCTTGTAACTCTGCAAGGTAGACACTAATGACAACTTTATTTCAAAGATGATGGAACTGAGGCTCAAAAGAATTAAGTAACCTGTCCGGGTCACAGAGTTAGTTAAGTAGGAGAACCAAGATTTAAACCTGGGGAATCTGGTTACAGATCCTACTAACTTAACCACTGTGGATCTGTGATTTAACTATTACTACATGTATTCTTGACTGAGAGCTCAACTCCAGAGGCCAATCCCCTCTACTGTACTAACAGGCTCCTTTCTGGAATAGTTGAATTTGAAATGTAACCAATGCCTTTACCAAAGAAGCATATTTCTAACTGAAGTAGAATTTCAGGCACTGGTGAACATTCATTCATTCATTCATTCCACCACTTAATAACTTATGCACCCATTGTGTGGCAATCCTTGCCAAGGGTCTTATTAAAACAATGCTTTTATTCAAAGACATAATAGTGACAGATCATTACTAGAAGGTTTTCCCTGTACCTTAAAATCATCTCTCATGTCAGCAGCCAATCTGTAGTCCCTGATATCAGAAGGGTCAACCGCAACTCTACCCTAGCAGAGAGCCAGAAACCACTAATTGTAGCATTCCTTGCCCCCTCTTTCCCCTTTGTGGCCTGCTTTGTAAGAATAGGTTAGGTCTGGAGTAGATGTGGACACTTAATTACAGGAGTTGGAAGCATCAGGTTTTACTCCCCTTCCTAGCACCCTCTCTCCATCATGAAAGAATCATGGAGAATTTTAGATAATAGGAAGCAGAAATCAGAAATTCTTAAAGACAGAAAAATTTAGAAGACCACAGAATTAAAAGAAGCCATGGAAATCATAGGCTAAGCTCCATTTTCAGAGGGTCTCACAATGAATTGGTGTGAGAAAACAAATCAATTGACTTTCAGCACAGGGCTCTTTCAGTGACACAGCATTCCTCTTTCACGGTTCCCCCTTATTTCTACTAATTACCCATCTCTCAATTCCTTCAAATCTTTCTCCAATTCATTATTCCCATAATCTCTACATGTCCTGTTTTCTCTTCCTACTTCTGTCCCCCTAGGCTCTGACTCAGAGATCTATGCTGCAGCTAAGCAGAGAGAAGGAGTCAAAGTGAGAGAGGAATGGAGAATTGCTGGAAGAAATATCAGGACATCTTTCTGGGAGAGAAGTAGAGGAAGAGAGAGACAGAAAGACAGAGACTGAGCAGAATAGAAGGAAGAGAGAGAGAGAGAGAGAGAGAGAGATAGAGAGAGAGAGAGAAGAACACAGACAGCATTCAGACAAAGAAGGGAAAATAAGAGAAAGCTAGTGTGTCAGAGAGCGATGAACTGAAGTAAGTGACCTTGAAAGCTAACAAAGGAGAGGAAACAAGGAGGGAAAGACAAAAAGAAGTTAAAAATATGGAAAAGCAGGAAAATACATGGGGGGAAGGGGAGAGGAAATGACAGAGAGACAGATTCTAAGAAACAAAGTCAGATCTAGCCAGGGCAGAGAGTTAGCATGTGCAGCCTTTAGGTGGGCAGACAGATCAGAAAGAGGGCACCGGGATGAAAGTCACTCTTACCTGTTGCCCTGCACTGAGGACGAACGAACGACTGGGTGGATGCTGTGCATCAGGACCTGGCATTTATCCCTTCCTCCTTGGCTCAGCTCCACCCACCCCGCCTTCTGCTGGCCCGGCTTTGCATTGGCCCCAAAGGTATCTTAGGCCCTTCTTAGAGATAAAACCCAATGTAGTCCTCTCTCTCCCAGCATTAGGTCTCCCCTTTCTATTTTCTTTCTTTCTCTTCTTCCTCTGATGCAGTAAAATGATCTTGCTGGACTTTGGAATCAGATCATCCATATATAGCTAAGGCACCTTGAGCAAAATGACCTCTCTGACCCTCAGTTTCCTCAGCTATAAAAGGTGGGCAATAAAACTCAAAAGCAACTGTAGCATGAGTAGGAAGGGCTCTCTTTACATGGATTAATTTAGTTTATCCTCATAAGGACCTTACAAGATAGGTATTATTATCCCCAGGTTACAGATGAAGAAACAAGCTAAGAAGATGAGGTAACTAACTGATAATTAGCCAGCTAGTAAGTACATAGCCCAACTCTGAACCCAGGCAGTTTGCTTTCAGATCCATGCTTTTTTTGTTTAATCCCTTCACTTTTTTTCACCAGCTCCCCAACCCCCCTCCCCTCTGACAGCTGTCAGTCTGTTCCATGTATCCATGCCTCTGTTTCTATTTTGTTCCTCAGTTTATTTGGTTCATTAGATTCCACATATAAGTGAGATCATATGGCATTTATCTTTCTCTGACTGGCTTATTTCACTTGGCAAAATAATCTCCGGGTCCATCCATGCTGTAAGAAAAGGTAAGGTTTTCTTCATTTTTACAGTGAAGTATTCCATTGTGTAAATGTACCACAGCTTTTTTTATCTACTCGTCTACTGATGGGTATTTGGATTGTTTCCAGATCTTGGCTATTGTAAATAATGCTACATTGAACAGAGGAGTGCATATATTCTTTCAAATTAGCATTTTGGGTTTCTTCAGATATATTCCCAGAAGTGGAATCACTGTATCAAAAAGGAAGTTTGATTTTTAACTTTTTGAGGAAACTCCATACTGTTTTCCATAGTGGCTGCACCAATCTGCAATCCCATCAACAGTGCACTAGGATTCCCTTTTCTCCACATCCTCGCCAACACTTGTTGTTTGTTGATTTATTGATGAAAACCATTCTGACAGGCATGAGGTGATATCACATTATGCTTTTAATCTTCATCTCTGTGATGATTAGTGACATTGAAGATTTTTTCATATTTCTATTGGCCATCTGTATGTCCTTTTTGGAGAAGTATTTAAACTAATCCATTGCCTATGTTTTTAATTGGGTTGTTTGTCTTCTTGGTGTTGAGTAGTATAAATTCTTCATATATGTTGGATATTAACTCCTTATCAGATATATCATTGGCAAATACGATCTCCCATTCAGTGGGTACCGTTTCTATTTTGTTAATGGTTTCTTTTGCTGTGCAAAAGCTTTTTAGTTTGATGTAGTCCCATTTGTTTACCTTTTCTTTTGTTTCCCTTGTCTCAGGAGATATATCAGCAAAAATATTGCTGTGAGAAATGCCTGAAATTATACTGCCTATGTTTTATGCTAGGATTTTAATGGTTTGTGACTTATATTTAAGTATTTAATCAATTTTAAGTTTATTTTTGTGTATGGTGTAAGTTGGTAGTCCAGTTTTATTTTTTTGCATGTGTCTGTCCAATTTTCCCAACACCATTTGTTAAAGAGACTGTCTTTACCCCATTGTATGTTCTGGCCTCCTTCGTCAAACATTAATTGCCCATAAAAACATGGGTTTATTTCTGTGCTATCTATTCTGTTTCATTGATCTATATGCCTGTTCTTGTGTCAATACCATGCTGATTTTATTACTATGGCCTAGTTTGATATCAGGTAGTGTGATACCTCCAACTTTCTTCTTCTTTCTCAAGATTGCTGAGGCTATTTGGGGTCTTTTTTGCTTCCATATACACTTTTGGAATATTTATTCTAGATCTGTGAGACATGCCATTAGTATTTTAATAGGAATTGCAATCAATCTGAAAATTGCTTTGAGTAGTATGGGCATTTTAATGATGCTAATTTTTCCTATCCATGCTTTATTTGTGTCTTTCTCAATTTCTTTCTTCAGTATCTCATAATTTCCCTAGGACAGGTCTTTTACCTCATTGGTTAAATTTATTCCTAGGTACTTTATGTTTTTGTTGCAATAGTAAGTGAGATGGTTTTCTTAATTTCTATTTCTGATAGTTCATTATTGGTATATAAAAATGCCACCAATTTCTGAATATTTTTGTATCCAGCTACTTTGCTTAATTCATTTATTAGATCTAGAAGTTTTTTCTGATGGAGTATTTACAGTTTTCTATGTACAATATCATGCCATCTGTGAATAATGACAGTTTTACTTCCTCCTTTTCCATTTGGATGCCTTTTATTTGTTTGTCTTATCCGATTGCTGTGGCTAGTACTTCTCCCAATACTATGTTGTATGAGAGTGGTGAAAGTGGGCATCCTGTCTTGTTCATGAACTTAAGGGAAACACTTTTAAGGTTTTGCCCATTGAATATGATATTGACTGTTGGTTTGTCATATATGGCCTTTATTATGTTGAGATATGATCCCTCCATTCCCACTTTACTGAGAGTTTTTATCATAAATGGGTTTTGGTTTTATCAAATGCTTTTTCTGCATTTGTTGATATGATTATGTGATTTTTATCCTTCATTTTGTTTATGTGGATGTATCACATTTATTGATTTGCTAATATTGTACTAACCTTGCATCTCTGGAATAAATCCCACTTGATCGTGGTGTATGATCTTTTTAATGTATTGCTGGATCCAGTTTATTAATATATTGTTGAGGATTTTAGCGTCTGTTTATTGGGGATATTGCCCCAGAGTTTTTTAAAAAATATATTTTTTTGATTTTTTTACAGAGAGGAAGGAAGAGGGATAGAGAGCTAGAAACATCAATGAGAGAGAAACGTCGATCAGCTGCCTCCTGCACACCCCCCACTAGTCTGCTGGTTTTGAACTCTATATCCAGTAGTTTGCTTTCCTCCATTTCTGTCATTTGTGTCCTTTTTCTTTGTCTCTGCATTTTTTATGCTTCCCTGTGTTGATAAAGTGGTTTTCTGTGCTGAGTGTCCTCTAGGGCCCAGTGGTTCAGCCTCCCCAATTACCTGAGGAGGACACTCTTGGTGCACCCCCTTGTGGGCTTTGTGCACAGTCTTGTTGTAGTTAAGCCTTGATTGTTGTAGGTATCACTGGGAGAATTGGCCTCCAGGCCAATTGGCTGTGAGAATCAGCTGTTTCTGCAGTGGGAGAACTTCTGTGCTGGAGACACCCCTCTGGGGCAAGACTTGCTTCAATGGGGCTTTGGTGCTCACTGAGTCTGCCCCTGAGCGTGTCCTTTATGTTTCCACTGAGCTGCAAACTGGATGGTCCCACTCTGACCTCTGGGCTTCCTGGCTCCTGGATCTCTAGGGAGGTGTTAATCTAGCCTTTGCCTGAGGCTATCCAGCAAAAGCCTCCCTGCAGGGCTTGGGCGGGGCGAGTCCCACAGGATCAACAGGGCAGGGCTAGCAGTTATGGCTGCTCTCAGTCTTGCCCTCAGAGGTTTTGCTTCTCAATGTCCCGGTAATCCCTGCAAGCCCCTCGGAGAGAAAGCTGCCCTCGAGTTCCGCCCGCTTCCAGACAGTCCCGCTTCTTCCGTATAAGTCTGGGTCCGTAGAGACTCGCCCGGAACTGGAGCTCAGAGCCTGAGACTCCCTCCTGATTGAAAACGACAACCGCGCCCTCAGCCGCCAGCCCGCTCCGCACGCACCTCCGCACCTTAGTATTTTACTTCCGCACCGGGTCTCCTCTGAGTCTCAGTATGCTTTTCTCTTTCCTTCTAGTTGTGGAATTTCCACTCAGCCAGCCTTCCTGTGGTTCTGGGTGATGTCCATTCCGTCTTTTAGTTGTATTTTTGAAGTGGTTGTGCGAGGCAGCAATCTCCGGTGTTTACCTATGCCGCCATCTTGGTTTCTCCACTATTATTGTTATTGTTGTTATTATTATTATTTTAAATAAATTTTATTGATTTTTTTACAGAGAGGAAGGGAGAGGGATAGAGAGTTAGAAACACCGATGAGATAGAAACATTGATCAGCTGCCTCCTGCAAACCCCCAACTGGGGATGTGCCTGCAACCAAGGTACATGCCCTTGAACAGAATCGAACCCGGGACCCATCAGTCCACAGGCTGATGCTCTATCCACTGAGCCAACCCGGTTAGGGCTATTGTTATTATTATTACTGCTTTGATTTAATTATTTGTAATTGGTCTATTCAGGTTTTTTTATTCTTCCTGATTCATTTTCAGAAGATTGTATGTTTCTAGAAATTTATCCATTTTGCCGAGTTTGTCCAATTCCTTGACATATAGTTGGTTATAGTATTTTCTTACAATCCTTTGTATTTTATTTTTATTGATTTCAGAGAAGAAGGGAGAGGGTGGGAGAGATAGAAACATCAATGATGAGAGAGAATCATGGATAGGCTGCCTTCTGCACACTCACACTGGGGATCGAGCCTGCAACCCGGGCATGTGCCCTGATCGGGAATTGAACCGTGACCTCCTGGTTCATAGGTTGATGTTCAAACACTAAGCCAGGACAGCTGGGCTATCCTTTGTATTTCTGAGGTGTCAGTTCTCTTTCATTTCTGATTTTATTTATTTGAGTCCACTCTGTTTTTGTGGTTTTTCACATAATTATCAGATAACATTTTAACAATTTTTTTTTATTTACTATTTCAAAGATTGCTGCTATTTTCTCTACTGTCTATTTTGCTTTCCTCAGTCTTGCTTGTTGAACAATTTTGAAAATTTAGTGTTATTGTGTTTGGTTTTTTTTTTTTTTTTTTTTTTTTTTTTGTTTTTTTTTTTTTTTTAGTTTCTCTTATTTAAAAGAAAAAAACAGTTCAAGATGATAATTAGCCGGAGGATAGATTTGAATGGTTCCTTCAACTCTGAATTTATAATGTTTTCACTGATTGTAACTCAAATTATCATGTAATTGCATTTTAAAAATTTTATCTTCACCCCAAGATAACTTAGAAGTTTTTTGTTGTTTTAAACCAATGAATACGGGTGAAGGTAGCTGTTGTGGAGTGGAGTATAGGGTCTCAGCTCCAGCCTACAACTGGACCTCTGAGAGGGAGGCTAGGACTGGACCTTATATCAGTAGGGATACCCGAATCATTTGGAATAGAGATAAAATTATAAACATATCTTCAGCTAATCAAGCTCTTTCCTCACAATTTAAACTTTGGTTGCTTCCTTCAAATTGCTGTTTTCTTTTTCTTTTTAAATTTTATTTTATTAATCCTCACCTGAGGATTTTTTCCATTGATTTTTAGAGTAGAAAGAAGAGGAAGAGACAGAAAGAGAGAAACATCAGTGTGAGAGAGACACATCAATCGGTTGTCTCTCGCACAGGGATCAAGCCTGCAACTGCAGTACGTGCCCTTGACTAGAATCAAACCCAGACCCTTCAGTCTGCAGGCCGATGCTCTATCCACTGAGCCAAACTGGCTAGGGCAAATTGATCTATTTTTCACAGTGAAAATATTGGCAATGATATCCTTATCCTGCATCTCCTGCTCCCTGATGCTCTGGGGGGGGGGGGCGGGGAATGGGAAAACTGGGGGTAAGAAAGGATGGGGGTGCATGGGAGAGAATTTGGAGGCTCTGATGTCCAGACCCCTATAAGGGGTAGGAGTATTTTAGGCCAAGAAAGAGAGGACTTGAATGTATCCTTGCACTCTGTTGCAACTAAAAATTAGAATCCAGAAATGGAGAATCCTGAGGCCAGGATGATACAGCCAATCTAAGGGCATATATCTGAGGTTTGCTAGCATTGAAGTTTATCCCAGATAGTTGGATTTCTAGGAAGCCCCTTCGAAGTGTGATAAGGGTCACAAAATGGTTTACTATGGGAGGATTCATAGTAGAGGTTGAGAATTAGAATGGTGGCATGGATGCCAATGAGGATGGTTTAGAGTGAGCACACAATGCTAGATTGGAGAAGATGAAGGCAGGTCTCAAACAAAAAGCCTTCCTTTATAACGCAATGTGGAGGCATTGATGGGAGTGACTGAGAACCTCTGCTCTGGAATAGCTCACCATGTAGGGATTCCAGGAGTAGTGCTGGCCCCTGTCTCTTCCGTGGGTCAAATTTCTTCTCTGCCTTCACTCATTTCAGTAGATATAAGGGGATGGAATAGGAGAACAAAAAAGTATGGAGCTGTTTTCTATGATTAGTGATAAAAATCCTATTCTATAATTCAGAAAGAAAGAGAGGCAAGAAAGAGTAGAAATAAAGATGTCTATTCTGCCAAGGTTCTTAGTCTAGGGTCTCTTGTCAAGAAAACCTCAGAGCCCAGCTGGTGTGACTCAGTGGTTGAGCATCAACCTATGAACCAGGAGGTTAGGATTCGATTCCCGGTCAGGGCACATGCCTGGATTGTGGGCTTGATCCCCAATGCTGTGCATACAGGAGGTAGCCAGTCAATGATTCTCTCTCATCATTGATGTCTCTCTCTCTCTCTCTCTCTCTCTCTCTCCCTCTCTCTCTCTCTCTCTCCCCCTCTCTCTCTCTCTCTCTCCCTCTCTCTCTCTCTCTCTCCCTCCCTCCCTCTCTCTTCTTCTCTGAAATCAATAAAAAATATGTTTTTTCAAAAAGAAAGAAAACCTTAGATTTTATCCCTGATGCATTGATGGGAGCAAGGGAATTTGGACTTTACATGTGGAATTAATCTCACTCAACATCATCCACAGATTTAATTTATTTTTGGTGGATAATGGCTAGAGTGGTAGAGAATTATTAGACTGTGGTAGGGAAAGGCAAGGGAGATAAGGTATAACATTTTTAGCTTCCCTCCCCCATTCTTTGTTTTTCCTTTTCTCTCTTCTCATGACCAGAAGTCTAGACAGGAAGCAGTTTGGTTGCCAAGGAAACTGAAGCTGAATATGCTTGATTCCTCAGCTTGTGAGATAAAAACAAAATTGGTATTCAAAATGCAAAACCTTATGGAGGATGGGTGTTTTTAATTTTCTATTAAATTTATCAGGGTGACTGGTTAATAAAATTATATATGTTTCAGTTGTACAATTCTATAATACATCATCTGTATGTTGTATTATATGTTCACCATCTTGTCAAGTCTCCTTCCATCACCATTTATCCCTCCTTTACTCACTTCTACCTCCCCCAACTTATTTTCCTGCTGGTAATCACCATACTATTGTCTGTGTCTATGAGGGTTTTTTGTTTAATCTCTTCACAGTTTTCACCCAGCTCCCCATCCCCCTCCCCTCTGACAGCTGTCAGTCTGTTCTCTGTATCTATGAGTCTGTTTCTATTTTGTTTGTTGGTTTATTTTGTTCATTAGATTCCACATATAAGTGAAATCATATGGTACTTGTCTTTCTCTGACTCACTTATTTCACTTAGTATAATACTCTCCATGTCCATCAACAACATGAAAAGACAACCCACTAAATGGGAGAACATATTTGCCAATGATACATCTAATAAGGGGTTAATATCCAAAATTTATAAAGGACTTATAAAACTCAACACCAAAAAAACCACCAAACAATCCAATTAAAAAAAATGGGCAAAGGACCTGAATAGACACTTCTCCCAAAAGGACATACAGATGGCCAATAGACATGAAAAAATCCTCCATGTCACTCATCATCAGAGAGATGCAAATTAAAACCACAAGGAGATATCACCTCACACCTCTCAGAATGGCTACCATCAATAAATCAACAAACAACAAGTGTTGGAGAGGATGTGGAGAAAAGGGAATTCTTGTGCACTGTTAGCGGGAATGCAGACTGGTGCAGCCACTGTGGAAAGCAATATGGAGTTACCTGGAAGATAGGTTTAACCAAACAAACAGACTCATTCATCCTTATAATTCTTTTATATACACTATATAAATACACAAAGATAAACAGAGAGATTTTTCTAGAAGTTTAGTTGAGAATCACTCTGTGTAATGACTTTGAATCCAGACCCTGCTGCATGCTATTCTCCCATTTGGCCCTTTGCTGCGTCTCACACTGAGAGACAAAGGCATCATTTCATCGAGCTTTAAAAGCAACAAAAGTATATACCACACCAATCAACATCTTCCACTAGAGGTCCTCCTTAAATTCCAGAAAATTGGTCTCAAAATATCAGTCTTTCAATTTCTAATTAATATGTATTTGTTTTTGGTCAAATATTACAGTCCATTAAAAATGTCATGGGAATAAAGAGCCATTTCTTATATGTTGCTGCCCCTAGTGTAAAAAATGTAGACTGCACTCTCTTGACAGCAGCAGGCAGCTCAGAGCAGTTTTTCTATTTGAATGTTATATAAACACTTTTAGCCTCTTATCTGTACATTTCCACATATACAATTGAATAAATCTGTTCATGTTTTTTATTATAAAGTATTAAAACAGGTAGTCTACCACTGGCCATAATATTCTTCTGATGATAAAATAGATTCTGCTCTGTGGCAATTGCTATTTCATACAGTCTCTGTTGTTTTAATCTTGTGATCACCACAGAGACCTTATAAGTTAAAGTGAACTGCCTTTAAAGTTTAAGAAGGGAGTAAAAGGGGGTGTGATTTATATCTGTCGGTAATCTCTTCTATGATTGGAGGATTTTCATAGAAATAAAAAACAGATTTGAGTAGAATTTGTGGTGTGTGGTGTGTGGTGTGTGTGTGTGTGTGTGTGTGTGTGTGTGTGTGTGTGTGTGTGTAGAGTAGATAAGAGCAAGGTGATAACTTGAATGCATCAATATTTATTGAGCACTACTGTGATAGGCAGTTAGACAGACATGAGCATAGCAAGGACATTGAGCCAGGTACAGAAGGACACTAGAGCGGAAAGCTCAAATGAGGTGAAGTAACAACTGACACTACAATTGTAGGGTGGGACCTCATTCCCAGGGTGACCTTTCCTCACTTAGCATATCACTGGTCATACTATTTGGACCCCCTGACCTTTCAAATCACTGGTCATTCGGTTTACACCTCCTGACTTTTCGTTCCCAGAGATAACAACTGGGCCTCAGTTGTATTTCAGCTCCAGATCTGGAAAAGCAGCAAAACTAGACAAGGGATATCACAGCTAACTCAGGACAAGCTGCATTGAATAATGACCCCAGCCCTGGCACTGAATCAATCAGCACACGATTGAAAAACTGCTGAATATTCTATTGAGATCTTCCCCTGGGACCTTCCCTAAAATCTCCACCTTAAAAACCCTTAGAATAGAGGGGAGCACTCCCTTTCTCCTGAGAGTACAGCCTCGTGTTCCCCTCACTCTCTCCATAAGCTCCAGGGGCCCTTCCTTTGCCTCTATAACTTATTTTCTAAGCCCATTTCTTCTACGAATTACTTCTTCTACCTCTGTGATTTTCTAAATAAATGTTCTCTTATAGTTTGAGTCTTGGCTCTGAATTCTTTCCTAACCAGAATTCAAGTAGTGTGGTTGCTGAACTCAGGTCCAGCCTGACCCCACCAGTCTAACACCTGGTGCTGTTTTCCCTGCTGCCAACACTACTAGGTGTGAGATAATTTGCATTGTTTATTTCATCTGACCATTACTAACATGCAATTGGTTGGGTATATGGTATCCTTACACAGACCAACATGGGAGGCCCCATCAATATACTTTCCTATATAGGAGCCAAGAAAGACTTGTTGATTAAACAATGAATGGGTTATCAATGAGGTCCAAGGAATAAACAAAAAACTCCCTGGAAACAAATGAAAAGGAACTCATAACAAAATCCAAATCTATGGGACACAGTGAAAGTAGGCCTGAGAGGGAAGGTCACAGCACTACAGGCTACCTCAAGAAATAAGAAAATTTTCTAATAAACGATCTAACCCTAAAACTTAAAGAATTAGAAAGAGAGAAACAATAAAAGCCCAGGGTAAGAAGAAGGGAGGAAATAATAAAGATTAGAGCAGAAATAAATGACATAGAGACAAACAAACACACACACAAACAAACCAACCACCACAATACAAAAGATCAATGAAACCAAGAGCTGGTTCTTTAAAAAGATAACAAGATTGATGAACCTTTAGCCAGACTCATCAAGAAACAAAGAGAGAACCCAGATAAATAGAATAAGAAACAAATGAGGTGAAGTAACAGCTGACACTACAGAAATACAACGGATTGTAAGAAAATAATGACCAACTATATGCCAACAAGCTGGACAACCTGGACGAAATGGACAAATTTCCTAGAAAATTACAATCTTCCAAAGCGGAATCAGGAAAGATAAAAAAGAAAACTGAATAGGCTGATAACAATTGATGAAATTGAAGCAGTAAACAAAAAACTCCCAGCAAACAAAAGTCCTGGTCCACATGGCTTCACAGGGGAGTTTTACCAAATATTCATAGAAGAAATAACACCTGTACACCTCAAACTATTCCAAAAAATCCAAGAGGAAGGAACACTTCCAATCTCTTTTTATGAGGTCAGCATTATCTTAATTCCAAAACCAGATAAAGGCAGTACAAGAAAGAGAATTACAGGCCAATATCCCTGATGAACATAGATGCTAAAATCCTCAACAAAATATTAGCAAATCAGATCCAGCAATATATTAAAAAGATTATACACCATGATCAAGTGGGATTTATTCCAGGGATGCAAGGCCTGTACATTACTTGAAAATCAATAAATGTGATACATCACATAAACAAATTGAAAGACAAAAATCACATGATCATATCAATAGATTTTTAAAAAGCATTTGACAAAATCCAACACCCAGTTTTGATAGTCTCAGCAAAGTGGGAATAGAGGGATCATACCTTAAAATAATAAAAGCCTTATATGATAAACCTACAGCCAACATCATACCCAATGGGCAAAAACTAAAAGCATTTCCCTTAAGAACAGGAACAAGACAGGGATGTCTGCTTTCACCACTCTTATTCAACATAGTACTGGAAGTCCTAGCCCAGTGATCAGACAAGAAGAAATAAAAGGCATTCAAATTGGAAAGGAGAGCATAAAACTGTCATTATTCACAGATGACATGATATTGTACTTAGAAAACCCTAAAGAGTCCACCAAAAAACTACTAGATTTAATAAATGAATTTGGCAATGTAGCAGGATACAAAATTACCACCCAGAAATCTATGGCATTTTTATACACCAATAATGAACTCTCAGAAAGAGAAACTAAAAAAACAATCCTTAGATAAACTGTATCCTTTGGGGAGTCTAATAATGCCCTGGAGCATAAAAGTAAATCCTCTACATATTAGATCAGAGTAGAATATCTGTGAATTTCAACATCATTTAAATCAGCCTTTAGTATTTGAGAGAAATATATGGGACTCTATATAACACTGGGGAATTGTGGTCAAGGTGAATTGGTGACCTTCCCAGGTGAAGGCAAAAAGATAATGACTGCCTTTTTCTATAGGAATGCTGAAAAAAAAAATACTACATAAATCTATTACTAGAAACTATTGACAATACATAGGAATGGAAGGTAACAGAGTATGTGGATTTGGAACCACAGGATGTCTAGGAATAACTATTTTGTTTACAGCTCTGAGATATTGTACAAATGTCCATTCTTTCCCATTGGGTTTCTTTACTAGAAGGATAGGAGTATTACAGGGGCTCATGCATGGGATGATAAGCCCTCTCTTTAAGTAATTTTGTATAATGAGTTTGATTCTGGCCAGTGCATCAAGTCTTAAAGGATATTGACAAAAATTAAGTAAAGGTAAAGTATTGTCAATAGTTATTTTAACTGGAATAGCTAACTTAATTTTGCCAATATCCATACTGAAAAGAGCCCAGAATTTCATAGGAACATTTTGTAGCAAACATTCAGTCTCAAGATTAGTTTCCTGTTGTTGAGGCTCCTTTAAAATCATTATTTTCTCAATTGTTTCAGTGCCTGACTTATTTAGTTTTGAATACCTTTCAAGAAAATCTCGCCCAATCAGGTGAATTGGGGCAGATTTGACTATAAGAATATGTATTGCTCCGTAACATGTTCCCTAGCTGGAAGGGAATAATAGGTTCTGACTTAAAAACAGACCTTGATTGGTTAGATACCCCTACAATTTGTACAGAAGCTTTATTCTGAGGGAGAGAGTGATTTAATTGGGTAGGGTTAAGAATAGATAAAGTAACCCTAGTATCCATATGGTCCTTGGTAGTTTCCCCTTTTATGGTAATTCCAATTTGTTCTAAAATATTGGTAAGGAGAAGTGGAAATGCTCTCTTATAATTCTCAGAGCAGCCCTATACTTGCTTCTGTCATTTTTTCCCCCTAAATCCCATTTCTGTTTTATATAATCTCTCTTAAAATGACCTGGCTTTTTACATCAACAGCTATTTTAATTTCTCCTCATTTGCCTGGGACATATCATCAGTTGTAGATCCATATCACCCTCCTCCACTCCTCCTTGACCAGAGAAAATATAGTTATTTTCTAACGGATTAACTGTGGGAGATGAGCCCTGATTATAGCCCAGAACTGTTGTATGTGGTGACCCACCAGCTGGGTGTCAGAGCTGGGTGAGTCCTAAGATACTAATTCTAGTCCTCCTGTTTTCCTTTGGGTGAAAGACACACACAGCCTAACATTGTCCTATAAGGAGGCATTCACACTGTGCCTGGGTAAGCCACAATCACTGTGGAGGGAAGGGATGCCAGATCATTGGGGTTCTAGTCTGTCTTTGGCTTGTCATGATGGCATTGGGTGAAGGGGCAGCGTTGGTGCTATTTCTAGAATTTTCTTTCTTTTTTTAAATTTACATACCCTATTATTCATAGGTGTGCTGTGCTCACAGGAATGAAAATGATAGACTCTCAATGAATAAAGGCCACCCTCACAGGTTCGTCTTCAATCACTGGTGCTACAATGGCATGCCTCAATTTGCTTGCTATTGAAGGAACTGGCACTATTGCCTCCATGGGTTTGTGAACCTTCTGAGGGTACCAATGGGATGTGTGAGGCCTCTTTATTGTCTCCAGAAGGACCCCATAAGCCAGTAGGTAGCTGCTTCTTGCCTTCTTGGTAACTCAGAATGAACATAAAACAAACCCCTGGCACAGGGAGAATTCTCAGATAAGCCACTTTTCTTTACTAAAACAGAAGATCTTGACTAAACTGGTTTAACACATGATGACAAATTCTCATATAACAAAAAGTCATGAGAAGAGTGTTGCTGTTTAACTCACAGCAAAGGAAACCATCAACAAAATGAAAAGGTAACCTCTGAAATAGGGCAAATATTTGCCAATCATATATTTGATCCAGGGTTAATATCTAATATTTATAAAGAACTCATAGGCCTTGGTAGAACCCAAATGGCAGCATAGGCAAATGCCTGTACTTGCTACCTCCCACAACCACATCAAAATTACAACTAAAATACAGAACAACCATCATCCAGCACCACCAGAAAGCTGGCTGAATGGAAGCCCTACAACTAGAGAAGTAAAGAAGAAAGCACACTGAGACTGGTAGGAGGTATGGAGGCGCAGAACGGGCTGGTCCGGCACAGGAGGGAGATTGCTTCTGTTGAGGCCGCCTGGAGGAGCAAGGGGCCCCATTCCCACACCAGACCCCCAGCCCAGGGCCCCAGAGGTGGGAAAATAAGTCCCTACAGGCAGTAAGAACTACGGGCTATAAAAACCAGTGCGGATAGGGGCTCAGTGACACAGAGGCTGCTGGAGACCCAGCTGCTCCTCTTAAAAGGCCAGCACTACGAACTTACAAGCTCCCACTTCCTTTGAGCTCCCTTGCTGGGCAAGGCTCTGGGGGGGACCCAGAAACATATGAGGAGAAACTGGACTGTCTGGCATTGAGGCAGGAACTCAGGGGTGGCTTTCTCCCAGACAGAGGTGGTCGCAGTTGTCATTGTTCCTGTGTTGGGCCCTAGTTGGTTGCAGGGCTGAGTGGCAGCCATTTCTGTTTGCTCAGCCCTGGTGATTCCCTGAGACCCCGCCCCACCCAATTTTCAACCCCGCCCAAGCTGTGTGCAGCAGCTTTTGCAAATGATGGGCCTGTCCTTTCTCAGGATAAAATCTGTCAAATGAGCTGCAGGTGGACTAGGGATCCTCAAACCTATCAATAAAAGGCCCAAGACCCAGCACCAGCACCAGCCTGCCTCGCTTCACAGCTGGGCCTCATCTGGGCACTTCCAAGCCCGATACAAAGAAGAGGAATCTGCAGATCTCTCTGTAGCTCCTGCTGGGTGGCCCCAGGCAGTGGCTAACTTTGCACCTCCCAGGAGACCCAAGAGCCAGTGTACCCTGTGGTCAGTGTGAGACCATACCAGATTACAACTCTTCACATCCATAAGTGACACACTCAAGGGACAGACTCAGTGAGCACCAAAGCCCCACTGAAGCAAGTCCTGCCCCATAAGGGTGTGTCCAGCACAGCAGTTCTCCCATTGTAGACAAAGCTGGTCCCCATAGCCAATTGGCCTGGCGGTCAATTCCTCCCAGTGACACCAACAGCAATCAAGGCTCAACTACAACAAGACTGTGCACACAGCCCATAAAGGGGTGCACCTAGAGTGTCCACCTTAGGTGAATGGGGAGGCTGAGCCACTGGGCCCTATAGGACACCTACTGCACAAGGCCACTCTATCAACTCAAGGAGACTTAGCCCCAATGTGGCACATACAGGAGAAAGCCAATCAATGATTCTCATCATTGATGTTTCTATTCCTCTCTCCCTCTCCCTTCCTCTCTGAAATCAATAAAAAATACATTTTAAAAAATAAGTCCTGGATGGAATAAAACACAAAAATGATTTAGGTCACTGTTCTGATGACATTACAAGGGGACTATGCTACTTCCATATTGTTGTTCTTTCTCCTTTATTGCACATTTCCAGGATACATTCTCAATGGCAGTAATGTGCAGTGGAAAAATGTGGAGCTGATTCTTCCCATGTGTTTCCTACTAAGACCAAGGAACTGTATTAGAAACTACATGTTCTTTCAGACTCTGTTTCTACTGGGTGTATTCTGAATACTATATTAGTCCAGTGGAGAGAGATATAAAGGGTTCCCATCACATTCCATTCAGTAAAAGTTTCACATCCTTTCCTTTTGCCTTTTCATCCAGATACATCCTTCATTGGAAGATTAAGAAATTAATCTAGCCTCAGCCTAACATCTGGTCTTAAACTCTGATACAATTTATTCAAAATGGAGTACCAGGTAATATTCAAGTCTCTTGGCATTCAGGGTTCTTGTTTTTATGGAGGTCAGTATATCAGAGACCATATTAATAACTTAAGCAGTGCTACAATCTGAGAAGATGTCTCTCTATCACAGGGCCATTCTGTGAGCCCTAAGAGAGAACTTAGCCAGGAAAACTCATCTAAGGTGAGTAGAAGTTAGTCAGGTGTAGGAAGAGGGTAGAGAGGGGTAAAGTTTTATTTTAAAGACATGATTATTGATTGGATGGATGTGTTAGAGGTGGTGAGAATAGTGGAAGAGTCTGAGGTGGCTGGAACAGCTGGATAGATGAAGGTATTTTTCACAGAGTTACTGACATCAGAGAAGGCACACATTTGCCAAGGCTAAATTTAGGTGTGAATATGTTGAGTGTCAGGTGTCTATGGGACCATAAGATAAAGATGTGCAGAAGGTCGCTGGATACTCAAGATTGTCATCAAGGAGAGAGACTGAGCTGAAGATGTGGATCTGGGAGTCATCAGTGGATGGCAGCACAGCATAGTGGTCCAAGATGATCTTGAATCTAGGCTCCAACATTTACTGCATCTGTTACTTTGTGTAGCATACTTAAGCTCTCTTAAGAACCTAAAGTGCCTCAGTTTTATTTTTTGTTCTTTTTCTTTCGAAGTGCCTCAGTTTTATAATCTCTATATATAAAAGCCTAAGCGACCAGATGACCAGTGGACCAGTCGCTATGATGCGCACTGACCACCAGGGGACAGACACTCAATGCAAGAGCTGCCTGCTCCCTGGTGGTCAGTGCTCTCCCACAGCCAACCTCCTGTGGCCCCACTTGGCCAGGCCAAGGGACCCCACCTGTGCACGAATTCATGCACCAGGCCTCTAGTCTAAAACATAAGGATAATGACAATCATTTGCAATAATCACATCAGCAGTGAACATTTAGTATAAAATAATGCTCCATTTTTTAAACTTTATTTTTGAAATTCTAACCACTGAGCAACACTGACCAGGGCCATTTTTTAGCCTTTAAATGACTGTTCAAGTGTTAGTTATCGTTAGTTTGCGAGCCACATGCGGCTCTTTGGCCCCTTGAGTGTGGCTCTTCCTAAGCCTTAGGAGTACCCTAATTAAGTTAATAACAATGTACATACCTATATAGTTTAAGTTTAAAAAATCTGGCTCTCAAAAGAAATTTCAATCGTCGTACTGTTGATATTTGGCTCTGTTGACTAATGAGTTTGCCAACCACGGCCCTAGGCAAAAGGGGAACGAATCCCTCTGTATGTGCTTGCATATGCATATAAGATACATTGAGTTTTTCAATGTGTGTATGTATTCTCATTAGAAACAGGTGTAAATAAATGAATACAAATTGCATTCTTTGATGTGTATGCTAAAAGAAATAACACCAGTCACAGAGAGATTTCTGCCTCCTTTAAGTCCTTCTACCCATCTCCTCCTCCTGCCTGGACACACCCTCCTCTCCCCCACAGCCCCACCCCCATCACCATAGGGATGGGGTTTATGACCCATTTCTCTATCACTCTACTGTTACATCATCTCTAGTGCCTCGGAAACTCTTATTTTGTCATCAAGTGTCCCAGTAAGCAGCTAAGTCTGGGGGAGGGCCCCCCAGTGATGCCATTATCCAGCTAGAGGTAGGGGATGGGGTGTTAGTTTCAGGGGTCTCAATCAGGGTTAGTGATTTATTTCACATGAAAAGAAAAAAATTCTAACCCGCTTGTAACACCAAGAAGCTGATCACCATTAAGCCCCTGAACAGTTGTTCTCTAGTCACCCCAGGCCAAAGGTAGGAAATTTGGGGCCCTGTTTATCTCATTTGTACTATCCCTGTAGGGAAACCTCTAGTCATTCGGAGAGTCCTGCTTTTTCTCAAGAATCACTTGCCGCATCCAGTCACTACTCCCTATAGGTTGGCTGCTGGAAGACTTGGCTTCTCTAAAATCTCAGGAGGATTCTGCTCTGAGCGGTCTAACTTGTCTTTTCCACGGGCCAACACTTTGAGACAGTGACCCAGAGAGAGAGAGAAAGAGGATCTCTTAAAAAGACCAGGTGAGAGTTAGTATCTCTATGCCTTATGTGAATGTATGTACTCTTTATTGCTAGCCATAAGTGCGGCTTTCTAAGTGAACAATTGTATTCCTCAGATGCCCTGCCTCCAATCTCAGATTTCTCATTTAAAACTCTGTGTGGAATTTTTTTTAATTTTTCTGGTTGTAGAAATGGAATCTTTAGACTTTCTATGGTTCTCAGGAACTAACTGAGTTTGTTAATCCTCACCTGAGGATATTTTCCATTGACCTTTAGAGAGTGGAAGGGAGGGGGGAAGACACAGAGAGAGAAACATCGATGTGAGAGAGACACATCAATTGGTTGCCTCCCACACGCACCCCAACTGGGGTCGGGGATCAAGCCTGCAATCGAGGTACGTGCCCTTGACCAGAATCGAACCCATAACCCTTCAGTCCACAGGCCGACCCTCTACCCACTGAGCCAAACCAGTTAGGATAGGAACTAAATGAGTTTGAATCAGTGTCAGAGATCATTCCTTGGCACAGTGCCACAAAATTCACCAACATCCCTAAAAATAGATTAATAACAATAATTTCAGTAAATAAATGTGTGTAGGCAAAATTCTAAAGATATTCCTGCAAATTCCCTTCCCCTAGCTATTCAACCAAATGCATGTCTAGGTACTACCGTTGAAAGTACTTTGCAGCTGTAATTCAGTTGGCCTTAAAATAGATTATCTTGGATTATCTGCGTGGGCCCAATGTAATAACATGAGCCCTTAAAAGCAGAAGAGGGAGGCCAGAAAAGTCAAAGAGATGCAGCAGAAGGGGAAGGCAGAGAGATTCAGAGTGTCACAGAGGGACTTGACCCACTGTTGCTGGAGAAAGCCACATGGAAAGCATGAGAAGGAATGCAGGCAGCCCCTCAGATAAAAAACCGGCCCTCAGCTGACATTCGGCAAGGAACCGTATCTGCTAACAACCTGAATGAGCCTGGAAGCAGGTTCTTTCTTAGAGCCTCCAGGAAGGCTTGATTTTGGCCTTGTAAGACTCTAAGCAGAGGACCCAGCCAACCCCCCTTGAACTTCTGACACACAAAAACTGTGAGATGGGAACTTAATGTTGTTTGAAGCCATGAAGTATGTGGTAAATTGGTCAGGCAGTGATGTAAAATGAGTTTAATATGGAAGCCTACATTTTCCATATTGAGGTCATTGAAAAACCTCACTGAAATATTTTGTGTTCACCATCCAAAGTCAAGTCTCCTTCCATCACCATATATTTGACACTCTTTACTACCCACCACCCGTATTTCCCTCTGGTAACCACCATACTATTGTCTGTATCAATGAGTTTTTGTTTGTTTGTTGCTTTCAGTTTTATATCCCACATATGAGTGAAATTATATGGTTCTTGACTTTTTCCATCTGACTTAGTTCGCTTAACATGATATTTTCAAGATCCTTTCTTCTTGTCGTGAATGGCAGTGTTTCATCTTTTCTTAGGGTTGAATAGTATTCCTTTGTCTACTGGCATATGTACCACATCTTCTTTATCCTATCATCTATGAGAGGATACTTCGGTTGTTTCCATCTCGTGGCCACTGTGAATAGTGCTGCAATGAACATAGGGATACATATATCTTTGCAAATATCTTCAAATTTTTCAAATAGATGCCCAGAAGATGGATCACTGGCTCATAAGTAACTCTAGTCTTAATTTTTTGACAACCCTTATACTGCTTTCCATAGTGTCTGTACCAGTTTACATTCCCACCAGCAGTGAATGAGGGTTCCTTTTTCTTCACAACCTCTCCAGCACTTGTTACTTGTCTTGTTGATAACAGCCACTCTAACAGGTATGAGGTAGCATGTTATTGTGGTTTTGATTTGCATTTCCCTAAGAGCTAGTGAAGTTGAGCATCTTTTTATGTCTATAGGAGAAGTGTTTGTTCAGGCTCTCTGCCCATTTTTTAAAAATTGGATTGTTTGTTTTTGCCTTTTTGTTTTGTTGATGGTTTGTTTTGCTCTGCAGAAGCTTTTTAGTTTGATATAGTCCCATTCATTTATATTTGCTTTTATTTCCCTTGCCTTTGAAATTAATAAAATCCTAAGACCAAGGTCCATAATTTTGGTACCTACATTTTCTTCTATTTTTTTTGTTTTTTTGTTTCAGGTCTTTTATTTAGGTTTTTGATTATATCTTTTTCCTCACCCACAGCCAACTTGTTCATCATCCTCTAACCAGACTCAAATTTTCTCCATTAGAATCTAATAGAGTGCTCAAAATAATTTTATCATTTTCATTTTCTAAGTTTTTCAGATTTCCCATTTAGGTTTCTCAATATGTTATTTGAAGAGATTTTCCAACATATTCTCTTGCCTCTCTCAGATAAACATTCATATCAATTAAAATTAATGATGGGATATGTCAGCCAGTAACACAGTGTTTATTTCTAGTAGTTTTCATAGTATCTATATATAAAAAAAGCCAGCAACAACTGGAACACCATAATGACTGGAATGACTGGTTGCTATGACACCCACTGCTGCTATCCAACCAGCCTGATCAGTCCCTCCCCCCAGCTGGCCCGCCCCTGATTAGCCTCTCCCACCCCATGGAGGGCAGGGTGGCTGGCCAACCCCCCACGGCCCTTTCCCCAGGCCGGCCCCACCCCCAATCAGCCAGCCCTGCCCCTGATTGCCCCTCCACCCCAATAGGGGGCAGGGCCGGCGGCCAACCTCCTGCAGCCCCTCTACCTGGCCAGCCCCACCCCCAATGGGCCCCTCAACTCCGATCAGGGGCAGGGCCAGCTGGCCAACCACCCATGGCCCCTCCCCCAGGCTACTGGCCCCCAATCGGCCCCCCCCCCCCGCCCCATTTGGGGCAGAGCCAGTCAGCCCATCACCCACAGCCCCTCCCCACAACTGGCCCTGCCCCCAATCACCACCCCACCCCAATCAAGGGCGGGGCCAGCCAGCCAATTGCCCATGGCCCCTCCCCCCACCTGGCTCAGCCTTGATCGAACTGATCGACCTGATCAGGGCTGGCCAGCTGGCCAACCTCCTGCCATCTTTTCCTCCTGACAGGCCTGACCCTGATCCATTGATTGGGGACAGGCTGGCCGGACCCCACCAGTGCACAAATTCATGCACTGAGCCTCTAGTGGTTTTATATTTGCTCAGGTTTCACTCCAGTACTTATACTGTCTTCCAAACAATCCTTTTTTTGTCTGTTTTTGGGGGGGTGTTTATCTTATGTTCTAAATAATTACATTTATGGTTAGAAAAAGAACTATAAATAATTGTATAAATGTGCTGAATGTAAAACTATATAGAGACATCACCTCAGTGGTGTAAATTATACATATACCCACAGCCACACATAAAGACAGAAAAAGGAGTGAAAGAAATATGTTTACTTAGGTGTCATTTATTTTTCCCTTTTCATAGTTTAATGACTCTTTAACTATTCTATTTCATAAGCACATACAATCTTTTAGACATTTTGTGATGCTCCAAATAGTTTACTTTCATAACAACCCTAAAATCACTCAATAAAAATAAAACATTTTACAAAACATGCATTCTAGCAAAACAAAGATATCAAGTGTAATAAGCAGAAACTACTTATAAGTATCTTTTTTTCTGAGCCAAAATTAGGCCTTAGTCCATTCAGGAAATTTAACATCAGCCTCCTTCATGTTCCCTCTGGTAAAATTGATGTGTTATTGCTGTGAATTTTTCAAACAGCTTGGTGATCAGGAAACCGGCCAAGCATTCCAATCTGCCTATTAGCCCCACCCCAGTAGTTGTCCTTCCTCTGTGGTATAGTTTTCTCAGTAATGTCAATATTATTACTTGAAATGTGATGGAAAGTTCACAGGCTTCAGAGCCAGGCTTACCATGATTTAAATCAATGTTCTGTCACTTACTAGCTCTATAACCTTAGTCCTGTCACTATGTTTTGTTGAGATTTGTTTTTATTCTCTGTACAAAGGGGTTAATAGTTATTATTATAATGTTAACATTTTTAAGACACAGTGATTGGAAATAAAATCCTTGTCATTACTCTTTTTGTTGTTGTCATTGTGCTAATAAAAATTACTTTCTGTAATGAACTCTTAGATCAATTCTTGTTGAAAGAAACTGGACTTAGATTTTTGATCTTCCCATATGTAATGCCTTCAATTCAATGATGAATTACCGGAGTCAGCAGTTATCTGACATTTCAGTGCAGTGCACAGCATGGTACAAATTCCTTGTTTGTTGGCCTGATGTGGAAGGAAAGCAGACCCACTAGAGTGCACTTTGTAATTTAGTGAAGCTGTTTGATAGAGGCTTTTTTCTTTATTCAGGGAGAATTTGCCATGTTTAACATTTAGATTTATTTGTTCTCAAAACTTCTCTTGGGTCACTGCATTATATATAATTTTTTATTAATCGTCACCTGAGGATATTTTTCTATTGATTTTTAGACAGAGTGGAAGGGAGGGGGAGAGACACACAGGGAGAAACATCGATGTGAGAGACACATCGATTAGTTGCCTCCCACACACGCCTTGACCAGGGCTGGAGATTGAGCCTGCAATCAAGGTACATGCCCTTGACCAGAATCAAACCTGGGACCCTTCAGTCCTCTGGGGACACTCTATCCACTGAGCCAAACCTACTAGGGCCACTGTGTGAATATTAATGACATTATTTGTGTGACTTAGGGCAAGCTGTATTGCCTCCCTTTGTTTTCTGTTTCCTGGTCTTTGAAATGAAAGGATTAGATCAGGCAGGTTGCTGTTTGCCAAAATTCTATAGATGGCACTAAGTGTTAAGAAAAAAATTAGAGAGATGTTAGATTGAATGACGTCAGGACTTCTGCTTTTAACAATGCCAATTGTTCCTTTTCTGTTTCTGCTCCAGCCCATAAAATAAGAACTTATTCTAACAGGCCTGCCCTCTCCAGAGAGTATGGGAGCAGCTGTGACCCTAAGCTCCTGTAACTGGACAGATAAGAGGGCCTTATCATTCTTTGGACCATTTTCTCAGGCTACGGACACAGCATCCACCTTGTAATTCTTCTTGATTGTTCTTTAACAGAAGGGAAGGATGAGATTGCAACAAAACATTCATATTTCATGGGGTAATAAGTCTCTTGTTAATATTTACAAGAGGTGGCTGGGAATTTGAAGCATTTATAAAGTAAACATGCGATTTGATGAGATGTCGTAGAGGAAGCTATAAAGGAATCCAGCTCCTGCTTCCTGTTTTAGTGTCCCTTTACATGCTGGACAAACCTAGGAAGTAACATCTGGCTTCTGTAGAAAGGAGTGGATGGTCTGACTAATAAGGATGATACCTCCTCTAGGGGAGAGAGCAGCATCTACTTAGTTGAGAACAACTGCCAGGGCTTGGGTCGGGGCAATTAGATGGATGGCGATTTCCTCCCTGTGTTCAGCAATTTGCACTGTGCTGTCATTGACTGTCTCCCCTCCAGCATCACTGAACCAGGGAAGTAGCAATACTAGTAATAAAGGCTGCCATTCACTGAGCACCTACTCTGCACTAGGCATGTATTTCATTCCAGCCACAGATATTTATCGAGATCACCTGTGTGCTCAGCAGTGTTCTAGGAGCTGGGGGTGCACCAGTGAACTAAGCAGACTCAAGTGTCCACCCTTGTTGTGTTTATATTATAGCTGTAGAAGAGAGCAATGAATATAAATAAATAAAATACTACAATGCAGTAGGAGCAATATATGCTATTGGAAGAATAGAGCAGGAAAGTGGGATTGGCAGTGCTGATCGATTTGTATACAGTTTTAAATGCCTCACTGAGAAGGTGACATTTGAGCAGATCTTAAAGATGGTGCGGGATCAAAGCACAAGGGTATCTGGAGGACTAGTGGGAACAGGCAGCACAAACATGTGAGGTGGGCGTGTGCCTGGAGTCTGTGCAAGAACATGCAAACAATCCTGTGCTAAGCATAGGGGATAGTAACTTAGTGGGGGAGATAGTTAACTATGCAAGCAATCACAACCAAATGGTAAATACTATCTCTGATATAGGGAATGACAATTAACAGGATCATGGAAAGCTGGCCATAAGAAGTACCATGTGAGTTGAGATCTGAAGCATGAGTAGGGTTTTGTCAGATGTGTATATGGGAGGGTGGTGGTAATAGGGAAGTTTCAAGAAAGATGGAACAGCATATGTGATGTCCTGGGAGTCCAAGATAACACAGACAGTTATTTTAAATCCGTTTCTACGGGAGTCAGATGTTACTTCCTAGGTTTGTCCGGAAAATTTGATCTGACCCACTCAGAGGGTTAAAGCCATAGCATACCATTGCAAATATGAAGGCTCATTTATCCAACCAAACTCTTACTCATGTGCCGGGAGCCGGTCCATACTTGCTGTTTCAAGGGACCTGGCATATATGGCATACTGTTCTTAATATGTTTGCTCACCTTCTTGGCACTATGTGTTTTAACCAAGGTCTCTGAGAAAGGTTGTTTCCCCAGGTAGGGATTTTCCCCTGAAGTTAGGGAGGGAATAAAACCTCTTAACTAAGTGCCAGGTGGGTAATTAATCACTTTAACTACGAACAATCATGCTTAAGCTACATAATCTTTACTCCCTGGAATGGAGAGAAGAAACGCCCTAACCTTTGAAATAGAGATTGATAGGATTGGAATCAACTGGTATAAATACAGATGTAAGAAGACAGAACCAGAAGAAGACAGAACCAGGAGGCACAGAACCTACACAGAACGTTCTCTAGAGACAGAAGAACTTCGCTGGAGAGAACATGGCAAAAGATCCTGGACAGAAACTGGCATCAGAACCTAGAGACAGAACCTAGCGAGAGAACATGGCAAAAGATCCTGGACTGAACCTGACTACAGAAATTGGCAAGAGAACTTGACTAGAACCTGGTGACTGAACCTGGCTGGAGAACCTGGTGACTGAACCTGGCTGGAGAACCTGGACAGAACCTGGCTGGAGAACCTAGCGAGGGAACGTGGCTGGAGAACCTGGAGAACCTAGCAAGAGAACATGGACGCAGAACCTGGCTGGAGATCCTAAAGCAGAACCTCTCTGGAGATCCAGACCAGAACTTGGCTGGAGATACAGACCAGAACTTCGCTGGAGATACAGACCAGAACTTGGCTGGAGATCCTGGCTAGAGATCCTGGCTAGGCTGCTGAACAACTGAACGCTGTCTCCGTGTCATTCCTTCCTCGCCAACTCCGTCCACACCTTTGGGGACCCCTGGACCTGCTGGGGTTGGACCCCGGCACTCATGGGCTTTGTTTCCCATTTTCCACTGTTGAAAAAAAAAGCTTGGGTAAATATCTTTGATCATAAATCACTTTATGCTTCTTCAGTTATTTCTTTAACATATTTAGAAGGAAAACTGTTAATATATTTAAAACCTCTATAATGGTGGGGTGGGCATAAATATCAAATGACATTTATTCTGGAAAGAAACTGTTCAAATGTGCAAGAATTAGGGAAATTTGAATATTGACTGGCTGTGTGATATTAAGGAGATATTATTTGTATAAAATCTAAAGCATAGCTTTTTTAAAAAAGGTACAAGTAACCTAAGTGTCCGTCAACAGATGGATCAAAAAAATTGGCACATACATACAACAGAATAACATTCAGCTTTAAAAAAGAAAAAACAATAAAAGGTCAAAAATTTATAAGGGACAGGCTCTGTGCTAATCAACATACACAACATGCCTGGGAATGGTGGCTCTTATTAGCCTAATTTGCAGAGAGCAATCAGATTCAGAGAGGTAGAGGGTCTTGCCAACAGCCTCTTCTTTCTCTGTTATAGTGTTCTCTTTTGTTCTTCCATGCATCAACCCATTCACCTGGCTGCTGAGTTCCCACCACCATGTCTCCATATCTAGGAATCTATCTACAATAATAAAAGCATAGTAGGCTAATTAGACTAGACAGCTGAACGACCTTCTGGACATCATTCTGACGTCCTTCCGGACGAAGCCATGGGGGCAAGGGCCAAGGCAGAAGCAGTTAGGGGTAATGAGGCAGGCAGGCAGAGGTGGTTAGGGGCAATCAGGCAGAAAGGGAGAGGCAATTAGGGGCAATCAGCAGGCAGGTGAGTGGTTTGGCCAATCAGGCAGGCAGGCAGAGGGGTTAGGGGTAATCAGGCAGGCAGGCAAGTGGTTAGGGGTGATCAGGCAGGCAGGCAAGTGGTTTGGGTGATCAGGCAGGCAGGTAGAGTGGTTAAGTGTGATCAGGCAGGCAGGTAAGTGGTTAGGGGTGATCAGGAAGGCAGGCAAGTGGTTTGGGTGATCAGGCAGGCATGGAGAGTGGTAAGGGGCATACAGGCAGGCAGGTAAGTGGTTTGGGCAATCAGGAAGGAATGTAGAGTGGTTAGATGTGATCAGGTAGGCAGGTGAGTGGTTTAGGGTGATCAGGCAGGCAGGCAGAGGGGTTAGGGGTGATCACGCAGGCAGGCAAGTGGTTAGAGCCAATCAGGCAGGTAGGCAAGCAGTTAAGAGTGATCAGGCAGGCAGGCAGAGTGGATAGGGGCAATCAGGCAGGCAGGCAGAGGGGTTAGGGCCGATCAGACAGGCAGGCAAGTGGTTTGGGTGATCAGGAAGGCAGGCAGAGGCGGTTAGGGGCAATCAAGGCAAGCAGTCAAATGGTTTGGGGCAATCAGGCAGGCAGGCAGAGTGGATAGGGGCAGTCAGGCAGGCAGGCAGAGGCGTTAGGGGTTATCAGGCAGGCAGGCAGAGTGGTTAGGGCAATCAGGCAGGCAGGCAAGCGGTTAGGGGTGATCAGGAAGGTAGGTAGAGTGGATAGGTGTGATCTGGTAGGCAGGTAAGTGGTTAGGGGCAATCAGGCAGGCAGGCAAGTTTTTTGGGTGATCAGGAAGGCAGGTAAGTAGTTAGGGGTGATCAGGCAGGCAGGCAGTTGAGTGGTTTGGGGCGATCAGGCAGGCAGGCAGGTGAGTAGTTAAGGGCGATCACGCAGGCAGGTAGAATGGTTAGGTGTGATCAGGAAGGAAGGCGAGCAGTTAGGGGCAATCAGGCAGGCAGTCAAGCGGTTAGGGGCGATCAGGCAAGCAGTCAGAATGTTTTGGGGAAATAAGGCAAGCAGTCAAGTTGTTTGGGGTGATCAAACAGGCAGGCGAGTGGTTAGGGGCAATCAGGCAGGTAGGCAGAGGTGGTTAGGGGGAATGAGACAAGCAGGTGAGTGGTTTGGGGTGATCAGGCAGGGAGGCAGGTGAGTAGTTAAGGGCGATCAGGCAGGCAGTTAGATTGGTTAGGTATGATCTAGCAGGCAGAGGTGGTTAGGGGCAATCAGGCAGGCAGGCAGAGGGGTTAGGTGTGATGAGGCAGGCAGGCAAGTGGTTTGGGGCAATCAGGCAGACAGGTGAGCGGTTTGGGCCATCAGGAAGGCAGGTAGAGTGGTTTGGTGTGATCAGGCAGGCAGGTGAATGGTTAGGGGCGATCAAGCAGGCAGGCAGAGTGGATAGGGGCAATCAGGCAGGCAGGCAAGTGGTTAGGTGTAATCAAGCAGGCAGATGAGTGGTTAGGGGCAATCAGGCAGGCAGGCAGAGCGGTTAGGTGTGATTAGGCAGGCAGGCAGAGTGGTCAGGGGTGATCAGGCAGGCAAGCAAGTGGTTAGGGGCGATCAGGCAGGCAGGCAGGCGAGTGGTTAGGAGCCAATGGTCACGATTGCAAGAGGAATGTCTGACTGCAGGTTTAGACCCGATCTTGCAGGGATGCCTGCGGGACCGGGCCTAAACTGGCAATCAGACATCCCCTGAGGGGTCCCGAATTGCGAGAGGTTGTAGGCCGGGCTGAGGGACCCCCCACCATGCACAAATTTCATGCATCAGACATCTAGTCCTATATAATAAGAGAGGAATATGCTAATTATCTGTTATGCCATAACGTCGGGACGAATCTACAAGAGGTGGAGAGCTACAGGAGGGTGGGGCAGCAGGCAGAGAGCTACAGGAGGGTGGGGCAGTGGGGGGGAGAACTACAAGAGGGTGGGACAGTAGGTGCAGAGCTACAGAAGGGCGTGGCAGTGAGCTATGAGCAGTGGAGAACTACCAGCGGCAGTGGGTGGGTGGCCAGCTGAGGCAAGTGGAAGCGAGTTACTCGTGCATGGATTAGTGAGCAGGGCTACTAGTCCTATCTAATAAAAGAGAAACATGGTAATTAGCCGTACGACCGCTACCATTCCCATTGGCTAATCAGGGCGATATGCAAATTAACTGCCAGCCAAGATGGCGGTTAACCGCCAACAAAGATGGCGGTTAATTTGCATACTAGCAATGATGGGAGGCGAAAGGGGAAGGACTGAAGAATGGTGATCGGCAACCCAGGCGGCAGCCAAGAGCTGGGGGATGGGCAAAGGCCACCTTTCCCTACCCCCCAGTCGGTGATCGCCATTGGAAAGTGGGGTTGCCTGCTTGGCCTGTGGCTGGCGATCACCATGGCGATAGGGGGGCGGGAGGGCCGGGGTGCAGGCCAGGTGGCAACCGCGGACCCCCACCATGGCGATTGGAGGGCAGGAGGGCCAGGGCGCAGGCCAGGAGGCAACCTGGGTCCCGCCATGGCAATCGGAGGGCGGGAAGGTCAAGGCGCAGGCCAGGGGCCACCCCGGACCCCCACCATGGAGAGGGCGCAGGCCAGGTGGCAACCTCGGACCCCCCGGGGGCGGGGTTGAAGTTTGGCCTGCATCCCGTCATCGCCATGGCGATCTGAGGGCAGGAGGGCCGGGGCGCAGGCCAGGAGGCAACCTGGGTCCTCGCCAGGGTGATCCATGGTGATCAGAGGGCGGGAGGGCCGGTTCGCAGGGTAGGTAGCAACCCTGGACTCCAGGAAACTTTCTTAAAGGTTCTCTTACAGCAGTTGGCGAGGGACATCGGAGAGCCCCGGGGGGCCCTGGTGCCAGCAAAACTGAGACCTGGGGCGGCTCTCCCCAGGAAGGTCCAGGGAACAGCCACTGCAGCCCGCCCCCACCCCAGCGCAAGGAAGGGCACGCTGGGCCCGAGGACCCACCCCCTCCCAGAGGCCCCTCGCTCGCTCGCTCATGCAGCCCTGGTCACGTCACCGGAGCAGCTACAAGGCACATAAAGCACCAGGGACGGCCGCTTGCCCCCACCCGCATTTGCAAAGACAAGGCCGGAGGGTGTGAGGGCCGCTCGCATCTCCTTCTCCCTCCTTTTGCTCCTCCTCTGGCTGCTCAGCTCGCCCAGCTTCTTATCCAGGCTCCTCTGTAGCAGGGCCCTCTTGGCGGGGTCCAGGGACCCGTCCTTGGTCCCACTGCCGGCGTACAGCACTCCCTCCCAGCTGATTCTCTGCCGGGCGTGGGAGCGGGCCCTCTCCCCACAGCCATGGGTCTCGGGCAGGCAGTGGCTGAGGCAGTAGCGGTGGCTGCCGTGTGGGCAGAGCTGGCCCAGAGTCACGATGCTGGCCCGGCACTTGAGGAGGCCACAGGTGTTATCAGCCTTCATGGCGGCCGAGACCAGGGCGTCGAAGTCCTCTGTGGAGGGCAGACCCAGGGCCGGGGTCCTTTTGCATCTTTCTTCTTTTTCTTTTATGGCAACTTCCGCAGCCCCGACTGGCGGCCCTGGGCCCTCCTTGGCTCGCTGCTGCTGCCTGCCCCTCTCCCTCTGCAGTCGCTCCCAGTGCACAGCCCTCAGGTCCAGGCTGCTTGGCTCTCGCCTGGGGGCTCCGTCTGCACGGGGCTGGAGGGCTCGGGATGGAGAGGGGCTTTGCTGTCAGTCCCTACCGGGACAGGTGGGACTGGTGGAGCCGATTTTTTTTTTGGCCGTGTGCACATAGATTTAATTCTTAAATAATTTATACTCCTCTGAAACAAATAAAACTCTGTGGCCCCGTGATCGCCATGGTGATCGGAGGGCGGGAGGGCCTGGGCGCAGGCCAGGCGGCACCCGGGCACCCCAACACCTGACATGCAAAGGTCGGGGATGAAATGACTTTTCCCAACCACATCTGCAAATATCCTGGGGAAGGCATCACTGAAGAGTTCACCACAACTCTCTTACTTGGCAAGGAAGAAAAAAGTTGGCAATGGAAACAATCCCTTACATCAAAGTTAAGGTCCCTCTGGGTAAAAAAGAATATTTCCAACGTAAAGGAGGGAGCGGGCAAAAATAATAGGTTCTCATGACTTCCACTGAAGATTGAGCATATGACAGAGTCAAAACGAACATACAAATTAAAACAGACAGTGGACATTCAAATGACCTGAGTCAACTGTCACTGTTTGTCCCAATAGCAGCAATGCTTATGTGATAATATAGTTTAACAGACATACAAAACAAGTCACATGATAAGATAGGTTCAGCTTCTAAAGTAAAATGAATATGTTCTTTTAAAATTCTAATGTCCTTTCCTCTGACTATAATTCTTAATTTTCCAATCAGAAAATTACCCCAGGTGATCCAGTAACATGTAGAACTCCAGTAACTTAACTTATTTTAAAAAACAAACATCCCAACCATTTTTAAAATATTTAAATTGATATTTTAGGGTTAAAATTATAGAAGATATTCAGATCCAATTATATTTTCTGAATATTTTTAAATATATATATATATATATATATATATATATATATATATATATATATATATATAATACATTTTACCAAGGAACTCTGAATTAGTACCTTTCCCTCTAACTTTCTTCAAATTGAGAGAATCTATGGAGTTCCCTATACTGCACAAGTTTTAATGAAAGAAAATAAGACTTTCTAGTATCAAATACATGTTTTCTTATTTACAAACTGTCGAGTAGGACTCCCTCCACATTCTGTGTGGAGTAGGGTTCGGTATCTGAAAGAGGAGCCGCACAACAAATGAGAGGAAAAGACACGAGATAATTTTGCAATATTGGGGGACCAGGCGGGCAAGTCCCAAAGGACTTCCACCACGGCTCAGGCTGCTCCAATCTTTTATTGATCTGGAGTAGCCCTTAGGGTAAGGAGGTTTCAATGACACACAGATCAGCAGACAATTTCCAGGAATAGACAAAGTGTCTGATTAGCTCATCAATAGATTTCCAGGAGTAGGCAGAGTATCTGATTAACAATAATCAACAAGGATCTACATAAGTATCTAAGGAATTAAGGGAACTAAGGTGGGGATGCTTCAACTATTATTACCTAAATTAACTGGGTGGTGCACAGTTCTGACCTTTGCTAGAACTTCAAAGATTACTAGCTTTTGGGGGGTCTCTGTCTAAACTCAGCTAGTGAAGACAATGAATGGACTCCGGCACAAACATATACACTCTTCTCTCTCTCTTTCTCTCTCTCTCTCTCTCTCTCTCTCTCTCTTTAAAATATATTCTTACTGATTCAGAGAGGAAGGGAGAGGGAGAGAGATAGAAACATCAATGATGAAAGAGAATCATTGATCGGCTGCCTCCTACACACCCCGTACTGGGGATCAGGCCAAAACCTGGGCATGTGGCCTGACCAGGAATCAAACTGTGAGTTCCTGGTTCATAGGTCGATCCTAAACCACTGAGTCACACTGGCCGGGCTCAATTCTTATTTATAAATTCATTCCAAGGACATATACAGCTTGAAAAGCTTTGGAAGCAGTTTCAAAAAAATCTAGCTTTTAAGTAACAAGAAAACAGTTATAGAAGAAACTTTAAATTAAAAGAAAAAACTTGTTTTAATTTATTCAAGAGTGTGAACATCCTCCATGAAAATGTGTGCCTTGACTGTGGATGGCTGCGTGGCCTTATCACACCTTAGGAATTCAAATGCTTTTTACAATGAAAAGAGAGTTTCATCTCATTTCTCTCCCAGGGTAGATGTCTGTCAACAGAAGGTGGACATCAATAAAAGGAGGGGCTTGCACAATCAATCCAGAAAGTCAGCAATCTATGAATAATCCAGAACCCAGTATTTATCTCCTCTGCCACACACCCTCCCTCCCAGCCAGTGAGCAAGATAATTACCCTCAAGTCAAGCTAAGTGCCCCCCAGTCACAGTGGCCCAATGCTGACATACAAAGCATACAAATAATTCTCTCTGGCATAAAAGTGACAACTTTCTTGGAAGAAAAGCAGATACTGTAAATTTCTCAGTCTTCCTGAAACACTTTTTAAAGTAATTTTTACTTCTTTAGAAAAATGCATACATGGCAAACCATCTGTAATAAAAGGCCCATTCTATAAAATTTTACCTGGTCCTACTCATATCTGCAATCATAACCATATTTACAGACAAATATATCTATACTAATAAAAGAATAATATGCTAGTTAGACTGGGAGACCGTCCAGGAGACCTTCCAGATGTTCTTCTGGACAAAGCCATGGTGGCAGGCCAAGGTAGAGGCGGTTAGAGGCCAAGAGGGGAGGCAGTTGTGGGTGATCAAGCTGGTGGGGGGTGGGGCCATTGGGGGTAAGCAGACCAGCAGGGGGGGGCAGTTGGGGGCAAGCAGGCCATCAGTGGGGATCAGTTGGAGGTGATCAGGACAGCGGGGGGGGGGCAGTTTGGAGTGAGCAGGCCAGCAGGGGGACAGTTGGGGATGAGCAGGCCAGTGGGGATGGAAGGTAGGGGCGAGCAGGCCAGCAGGGGGGGCAGTTTGGGGTGATCAGGCTGGCGGGGGGGGCATTTGGGAGCAAGCAGGCCAGCAGTGGGGGGGAGGGCAGTTGGGGCGAACAGGCCAGCAGGCAGAGTGGTTAGAGGCAATCAGGCAGGCAGGCAGGCAGGTGAGCGGTTAGGAGCCAGCAGTCCCGGATTACGAGAGGGATGTCCGACTACTGGTTTAGGCCCAATCCCTGTAAACTGGCAGGACATTTTTCGAGGGGTCCCAAATTGGAGAGGATGCAGGCCAGGCTGAGGAACACACCCTCCCCCGTGCACGAATTTTGTGCACTGGGCCTCTAGCATATATATATAAAAGCCTAAGTGACCATTAGGCTGAACAACTGGTTGACCAATCACTATGACACACAGTGACCACCAGGGACAGATGCTCAATGCAGGAGCTGCCCCCTGGTGGTCAGTGGTCTCCCTCAGCAAGTGTACCCCTCAGCTGACCGACCCATTTTGGGAACTCACTAGCCGGGCAGCAGCCACTCACTCCCTCAGTAGTCCTACAGGTCCAATCTCCAGAGAACTGGTCTGGCATGGCCGGACCGGCACCTCTGGCACAATCCCAACAGTGCCACCAGCCTCTTGGAAGTCGGCCTTGGGCATTGCAGCCGCTTCCTCTCTAGACGCTCCACAAGGAAGAAATTATATAAAAGTGCCTGCCAGGTGGCTCCTGACAACTGGCATGAATGTCAGCGGGCAGATGTGGATCCGTGGATCCTGGGCCAGCAAGGGCAACCCAACAGCCAGCCCTGAGGGCCTATTAAGTCCCGGCCCCTTCCCCATCCCCCTTGGGATGGGCGCCACCAGACGCAGGTCTCACAGCTGGTGATGGTGCATGCAGTGCAAGCCTCTCCTGATCAGGAGAGACTGGGCGCAAGCCTGGGGTAGGCACAGTGGGGCCCGGATGAGTGCGAGCAGCAGGCAGGAGCAGAAGGCGGTGTTGGACTGCAGGTTTTGGCCGATCCCTGCAGGCTACCCAGAAGGACCCCACCCAAGCACGAATTCATGCACCGGGCCTCTAGTTATAAATATATAACCCCTTATATTGTAGGGATCAGTTGAAAATTCATGCTCAGTTCTGCCTCAAGAGAGATTGCAAATGCAACTACTTACTTGACGGAGAATGTTTCAGGCTATGTAAGATGATCTGTGCCTTCGTTGCTGCTCTTACCATGAAATTCAATGTCCCCCTACCTCGTGACCCAACTATCACTCCCCCTCCATTCTCAACCCAATTTCACTCCCACATTCACAATTTGCATTGACATTGGCTTTGGTGTAATATAGAACACATGAATTCCAGTGCTGGCCCTGGCCCTTAAGTCATTCTGTTATTAAGCCTCAGTTTCCTCATCTGCAAAATGACAGCCTTACCTACTTTGAAGGTTTTGGGATAGAATTAATGAGCAATGGATGTAAAGCATCTAACTCACTATACCTAATCTAAAAGTATCCCTAAATAAATAAATGGTGACTGTTATCTGTCACATATCTCTGTATCACCTGGCACTGGGGAGGTCATGCAACACGCACTCAGTAAATATATTTTAGATTGGATTAGAGAGAAATGTTGTCAAAGGTTGGAAGGATAAAACGTGAGAAATCACATACAAAACTGGATCTGTGACCAATAACTTACTCTTTAGGTTCCTTTCTCTCCTTTAAAGTTTTTTACTTGTCTTATAAAGAGGGGCATGAGTTGGTGCAGGAAACCCAAGGTAGTGGGCAAATTAAGCACATATTTATTTCTAGGAATCTCAGGAGTTTTTTCCCATCTGGGGAGAGGGACTGTAGCTGAGGAAAATAGGTGTCATGTGGAGTTAAGAACACTCACTTTCATTGTTTCTGTTCTTCTTCTTCAAACAAGTGGCAGTGTAAATATGTCATTGTGCTTAACATCTTACCTCCTAGGATCAGGGATAAATTTCTTTATAGGCCCTGAGAATCTCAAGGTCTCTGTTGGGAGAGGGCTGCCTCATATTACATTACGCAAAGTTGATGGAGAGAATGAGGTTTCTTTTTTTAAAGTTCAAGAGCAGGCTTGCCCTGGTTGGTGTTGCTCAGTCGGTTGAGCATCATGCCACGCCACCAGGAGGTTGCAGGTTCTATTCACTTGTCAGGGCATATGCCCTGGTTGCAAGCTTGATCCCCAGTAGGGGACGTGTAGGAGGCAGCCAATCAATGTTCCACTCTCACATCAATGTTTCTCTCTTTCTCCCTCTTCCTTCCCCCCTCTCTAAAAATCAATAAAAAATATTTTAAAAAAGAGAACAGGTTTTTTTGTGAGGTGGTGCTTCAACATATATCAGTATTTGTACATTTAAAACTATGTTTATACATAACAATATGTATACTTTTAAAATTTGCTAAGAGGGTAGGTCTTATATTAAGTATTCTTATTACACACAAAAATAATCAATGCAATTCACTGAACTAACAGAATAAAGGAGAAACCAAGTGATCATTTCAACTGGGGGTGAAGGGAGAGAAAGAGAAAGAAACTGTGATCTCTACTCTCCACTTGAAGAAATGTGATCCTGCAGTTTCTTGCGCCATGTGTAATCCAGTAGGGAGGAAATTGGCTTAAAGCCATTATTCCAAAATTCTAGACTAGACTGTTTTCTTATGTTGTATCCATCAAAAGAAATGACCAAATAATGCCCTAGCCAGTTTGGCTCAGTGGATAGAGTGTCGGCCTGTGGACTGAAGGGTCCTGAGTTCAATTCCGGTCAAGGGCACATGCTCAGGTTGCTGGTTTGATCCAGTCGATCAATGATTCTCTCTTGTCATTGATGTTTCAGTCTCTCTCTCCCTTTCCCTTCCTCTCTGAAATCAATTTTAAAAAATTAAAAAAGAAATGTCCCAACAAATAAATTTGAAATAAAGATTTCAGTTGCTTAATTTATCAGGGACTCTTTCTGAATGTGTGTCTATGTGTTTGTTAGTAGGTATTCTCTGAGTGATATATGACAAGGCATGTTTTAAATATACTCTGAGTTTCTAATATATGTACTTTTTTAGAGGATGGAAGAAGAGCAGCAATGGAAAAGTTCAAGGGTACCTCAGAAGAAAAAGGGAAAGAAGTTAGTGGAATGCCCCAGATGGAGACATGTCAAGTCCATGGCACCTTATCAGACTGACAGAAAAGCAAAAACCTCTTCTTCACGTGACCCAGATCAGAACAGATTCAAATGTGAATGCTACTACTGCCTGAGGTATGTGGGCACCACCTCTGGCATCTCCACTGGGAGCAAAGCAACAACCTCTCATTCTTCCTGTTGTGATAAGCTAATACAGGAACTCAACAACTTAAAGCTCAACTCTGAGAACACCCAACCCCCCGCTCTCTGACAAAAACAGAGAGCAGGAAAGGGTTGAGAAGAGACAAAAACAGAGCAAAAACGCAAAAGGATGTTTCAGAGGTTCTTACACGAATGGGCAGATTAAATCTAAGACTTTCACCTTCAGGCAAAGGAAGATCAAAAGAGATGGGGTCATGAGTGCCAACATTGCCAACCCCTCAGGGGGAATACTTTTGGGAACAGAGAAGGAATAACAGCATCCAGCCCATGCCAAACACTCTTATCAGCTGGCGAGTCAATCCAGCTCCAGAAACATAGCAATCTTTCCTTTAGGAATTTTAAGACCACATTGGGGCATGCTGGGAGCAATTCCTCCATGGCAAGAGCAACTAGATAGTAATGGTTCCATACTCTCCACAATACTCTTCCCTTGGTGCAAGACGTCATTTTTCCTTGTTGGATTTCGGCTTTTCTACCCTTACCTTGTCACCAATGAATTATAAAGCATATGCGTAGTATTTCTGGCTCGTTTTTTAAAAAATACTTTTCATTACATTTTGTTGATTGAATCCCAGAAGAAGCCCTAGGTCTGATGGGGTGTGTGTGTGTGTGTGTGTGTGTGTGTGTGTGTGCGTTCTGCTTTTTTTTTTTAATTTAAAAAAATCATTATAGCCTTAGCCGGTTTGGCTCACTGGATAGAGCGTCAGCCTGGGGACAGAAGAGTCCCGGGTTTGATTCCGGCCAAGGGCATGTACCTTGGTTGCAGGCACATTCCCAGTAGGGGATGTGCAGGAGGCAGCTGAGCGATGCTTCTCTCTCATCAATGTTTCTAACTCTCTATCGCTCTCCCTTCCTCTCTGTAAAAAATCAATAAAATATATATAAAAAAATCATTATAGATGCACGGGGAAGTTGCAAAGATACTGCAGGTAGGTCTTATGTACCCTTCACCCCATCTCTCTCAAGATATTTACTGTTCATATATCCCCCAAGGTAATTATATCTTGCATAACTGGCATACCATATCAAAATCAGGAAATTGGCATCGGCACAAAGCATGTGTATGATTCTATGTGATTTTGTCATATGTGTACCTTTGTGTAACCACCACTACAATCAAGAGGCAAAACTCTGTCCTAGCTGGTTTGGTTCAGTGGATAGAGCGTCGGCCTGCAGACTGAAGGGTCCCGGGTTCAATTCTGGTCAAGGGCACATGCCTGGGTTGCAGGCTTGGTCCCCAGTAGGGGGTGTGCAGGAGGCAGCCTATTGATGATTCTCACCATTGATGTTTTTATCTGTCTCTCCCTCTCCCTTCCTCTCTGAAATCAATAAAAATGTATTTTTTTTTAAAAGAGGCAAAACTCTATCATCACCACAAAAATCTTCCTGTGCCACTTCTTTGTAGTCACACCTACAGCCTTCCCTAGTACCATCCCTAAGCTTGGGCAACCACTAAACTGCTCTCCATCTTTATAACTGTTTTATTTTCAGATTGTTACATATAAAGGAATGCAAAAGAGGGGGAAGCAGGAGGCGGAGGTGGGTAAAAGGTGGGAAATGGGAGGAAGCCTGCAATAATGTCAACATTAAAAGTTTTTAATAAAAAACAGAATCATGCAGTATGTGACCTTTTGGGGTTAGATTTTTTTCACTCAGCATAGCTCTTGAGGTCCATATAAATTGTTGTATGTATCAAAAGTTCATTTTGTTTTATTGCTGAGTAGTATTTCATGATATGGATGTATCACAGTTTCTTTAGCCATATATATGTTGGTGAACATTTCAATTTCCAGATTTTAGCTATTACAAATAAAGCTGCTATGAACAGTGGTATACAAGTTTTTGTGTGGATATAAGTTTTCATTTATCTGGGATAAAGATTCAGGAGTATAATTGTTGGGTCATATGTCCAGTGTAGGTTTAGTTTTTTTAAAAAATATATTTTTATTGATTTCAGAGAGGAAGGGAGAGGGAGAGATAGAAACATCAATGATGAGAGGGAATCATTGATTGGCTGCCTTCTGCACATTGGACTGAGCCTGCAACCCAGGCCTGTGCCCTTGACCAGAATCGAACCTGGAACCCTTTTGCCTGCAGGCCGATGCTCTATTCATTGAGCCAAACCAGCTAGGGCTTAGTTGTTGGTGGTGGTGGGTTTTTTTTAAAGAAACTGCCCAACTAATTTCCAGAGTGACTTCCTATTCATGTACCCACCATCAGTGTATGAGACATTCAGTTTCTCTGAATCCTATCCTGCATTTGTTATTTTTATTAATTTTTTTAAATTTGGCTGTTATAATACTTGCATACCCATAAAGCAGCACTATGTTAATTTGCATTTCCCTAGATATTGAATATATTTTCATGTGTTTGTTAGCCACCCATATGTCCTCTTCTGTGAAATGTCTTTGTGTCTTTTTCCCATTTTCTAACGGATACAGTCGTATTTTCACTATTTGGAGAGTCCTTTATATATTCTAGATATGGGTCCGTTGTCAGATATGTGCTTTGCAAATGCTTTCTCACAGCCTGGACCTTGTCTTTTCATCCTCTCAACAGGGACTATATCATTTCATTTCTTTTGTGAATCGTGATTTTGTTGCCTTGTCTTACCATGTGACAGAGGACTGAGCCTAAATCCTAGCACCGTTATCTAAGGGTATCGCTAAACCACACACGGACCGAATGACCACAGGTATATCCAGAGAAACGTTTACTTACTGTGTGGAGATGTATGCGCAGTAACACAAGCAAAGAACTTAAGAAAACAGGGGTGAATGTATTTAATTTATGGAAGTGAGCAAATTCCTTGTATGCATGACACAAAACCAGAATCACAGTAGGAAGTGATTCGTCCAAGTATACGTGTAAACATGGTATTAACGTATGTTTCTGTCACGGCCACGTTTTTGAGACACATTCTCCATTAAGGTTACACTTGGCCTGTCTGTTCACAAAGTTTCTGAAAGCAAAAGAATGATTGGGGGTAGGGAAAAATCACACTTCGAGCCCGCTTTCCTGTCTACTGCTGATCTGGTGGTTTCGACGCTCTGCGGCCTTACCAGGAAAACCTCAACTCCAATCTCAGGAGCCCAAGTCAGAGCGCATGCCCCTAGCTGCACATGCTCATACCTGCGCATGCGCATTTCAGACCATGCACATTGCCGCACGCGCCCATAGCTGCGCATGCGCTCTTCAGACCATGCCCATTGCTGCGCAACACTAAGCCCATTGTTGCGTATGCGCCTTGGTGTCCGAGTTCTGAGAGGAGAACTGCGTGAGAAGCGACCAAGAGGCAACCGAGAGGCGTCCGTGTTCCTGCCATTTTGATTCTTTCTCGCTGGTTGACATCATCTGGTAGGTGCACAGAGCAGCCCTCCGGGACTTTGACTGTGGGAGAGTGTGAGGGGAAGGCCCGCGGGCTACGGTGGGGTGGGGCTGCGGGTTCCGTGGCCTCCTAGGAGGAAGGGCCTCGAGGTCGGCGCCTTTCTCCTCTCAGCCATCATGGCGGCCGTGGGCCTCGAAGCCCTGGCGTGACCCGGACTAGGAGGGTGCTGGGCCTGCGAGGGCAGGGGCCAGGTAAAGGGTTTGGGGGACATTATTCCAGGTGTCTGGGTCCTGGAATTCACCTGGAATGGCCCACAGAACAGAACCCACAGCCCTCCGCGGGGCCCTGGGCGAGTGGGGGGGGGGGGGCGGTCAAGGAAGGGCCTAGGAACGGGGTGCTGCGGGACTGCCCTGCGAGGCCCTGGGCCTGCGCCCCGAGATGTGTAGGCACCAAGCAGGGGCCGCGGGAGCAGCGGGCACAGCCCCGTGTATCGCTTGTAGTCACCGCTGCCTCCCGGTCATGCGGGGGGGGGGGCGGGGGGGGGGGGGGGGCGGGCGGTCAAGGAAGGGCCTGGGAACGGGGTGCTGAGGGACTGCCCTGCGAGGCCCTGGGCCTGCGCCCCGAGATGTGTAGGCACCAAGCAGGGGCCGCGGGAGCAGCGGGCAGAGCCCCGTGTATCGCTTGTAGTCACCGCTGCCTCCTGGTCATGCGGGGGGGCGGGGGGCGGGGGGGGGGACGGAGGGCGGGGGGAGGGGCGGGCGGTCAAGGAAGGGCCTGGGAACGGGGTGCTGCGGGACTGCCCTGCGAGGCCCTGGGCCTGCGCCCCGAGATGTGTAGGCACCAAGCAGGGGCCGCGGGAGCAGCAGGCAGAGCCCCGTGTATCGCTTGTAGTCACCGCTGCCTCCTGGTCATGCGAAGGCAGCACAGGCCGCACGCGCAGCCCGAGCCTTCCCGGCTGATGCAGCTGAACTTACGGGGGAAGGGGCCTCCTCGCTGGGCGTGTGGCAGGAGCAGTAGTCACTCCAGCGGGCTTTCAAGCAGCATTTTCCCACGTGTCTCCGTAAACGGGAAGCCGGGTGTCGTCTTTCTCACCTGCCCGAGGTGATAACGCCGCCAGCATGGCCACGACATAGTGGCTTGGCCAGCCCCTGTATTTGGTATAACCGCAAAGCCTGTGCACTTTCACTTACTTACGCTGGGTCTTCCTTTTTAAAGTGTTTTCAAACTTAAACTAAACTGTAAGTTTTAAAAATAATAATTTTTGGCTCTTTAATTTTTTCCGTTCATCTATAAGGTATCCCAAAAACTGTAGGCAGACTTTAACAGCTAATAGCTGTTAAATGTAAATGACATGTAGTTTAATAAACACTGCCTTTGTAGTTGATCAAAGTGTGTGTATACATTTGTGGGTACACCCTGTATATATCTGTTTCTGTGCAAGCCCATGCTGTTTAGATTGCTGTGGCTTTGCAGTATGATATCAGACAGGATGATGCCTCCAATTTTATTCTTAAAATTGCTGTGGCTATTCGGAGTCTGTTGTGGTTCCATATAATTCTGTGAAATATTTGTTCTAGAAATGCACCATTGGTATTCTAATAGATTGCTTTGGGTAGTATGGACATTTTAATGATGTTAATTCTTCCTACCCAGGAACATGGTTTCATTTACATGTGGAATCTAATGAACGTGAACAAACAAATAAAATAGAAACAGACTCAGACACAGAAAGCAGACTGACAGCTGTTAGAGGGGAGGGTGTAGGTGGGCTGGTTGAAAAAGGTGAATGGATTAAACAAAAAACCTCATGGACACAGACAGCTGTATGGTTATTACAAGAGGGAAAAGGGGGCGGGAGAGGTGGAGAGGGTAAAGGGTGATAAATGTGACAAAAGGAGACTGCAATTTGCATGATAAAGACACATTACAACATAGAGGTGATGAATTATAGAATTGTTTAAATGAAGCCTATATGTAATTCTATTAACAAATGTCACCCCAATTATTTCAATAAAATTTTAATAATGACTTGGGAACACAAAAATAGAAATAAAAATGGAATTTCAAGTATAAAAACAAATAAATTAAAAAATGAAAGAAAACATTTAGCCACGGAGGTGGTCTAGTTATCCTCTTAAGTACATTTTCCTAATCAAAATGTTCTACTCTCAGTGTGAAATGAGTCGGCATACAACACCCAGGCTCGATTGGAGTTCAATACTGGTGGAAGATGAAGAATCAGACCAGCCAGTTGCAGCCGTGGTTGTGAGTGCTTTGATATTTGAACTGTCTATGACCAGAAATGTATTTTTCTGTAAGTTTTGTTGAATGCCTCTAGGTACAGTGTTAAAAGTTTCCGTGCTGATAAGGGAGTAACATTGGCCCAGGAGGAGTCCTTAGGAAGGAAACCTTGATCCAGGAGGTTTCCACTCTGGTATTGCCGGTGGAAATATCCCCTATGACTCCGTTCTCATGCTTATTAACACGGACTGCCCACACCCATCCCAGGAGAGTTTAAAAGAGCTTCAGAAGTCCTGTGGGCAGCTCCTCTCCAAGGAACCAGGCAGAGGGAAGAGAAACAATATTAAGAATATATATATCATGTCTATAAAATGCCTTCATTCTTATTCATGATTATGTGTATATGTGTGTATATTATGTATATTTTTATGATTGTCATGTATTAACAACAAACTTTTCATTTTCTCACACACACACACACACGCACCCCCCTTCCCCCTAGGACCAGGAGCCCAGGGATGAGCAACCTCAACAAGAGGAGCCACCCACTGAGAGTCAGGATATTGCACCTGATGAAGAGCACGCAGATGCAGGAGCACCTGAGGTTCAAGGTGAAGGGAAAGGAAAGAAGACTGTGGGGAGCTGGGAATCTGTCTGTCTATCATGTATTGTGACAAACCATAGCTTTGGGAAAGAAAGCATAAAAAAGCTGAGCAGCCCGCTGGCATGGCTCGGTGACTGGGCAGCAACCTATGAACCAGGAGGTCAGGATAGATTCTGGTCAGGGCATATGTCCAAGTTGCGGGTTTGATCCCCAGTGTGGGGCATGCATAATGCAGCCAATCGATGATTCTCTCTCATCATTGATGTTTCTATCTCTCTCCCTCTCCTTTCCTCTCTGAAGTCAATAAAAATATATTTAAGAAAAAAAGCAATGCAAACATTTCCTGGAAATTGGTTGAAAATTTTAAGGTTGTATCATTTACAGCTGTGCACTCTTTCACTATGAGTTTTCCCTCTATCTTCAGAATTTATGTTGTGTTCTTGAAAGTACAATCCTTGCTAAACCAGAGCAAACTGTATAGTTTTAACTACAAAAATGTGTGTTTGTTTTCTATTTTAATTAGTTCATCTTAAAACGTTTTGAGTGGCCTTCTCAGTTATTACATCACAAGTGTAAGCAATGTTTATCAGCATGGGCAGAGGGCCACGTCAGCCCATCATAGAACACCTGAAACCAAGCCTATTTGTACAGGGATGGTAGCCCCATTTTATAAGTGAGAAAACTGAGCCTGAGCACTTGACTCATTGAGAAGTAGATCATACTGTCTTCCACAGTGGCTGCACCAGTCTGCATTCCCATCAGCAGTGCATGAGGGTTCCGTTTTCTCCACATCCTCTCCAGCACTTGTTGTTTGTTGATTTGTTGATGTTAGCCCTTCTAACAGGTGTCAGATGGTACCTCATTGTTGTTTTGATTTGCATTTCTCAGATAATTAGTGACTTTGAGCATGTTTTCATATGTCTCTTGGCTTTCTCAATGTCCTCTTTTGAAAAGTGTCTATTAAGGTCCTTTGCCCATTTTTTTAATTATTTTTTAAAATTGTTTTATTGCTTAAAGTATTACAAAGGGTATTACATATGTCTCCCTTTTCCCCCTGCCCTTTACAATCCCCTGGCCTCCCCTACCCGCCAGTGTCTTATGTCCATTGGTTATGCTTTTATGCATGCATATAAGTCCTTCGGTTGATCTCTTACCCTCCCCCCCCACTCTGCCCCCCTACTCTCCCCGGCCTTCCCGCTTCAGTTTGACAATCTGTTTGAAGCAGCTCTGCCTCTGTATCTATTTTTGTTCATAAGTTTATAATGGTCTTTATTATCCATGAATGAGTGAGATCATGTGGTATTTTTCCTTCATTGACTGGCTTATTTCACTTAGCATAATGCTCTCCAGTTCCATCCATGCCGTTGCAAATGGTAAGAGTTCCTTCTTTTTTACAGCAGCATAGTATTCCATCGTGTAGATGTACCACAGTTTTCTAATCCATTCATCTACTGATGGGCACTTAGGCTGTTTCCAGATCAGCTATGGTGAATTGTGCTGCTATGAACATATCGGTGCATATATCCTTTCTGATTGGTGTTTCTGGTTTCTTGGGATATATTCCTAGAAGTGGGATCACAGGGTCAAACGGGAGTTCCATTTTTAGTTTTTTGAGGAAACTCCATACTGTCTTCCACAGTGGCTGCACCAGTCTGCATTCCCACCAGCAGTGCACAAGTGTTCCTTTTTCTCCACATCCTTTCCAGCACTTGTCGTTTGTTGATTTGCTGATGATAGCCATTCTGACAGGTGTGAGATGGTACCTCATTCTTGTTTTGATTTGCATCTCTCAGATGATTAGTGACTTTGAGCATGTTTTCATATGTCTCTTGGCTTTCTGAATGTCCTCTTTTGAAAGGTGTCTATTTAGACCCTTTGCCCATTTTTTGATTGGATTGTTTATCTTCCTTTTGTTAAGTTGTATGAGTTCCCTATAAATGTTGGAGATTAAACCCTTATCAGTGATAACATTGGCAAATATGTTCTCCCATGCAGTGGGCTTTCTTGTTGTTTTGTTGATGGTTTCTTTTGCTGTGCAGAAGCTCTTTATTTTGATGTAGTCCCATTTGTTCATTTTCTCTTTAGTTTCAAGTGCCCTATGAGCTGTATCAGTGAAGAAATTGCTTCGGCATATGTCAGATTTTGTTGCCTTTGGATTCCTCTAGTATTTTTATGGTTTCTCGTCTTACATTTAAGTCCTTTATCCATTTTGAGTTTATTTTTGTGTATGGTGTAAGTTGGTGGTCTAGTTTCATTTTTTTGCATGTATCTGTCCAATTTTCCCAACACCATTTCTTGAAGAGACTGTCTTGACTCCATTGTATGTTCTTGACTCCTTTGTCAAATATTAATTGAGCATATTGGTTCGGGTCGATTTCTGGGCTCTCTATACTATTCCATTGATCTATATGTCTGTTCTTGTGCCAGTACCAGGCAGTTTTGAGAACAGAGTGGCTTTGTAATACAGCTTGATATCTGGTATTGAGATCCCACCTACTTTGTTTTTCTTTCTCAGGATCGCTGCAGCTATTCGGGGTCTTTTTTTATTCCACATGAATTTTTGGAGAGTTCGTTCTAGATCTGTGAAATATGAAATTGGTATTTTAATGGGAAGTGCGTTGAATTTATAGATTGCTTTGTGTAGTATGGACATTTTAATGATGTTGATTCTACCAATCCAAGAACATGGTATGTTCTTCCATCTGTTTATGTCTTCCTCTATCTCTTTTTTCATCATCCTGTAGTTTTCTGTTAGAGGTCTTTTACCTCTTTAGTTAAGTTTATTCCTAGGTATCTTAATTTTTTTGGTGCGATAGTAAATGGGATTGCTTTTTTAGTCTCTCTTTCTGTAAGTTCATTATTGGTGTATAGAAATGCCATAGATTTCTTGGCATTAATTTTGTATCCTGCTACATTGCCAAATTCATTTATTAAGTCTAATAGTTTTTTGATGGAGTCTTTAGGGTTTTTTGTGTATAGTATCATGTCATCTGCGAATAAGGACAGTTTTGCTTTTTCTTTTCCAATTTGGATGCCTTTTATTTCTTCTTCTTGTCGAATTGCAATGGCTAGTACTTCCACTACTATGTCGAACAGGAGTGGTGAGAGTGGGCATCCCTGTCTTGTTCCTGTTCTTAGGGGAAATGATTTTAGTTTTTGTCCATTGAGTATGATGTTGGCTGTGGGTTTGTCATATAAGGCTTTTATTATGTTGAGGTATGATCCTTCTATTCCCACCTTGCTGAGAGTTTTAATCAGAAATGGGTATTGGCATATAAGCATAACCAATGGACATAAGACATTGGGGGATAGGGGAGGCTAGGGGACTGTCTAGGGCGGGGGGATAAAATGGACACATATGTAATACCCTTTGTAATACTTTAAGCAATAAATAAAAAAAGAGAAAATTAAAAAAAGAAAAAAAGAAATGGGTATTGGATTTTGTCAAATGCTTTTTCTGCATCAATTGATATGACCATGTGTTTTTTTTTTCTTTCAATTTGTTTATGTGATGTATCATGTTTATTGATTTGTGGATATTGTACCATCCTTGCATCCCCGTATGGAGTTTCCTCAAAAAGTTAAAAATGGAACTCCAATTTGACCCAGTGATCCCACTGCTAGGAATATATCCCAAGAAATCAGAAACACCAATCAGAAAGGACATATGCACCCTTATGTTCATAGCAGCACAATTCACCATAGCTAAGATCTGGAAACAGCCTAAGTGCCCATCAGCAGATGAATGGATTAAAAAATGAAATGCTAATGTTGGTATATTTAAAATAGTTTTTCTTGAAATATTAATTTTTATTGCATCTCTCAGACAATTAGTGATTTTGAGTATGTTTTCATATATCTCTTTGCCTTCTGTATGTCCACTTTCGAAAAGTATCTATCTAGGTCCGTTGCCCATTTTTTGATTGGATTGATTATCATTAAAATTTCCACAATACCCAAAGCAATCGATAGATTCAATGCAATACCCATTAAAATGCCAACGGCATATTTCAAAGATCTAGAACAAACTCTCCAAAAATTCATCTGGAATTTAAAAAAGACCCCGAATAGCCACAGCAATCCTGAGAAAGAAGAACAAAGTTGGAGGAATCACAATACCAGATATCAAGCTATATTACCAAGCCACAGTTCTCAGAACTGCCTGGTACTGGCACAAGAACAGACATAGAGACCAATGGAAGAGAACAGAAAACCCAGAAATCAACCCAAGCCATTATGCTCAATTAATATTTGACAAAGGAGGCAAGAGCATATAATGGAGTCAAAACAGTCTCTTTAATCAATAGTGCTGGGAAATTTAGACAAATACGTGCAAAAAAATGAAACTAGATCACCAACTCACACCATACACAAACACCAACTCAAAATGGCTAAAGGACTTGAATGTAAGATGGGAAACAATAAAAATCCTACAAGACTCCATAGGCAGCAAAATAGCGACATATGTCACAGTAATGTCTTTACAGACATAGCTCCTAGGGCAATGGAGACTAAGGAGAAAATAAATGGAACTACATAAAAATAAAAAGCTTCTGCACAGCAAAAACAAAACAAAACCATCAACAAAACCAGAAGAAAGCCCACTGCATGGGAGAACATATTTGCCAATGATATTTCTGATAAGGGCTTAATCTCCAGAATTTACAGGGAACTCATACAACTTAACAAAAGGAAGATAAATAATCCAATCAAAAAATGCTAGAAGCTTTTTGGTGACTGCTTCAATTTCCTCCTTAGTTATTGGTCTGTTGAGATTTTTTTATTCTTGATTGAGTTTTGGAAGGTCATATTTTTGTAGGAATATGTTCATTTCCTCTAGGTTGTTTAGTTCATTGGAGTAGAGTTCTTCATAGTATTTTTTTTACAATCTTTTGTATTTCTGTGGGGTCTGATGTTACTTCACCTCTTTCATTTCTGATTTTGTTTATTTGGGTCCTCTCTCTTTGTTCCTTGGTGAGCCGGGCTAGAGGTTCATCAATCTTGTTTATCCTTTCAACGAACCAGCTCTTGGTTTCATTAATCTTTTGTATTGTTGTTTTTTGTCTCTTTCATTTATTTCTGCTCTGATCTTTATTATCTCCTTCCTTCTGCTCACTTTGGGCTTTTCTTGTTGGTCTCTTTCTAATTTTTTAAGTTGTAGAGTTAGATTATTACCAGTTTTTCTTGTTTTTGTTTTTGAGGTAGACCTGTAATGCTGTTTATTTCCCTCTCAGGACTGCTTTCACTGTGTCCCATAGATTTTGGATTGGTGTATTTTCATTCGCATTCGTTTGCAGGATGTTTTTAATTTCTTCTTTGATCTCTTGGGTAACCCAATCATTGTTTAATAGCATGCTATTCAGCCTCCAAGTGTTTGGATTTTTTTATTGTTTTTATTGTAGTTGACTTCTAGTATTATGCCATTGTGGTCTGAGAATATGCTTGATATGATTTCAGTCTCCTTGAATTTGGAGAGACTTTGCCTGTTACCCAATATGTGGTCTATCTTTGAAAATGTCCCATGTGCACTTGAGAAGAATGTATATTCTGTAGCTTTAGGGTGAAATGTTCTGAAGATGTCAATTAAGTCCATCTGATCTAGTGAGACATTTAGGATTGCTGTTTCTTTGCTGATTTTTGTCTAGAGGATTTATCCAGTGATGTCAGTGGGTTATTAAAGTCCCCTACTATGATTGTATTGCTGTTGATCTCTCCCTTGATATCTTTCAAGAGTTTTTTTATGTATTTGGGTGCTCCTGCATTGGGTGTATATATGTTTACCAGAGTTATATCCTCTTCTTGTATCGATCACTTTAGTATTATGAAGTGGCCTTCCTTATCTCTTGTTATGGCCTTCACTCTGAGGTCTATTTTGTCTGATATAAATATTGCTCCCACAGCTTTTTTTCATTTTCATTTGCTGAAAGATATTTTTCCATTTCTTCACTTTCTGTCTGTGTGAGTCTCTTGTTCTGAGGTGGGTCTCTTGTAGACAGCATATATATGGGTCATGTTTTCTTATCCATTCAGCTACTCCATGTCTTTTGATTGGAGCATTTAGGCCATTTACATTTAAAGTTATAATTGTTAGGTACTTGTTTGTAGCCATTTTTTTGTGTGTGTCTGTGTTCCTTCCCCCCCCCCCCTTTTTTTTTTTTTTTTTTTTTTTACAACAGTAGCATTTCTTGCATTGCTGGCTTGGTAGTCATAAACTCCCTTAGGCTTTTTTTGCCTGTGAATCTCCTCATTTCCCCTTCAATTTTGAATGATAGCCTTGCTAGATAGAGTATTCTTCAATTTAGTCCCTTGCTTTGCATCACTTTGTATACTTCCTTCCATTTCTTTCTGGCCTGATATGTTTCGGTTGAGAAATCATTTGATAACCTAATGGGAGATCCCTTGTAGGTAACTTTCTGTCTCTCACAGCCTTTAAGATTCTCTCTTTGTCCTGAACGTTTGCCATTATAATTACGATGTGTCTTGCTGTGGGTCTTTGTGGGTTCATATTGTTTGGGACTCTCTGTGCTTGTGTGACTTTTTTGTTCCCCAAATCAGGGAAGTTTTCTGACATTATTTCTTCAAATAGTTTTTCTAACCCTTGTTCTTTTTCTTGTCATTCTGGTACCCTTATATGTATGTTGCTTCTTTCATGTACTCCAAAAGCTCACTCAGGCTCTCCTCCTGTCTTGTGATTTTTTTCTCCAATTGCAGTTCAGATTGGGTGTGTTTTGCTTCCCTGTCTTCTAATTTGCTAATTCAGTCCTCTGCTTCTCCTAGTCTACTCTTGAAAGCTCTCATAGTCTTTTTTATTGTTGCTATGTCACTCTTTATTTCCTCCTGTTTCTTGCATAGGTTGTTGATTTTCTCATCTATCTGGTTTATGGATTGTATGACAGTTGTTCTGAATTCTTTTTCTGACATATTGCATGCCTCGTTTCAGTTCCTTTTCTGCAATTCCTGCTTTTCTTTCCTTTGGGGGTTATTCTACTGTCTCCCCATTTTTGCTCTCACCAAAGGGATCTAGATGTCGAGTCGTGCGGGCCTGTACCTGCAGCAGTGAGCTTGGTGGCAGGTCGCGCGGTCGGTCGTGGGCGGCGGCTGCTCCTCAGGTGGTCAGGGGCAGCGACTGCTCGGGCAGTCTCTGGGCAACTGCTCCTCGTGTGGTCTCAGAGCGGTGGCTGCTCGCACAGTCATGAGCAGTGGCTGCTCCTCACGAGGTCGCAGGTGGTGGCTGCTCTTCCAGGCGGGTGGGGGGAGTTGTGAGGCGGCTGCTGCTCGTGTGGTCACGTGCAGTAGCTGTTCCTCTGGTGGTTGCGGGCAGTTGCTGCTGCATAAGGCTCTTCTGTTCACACGCACATTTGGGGAGCCTGGGGCTATTAAAATTTTTTAATGTTCACATTATTGCAGGTGTCCAACCCCCCCCCACCCCTTCCCACTCCCAGATCTCCTTCCCTTGGCCTTCACCAACCTATTGATCATGTCCATGGGGTATGCATATATGTTCTTTAATCCCTTCATCTTTTGTATTTACTTTTTAAATTCTATTGTGTTTATTTTCATTCTGATCTTTCTGATTTCCTTCTTTCTGACCTCGGGCTTTCTTTTTCTAGTTCCTTTAGATGTGATGTTAAGTTGTTTACTTGAGATTATATAATTATATTTTAATTGTAATAAAAATCCTATCCATAATGTACACTTCAGATTTCATTGATGGCTGGTGCTCTCTACACATATTAGTACATTATGGTCATATATAGGAAATGTACATGTCTTGTGGTTGATCTTCACATTGTCATTTACAACAAGTTTCATAGTACAGAAAAACAAGGATGTGAAGTCCATCTTTCTATCACTCATATCACACCAGATTACAGTCTTTTTTCATATAAAAAACAGAATAAATTAATATTAACATTTCCTAATTTATATGTCATGTTTACTGCTGAAATTGATAACTTTCTTTCTAAGGAGCTGACCTTGAAGCTGATGTTCAAGAACTGGAGAAACCAGTGACTGGGGTTGAGGGTGGAGATGATCCTGAAATCATTGGGTATGCTTGTGCAAATCCAGAGCCCATTGAAATGCCAGAAACAGGTATTTTACTCATTAAGAATGCAATTTATGTGTTTTCAGATTTTCATAATATCATACCTTTAATAGCCAGAGATAACATATTGTTACATGACTAGACTTCACAGGTAATGATACTTTGAACAGTAGCTCAGACTCCAAATGAATGATTGCCTGACTTATAGATAATCAGGTACAGAAACACACTGGTTCAAAGCCAAATTGAATTCTAATATTTGAAAACATTTTCTTTTGAATATAAGTAGTTTAAACAACAGGTAATTTTGAATTCTCTTATGATTTCTGCAGTTACAAATACATAATACATTTGTAATCAATATTGGCTGTATGAAATATATTGAAGTAGATTGTAGTACCATCTCTAATATAATTTGTAAAATGGGAGAGTTCTTATTTTTATTAAATTAAATCTTTATAGTTGAAAACTATTACATTTGTACCCTATCTTCCCCTATTGACCCCTTCTAGGCCACCCCCACCCCAGGCCTTCACCACCCTATTGTCTCTGTCCATGGATTATGCATATATACATAAAAGTTCTTTGGTTGATCACTTCCTGCCCACCCATCATCCCCCACCTTCCCTCTGAGATTCCCCAGTCTGTTCTATGCTTCTATGTCTCTGGGCCCATTTTGTTCATCAGTTTATTTTGTTCATTAGGTTCCACATATGAGTGAGATCATATGACACTTGTCTTTCTCTGACTGGCTTATTTCGCTTACCATAATTCAGCTTTTTTATCCACTTCTGATGGGCACTTGGGCTGTTTCCAGATCTTAGCTATTGTAAATTGTGCTGCTATGAACATAGGGGTGCATATACTCTTTTTGATTGGTGTTTCGGGTTTCTTATGATATATTCCTAGAAGTGGGATCACTGGGTCAAATGGCAGTCCAATATTTAATTTTTTGAGGAAAAAACATGCTGTTTTCCATAATGGCTGTACCAGTCTGCATTCCCACTTGTCATTCTCTTTTCTCCACATCCTCATCAGTACTTATCATTTGTTGATTTGTTGATGATAGCCATTCTGACAGGTGTGAGGTGATATCTCATTGTCATTTTAATTTGCATCTCTCTGATGATCAGTGACTTTGAGCATTTTTTCAAATGTCTCTTAGGCATCTGTAGGTCCACTTTGGAGAAGTATCTATTTAGGTCCTTTGCTCATTTTTTTATTAGATTGTTTGTCTTTCTTTTGTTAAGTTGTATAAGGTCTTTATACATTTTGGATATTAATCCTTTATCAGATGTATCATTGCCAAATATGTTCTCCCATGCATTGGGCTCTCTTTTCATTTTGTTGATGGTTTCTTGTGCTGTGCAGAAGCTTTTTATTTTGATATAATCCCATTTGTTTATTTTCACCTTAGTTTCCTTTGCCCTGGGACAGTGGTCGACAAACTGCGGCTCGCGAGCCACATGCGGCTCTTTGGCCCCTTGAGTGTGGCTCTTCCACAAAATACCGACTTCTGTGCATGGGCCACAAAGTTTCAATCGCACTGTAAGGGCGCGCCCGCACGTGATACCTTGTGGAAGAGCCACACTCAAGGGGCCAAAGAGCCGCATGTGGCTCGCAAGCCGCAGTTTGCTGACCACTGCCCTAGGAGATGTAAAAATATTGTAAACATATTGCAGCAAGAGATGTCTGAGATTTTGATGCCTATGGTTTCTTCTAGGATTTTCATGGTTTCACAACTTACATTTAAGTCTTTTATCCATTTTGAGTTTATTCTTGTGTATGGTATAAGTTGGTGGTCTAGTTTCATTTTATTTTTTTCATATATCTGCCCAATTTTCCCAGCACCATTTATTGAAGAGACTGTGTTGACTCCATTGTAGGTTCTTGCCTTCTTTGTCCAATATTAATGGGTGTAATGACTTGGGTTGATTTCTGGAGATTCTGTTCTGTTCCATTGAGCTATCCACCTGTTCTTGTGCCAGTACCAGGCTGCTTTGATTATGGTGGCTTCGTAGTCTATCTTGATGTCTGTTATTGTGATTCCTCCAACTTCCTTCTTTCTCAGGATTGTAGTGGCTATTCAGAGTTTTGGCGGGGGGGTTTGTTTCATATAAATTTTTGGAGTATTGGTCCCAGATCTATGGAACTAATAGGGACTGCATTTAATCTGTAAATTGCTTTAGGTAGTGTAGAGAGTCCTTAATTGCAGAACCAATATTTACTCTTACATAAATAGTGAATTCAATCGAATATATTAAATTCATTTTCAATGCTAATTCTTTAATTCTCTAGTTGTGTTTGAAAGAATACAGTGATATTCTGGTTTATAACTTGTCATGAATTATCTTCTTTAGTCAAATATTAACATCTGAACTGAAATCTCATAGCTACTAAAATAATGAGTAAATACTCCACTGATGTTTCTTTTTCTATATGGAGTTGTGGATACCTATTTTTAGATTCTGTCAAATTTTGAATTCTTCTGGCTCTTAGAAACAATTGCATTTTTATTCCCTTTCCCAATGAAGCATCAGGTGATTGAATTATAGAGTGTCGAGAAATAGTCTAGTTTTTAGTTTCTCTGATCAGGTAGAGAGGGTGCAGGCTATCATCGATGCTCAGGGCAGGTGTGAGTAAGACACCTATGCTAAGCATGCTCACTGTCACCACTGTCAGATTTAATGAGTTAATGTCCCTTATAAAAATAGGAGCACTGGGATATAATCTTTTGTAATCATATCCAATGTGGCATATTTACTGCTCAAATTGATATTTTTTAATAATTTGCAGAGAAAATGGAAGAGAGAAACATCGATGTGAGAGAAACACCTCGATTAGTTGCCTCCTGCACGTGCCCTGACCAGGGCCTGTAAAGTTTTTAGAAAGCAATGACTTTTAGAAGCAACATTTTTTTTATTTGTCTAGATATCTTTCTCATTCTCCCATTCTTCCTTCCCCTCTCCATAACTCTCCGTCTCTCCATTACCCATTACTTCTTCTTTACGTGTGTGTGTGTGTGTGTGTGTGTGTGTGTGTGTGTTTTCTTTGTTGTTCTATTTCTGCCTTGCTGTAGGTCATTCTATAAATGAGCTTCACATTTTGGTGTAAAAAAAAATGATGATACTGACTTAAAATTAGTGTGGTTATAGAAGCGATTATACACATTGAAACTCATACAGTGTGAGAAAGGCATTACTTAAAATTACACTAGGAATACACATGGAATTGGGGACACATGGTTACCCTATTTAAACAATCACACAAGGGCTAAAGGAACCCAAGAATCATTATTGCTTTTCTGCACCATAAGGAAGAAACAAAGGCAGTATGGGCCTTTCTATGTACTTCACATAGGCAGGAACAAATGTGACAGTTCTGTTTTAGCTATCTTATATTCAGAATAGTATTTCAAATCGAATCATTTCTGCTAAATTTCTTTCCTTAAGGTTTTCTGTTGGATGGTGTTCAGATTTTTCAAAAAAGTTTACACATTCTTTGTTTACTATTTAAAACCACCTTTTAATAGGTTCATTTCATTTCCTGTGCTCTGAGCTGGAACAGTCTTTTAGTTTCTGAGTACCATTAGAAAGAGTGGTGTGTTTAATCAATATTGGTAAAATAGATGCTTGGAAGTCTATTTTATAAAACCTAAACTTTGTCCTTTGTGTCCCTTTAATGTCACCTAAATCTAATGAGACTAAGGAATGTTCCCAACAGTTATGTTTCTCTTGCAGGGGAAGGAAAATCAGCCATTTAAAGGAAGATGATCTGAAGACACACAGATTATTCTTATGTTGGATACTTCACTGTTAAAATTCTCTCAATAAAGTTTTACAGCATTATCCAAGGAATCTTGCAAATCTTTTGTGAAGCATATTCGCAAGTACTATTGAAAATTATATTTTCTTTTTAATTTATTTTTTATTTATTTTACTTATTTATTTTTTATTTTATTGCTTAAAGTATTACAAAGAGTATTACATATGTCTCCTTTTTTCCCCCGCCCTTGACAATCACCTGGCCTCCCCACAGTGTCTTATGTCCATTGGTTATGCTTATATGCATGCATACAAGTCCTTCGGTTGATCTCTTACCACGCCCCCTCCTGCCCCCCAACCCTCCCTGGCCTTCCCGCTGCAGTCATTTTCTGACGTTTTATACTCCAATTGAGCTTTCATATGCAGACACATTTGTACATTGGTATTCTTTCCAGCAATCTTGCTACATATGCTTATTATTTCTAAAAGGTTATTTCTAGATAGCTTCTAAGTTTCATTATGCACAATCCAATCATTTTTTAATGCTGACAAATTTTTTCTTTGCTGTTTTAAATATTATGCTATTTTGGCCCTAGCCAGTGGGTAGTGCATCGGCCTGCGGACCGAAGGGTCCCAGGTTTGATTTTGGTCAAGGGCACCGTACCTTGGTTGCAGGCTTCTCCCCAGCTGGGCCCTGGTCAGGGCTTGTGCAGGAGGCAACCAATCGATGTGTTTCTCTCACATCGATATTTCTCTCTGTCTTTCCATCACTCTTCCACTCTATCTAAAAATGAACTGAAAAATATCCTCGGGTGAGGATTTTTTAAAAATGTATACTATCTTGGCTGGTTTAGCTCAGTGGTCAGAGTGTTGGTACGTGGATTTATGGGTCTTGGAATCGATTACCCATCCAGGGTACTTACCAGATTGTAGATTCTATCCCCTGTCCCAGTCGGGTCCCATGAGGCAGGCAGTCAATCACTGTCTCTCTCTCAATTGATGTCTCTCTCTACCCCCGTTTCCCACCCTTCTACACTGTCTAAAAAACAATAGAAGGAATATCCTCCAGTGAGGATTTTTAAAAATACGCCTTTGTTTCCTTTTCTCAATTTACCACTGACCCCACCCAGTACAATGCTAATAGAATCGGGATTAGTTTGTCAAAGCTGTTTTATTCGTTATAGGAAATGGAAAAATTTTAACATTTCACCATGTTCACTGTGAAGTAAAGGAAGTTCCATTCCAATCCTAATCCGGTAAGAATTTTAATCTTGAGTGTATGTTAACCTCCATCAGACACTTGTGTATTTGTTGAACTGGTCATAGGATTTTTCCTTCCATTAATCTATTAATATGGTGAGTTATATAGATAACATTATAAGTTTTATTTTTTTATACTTTATTGTTTTTTTACAGAGAGGAAGGGAGAGGGAGAGAGAGTTAGAAACATTGATCAGCTGCCTCCTGCATACCTCCTACTGGGGATGTGCCCACAACCAAGGTCCATGCCCTTGACTGGAATCAAACCTGGGACCTTTCAGTCTGCAGGCCGACGCTCTATCCACTGAGCCAAACCGGTTTGGGCAACATAAGTTTTAAAAAATCTTGTATTTCTTGGAGGGAGAGGGGTTAGTCATATATTATTCTTCTGAATAAACTACGTCCGAATACTTTGTTCAGGATGTTTACGAAGGACCTCATGAACAGCATTAGGCCATTTTATTTCATGTACTCTCTTCCTTGGACTTTGGTACAAAGGTACACTAGCTTCTTTAAATGAACTGTATGTAAAAACTCTTATTCTGTTCTCTGGAATGCAAGTGTCCTCAAGGCTGGGAACAGTGTAGCAATAGGCTTTCCCATGATCAGCTCTATCTGGGTGGAATCTCATTTTTTAGTATCAGAGCCTACTTACAGGTCAGGGACAGAGGGGATGCTTCAGGTGCCCATTACTTCAGACTTTGTGAGATGCTCATCTTCCCTGTAAGATAGCTCTAATGATGCTATCACTTGAAAGCTACCTACTCCTGGTTGTATGCTGATATCGATCTTGCCAAGCATGTCAAACTTACCACTGGTGGGCCGCATGCCTTGTTTATTTTTGTACACCCAGTAAGGTAAAAGTCATGGCTCTATTACCTTGCCTGGATAATTTCTATCTCCTACATGGTAATCAATGACCTGACCACATCCTCAGCTATGTATTTACAACAATAACTTCATTTATTGAGATCTTTCATAACAGGAATAATAAGTCACATTTAGAGAGTGTATACTACCCATCACCACTTCTCTGAACTGGGTTCCATACATGTATCACCTAATTTAATCCTCACAATTAAGGTGGAACAGAGTGTACACAAAATTTGTCATTGAATCCCATTCAAAACAGATTTAGGGATTCAAGTTCTAAGTTAGAAATCCTTGTTTCTCAATATAAAAACTTCTAAAAGTTGTATACAGGAAAGCGGATGTTGTACATGATGACTGTAGTGATAGGCTGTAACATGATCTTTGTCTAGCAAGTTGTTGGTCTGATGATGGGAAAGTAGAGTACAGGATGCAGTACTGCTGCACAGCAAGTGATAGAGGACTGAGCCTAAATCCTAGCACCGTTATCTAAGGGTATCGCTAAACCACACACGGACCGAATGACCACAGGTATATCCAGAGAAACGTTTACTTACTGTGTGGAGATGTATGCGCAGTAACACAAGCAAAGAACTTAAGAAAACAGGGGTGAATGTATTTAATTTATGGAAGTGAGCAAATTCCTTGTATGCATGACACAAAACCAGAATCACAGTAGGAAGTGATTCGTCCAAGTATACGTGTAAACATGGTATTAACGTATGTTTCTGTCACGGCCACGTTTTTGAGACACATTCTCCATTAAGGTTACACTTGGCCTGTCTGTTCACAAAGTTTCTGAAAGCAAAAGAATGATTGGGGGTAGGGAAAAATCACACTTCGAGCCCGCTTTCCTGTCTACTGCTGATCTGGTGGTTTCGACGCTCTGCGGCCTTACCAGGAAAACCTCAACTCCAATCTCAGGAGCCCAAGTCAGAGCGCATGCCCCTAGCTGCACATGCTCATACCTGCGCATGCGCATTTCAGACCATGCACATTGCCGCACGCGCCCATAGCTGCGCATGCGCTCTTCAGACCATGCCCATTGCTGCGCAACACTAAGCCCATTGTTGCGTATGCGCCTTGGTGTTCTGAGAGGAGAACTGCGCGAGAAGCGACCGAGAGGCGTCCGTGTTCCTGCCATTTTGATTCTTTCTCGCTGGTTGACATCATCTGGTAGGTGCACAGAGCAGCCCTCCGGGACTTTGACTGTGGGAGAGTGTGAGGGGAAGGCCCACGGGCTACGGTGGGGTGGGGCTGCGGGTTCCGTGGCCTCCTAGGAGGAAGGGCCTCGAGGTCGGCGCCTTTCTCCTCTCAGCCATCATGGCGGCCGTGGGCCTCGAAGCCCTGGCGTGACCCGGACTAGGAGGGTGCTGGGCCTGCGAGGGCAGGGGCCAGGTAAAGGGTTTGGGGGACATTATTCCAGGTGTCTGGGTCCTGGAATTCACCTGGAATGGCCCACAGAACAGAACCCACAGCCCTCCGCGGGGCCCTGGGCGAGTGGGGGGGGGCGGTCAAGGAAGGGCCTAGGAACGGGGTGCTGCGGGACTGCCCTGCGAGGCCCTGGGCCTGCGCCCCGAGATGTGTAGGCACCAAAGCAGGGGCCGCGGGAGAAGCGGGCACAGCCCCGTGTATCGCAAAGACTTGAGAAAACAGAGACATTAAGTCAAGAAATGAGCCTTTCTGTACTTTCCCACAAAACTTTATTGCTGGGGCAGAAGGTGCCCAGTAAATAGGAGTATGACAAAATCAGTAGTTACTCAAGTTCCTTCATTCATGAGTTCAGTTGTGAAACCAGACTTCATCAAAAAAGTTCTGTTTTTCACCACATGCCTAAGGCTATTTGTATGTCTTTTTGATGCTCACATAAACAGGGGCCTATTTGGTGTTATTAGAAAGTATTTGCCTGGGACTTACCTTGAAAGTATTTCTGAAATTAAAAATAAAATTACAGATATAGCTATCATCTTAAGTGAATTTTCTAAATCTCAATATTTCAGTGTGAAATATGAGTGAGCAAGCAAAATCAGCATCCACACCTGAAGAAGGAGGAAATGATCAAGAGTTTTCACACTTGGTTGAACCTATAGCTGTAAGTACTTCAATATTTCATGTTTTCTATTAGCAGATATCTATTTTGGGGAAAATGTTTTTGAACTAGTATAGATACACTGATGAAAGTCTTCCATGCTGATAAGTAAAAATTGAATCTCATGAAGGAAACATTGATCCAGGAGGATTACATTCTCATGTTGCCTATGTGGATGTTGTTATGATTCCTGGAAACTGCACAACTCCTTTCTCATGCTTATTAACAACAGATTGTTCACATCCACCCCAGTGTAGATTAAAATAGCTTCTAAAGTCCTTGTTGATAACTTTTCCTGGAGTAGCCTCTCATGGGAAGAATAACTTTGTTAAGAATAATTATATAGAACTAGAGGCCTGATGCATGAAATTCGAGCAAGGGGCTTGGACCTTACAGCCACAGCACCTTGCCTCAGCCCTCGCAGCCCTGGCTTCATCTGGAAGGTTGTCTGGCTGTCTGGTCTAATTAGCATATTACGCTTTTATTATTATAGATAGTACTGGAAAATGTCACTAGACTTACTTATGGTTACATTATCTATGTGTTATGTATATATCATTGACACACACATTCCCCTAGGACACGCAGCCCAGTGATGAACAACTTCAACAAGAGGAGCCACAAATTGAGAATCAGGATATTATACCTAGTCAAGAGCCAGAAGATGCAAGAGTATCTGAGGTTCAAGGTGAAAAGAAAGGGAAGGACACTGCCTGGGGGTGGGAAGGATTGTACACGTGCATCATGCATTATGACACACCAGTAGTAGGAGGAAATACAGCATTAGAGAGGTTATTAAACATTTCCTACAATTTGGCTGGAAAAATTAAAACAGGTCTGCAGCCAAGTGCAGTTAACCCACTTCATAAATGAGAAAACTGAAGCTTGGTATTTGTGTCTTACCAAAGAGCATTTGAATGGTGGAGACAGAACTCATGTTTCACCCCAAAGTTTGTGTGCTTCCTGCTATTCATGTAGCTATAAGAAAATGTGATTTTGTTTCAGATGCTTAATATTCAAATATTTGTGCTGTAAGATAGCTCAGTACTGGCACAGGAATAGACTCAGTTCAAGTGAATAAAATCTAGATAAGGATAGAGTCTAGAAAAGGGTTCAATGAATGGTAGCCATTGTTTACTTTGATATTTTTATGTGGTAGCTTGGTAAAAGCTGGATATTTCAAGGTATTGGCACACAGGTATCTGGTTTAGTGTTATTATTTAAGTGGCTTTTAAATGATGGCTAAATCATTTTATGGTTAAGAAAGTCAAAAAATTTTGTTCCTAAAATTAAATGCTAGTGAGAGACACGAATTCTGCCTTGAGCTCACAATCTAGTAAGAGAGACTTAAATCACTAATTTAATGTGAAAAATATAATGACAAATACAATCATAAAAGTACAGAAAGAGCAACTAAATTGTCTAAGGACAGTGTTGGGAAAGAAAAAGGGTAATTACTTTTGAAAAACCTTGCTTTCTTTTTTTCTGGCATCAGAGTCCTGAAATAACCCCTTTTGGGGTTCTAACATATCATATTTATTACCACACTAGCCTACAGGCTTTCCTTTTGTAATATTGACAGGATGAAAAAAATATATATATAGTGCTTAAATTGATAACCGTTTTATTTGTAAGGGCCTGTCCTGGAGGCTGAGCAACAGGAACTGACTCTGGAAGACACTAGGGATCAGTGTGGAGATGGTCCTGACGTCATGGAGCATATTCTATCAAATTTGGAGCCTATTATAGTGCCAGAAGCAGGTATGTGATTCATTCAGAATGAAAGTTATGAGGCTTCTGTTTTCCACAATATTGTATCTTTATTATTATAGAGGTATCATTACTGATACTCTAGTTTACATATAAATATTCTTTGAAAGGTAGTTTAGATTCCACATACATGACTTATAAACTATGAGAGATAGAAACAAATTGGGTCAAATCCATATCCTATCTACACTAATAAAAGACAAACATGCAAATTGACCGTACATTTGCTACACCTTAAGCCACGCCCACCAGCCAATCAGAGCAACTATATGCAAATTAACCCAACCAAGATTGGCCTGCAGCCACAGAGCTGGAGCGAGCAGGAGGCTTGGTTGCTCCAATGATGGAGGAAGCCAAGCTTCCCGCTTGCCGTGGCGGCTCTGAGCTCCACTCAAAGCAACAAAGTTTGAATTATAGAAGGTAAATAAACCCCAGATACCTGCTTTCAGCCGGCCATGGCCATGGAGCTGGAGCGAGCAGGAGGCTTCCCTCCCGCCCGCCCTGGCTGGCTCTGAGCTCCGCTCAAGGATACAAAGTTTTAATTATAGAAGATAAGTAAATCCCAGAATAAAAAGAAAAAAAGGAGAGGCTGGGAGCTTCCGTCACCGCGGGGCTTGGCCAGCCTGAAAATGGCCCTCAGCCCCTCATCCAGACTGGCCAGGCACCCCAGTGGGGACCCCCCACCCTAAAGGGGGTGTGGCCAGCCTGCAAACAGCCATCAGCCCCTCACCCAGGCTGGCCAAACCTTCATGGGGTGAGGGTCCCCACTGGCGGGGGGCTTGACCAGCCTGCAAACAGCCATCAGCCCTTCACCCAGGCTGGCCAGGCACCCCAGTGGGGACCCCCACCCTGAAGGGGGTGTGACCAGCCTGCAAACACCCATCAGCCCCTCACCCAGGCTGGCCAGGCACCCGAGCGGGATCCCCCACCCTGATCTGGGACACCCTTCAGGGCAAACCAGCTGGCCCCCACCCATAGACCAGGCCTCTATCCTATATAATGAAAGGGTAATATGCAAACTGACCCTAACAGCAGAACGACTGGGCATGACTGGTCACTATGACACACACTGACCACCAAGGGGGCAGATGCTCAATGCAGGAGCTGCCCCCTGGTGGTCAGTGCGCTCCTACAGGGGGAGCTCTGCTCAGCCACAAGCCAGGCTGATGGCTGCCAGTACAGCGGTGGTGGTGGGAGCCTCTCCCTCCTCCTCAGCAGCGCTAAGGATGTCTGACTGCAGCTTAGGCCTGCTCCCCGCTGGCAAGTGGACATCCCCTGAGGGCTCCCGTGCTGCCAGAGGGATGTCTGACTGCCAGCTTGGGCCCGATCCCCCAGGGAGGGGGCCTAAGCCAGCAGGTCGACATCCTCCGAGGGGTCCCAGACTGCAAGAGGGCATAGGCCAGGCTGAGGGATCCCACCTGAGTGCACAAATTTTTGTGCACCAGGCCTCTAGTCCTATATAATAAAAGCCTAGTGACCAAATGGCAGAACGACCCGTCAACCAGTCTCTGTGACATGCACTGACCACCAGAGGGCAATTGCTCAACGCAGGAGCTTCCCCCTGGTGGTCAGTGCACTCCCACAGTGGGAGTGCCGTTTGGCTGACTGGGATGAGTGGTGTTCCCACAGTGGGCTGATCCCTGCAGGCCATGCCCCCCACCAGTGCAAGAATCCCGTGCACTGGGCCACTAGTTGAATTATAAAAAGTGAAGACATTTTCCTTGTTGTTTAATATTAAGTCCTTTAATGAACAACTAATAATTTCCAGATACTATTCTAAAGGTCTTCTTTTTACAAGTATATAATACTTTTGTAACACAGATCAATTTGTGTGAAACATGACGAAGCATGGAAGTAGGTTCGAATACCAGCTCTAACATAATTTGTTTGATTCTGTACAATCTCTTTTCTAACCCCTATTTTGCTATTATAAAAAATAAAGTTGAAATCAGGTATTTAAGAATAAATTTCAATTTGTATTTTTGCATTCTCTGGTTCTGTTGAATACAATGCATAAGATACAATGATAATCTGCTTCTCATGAGTTTTTATCATAAATCATCAAACACTAGCCAGAGTCAAATTATAACATCTGAGATGAAGTTTCATGGCTTCTAAGAAAGTGAATGCTCTACTTGATGTTTGTTTTTGCATGTGGAGACCTAGATCCTGTCTTAGATTCTGTCAATTTTTTTTCATTCTTCTGATTCTAAATTATAATTTTATTTTAAATTCTCCCCCAAATGAAGCCTCAAATGACTGAATAATAAAATGGCAGGAGACAGTCTAGTTTCTAGTTTCTGCATTTGATCAAGTAGGGACCAATACACATTGTGATATTCAAGGTGGGGATGAGTAAGATAATATGCTAATTACACTCCCTGTCTCTACCATCAGTCTTAATGAGCTATTGTTTCAATAAGAAAAATATGATCACCTCTAATCATGTCAGAGGTCATATATCTCCAGTTTTTGTCCTTGAAACTCCAACTGATAAGATTTGAAGTTCAAAGTTTATATAGGTGATGTATTTTCTGAATAATCAACGTAAGTATTTCTTACACTTGTGTTTTCCAAAGTGCTTTTAATTACACAGCTACTGAATTTAAAGGAGGCACTTGAGTTTAGGGGAAAAATTAGCCTGCATTATCTCCTATTTGTGTTCACTCTACATTTCTGATTCATTCCATCAGAATATTTACATTAAAATATTGTTTTCAGAATATGTTCACAAAACAATTGAATATAGCTAAAATACATTCATGTGTACAAGATGCTCACTTGTTAGGTATATTATATATTAAAAATGAACACATTTTTGAACTCTAAACAAACATTTTAAAATATGGATGAAATTTGCTAGGAAAACAAGAATTATTGAACATACCACAGGAGTAACTGCATATCTAAACATCATACATACTATGGGTGGACTTTTAAAATTTGTCCAAGTTACCCCTCAAAAGCACATATCTTTTAGAAGCAAATAATGATCTGCATGTGAGATCATTCCCTTCCTTATGTGTGTTGTCTCTCTCCCTCTCCCTCGTGCCCTCTTCTTGCCAGATCTAAAAAAAAAATGGTAGTATTTTCCTTCATATTTTGTTGTCCCCATAATGATATGGCTTAAAACTAATGTGGCCATATAATTTGTTTTGTAAACCAAAACAACTTTATCTGCATAAAGCTGCGTTAATTATAATTTAACCAGGGGTATGAGCGGAAAAGAGGACAAATTATTATACTAATTAAAACAAACACATAAAGCCTGAAATAGCCCAAAGAAACATTTTGGCACTTTCCCACAATACAGAGAAAACAAATGAACTGGCTTTGCTATTTAATTTACCTAAGCAGTTCCAAGTATGGCATTATTATTTTGCCTATCCTTTTTTCTCAGTGTTATTTCAAGTCAAAACATCTAAAATTATACTTTAAAATTTTTATTTTGTTTGCTAGGTGTTCACTTTACTTGCATTTTTACTAAAGTTACAGGATTTTTGCTTTCTACTTAAATCTTACTTTAAATAGCTTCCTTTGATTTAATTTGTTCTGAAGTCTTTGTGTCCTACACCACTAGAAAGAGTGGTATGTTTTAAAATATCATCAATATATCTTAAAGTCTACCTCCAAAGTCTCTACAGAGGTTTAAGTATATGTAAGCCAAACGATCACCCTTAGAATTCTAGTTTTAGTCCACTTATAAAACCCAAACTGTAGTGTCCTTTGTATATCTATAATGTAAATAAAACTCTGCTAAGTGATGTTCCCAACTGTTATGTTTACATTATAGGTGAAGGGCAACCTTACCTGTAAATGAAGACAAGCAGAAGCCATGCACCATACATGCTGTCCTTCCAATTTTGGAAATTGGACTATTTAAGTTCTCTCAATAAAGTTTGACAGTTTTCTCAAAAGAATCCTTGCTCATGTACTGTTAAATTTACTCCTAGTGGATGTTAGCATAAGTTGTGTCTTTTCCTGAAATTTTATATTCCGTTGGTCTGATACATAAAAGTACATTTTTAAGATATTGATGCTCTATCCTAAAACCTTGCCAAATAATGTTATTAATTCCCAGTTCCCCCATTTTTCTCATGAGTAATCAGTGAAAGTACATTCGAAGAACTTGCAGGAAGATGCACTGACCCCTGGTATCTGTGACTCTCAAGAGTTCCATATTCACATGCTAGCCCTCACTGGGTTCTTATCAACTTGTTAAAATGTTAACTAAAGTCTACTCATCCACTTGTATGATGTCCCCGTACTCTTTCTATCTCTGGCCTAGGTGAGTCACCGTTCTTGTCTTGACTCCCCTTGAGGTGCCTTTTTCCCCTTAGATTTCAGGCTAGTGAGCCACCTTGAAAGTTAAGTTCTATGGTGGGTTTAAGAAGAGTTGTGATTTTGTACATTATGTGGCATTTTCTTTCCATTAGTGTGGGAGTATGATTTTCCCCCAGATTTTAAAATAGAATTTCCCATTAGTTCTTCAACTCTACTAAATAGAAGTATAGCACTTAGTTGGGCTTATAACAAGTCTTTTTGTTCAATAAAGGAAACATGTCAATGTTCATCTTTAATTGATATTGCCCCCTTATCCTGGCTAATGAAAAATACATTTTTACAATTTTGAGTATTAATCTCTTTCACCCAAATTCAAATACAACCTGAAACCTAATCAATGTGCAAATGATACCTGGAAAACCACCACTTTTTCCAAAAAGCTTTCAAATTATGGTACTACATGGAATTTTATTAATATGCTGGGGAAAATCTTTTGATTTCTCACATTTATGTGCACCATGTGTAGGGAGAATTCATACATATTCTGCTGATTATCATGTGGAAATCTTATTTTTTGTCTCTAATGCTGGTACATGACTAGTTCATCCAAGCAAGGCCATTAAGAATTGATTTTGCAACAACAACCAAACTCTACTTCATAATAGGAGTATTTGACCTAGAGAAATTGTCCCAGGAATGCAAATTCTTAACCATAGTTCTGATACACTCTAGCAAATTAAACGGAAATTCTACTCATTACTTGGAAATATTGAAAAAGTTGACTATATAATAGTAATAAAGGAAAAACTGAAATACTTTCAATGTTTACTAATTACATATTACCTGCTGATTGGCCCTACACACCCTGCATATTCCAGAAAGAGGTTTTTTTTGATAATTTTAATAAGTGAATCGATGGTTTTCATAGAAACATTTCATTACCTTATTTTTTTTTCTCATGGAGTTAGGAGTAAATTGGGTGGTATGATGCCAAAAAAACCCCACCCCCACACCATTTTTGAACAATTTGTAACAATCTTCCTAGCAGATAGGTGTCTATGCTTGACATCGCTGATAGAAGATTTAAAGATCTCGTTTGTCCACTAAAAAGAAATATTTCCAATTTGAGAAACATTCAACACACAAGTTGTGCATCAAAATTCTATTATTGTGTGATTTAAGGTTAGTAAAAGGGAAATATATTCTATCATGGAATCTTAGAAACATTAATTCATATGCCTGGCCTTCTAGGAGATTCATATTCTCTCTCTCTCTCTCTCTCTCTCTCTCTCTCTCTCTCTCTCTCTCTCTCTCTCCCCTCTCTCCTCTCTCTCTCTTTCCATATTCATCTCTAGCTCTGACTTTATCTCACTCAGGTCCATGCTATCCTCATTCTAAGGACTACTTCAAATGATCTGTCCACATCTGCTAAATTAAGAGCCATAAAAACCCCAGAGATCAGAAGTTCAGATGCATGAGAGAAGCAGAGAGAAGCACTCTCTGGAAGTCCTAGATTTCCTTAAATGACACAGGGAGGATAAAGGAGTTGGGAGGCACTGATCTTGAGGTCACTAGTTAAGGCCTTGCTTGAAAAACTGAACCATAATTTTCCTCCCTCAGGCATGGGGTGGAAGAGGCTGGAGGGGCAAAGGGTGGGTGTGGAAGGGGAGATAAGTGTCTCTGGGTAACAAAATAAAGTTCTACTCTGAGAAAAAAGGGGTCAAGCCCCTGAAATACAACATCTGGGCACGTGAAAGTGGCAACAGAAATGGAGCAGTTCTCCTTCAGCAGGTGGGATTGGCTGGAACATGTGAATCCTGAGGAGGAAAGAAGATTTTCTGGACAATGGGGGTGACTTCACAGAGAAGGGTCCCTTTAGAGAATGGGGTCCCTAGATTCCCCAGCCCCAGGCCGAGAGGGTGGAAATAGACTGAAAGGAGATGGGCTTCTCTATGTGGCAGTCTGATAAGTTTATTTTGATTACAGTCATGTATTTATTATATTACACATATGTAAGAAAAATTACCTGCTAATATGAAATTGTTTAAATACTTATGATTTTTTTCGTAGGCAATACATGTACAAGATCAAAATATCCAGCGCATCTTTATGTCTCACCAAATGGAAGCATGTATAAGAGGAGAGAGTCCCCTCTTATTCAAGAGGACATCAATAACAGAACAGCCCTTTGTGGTTACAGAAAATAGTAAATATACTCATATACTAAAGGAAGAAATTAGTAATTATTCCAAATTTTCATTATTCTTACTTAAAGCTGAGGAAACTTAACCACATGTGGGTAAATGATGATCTCCAAAGTCACACCAGGAGTAATTGTTGACAAAGCCATATGCTGATGAATCACTATCCATATTTTCAGCTCAGGCCTTTCTCCTAAGCTACAGGCTTTCTGGACAACTGTTAGTCCCACAGGGAACTAATACTCAACATATCTACACTGAACCCATCTTCCCTCTGCTCTGAAAATGTGCACTCTTCTAGTGTAGCCTAACATAGTGAATTTTGCTCTATCATTTTTTACCAAGCCAGAAATCTTTAAGGCCATATATTACTTTGAGAGACTTACTCTGGCCCCTCAAACTAAGGTGGGTTTCTCCTGCTATGCACAGAGCAGAGACCATAGAAAACTCTATTTTAATGAACACTCTCCCCGTCATTGATTGTTTCATTACCATGTTCTCCAATACCATGTATGTTTTGCTTGCCTCTTAAACCCAAGTACTAATGCAGTTTCTGGCACCCAGTTTTGGGGAAAGAAAACTGTGTCACCATTATAATAGGACTAATAAACTGGTATGTATATGGACATAATTTTCCAGTTCATCAAGCAGAGTTTGAACCTTAGTGAACAGATAAAACTAAAGGACTTGAAATTTTAACTGATTAGAACATGTTGACTATTTATTGAACTCATTAACCAATGTAGAAATCAATAAGGTGTTAACATGGGTTGGAAGGAGAATTGATGAACAGGGATTTATATATTCATATAAATATATACTTAAAATGAGTTTGTTAATAGATACAAACATGGTTAGCAGCCTTAAAAGCCATAAACTATAGGATTTTGGGTTATCTTTTCTACCTAATGTAAATCAATTGCCTCTATGAGCTCTATACCACACAAACTTTACTTGCATTGACAAAAAATAATTAGTATTTCACTCAGACAAGAATTATTTTCATTTCCACCAGTTTTCTTCAAAGTAACCTCTATATCTACAGATTGTAAAAGAGCCCAGCCAATGGAAACTCAATCAATATTGCCCTGACCGGTTTGGCTCAGTGGATAGAGCATTGGCCTGTGGACTGAAGGGTCCCGGGTTCGATTCCAGTCAAGGGCATGTTCCTTGGTTGCGGGCACATCCCCAGTGGGGGGTGTGCAGGAGGCAGCTGATCAATGTTTCTCTCTCATTGATGTTTCTAACTCTCTATCCCTCTCCCTTCCTCTCTCTAAAAAATCAATAAAATATATTTTTTTTAAAAAGAAAGTCAATCAATACTATAATATCCAGCACTGCACTAAAAGAACACCCAAATTTTGGATAAATTTTCAAGGTCTCCTCCATTGTGGGTAAAAATAATTTCATAAAATGCCTGGTCTCATTTGATCTGGAATAATTATTTGCATAAGTAATATATACATTACTTTTAGCTAGTATAACAGTATTTATTAATAATATAGAGATCAGTAAGTTTGCTTTTCAAATCTACAGTAATAAAATGTTAAGCAATTCCTAATCCCTAATGATGAAATCTGCCAGGAAGTTGTCATAATGAATCTTGGATTAGATCTTTTAAAGTGTCTTCTATTATTTATTCTTCTACCCTAAGAATAGAAAACCAAGCCCAAGAAATTAACTTTGCCATATTTCACTTGAAGCCCCTGTAAATTTCAGAGGGTTTTCTCTCTTCAAATCCCCCCAAATCTACTATGGTTCCTGGCCTGCCAGGAAATATCCACCTTACCATCTCAAAGAATGGGGCCTCACCCTGTAAGTTAGGTATGAGGATCGTTTTCCTGGGAATATGTTGCAGGCACTGGCTCACATGTAAAGTCAACACTTGCTTAGCAGTGGACATGATATAACTAATTCAGTGAGAATCATTCAAAGGTAACACTCAAAGTGTTGCCTGAGTCCACAGTGATTTCCAGAAAGGTCTTCAATGAGATGTGGAGGGGACCTCCCTTCCAACAGGGAATATTTAGCAACATCTGCAGACATTTTTCCATTGTCTGCAGCTGGGGAGTGTAGGTTACTTCTAAAACCTAGTGAATGGAAGCTGCTAACATCCAATAATTCACAGGACAGCTCCCCAACCCCCACACAAAATAATTACCTGACTCAAATGTCAATAGTTCCAAGAGTAAGGCACTCTGCCCCAGAGAATTAGTTATTAAACTTACTCAGAAAATTATGGAACTCATTAGGTAAGAAGCATATAAAATAAACTTGCAGATGTCAATGCCTTTCATATATAAAAATACTCAGAGGATGTGATGGTAGAGAAAATCCTACAGTTTGTACATGTGACATTCAATTTTTAATTCGAAAAGTCTGTGAGCAATTATTTTTTGATATGCACTGATTGCTTGGGTTATTTGCTTCATGTGCAGTGGTGATAGCAACAAAATTAATGATGATGCTTTATATTTCCAAAGCACTCCTAATTTATTTTACCAGATGTTCCCAATAGCTGTGCTTTTACTCTTGAATGTTAAGTAAGTTCATGGCTGGGACCACAGTGTTCTGTTGCCATGGTTTCCCTGGATTTCATAAACTGTTGCTTAGCAATCCTACTCATCATCCAGCTACTTTCTCTTTGTACTGTCTACACATTTTGTCCTCAGTAAAATGTAGCTGAGCCTCTTAGCAAGGGAATATACTAGTCCCCAAACATAATTTCATCTTCCCACTTTTGGCTTTCTTTCCTTGTATTTTCTTCTTTTTAAAAAGTCAGAATGCCAGATGTCAGAGAGCTTTATAGTTTAGTGGTAAAAATACTAGTAAGATCTGTGGTGTCAAGTACACCTGGGTTCATATCCTGGGTTTGCTGATTTATTAGCAATTTGACCTGTAGTCTGTCATTTAATCTCTCTGTGTCTCCTAGTCCATATCTGTTAAGTGTGATAATTATATTCATATCATAGGTATAGTGTGAGGATTAAATCAGATAATACATCAAAAATGCTAAGTGACAAAGGTCAGACAGAAAAGGCCATTTTTTTCTATAATGATATAAACAACAAAAAACTGGGAAAATCAGAAATATATGGAAATAGACACACTCCTGAACAACCAATGGATCACAGAATAAATTGAAAAGGAAATAAAAAAGTTTTTGAGGCAATCAAATGTGAAAATATAATACATCCAAAACTTATGGGATTCAGCAAAAGCAGGTCTGAGAGGAATGTTTATTGCAGTAAATGCATATATTAAGAAATTAGAAACATTAAATAAACAACCTAACTTTACACCTAAAGGAACTAGAAGAACAACAACAAACTAAGCCCAAATTCATCAGAAAGGAGAAATTAATAAAAATTAGAGCAGAATAAAATGAAATAGAATAAAGGAAAACAATAAAAAAATAACAAAACGGAGTTTATTCTTTAAAAAGGTTAGCAAAATTGACAAACCTTTAGCTAGACTAACCAGAAAAAGAACAAACAAAAAAACCAGAGAGAAGACTCAAATTAATATAATTGTGAATGAAAGAGGAGACATTACCACAGCACTACAAAGGGACATGAGAGGCTACTATGAACAACTACTAGTATATGTTAACAAACTGGACAATCTAGAAGAAATGGATAAGCTTATAGAAACCAACAATTTACCATAACTGAATCAGGAAGAAGTAAAAACTCTGAATAGATCAATAATGATTAAGGAGATTAAATCAGTAATTTAAACCACCCTCCCCCCCCCCCCCCCCCCCCAAAAAAAAAACCCCAACAGAACCACTTTGCTCCACTGGTAAATTTTACCAGACAATTACAGAATTAATGCCAATCCTCAAACTCTTCCAAGAAAAACTGAAGAAAGAGAAACACTCCAAAACTAATTTTCAAGGCCATTATTAACTTGATATCAAGCCAGATAAAGACACTATAGAAAAAAACTACAGACCAATATCCCTGATAAATACACATGCAAAAATTGTCTAAAAATACTAACAAACCAATTTCAGCAGCACATTAAAAGAATCATATGCCACCATCAAGTAGGATTCATCCCTGAGATTCAAGGACGTTTCAACATATACAAATCAATAAATGTGATACATCACATTAATAAAATGAAATATAAAAATCATGATCATAACAGTAGATGCATAAATAGTAATTGACACAATTTAATATCCATTCATGGTGAAAACTGAACAAATTAGGTATAGAAGAATGTACCCCCGCATAATAAAGCCATATATGACAAGTCAACAGCTAGCATTATTCTCAATGGTGAAATTTTGAGAACTCTTTCTCTAAGATCAAGAACAAGACAAGGATGCTCACTCTTGCCAGTCCTATTCAACCTAACACTGTAATTCCTAATCAGAGCAATCAGGCAGGAAAACAAAATAAAGGGCATCAGATTTAGAAAGGAGAAGTAAAATTCTCACTGTTTGTAGCTGACATGATTTTATTAGTACATAGAAAATCCTAATGACTCCACAAAAAACCTGTTAGATCAAATCAATGAATTCAGTAAAGTTGTAGGATACAAAATTAACATACAAAATCAGTAGTGTTTCGATACACAAACAAAAATTACATATAAATGTAATTAAGAAAACAATCCCATTTACAAAGCATCAAACACAACAAAATATTGAGGAATTAATTTAACCAAGAATTTGAATGATCTCTACACTGAAAACTTTAAGACATTGATGAAAGAAATTGAAGAAACAAATGAAAAGACATCCCCTGTTCTTGGATTGAAAAAAATTAATGTTGTTAAAATGTCCATATGACCCAAAGCCATCTAAAAATTCAGTGTAAACTTTATCAAGATCTTAATGCCGTTTTAGAAAAAAACAAACAAACCCTAAAATCTGTATGAAACCACAAAAGACCTTGGATAGTCGAAGCTATCCTGAGAAAGAAGAACAAAGCTAGAGGCATAACACTTCCTAATTTCAAACTGTGTTATAAAGCTATATAAGTGAAAATAGTCTGGCATTGGCATGAAAACACATGGACCACTAATGCAGAATTGAGAGTCCAGAAATAAACCCATTTGTGTGTGTGTGTGTGTGTGTGTGTGTATATATATTCAACTAATATTTCATGAGGGTGCCAATAACACTCAATGGAGAAAAGAGAGTCTCTACTATAAGTGGTGCTGGGAAAATTGAATATTCACATGCAAAAGATTGAAACTAGACACCTTTTTTTGCATCACTCTCAAAAAATTAACTCAAAACGGATTAAAGATTATAATGTATGACCTGAAACCATAAGACTTCTAGAAGAAAACATAGGGGGAAAAATTTCTTGACACTGGGCTTAGCAATAATTTTGGGGATATGATACTTAAAGCATAAGCAACAAAATAAAAAAGTACGTGGGACTACATCAAACTAAAATGTTTCTGAAAAGTAAGAAATAATCAACAAAATAAAAAGGTAACGTACAGAATGGGAGAAAATATTTGCAAACCACCCATCTGATAAGGAGTTAATATCTAAAGTACATATGTGATTCATACAACTCAACAGCGAAAACCAAATAATCCTGTTAAAAATGGTCAAAGTACCTGAATGGACATTTTTCTCATGAAGATATTCAAAAGGTCAAGAGGTACATGAAAATGTGCTCAACATCACTAATTATTAGGGAAATGCAAATGAAAATCACAAGGCAATATCACCTCACACCTGTTAGAAAGACTATCATCAAAAAAATAAGAGATAACAAATGCTGGCGAGGATATGGAGAAAATGGAAGCTTTTACACTGTTGATGGCAATATAAATTGGCAGCCCATTATGAAAAAAACAAAAATCACTATGGAGATTACTCAAAAAAATTATAAATAGAACTAACATATATCTTTTTGAATTACTGTTTTTTATTTCTTTGGGTAAGTATCCGGAAGTGGAGTTGCTGGGTCATATATGTGTATAGTACATCTTATATAATGTGTATGGGCACAGTAACAGGTAGCAAATATATATATATACCCTGGGTATAATAATAACTGAATTCTTGATAACAGATCCCACTGAGGAAGAGAGAGTGGCATGGGGTCTGGGCAGAGGTAAAAAGAAGGTTTGACCATATCTGTAAAGTAAAAACTAGACTGAGGTAAGGCTTAATTTTAAGTTTGTAACACAGGGGCATAGGTGTTCATAGCATTGATCTTGATTCTTGTCCCTAAGTTTGAAATTGATTCACAATAAAAATATTTCACCCTAAAAACCAGCAAACAAACCTCAAAAGTAATCACATGATTTTTGCTTAATGACAGTAAAGTGCACATGTTAAAGACTTCCAGGCAAGACCCTAATTCTTGAAAACTGTAAAATAAGTCCATACATGCACAGTGAAATGATTCAGAAGAATCATCGTAGACTAGAAATAGTAAGGAGTCCTGAGTGAAGGACAGCAGATGGGGTCAGACTCACTTGTTTAAGTAAGCTGTGGCCCACAATTTGTGCACCGATTGTTGCAAATAGAGTACTGGCCCAAGAGTGCTCTACACCCTGGGAAGTGCTTGCTGGAATTAGAACAGGATCTACAGGGTAACTGAAAAGTGATTAGTTAGGATACAGCAGCAGGGGTAGTGCGGACTGATGCCTGCATTTCCCTCTCTGTACCGTTCCCAACACTTACCACTAGGTGGTGGCTGTGACAATGGTGAGAGCAATGTCTGGAAACGTGGGCATACAGACAGGACAGTGCCTGGGATAGGTGAGTTAGTAGACAGCCTCGCGGAAGAACACAGTGCATCAACACCCACAAGAATTGCTGCCAAGATATCCAGCCCAGTCTCATATTCCACCCCAATTGTTCCCACTACTTTCACTGAAAAGATGGCATTAATAGAAATTCACCTTAACAATAATCATAGCTCTTTTAAAAAATAAGTTTTCATTGATTTTAGAGAGAGAGGAAGGGAGAGGGATAGAGAGATAGAACCACCCATGAAAAAGAGACAACAATCAATCAGTCGCCTCCTGCACGCCCCCTACTGGGGTTCGAGCCTGAAATCCGGGCATGTGCCCTGACAGGAAACCAGACAGGGGAACCTCTTGGTTCATAGGTAGTCACTCAACCACTGAGCCATACCATCCAGGCTATGGCTCTTATCAATTAGGCATTCCTTATTAGTGAGTCACAAATATGCCTTGTGCATTAGTTCCTTTTTGCTGATGCAACAAATTATCATAAATTTAGTGGCTTAAAGCAAATACATTTATTATTTTACAGTTCTGGAGGTCAGACCTCTAAAACATCTGTAGGTCTGCATTCATCCTGGAGGCTCTAGGGGAGAACCCCTTCTCTTGTCTTTTCCAGCTTCTAGAGGCTCCCCACAACCCTTGGCTCATAGCCTCTTCCTGCGTCTACAAGATCAGGAGTAATGCATCTTCTTTCCTCTTTGATCTCTTCTTCCATTCTTAGATCTTTAACTACCTCTAACTCTATTGCCCCCTCCTTAAAGGACTCTTGTGTTTACGTTGGGACTGCCCAGATAATCCAGGATAATCTCCCCATCTAAAGATCCTTAAATTAATCACATCTGCAAATTCTGGGGATAGGACTTGAACATCTTTGGGATCTGGGAAGAATTTTTCAGCCTACCCCATCTTGCGCGAGCCACTTTCATTTGATCTTCACAACACCACTACAATATACCCATTTTTCAGGTGACAAAACTGAGGCTTAGAAAGGTTCAGTGACATGCTGGACATGACACAGCTTAGAAGGGGCAGAGCTGAGTATGAAAAACCTGGTAAGGTGAGTAAGCATCACTGCCTTGTTCTTTCTCACATCTGTCTCTTTTCTCGTGTCTCTTCTACTCCTATCCCAGGGGGAGCAAAAGCACTGCCTTGCATGTTAAGCTTCTTTGTACCATCAAATGTGTGTTCAATTGAAGCAGTTGTGATATGTGTGATGGCAGAAGCCAGGGCTTGGAAATCTGAAGATGTAAGCATTCACCAGCAGTGCTATGATATTGGGCAAGAGAGTTACACTCTCTCTGGCTTCACTGATAACGTAATGATTCTGGTTCAGAGGTAGTTTATGCACATAGCCTACCACGACATTAGTTTCCTTCCTCTATTTGTACTGCTAGGGTTCTCATAAATCAGTTGACCTTGCTTTGTCATGTGCTACTTATTTCAAACAGCCTTGTGGTCCCAATGTCCCAAGGCATGGTTTTATTGTTTCCTCCTGTTAATAACATGCCCCGTGATATTTTGGGTATTAAATATACGGTGTTTATAGACTAAAAATCTCTGTGGCCTGCCTAACATGAATGTTATTTCTGTTATGCTTTTGGGAACACTGGGAGTAGCTCACAACTTAAACCCTGTTGCTGATATTCCTTTTGAGGAAATGGGTTGAAAGCTGCAGCCCTAGGTTGTATACTCTTAAGGACAGGCTCTGATCTACTTGGAGTTGTCTTGTTTTGGTTGTGGACTGGAATAAAGGTTTACTAAGATGAAGGCAGTAACCGGGAAATGGCACCTCATCCTCAGTCAGCTGATTGGTGGGCAGAAGGCAAGGCAGCACGGAGCATGCACTGCCCCCAGTTGGATTATGGCTCGGCTTCCCCAACAGGAGGCCTTTGTAAGGTCTGGGTATAAAGAGCATTTTCAATTAGAAAGTGACATTTGGGAAGAAAATTCTTTTGCTGCATCACATTCCCATAAAATCCTATCAGAATGAAGAAGCTATTTGAAAGAATGCAGGTAATTTTGCAGCCCTCTAGGCACACAGATTCTCAAACAGCAAACAAAGAACAGCTGAACTCAAAGGAACCTGCTCTAAGCCAGGGTCATTGGTACGTGCTGTTGTTCCCAGAGAACTCTCACAACAAGCCTGGCAGACAAGACTGGAGAGATTAGCTTTTACTTTTTTTTTTTTTTTGCAGAGGACAAATCACAGGACACAGATGTTAGGAAAATCATCAAGGTCAAGGAACTTGTAACACAGGCTGGGCCGGAACTCATGTTCCTAGGTCTGAGTTCAATACCTGTACTGGGCATCCCCCTTCTACACATTTTACAGAGGACTTGGCCTCAATGGGTGCAATTCAGCTGGAAATTCTGCTTTCCGAACAGGTCACAGTGCCCCACCCCAGAACTTGTTCACCAGGCATAGAACTTAGTCCACAAACTCTACCAAGGCCTGGGAGACATCAAGGGGCTAGCTAGACAGGGCTCCTTCCCTCAGGAGGATTAGTGTGAGGCCCTGACAAGCAAGTTTAATCCTTTCCAGCCAAACTGTAAAAAGTATTCACTTGCTTTTTAATAGTTTGGGTAAAAACATGTGCAAAATCTTTTCCATCGTGTATTCCTTCAACATGCATTTATTAAACACCACTCTCATACATTGCTGAAACACCTTGAGCCGCAAAGGCTGTGCTTCCTGTGTGTTGAGCGCTTTTCACTTATCTTATTTAATTCTCACAATCCTAGGAGGCCAGTGCTTTCATTAATCCCACTTTATTTTTTTGATACATATTGATCTCAGAGAGGAAGGGAGAGGGAGAGAGAACCATCAATGATGAGAGAGAACCATTGATCGGCTACCTCCTGCAGCTCCTGCACTGGGGATCGAGCCTGCAACCCAGGCATGTGCCCTGACTGGGAATCAAACCCTGGTCTCCTGGTTCATAGGTCAACACTCAAACACTGAGCCACGCCAGCAGGGCTAATCCCACTTTAAAGACAAGGAACAGGAAGGTTAGAGAGGTAAAGTGGCTTGTACAACTTAGTATCTTGGGAATGACATAAGAAAGATATAGAGTGCTTTGCCTAAATACTCCTTTCTCAGAGGGGGCAAATATTGACTCATTGCCCTTTGGGGCAGACCAAGACAAGCTTCAGGGACAGAAGGGCCTGTGAGCAGACAGGTGGAATGTAGCTACTTGGAGATGAGAGGAAAGGAAATTCAAACAGAGGAAACGGTGAGCAAAGTCCTGGGTGGGTAACTTCCAAATATGCTCCGAATTACATTTGGATTACCGAATGAAAGAAAGAAAGAAGCAAAATAAATCAGGTATCCAGGCAGACGGGAGCCTAGAAACCTCAGAGCCAACCTACACTCCACCTTCTCCCCATTTACCACTTTCACCCAATCAGACTGGAAAGCCTGTCCATCGTCACCCTAAAATGCCTTTCTGCCTCTCCATCTCCATGGCAACCGCCCTCAGGCTCATTTTCATACCCTCTTGCTTTTATCCTAATTGCTTCCTGAGTGACCTTCCAGACAATAGTCTGCTCCTCTGCAAGGCAGCCAATCAGCGCCCTGTTTGATCATCCCCTGAATACACGTTTTCAAGGCCCTGTGTCTCTTGTGCGCTGTTTGCTTTTGCAGCTCTACGTCCTCTCGTCGCCACGTTAACTGGGTCTTAGATGGGCCCACGAATTAATTAGTGTACACATGGATGCCTTCTGAAAACAGGCCGAGTGGATGAATGCGCTGTGTAAACCAAGACAGGAAGGGAGAGCTGGGAATAGCTGATTCCTTCCATGAATACACTCTCCACCCTCCGCGTCCCACCTCCCTCTAACATTCAGTCTGCCTCATCCGGGATTAGAGTAGAGACACACTCCTTCCCAAGGTAAGCAAATTGATCATTATAGAATGCAAGGACCTGTCACCCACCCATTTTCCCCTGGCCCACTACACCCTCCCTGTCTCTTTTCCTCCCACCTCCCCCCACTTGACTGTCTGCTTCCGGTTCCTTGTGCCCTAAGAAGTTGGCAAAAATGGGTAGCCCCACTTCCTCTCAAGGAGTCAGAGGGGACTTGCTGGAAGTAGGATGGGGTGAAACCATTGGAGCAGAGCTTTCTTGCTGGAGGCTTCTGGGATGGAAGTGAAGAAGGCCTGAGAGAGGCACAGTTAGCCAGGAAACAGCTTCACTGGAGCTAGGCACGTAGGGGCTAAAAGTGGCACTTTGTTGTCCCGTGGCAGGGGCAGCATTGTCCATAGCAGTGGAAGTGATGGCAGCAGTGGGTGTAGATGTGGTGGCAAAGGTATGAAAGGTAGGAGGACAGAGGCTGTGATTGGGAAAGTAGTGACAGCAGTCCTAGACAGGAAGCGGTAATATCAGTGAGAGCAGTTTCAGTCTAAGAGACAAGTTTCCCATACTGATCTATAGTACACTACTCTCTCCTGCTCTCTAGGCTGCTCTGATCTATGTGCACCCTTCCCTGACTTGCCTGAGCAACCCTCATCCCCCACGCCTGCATGGATGGACATAAGCTACAAGAATGGAATAGTGGGCCTCACTGCAGATCACAGAGTGTGGTGGAGATCTGAGATTCCTATTCACTTTTCGCAGCCCTTCTAAGAGCATGGGCTGGGGTCCTGACACCCTATGGAGGCTGAGTTTTTCCGCAAAAATTGAGCACCTGCTGGTGGAGGCCAGTTGTCTGAAGGGGATCCAAAGCCTGGTAGAGACCAACGGCTTAGGGCCGGGTGACTCCAACTTCCTGGCTGGAAGCCCCAAGCACTTCACAAGGCCTGAGTAACTGGGAGGCCCCAAACATTTCCAGTAATCCAAATGCATCCACAGGTTCAAGCACCTCAAGGGACACAAGCATAAGCAAGCATCTAAGTATATTAAGTGACCCCAGTACCTCAGACATCTTGAAAACTGAGATCACCTCAAAGGGTCCTAGCACTTTGAGGGACCCAAGAATTTCAAAGAGTTTAAGGATCTCTGAGGCCTTCAGATCCTCAAAATTTCTGAGTATCTCTGAGCCCCCCCAAAATCTAAAAGGCTCACAGTAACTTTGAGGTCCCCAACACCTCAAAGGCCTTTATAATCTTTGAAGCTCCATGCCCTCTGAAGGCCCCTAGCATATCTGAGGTCTCAAGTTGCTCGAAGGACCTTATCACATTGAAAGTTTCAGATACTGTGGGTCCCTCAAAGGCCCTAAATATCTCAGAGATCCCTTAAGGGCCATACCACCTCAAAGCCCTGCAAATCAAAAGCCACAAACACATCTGAGGTCTCCACCACCATGAAGACCCTCAGAACTTTAGAGGTCCCAAGCTTGTTGAAGGCCTGAAGTACCATGAAGTACCTCAGAGACTCCTGGTATCTCAAAGGAACTCATTACTTCAGAGATTCCTAGCAACTCAGAGACCTCAGGCATTTCTCAGAAACAAAAATTCTCAAACACTTGGAGTACCTGGAGGATCTGGAAAATATCAAAGTTGCCAAACAACATCAAATGGCAGAAGAGCTTCAGAAAAGGTCTCCTAAATGTGACGTCGGACATCATTTTCATGGTGGGCACCTATGCTAAAGGCAGCCTTATCTGGGATGTTCTGTAGAACTTTGGAGTGCAGCTGAGGAAGATGTACAGATATTCGGAATGAAGAAGGATCACCCAAGAGTTTATATGGCAGGGGTACCTGGAATAAAAACCAAGAAACCATAGAAATTGAGGGAAGTATACACTTGGATGAGAAAGAGAGAAGATTCAACCGGGGGCATGCCTGAAAGGTGACCTGGCATTTCTCTCAGGAACTGGTGAGGGTGTACAAATTGTTTGAAAAGTGCAGTGCATGTGAGTCCACGGGGTGGGGCAGAATTAACATTCTGACTCTCCTTCAGCCAGTGTGGTAAATCCTGAGGACCCTCTGGCATGGTGGTGGGCCCTGGTACACACTAAGTCATGCGGGATCCGCTGCCTACCCTCCTCCAGCTTTCAGACTTACCTCATGGTACCAAGGATTCGATGCCCATCCCATCCATCCCATCACCAGGGCCTTCGGAACCCTCTACCCCACCCTGCAGCAAAGGTGGAGATGTGGGAGTCGACCCTCACATTCTTATCAGCTACAGGCAAGCAACACGCATGAGGAGCTGTGCCCCCCGCCCCAAAAGTGACCACATGTACCCCCTAAAACTCAGCACTTGGTGAACGAAGTCCACAAGGAAGGTGCCCCACGTGGCTCTGTGGGGCCCTCAGGCAGCAGTTCTCGATCACACACAACAGAGGGGCCAGGGTCCCTTCTCCGGCCTTTGCCTCCAGTCAGTCCTACACTGCTTCCTGCTGTGTGCAAAGTCAAGCCCCTGTGCACAGGTTGGCCGGCAAGTGACTTCTGCCAAGGGCTCAGGGACCCATAGAATGAAGCCTGCAGGCTAAGGGGGCTTCAAAGGAAAGTAGGAACTATGACCCCTGCCCCCCCCCCCAGCTTCAAATTCACTCAGCAAACAAGGAACTAGAGAGCCCCCTGCGATTCGGGGAGAGCGACAGAAACTGGGCTGCGAGCAATCAAAAGGCAGGTGCCTGGCCCTGGAGGGGCCATATTTCTCAGTACCACCCCAATGTACACAGGCGTGACTCCGAGGTTCAGGTCAGTAACTGGCTTTCCTGTCTACAGCCACAAGGACAACAAGGGACCTATCCCAAACAGGGCCCCAGTCCATCCCACAGATCCAGAGAGTTTTCCTGCGGGCCACCTGCGGTCCCCTCTGCCTGCCACAGCACTCACAGGGCCTTGTCTACTAAAGACGCTGGTGCAGTCAGTGCAGCAGGCCTCAGTGACCCCGAATGCGGCCTCAAGTTCTCGTGGGCCAGACTGACTATAAGTCCTCCCCCTTTGATAGAAAGGGGCCCAAAGATGTCAGACGGGCCCAGGCCAGGTAGCTCCGGTGGCTAGAGCATCTTCCCCATACTCCAAGCTTCCAGGTTCTCTCCCTGGTCAGGGCACACACAAGAAGCAACCAATGATTGCATAAATAAGTGGACACAAACTCTCTCTCTCTCTCTCTCTCTCTCTCTCTCTCTCTCTCTCTCTCTCTCTCTCTCTCTCCAATAAATAACAATAAAAATGTCAGACAGCTCCAGGTCAGTCAGTAAGTGGGAGAGCTGCAGAGCAAAGATGTACGGAGGATCTTCTCTGTACCAGGGGCCTGCCATATATTATCTCTGCCAGGTCAGTAAAATGACACACACCCCAATTTATAGGACGCACCAGCTAGCTCAGGGGAAGAAATACTGCGCGTTCATTCCAATAATACCGGTAGGATGAGTGAGCAGCAGGTCACCCTGGAAATTCTGCTCTGACCCCCTTTGCCAGTTGGCTGAGTACACACACACACACACACACACACACACACACACACACACGGGAGAAGATAGCTACGTGCAGCTGCGAGCTGCAAGTGTAACGTGGGAAGGGGACGGGAGGGTCTGCAGTCTGGCCTTCAGGAGCTCAAAGTCCGATAACAAGGTGGCTACTTTTCTGTGATGTTACAAACAGCTCAGCCCCTTCCTGGGACTGGAGAATGGTCGGCGTTCTTGAGAGAAACTCCCGGCGGGGGTCAGGGTCCGGGCACAGCCACCAAATCAAAGCAGGTCCTGTCCTAGCTCTGTTCTCAAAATGTATTTCTTTTCTGATCATGGATCCACGGAGGCATCTTATGTCTTGACAGCCTTGTTCCATCCCGCAGGCTCCCAGGGTCTGTAGGAAAACCTATCTATAGCCGGTAAGGTCAGTAATTATTAGACAACTGTGGCTCCATTCTCCTCCCAGGCCCTTCCCCACTATTAGATCCTGTCCGAACCCATGTTTCCTTTGGCTCTGGTGGGCAATAGCCATCCCAAGATCTCAATGGGTATTTGCAAGCGTGGCTCAAGAGCCTTAACTCAGTCAGAGAAGCAGGAAATGGGGGAAGGGGTGGGAGTCTGCCACCAGCTGCACTGACACCAGGACTGCTGGGTTCCTGAGGGCCCCAGGCGGGAGGCTCCACAGGGAAGAGCAGAGGGTTGAGTGGCCTGGCCTCACCCAGCCAGGAAGCAGTTACTGCCCCAGGCCCATCCTTCCTCCCCTTGGCCTGGAGGTAAAGTGTGTCCCCATCCCTCCCCACCTCCACCCCCTGCATTGGTGACGCAAACAGTTAACCTTCATCTGATGAGCTCAGCACTACACAGGGGCTGCATGTCCAGGGGCCATGACATGGACAGCAGGGCTGAGGGAGAGGCAGGAAAGGGGGCTTCTGGAAGGAGGTGAGGAAAACAGAATATTCACTGTTTCTTCTCCACAGATTCACACATTCTTACAGAGTCTGTGAGCATCCAGAGGGGAACCAGGCTGGGAGCCTTTGTGTGTCAACCAACCGCCTAAGCTGCCCCCACCACCCAGCAGAGTTTCCACAGACTGAGTTAGAAAGTTGAACTTTAGTTGCCAGCATACCTCTGAAGTGCACTGAGATTCTGGGTCCCAGACCCTCCAGTTGTTTAGGAAGCTCAGGTATAGAGAGCCCAGAGCCCAGTGCACAGCAAGACCGGCAGCTGCCAGTCCCTGCGCACCTAGGCTGTGCCAGACACTTTGATGGCTGCTGTCGTGCAGTGTCTAACTCTGGCAGCAGTCAACAGGGTGGGCCCCCCAGGCCACGTTCACAGAGGAAGAACTCGCGTCACATACCAGCAGCAGGTTGCTAGGTTCCCCTGGTCTGTCACTGTCAGCCTTGGACATGGATTCAGGGCCAGCCAAGGCTAAAGCCCCAACTGTTTTACTAAAACAACCGACTGCATCCCCGGGACACCTGGCGCTCCACCAGCCTGGGGAGTCTTCTGTCTTCTCACTCAGCACAGCCGCTGTGAGGTGAGGAAGGCAGGCTGGGGTGGGGAGAGGAGGCCTGGGACAATGAAGTCAATGAGCCATTTGGGGATTAGAGGGATGGTCCCTTCCTGCTGATTGGTTGCGGGCACAGTCACCACGTGTCCTTGCGGGGTGGCCATGTGTGCAATGGGGATTTCCTTCCCAGACAAGTCTGTCCTTCCAATCCCCGCACATGGCTCAGCAACGTGGCCACCCAGACACTCCGTTGATCTTCAGATGCGAGGTCCTGGATGTCACACTGTGGACCCACCAAACAGCAAACTTTCTGGGCTTGCAACACTGTTCCCTGATCCCATTTTCAATCCAGAAGGTACAAGGGCTGCAGATCTCTGCTACCTTGAGCAGAGGGGGAGCCTGGGGTAAGGCTCAGGGGGCGAGCACTGGCTATCATAAACTCAGGCTGAGGGGTGTCCTCCTTGGGCCCAGTGCTGGGCCTTGGCCTCAGCAGTCAGAGCCAGAGGATAGACCACAGCCCTGGAGGAAGGCAGGTGTGGATTCTGCCTGGCTCACATGCCCCCCTGGGAGGTGGGTAGCGGCCAGGCTCCCACTGTCTCCTTCCTTTGGAAGGAGCACAGAGCCCCCGCTTTCTGAAGGCAATGGTTTTGACCTAGTGGTGCTGTTGGAGATCAGTGGTTGCTATGAAGATGTAATGAGATCTGTATACAGGGCACTGCAGGGCTTGCACTGCCTGGAACAGTGAAACACCAAAGAGCATAAAGAAGAATGTCTCTGGAGCCATCCAGGGCTGGGAGAACAGGATTCAGGGGGGTGGGGGGGAATGGGGCTCTAGGCTGGTACAGCCCATCACCCAGCAGACACAGAGCTCACACAGGGTAGATTAAAGCAGAAGGTGGAGCCCGTAAATAGCTGGTAAAAATCAGGCTCCGTTCTTGACAGGTCGGTTTTTGTCAGTTTATGACTAATGACACCCTGGCAAATGTTATCTCAAAATAAGCAGTCCACGAGAAGTGCCCGAAATCCCTCCTGCAACTCTGACCAAGGAGGCTCTTGATCTATTCTCGGCCTACAAAGTCTCAAAAATAACTGGGCCCACGATATTTTGGATGCTGAGATTATCTAACAATTCATCCATTCACTCATTCAACACGTTTTCAAGGGTCTATTTGTGCCGGTCACAGTTCCCGTTGCCTGGGAAACATGCATGAACACATCACAGGCTCTCTTGCTGGGAAACAGAACATTGAAGGTAAACCTTTTCAATAGCACATTATACAGCGCCTTAGAAGGGCATACGTCCTCTGGGGGGGGGGTACTGTGCCCACAGAGAACAGAGAATGGTGCATTGGAAACGTGAGGAAAGAAAGGGAGTATTACATTTTAATCTCATGGGTAGTCAGGGCTGTCCTCATTGGAGGGGTGACACAGCTAAGAAAGGAAGAAGGTGAGGGGATTCGCTTTACTGACACACGAAGGAAATGTTGTTCATGCAGCAACACCTGCGAGTGCGAAGGCTCCAAGGCCAGGAGCGAGCCTGTAGCAGGTCTGAGGAACGGCGGAGAGGCCAGAGTGACTGGCATGTTATGAGCAAAAGGACAAGAGTTGGCGAGACAGTCAGCGGCATTAAGAGAAGCCCATATTGCGTAGGGCCTAGGAGGCCATTGAAGAAACTGGGCTCCTGATGGCCATGAAATGTGGGGGCAGGAGGAGGGAGGTGGGGGATTGAGCAGAGGCGCAACCCTGACTCACCTTTTGAGAGGATCACTTTGAACACTTACTCTATTCAGAAGAGAGCGAAAGCCAGCAATGTAGAGGGTGGGGAGACCAGGGAGAAAGCTACAGCTGTACATCTAGCTAGAGAGGGTGGGGATTTTGACCATGCTGGTAACAGTAGATATGGCCAGAGCTGCTCAGTTTCTGGGCATATTTTGAGGTTGAGCTAATAGAATTCCTGCTGGTTTCCATATGGAGTGTCAGAGAGGAGTCAAGGATGACGCCAAGTTTTTCTCCTCACAAGTAGTAGGAGGGAATGACGGTCAAATTATATGTGTTTTGTAGTTGAGAGAGGGGATCAAGAATGCAGTCTGTATATGTCAAATTAAGTAAATGTCCCTTTGACACTCATGGGGGTGGGGTAGGCAGTTGTGTAAATTCAGTTGTGTGGAAGTCAGGAATGTGGCTGAACGGTTTGCCTAAGAAGCCCTGAGATGATAAGCAATCAGATAGGGGATGAGAGCATACAGAGAAGCGCAGAGGAGCAGAGGATCATGGGCAGTCGCCTGCAGCATAAAGGGTCAGGGAGAGCAGGAGGCACCGGCCCAGGACAGGGAGTGTTGTCACCAGTGTTAGAGACGGAGAGTGCAGTGCCTGGCAAGCCAAGGGAAGCAAAGTGTATCCAGGGAGAGCCAGTGGGCAACTATGCACAGAGGGCTGATGCCAGGTGACATATGAGTGAGGGTGAGACGTGACCATTGCATGTACCGATGCAGAGGGTCCCCGTGACCTCGATGAGAGCAGCATTGAGTGAAGGGAGGTGCCCAGCGGAGAGCAGTGAGGTCCACAGCACAGGGAGGCACAGAGAAGTCCCGGCACAGCCACTGTGAGTGGCCTGGGGGGCATTGGACCTTGCATGAAGAGGGGCCCACAGCAGGCACAAGGAGTTGCAGATCATGAGGGTACTGGATCGCCGGGAGCTCAGCTAGCCTTCCTGGGCCCCGTGTCCTCCTCTACCTGAGGTCAGGCACCTGCCAATTTGATGTGCCTCCCTGACTATTGAGCATGTGGTATGTGCCAGGCTCCTTCGTGACATTTAGTACTCCAAACAGATCAATGTGGGTTATATCCTGATCCCCATTACACAAGCTAGAGATGTGATGCGCAAGGCGGGCAGGTGGACTGGCAAGGGCACTTAGCCATGGATTGGAGGACTAACATGTGGAGCCCAAGCAGGCTCATTATCAAGACCGACTTATAACCATAGGCTCGGACCTGCTGGCAACTCAAAGGGTGCCATTGTGCTTGCTGCCCGTCACCCTGACAACACGGCTCCCAGTTACCACAGCTGCTTCGAATGATCTGGCCACAGGCAGTCGGTGTGTCTGAGCACCTGCCTCAGGCTCCGTGTGACATGCTACCGCAGAGTTGGAGCTCAATCCCAAGTCTGAGACTGTGGGTGACTCGGTTAAAACAGACCTTTGCTCAGAAGGGGGCCCGACTCCATGTGGAACTGACATCCCAGAACCACACACTGTCCTGTCCTTGACTTCAATAAACTCCAACAGCAAGGCTCGTGTCCTGAACAGGATTTCCCTGGGATCATAAAGAACTCTGATCAAACTAAAGCCACTGTGCCATTTGGGACACTACCCTTTAGACTGCTGGACACACACACACACACACACACACACACACACACACACACATCACTTTGTCACCACTGGGGGCTATCTACCATTGGCTTCATTCTGGTGTCTGCCACTCCATACCCAACCGGTCAGGCAAGAGATCCCATCTGCTCTCACCCCAAGCACGAGCTTCCTGGTGAGGGGGGGCCTTCTGCAGGGAAAGCCTGAAGCCAGGGAAGATTGTGAGGGTTTCACAAGGATGAGCCTCAGGTCACAAGGTCCAAGCCTATCCCGGGGGAAAGAAAATCATGCGGCTGATCTAAGCCAGTGAGAATGACTTCAGAGTCCAGGACAACAAAGGAACAAGAGAGGAACACATGGCACTGGCGCCCTCACAGACCCAGAATTGGAGGGCGGCTGAGTTCAAAGATGAGCTCCTGCAAGGCACACGTCACCTTCTACCCACTCCTACAGCCCTGTCCCTGAAACGGGGATCACGGCCTTCAGGTGCCCACTCCCTGCAGGTGGACATGTAGTGTCACCTTTCTGTGGCCTCCACGCAGACAGAGCTTCCGTGGACTGGCTTGAAGCTGCGTGCTCTTTCCAGAGAGGCGCTCCTCCTGAGGCATCGCTGCCCCATAAGGTGTGCAAGGTGCAGAGCAGCCTCCAGGGCTGTGTCGGAGGCCCTTTTGAAGTCCCTGGCAAGATGAACTCATTCCCGGCTCCAATCGACCGCAGCTGAGGGAAACCAGGCAAGTTGACTGGAAACATGCTGCTCCCCAACCCAAGGTGTTTACACAGCAGCTCAGGGACACATCAAACATATCTAACTTGTGTCAGCTTCTGTGAACACCATCACACACAGGAATGATGCCTGCTGCTCATAGACACACTGCAAAACCAGCCAGCTGGTCTTCCCAGTGCCGTTCGACTGCTGCTCCTCAACTCTCTGTGTGAACACCCGGGTTTATTCTGTTCCAAGTCAGTCACTCTGGATCAACGCATCTGTACAATGCAAGGAAAGTGAACTCATACAAAGAAGAAAAATGAGAAAGTACAGCCCTGATGTTTTGACCACCATGGAAACTCTCCTCACATGCTTTGCAATTTTCTGAACGTGTAATCTCCAAGTCAACTTACCATAGATCAGATCGGCTCTTCTCTGCAAGGTTGGCCCTGCGGGTGAGGTTAAGGGAAAGGTGGCACCACAGCCCAGCTTGTGTGTGCGTGGCCAGGGTCTCCTTTCCCCAGAACCCATCTCTTTGGAAGGGCTGCCCCCCCCCCCCCACAGTGCTTCCCTGTACCTGGGCCACAGCACTTCTCCCTGTCCATTGCCCGGCCCACCCTTCTCTGGGCTACCCCTCTCAGCCCAGTCCCAGAGGCAGCCTGCAGAACCAGCGGACCATGGGCCACTCTAGCACCCTCATGCTGTCCCCTGACAAGGTTGCCCTGTGCTCCCAGCCCTGGAGGGCTATCTGATGATCTTATTCTCATATGCTCCTCTGACCCTGTTGACCTCTGTGAGGCTCCCTCCTGTCTCAACATCCCCAGCGCTCATTCTCAGCTCACTGAGGGAGGAGTTCTGACAGGCATATCCTGGGCCCCCACAATCCTACACAAGCCTCCCTTTCCCCCAGCGGGTGACATCCCCATGGTGCCTCTGACGTCCTACAGATGGGCATCAACCTCTCTTTCAGGTGCACACCGGATCCCCATGCCACAGACAGCCACCTCACACAGCTTCAGACTCTCCTGGATGCTACCTTACCCATCCGCACTTGAGTGTGTGCTCACAGGCTTCCATTCTCAGGCAGACAGACATACCCCCAGATGGACACACACACACATGAGCCCACTCACCATATGGACACCACAGAAACACCTGGCATACACTTCCACACCCACAAACATAGCTAATAATGCATAGTCACAAAGGCCACACACAAGGACACAAATATACACATGTGTGCGCGCAGGATGGAGAAAAGCTCAAGGAGTATGATGTCCAGAAATATCCTTAAATGCACACATACTGAAACCTATTACACATTACAAGAACATGTTTACTGACTAAGAAAACCACACATGCATATATGCATGCACACACATGCATATTAGGGAAGGAGAAGCATGTTGTGTCTGCCCACACTATCCAAGTCCTGAGATAACAAGGAGAAGGATGCATTTGTAGTCTCAGGTTCTTCCCTCTTTCCAGGCCTAAAGTACATAGTTTACCCCTTCTCTTTCTCCATCCCTCCCTCCCTTCTGTCCTCTCTCCTTTCCTCTCTCTGTCTCTCTCTCTCTCTCTCTCTCTCTCTCTCTCTCTCTCTCTCTCTCATCTTTCCTTCTTACACATACACACAGAAACCAAACACAAACTAGCAAGAAAAACACACATTCTCTTTCACACCCACAAACACAGTCATGCATACTCTTGCACAAACACATACATTTACTCTCTGTCTTTCTGCACACACACACACACACACACACACACACACACACACACACACTAACACACACAGCTTCCACAGACATGGCAAGATGAGAAAGTGGAGGCAGGGCAACATGGTCCTGAGCAGCAGTTACTGGGAGTAGGTGGCCCTGCAGCGAACCTGGAGCCCTGGGGCACAGAAGATCCCCATTCCTGGCACCCAGCCTGGGCGGCTCCAAAAGCCAAATGCAAGGCAGCCTGCATCTCAGCTTCCTCTGTGCACTGTTCCCTGCTCCCTCCTCCTGCTCTGAAGCTTCCCTCCCTCGCATGACCCCCTTGGAATGCAGCTATGGAGAGAAAGCAGATATACCTGCTGTTCTGGTCAAACAGTGAGTAGCCTCAGGAACCAGGACTCAGAAGGAAGCCTGAGCGGACGTGTGCAGGGGCTGAAGGAGGAAAAGCTATCTGCAGGCCAGCACCGGGAATGAGAGTTCTGCAGGCAAAGCAGCAGAGAGCAACTGGGAGGAAAGTGACCAGAGAGGAGGGAAGACCATGGAATCCTGCCCTGTGACCCAGAGCTCGCAACACAGCCAAGATGTCCCCAAAACTCCCAAGGGGCCTCCTGACACGCCTCTCCCCTTCCATCGCTGTGTAATCAGACGGATTCCCTGAGAAAGCCTCAGTCCCTGGCATGTTGACCTTTGACATTAGGCTTGGGGCCTGCAGCTAATGAGTGCGTCAGCTGCAAACTCCTGCAGAAAGTCAACAGGAAGGGGCCTGGTCATCAGCTCATGCAGAGGAGTAATGGCCCGCCCTTCTCCTCACCATGTGGCTGTTGCCCCCAAAGACCTCTGACCCTTCCAGGCAGATTCCCACAGGGCAGGGTGCAGAGCTATGGGGGCTGGGATTGAGGTCGCCCAGGGCACAACCTGAGGCCCAAGAACCAGGACAACCTTGATGCCCATTTTCCAAGCCAGGCTTCTGACCAGACCCTGTGTGCTTCTCCAGTCCAGGGAAGAATTATGTGAATCGGTGATGAGATTATGTGAGGGTAAAACAAGGAATAGATGTTGAAAAAGATTCTTCTGAATTATCAGTATTAATAAAATAGGACTGGGCGTGGCAGGAAAGTGGAAGGAGCTGTACCTAGAACTGGGACCAGTTAGAGGGCTATGGTAGCGTTCTCCTCAGCATAACCCACCATCTATGCACACCAGGTCTGTGTCACCACGTGCACACTGACAACAGCTCCATGAGTGCAGTTGGGAAAAAAGTAGGGGAACTAGTGAAGATGGGGAAGCAATGGGGGAACTAGGGAAGAGGGGGGGCACTGGGGGAACTAGGGGAGATGGGAAAGCAATGGGAGAACTAGTGGAGATGGGAAAGCAATGGGGGAGGGAGGGGAGATGGGAAAGCAATGGGGGAACTAGGAGAGATGGGAAAGCAGTGGGGGAACTAGGGGAGATGGGAAAGGAATGGGAGAACTATTGGAGATGGGAAAGCAATGGGGGAGGGAGGGGAGATGGGAAAGCAATGGGGAAACTAGGGAAGAGGGGGGGCAATGGGGGAACTAGGGGCGATGGGAAAGCAATGGGGGAGGGAGGGGAGATGGGAAAGGAATGGGGGAACTAGGGGAGATGGGAAAGGAATGGGGGAACTAGGGGAGATGGGAAAACAATGGGGGAGGGAGGGGAGAGGGGGGCAATGGGGGAACTAGTGGAGATGGAGAAGCAATGGGGGAACTAGGGAAGAGGGGGGGCACTCAGGGAACTAGGGGAGATGGGAATGGATTGGGGGAACTAGTGGAGATGGGAAAGCAATGGGGGAACTAGGGGAGATGGGAAAGGAATGGGGGAGGGACGGGAGGTGGGAAAGCAGTGGGGGAGGGAGGGGAGATGGGAAAGCAATGGGGGAATTAGTGAAGGCACCATATTTATCTCGCCAAGAACCCATGGACCCAGTAGCCTTCCCTTCCACTGCACCCTGCTGTGTCCTACTTCGTTGGAGGGAGGATTCATCAGCCAAAGTCCCGTTCCTGCCTTTGCACACCAATAGTGGAGCAAACTTAGGGCTGTCGCATCTCTCTCCTAAGGAAGAGAAGTGAAGGTTGGACCGGCTGCTGTGGGTTCCTTGTCCATATCTACCCCTCTGTCCCACCCAGCTCTGGCAGAATACAGAGGTGCTCATCTCTTAACAAGGACATGGGTAGGAAAAGACTACCATTTCATTGTGGTTCATCTTCCACTGTGGATATTTTTTCCATTGATTTTTAGTGAGTGGAAGGGAGGGAGAGAGGGAGGGAGGAGAGGGAGATCCATGTGAGGAAGCCACATGGATGGGTTGCTTTCAGCATGGGTCCCCACTGGGGCCTGGGATAGAACATGAAAGCCAGGTACATGCACTTGATGGGGAATCAAACCAGCTTCCCTTCCACGCACAGGTCAACACGCTAACTACAGAGCAGCACTGGCCAGGGTGGAAAAGTCAATCATTCCCTGTCCCATGGATTCAGGGGTATCAATGTTTTTGCCAGTGAGATCTCTACACACAAGAGTAAGCCTTGGGTGCGTCAGAAGTGGTGGTGCTTGGGGAGGGCGGACTTGGTCTGTGATCCCCATACCTGCAGAGTCAGCCAGCAGGCCATTAGGTGTGCTACTAACTTCCTGACTGTGGGTGGGAGCCCCCGGAACTGAGGGAACATCAAGAATTGAACTCAAGCAATTGCCTCCCATCCTCTGATAAGCAATCTCTCTTTCAGTGGCCACACACACACACACACACACACACACACACACACACACACACACACGGCCTGCCCTCACACCCTGGTCTGTGATCATCCACTTTCCCAATTCTCATGGGTGTTGGCTCAGGTACTACGTGCACCCTTTGGGAACGGCTGGGATTGGTCATCAGAAGGCCGACTGCCTCGCCTTTGCTGGGCTGTGTGACCATGGACCAAGCCTTTCCCTTTTGAGACTCAGCATGCTCCACTGTGCAGTGCTAATGCCCCTCAAGGACACGGCTGGGAAGATGAAATGAGGTGAGTGTATGTAACTGCTTTGTAGAGTGCACGGGGGTTAGGCACATATTCCCAGTCTGATCATTGCTGAAGATAGTAATAGATAGAAAAAAGGACTGTGACGCTGGTCCACATTCCCACCCAGGTCTGATGCCTGTGCAAATCACAGCAGAATCTGTGTCCAGAGGGTGAGTCCCCGGGTCAATGCTCTCACCATCATTTCGCTGGACTGCACGCTCCATGGAGTCAGGCCTTGCTGCGTTTGTTGGCTTTATCTGCTGATATAGTTAGGTGCCTAGAACGGTACCCTGGGAATATTCAACAGTCGAAAAAACTTGGTGCGGGAGTCAATGAATCCTTTTGAGCATCTAGCGCAAAGATGTCAACGGTAGTGATAATAAACACTTCCACGTGACTGAGGCATCCCCACAAAGAAATCAGGCGACAGCAGAATAATACCTCACTCATCTTCACCTGAAAGATATGGAATTATCTTAAACTATAATGACCACTGAAGCTGAGCAGGCGCGTGCCATGAATCATTAAGCTACGGGTCAATTGTGCAATAGCAAAAGCAGGGAAGTTGCTAGGATACTCCGAAGGTGGTACAGCATTCTCCACTTGATCCTGGAGCAGATTCCTCAATGAGCAAGGAATGCACTTCACAGCTACAGCTTGTGTTGACTGAGCACTGGTGGTGTTCTGGGTGTGTGTTTATATTTTTTATATTGGAAAATGTCACCCTCACCTCCACCCTCTGTGACAGGGTTCACAATCTTTACAGACGACACGTCTGGAATTCACGGAGGTTAGATAGCTTAATCAGGGCCATCCAAGGTTTCATTAAGTGGCAGAATGGAGATTTAACAACAGCTCTCCCCAAGACCAAAACCGGACTTTGCTCTTAAATCTCAAAAGGCAGCACGCACCCTTCACTATCTGTGAGCTGCTTCAAAGGGCTCATATGGGATAGGCCCGTTTTCAGGTGCAGTGTGACATCACCAGAGGGATTAGGGCGCGATACATAGGTAGGGAGGCTCCTTACACAGACTGTCCATTGGAAGAATCTCAAACTTCACTTCAGTGCGCTCTCTCGTGCAAAGACAAGACAACGTCCTGGTTTTCAAGACGAATCCTACTTGGCCCGGACACACTGCAGTGGGTGCTTGAGGCGGCAGGGGATCCCCACTTACCTTTCATGACTAAGGGTTCCTCAGGCTCTCAGTTTGGCTGCTTCATTGTAGGCAATTATGGTGTCAATGCAAAGTTCTCCTCCTCCTCCTCCTTTATGAGAAGACGCCTGGGGATTGAGGGAAGGGTGTGGCTCGCATGATGTAAAGGTGGCAGCACAAAGACCCCTGAGTCTGGAGTTCTTTTCTCTGGTGGCTGCCTATGTGGCTCTGCAATCTGAATGCTGCCTTCTTACGGGGCTGTTCTCTTGCTACACACAGGGGACCCCTCAGACTTGATAGCGACATGGGTGCCCAGTGCATCATTCCATACAGCAAGGGCCTCTGGCCGATTTTCCTTACATATTGGACTCCGTGGAGGAGCGTGCCCCCAAGATGCATGTCTATCGAGAACCTCAGACATGGCTTTATTTGGACATAGAGCCCATGCTGATGTGATTAGCTCAAATGAGGCCAGGTGGGATTAGGGCAGGACCTAATGTCCACACAACCAGTACAACTGTGTTTTTCCTATCAAGAACACACAGAGACACAGACCCACGCAGAGGAGCAGGCCATACAAAGGGGATGGTGGAGACCAGAGGGATGCGAGTACAAGCCAGGAGACTCCAAGGATCATGGCAGCCACCAGGGGCTGGGAAGGGCAAGGAAGGATCCTCTCCAAAAGGCGTCAGAAGGAGTGTGGCTCTGCCCACACCTTGCTTCAGACTTTCAGCCTCCAGACTGCGAGAGCATATGTGCGTGTTGTTCAAAACCACCCCACTGATGGTCATTGGTTACAGCAGCTCCGAGAGCCCAATACCTGCCCCTCTAATCAAAGATTATGAGCACACGCCTCCATTGTATGTCTATTTATGAACTTAGAGTTTATACAATGGTGACACTATGTTAGGAGGCCATGCTCATCAAACATACACTAAACTTAGACATTGAAAAGGAGGTAATAAACATACAAATTCTTAGAATCTCTAATACTGAGGTCTTCCTACACCTCCATAGCTCTTCTTACCCTCCTCTTAGGTGTGCACACTGCCCTTTGTAAACCAATGTGCTCCAAGACCCCTTCCTCCAGGCTACAGGGACTCTGGTGTGTTCAACAGCAAACATCCAGGTGCCTTCCAACCCTTCCATGAGGCTGGTGACATATTCTTGATCTCTTGTAAAGCAAGTGGCAGCGTGGGAAGGTTCAAGGGTTCAGGTTCTCATCTCTCCACATCCACTCTGCGTAAAGTGTGTTCACAGGCTACAAGACAGCTTTGGTCTCCCAGCAGTCATGTTGGCCCATTGTGGTTGGCAGGTGCCCGTTCTTCTCCAACTTTCCCGTCTTCTAGATATGACCACTTACAGGAATTGTCAGAACATGATGTCAGGACACACTTCTGTTAAATAATTTTCTCTTCTCTCTCCACCTCTTTCTCCCTGCCCCTTCCCACACTTCTTCTGAGAAAAATAAACATTTGTTTTACTTCTTCTTTCTAAGTGTCAGCGACCTAATGCTCCTATGCCATGGCATCCTTCTTCCCAAGGCTCCATGCACATGTTCCCTCACCCCAGAGATTTTAAGACTGTTGGAAGGCAAAACATTTCTTGACAATTCAATGACAAATACTTGCATATGTTATGGCACACTGGTACCTGGTTACTCAACACTGCTTCTGGAAATCACACAATCCCAAAGGAAGCAGATGGAGACACCATCTCTTAGCTTGAAAGGGTCAGGATGGGACGCTCCAGTCTTGCATATAATACAAGAGGAGAGGAAAGGGAGCCCTGAGGGGAACATGGTAGCTGATACACCAGTCTCCACCTTCTACTCTCATCTCCTGGAGAACCTAGTAGCCTCCTCATGGAGTGGTTCCAAGGGCCTTCATTTCCTGGGATTACACAGGGACATGTTGAAGAATCTTCCCTCTTGGGTAAAGAAGAGCAACCTTTCCACGGGATCCTGCCAAGATTCCCCACAGTTCTTCTGGCCCACTGCTGGCAAGGAAGGGAGGCCACTGACTGAGACAGTTCCAAGACTGGTGTGTACCTTGGCCAGTCAAAACTTGATGGGGAGAGTTGAGCCCGAATTCCTATGAATGGAATGTGGAATATATGCCCATTCCTCAGTGAGGGTCCTTGTTTCTACTTACTTTTCTATTTCTCATTGTAACAGTTAGACCCATTAAGCACTTAAAGCCAAATTTTGAAACAGAAAAAAGAAGGAAGATCTGACCCCAACACTGCCCAGACCCAACCCTCTGGCCCAAGGGCCAAGAGAACCATGACTGTCATTATGCCCCAGTCCGGTTTCTAAACTGGCAAGAGGAGAGCAGATTACAGGTACTTCATCCAAGTCATGTCCTGGAGAAGAGGCGGGGGAAGGCAGTATTTTAAGAGTCACAACCAACCACATGCAATGTGTGGTCGTTTTAGGATCCTAATTTGATCAAATGAATTGTGTAAATACATTTAGGAGGCCATTGGGGAAATGGAAATGTCATTAGGTAGTAGGTAGATGGTGGTCAGTCAGTCTTGGTCCCTTCCTCAGGTGTGATATTGTGCCGTGGGTATGGGAAAAGGGGTCCTTGTTTCTTACAGTGTACTTCTGGGTGAAATGAGTTGATGCCTACACTCTGCTTCACAGTACTCCAGGAAAAACATTCGCATAATGGGATGTACATGAAGCACAAACTGAAAAAGTTAATGATTGCTGAAGTTGATGACTCCTGAACTTAATGGGCACGCGGAATGCATTATACTATTCCTTCTGCTTTCATGTGTTTGAAATTTTCCATAATAATCAGAAAATGAAATGCTTCACTTACTACGGGTAACGTGGGGGCAAGAGACGAGGAATGGAAAAAAATAGTCACATTCATGGGAACAAAATAGCCAGTGCAATATGCAAATGGCTGTGAACTATCAGTCACATATTCATAGATGACCTGCCAATGGCCGATTCTGGCAGGCATAAGCCATCCTCAGTCAAATGGGGCTGGAAGTGATTCTGCAATTAAAACAGAGTCATTTACCCCCAGAAAGAATTTGGAAAGAAGGGGACATCTTCCCGATCTCTTCAACATGTGTTATTTCTTAAAAATCACTCCTTTTTGTTTTTGTTGAAGGAGATAGAAGCAAATGACGTGTACAGTAATATGCTCCACGGGTAAGAATATTGAGGGTGGTGTACTTGGAATCCTCTTGCCTGAAAGAGACGCGGTTCCAGGAATTAGCACTCTTCTCATATGTGAGGTTAGGAGAGAAAATCATTTCAGTGCAGAGAGGTTTCAGGGATCAGAAGCAAGGGCACATGTCTTAAAGTCATCACCATCTTCAAGGCAAAGGAATCTCTCACTCTTTAGGAACTTCTGCCTAGGGGCCCTCTGTGTCTGGGGATCCATGATCCTGGGACAGGAGGTGCCAGTCTTTTCGCTATGCCCGACCCAATATCTCACTTCTGATCACTGCTGCGCCACTGGTAGAACAGAATGCTACCTGACACAGGTTTCCAAAAGTGTGTGTGTGTGTGTGTGTGTGTGTGTGTGTGTGTGTGTGTGCGTGTGCGTGTGTGTGCGTGAGATGGGCCCCAACTGCAAAAGGGAGGGGAGAAGATGTCCCAGTCTACAGAACCTATATGTTAAAGACAAAAATAGAGAAACTCATGCAAAAAAAAGGTGCTATTATTTTCTATCTTTCATCAAATATATAACATAGGCAAAGCTCTGATTAAGGCACCAGCAAAGGTAGGCTAGGTCTCCCATCACCCTCGCTCCAAAGAGACAGGCAGAGGTTGAAAAGGTCAGTTACTCAGGAATCAGACCTCAGAAATTGGTGTCTACATTGGAGCATCACATAGGTGTTGGGAGTATAAATTTGTTTTGCATGATGTATGTGTGTGTGGGTGGACATGTAGGTGTCTGTGACCATGGGTGGGAGGAGAGTGTGGGTGAGCATGCATATGGGTGTGTGTGTATGGGGGGGTGTGTGTGAGCATGTGTGTAAGCACACACGTAGGTGTGGGGGGCAGGGGTGCATCGGTGTGCATGTGCGTACGGGTCAACAGAACACAATATCCTTTTTCTTGCCAAGGGATCTTAAAAGTCATGATCTGGCCTGAGCTTCAGCCCTGGGGCTGTATCTGTGACCAGCATCACGACTGCCATCACCGCCACTAAGGATCCATTCCACTTCCTGGGTCTACCGCAGCTGGGTGCTTCCCACTCACCACTGCTGATCATGCTCACCACCAGGTGACCCCAGCCGTCAAATCCGATTCCCAGCCAAGGAGAGTGACATCCATGGGCCCAATCCACACCCATTGGCCAGACACCAAAGCTGCTGCACCCAGGGCACCAGGACACAATGGCAGAGGGTGTCCTGGGTTCTCTGATGGGGCAGAGTGAGGAGGACCCGCAGCAGGGGATGCGTTGAGGTGGGTCACGTGAATTGTGAGGTGGGAAATCAGCAATTCTGTGGGATGACTCCCACGCTTGCGTTCCATAGCTGGGTCAGTCTGTTAGGAGCTGCTCCTTCAACAGCAGCTGAGCGGCCCAAGTGCAGGACAGGAAAGGGAAAGGGAGGAGGCCCCTCTTCCTCAGCCTCTCAAGTGAGGGAGGATGGTTTTCTCCTACTCACACAGAAGGGCTCCTGGGGCTTTGGGGGGTGGGGCCTCCGGGCAGGCTGACTGGCAGTGCTTCCTAAGGGAGATCATGCTTCCAGAGTTGGCCCCTGTGGGCCAGAAGCTGACCCCGAGTGTGGGAAGGGGAGAAGGGGGCTGGAATTCAGGCAGCTCTCTACTCCCGAAGCCCAGGAGGGTTCCTTTAAACCCTCAGGGCTGCTGTGGTCCTTCCTAATCCAGGTGGTCTGTGGCTTAGTGAAGCCATGTGTACAGAGTGCTCTGTGATTCTTTGCTGAAGGTCTGTTTTCTAAACGAATGATCAAATTAATTATCAATAAGTAAGCAAGCCGTGTTCATTATCGCTTTTAGATAATACAAAGTTACAAGGTTTAAATTCAGACATATATAAACCCCAAAACCCACACATAAATGCATGGGTAAGAAAGTATCTTCTAACTGTGAAAAAGGGAAAAGATAACATAGACACAGGATAACAACATGTGGAAACAAAGAAGGAGAAAAGATAGTTGGAGATTATGTCATCACCATAAATTCTCGTGGTTTGTATTGCAATACTCTTGTTTCCCTCATATATCCTGTGACTGTGCATGGCTTAGATGGCTAAGATCAGACAATAAATAGGACACCTTGCCCTGATTTTCTACTGCATTTTGATTTGTGATGTAGGCATATGATCCTCACCAAGATATGAAATATGGAATCACATTCGCTCTCACATTAAACAGATTGCAGGTTTGAAAATGACAGCATCAGATGGAATCAGACCTGACCCTGGAAATGCAGAGCATTTGACCTGTCTAGGTCTGAGGGCCTCTGATGGCACCTGGAAGGAGCCTCAAGTCTCAATCGCTGCAAACTGTGGTGGGGCTGGCAGGGGGAGGGGTCAAGACGATGGTCTAGGGTTGCACCTAACACTGGAGCCTCTTGCTCCCGCTCATACAGAACGGGGAGGCCCCTGCTCCGGGGTCCTCCAAATGGTTAAAGCCCGAGCTGCAATGGGCAAAACGCTCATGAGCAATGCACGGACCGACTGAGAGCTGATGAGACTGTGTGCAGGTTTCCGGAACACCCCCCCCCCCCCCAAAGGAGGCCCCGCATGGGAAGGAAACATGAGTGCACACGCATGCGAAGATGACATTCAAAGTACTTTGCAAATGGCAGGGTCTTTCACATCAACACAGGCATCCATCGGCATTGAAGTGAAAAATTCAGATATATTCCTGTCTGTCTCCTGTATACACTGTAGCATAACAGCCAATCTGTACTAAAGTGGGCAGACATTGCCTGACATGATTTCTAAACCCTTTTGCGGCTCTGTCCTAGAGGGAGGCTATTGAGGGCCAAACATTCATCCTGTTTTCATGATTTCAATGTCTAGTTTTGTGGAATGTTGTTTGCTGGTTATTCAAAGCAAGTTGGTAAACAAAGTTTACTGGGAAAACGCTTTTGAATATTTACTTTGTTGCTGTTTGTGCGCCAACCAGAGATAATTGGACGTGAAGACTTGTTGTCAAACCAAAACATTTGTGAAATTCCCTGACAGGTGGGCTGACTTCCTTCCTCCCTTTGCACTGGCTACATCTTTGCAAAACCAGGACATATTCGTGTGAGTATTTCCCCACTAACCCCTTTCTCTCAAGCAAAGACAAGAATGTTGGGTAAGCTATTTCAGGTGCTGTGCCTTCCAAGGCTCACATCTCAAGTAAAAATGGACAAAGAATTTTGGGTGAAACAGTTCAAGGATGACTGACCAAGTGCTTGGCTCAGGGCTATCCCGATCTTAGCACCAAAGGCCCTGTGTCCTGGGGAACCTCTTCCTGGGACATGAGGAGGCCTGGTTTCACAGATGGAGGCAGAGGTTGGGGAGGGGAGCACAGAACTCTTATGGCCGCTCCCAGGACAGGGGCTGAGAGCAACAGTGCTTGCTGTGCAAATGGATGCCCCATGGAGCACAGCCTGCCCTAGTTGCTGGGATGTTTGGTCCCCTGAGCAGTGATGTCGACAGGCGTGATTCGGGCTCACAGTGACGGGTCAGGCATTGTTGCATCACTCTGGGTGCTGTGACTGAGTGTGCACCTTAAGCATCTGTCATCCCGAGTGTGAACCCCCAGCCTGGCACTCATTCCACACGCAGGGAACAGCTTTGGAGCACAGTTCCAGGGGCTTGATCCTCTGATGGAGAGGCAGGTGTGTGCCGTGATGTGGTGCACGTGTATTCTTTGCAGCTTTGGGTGCAATGGCAAAGAGTGGAAAACAACCCAGCTTTCTACCTTAACAATGGAACTGGTTACAATGAGCCAGTTAGACATCTTATGCATCCATTCAAGTAGAAAGCAACTCTTTGAGTTCTTGCATAAAAAACTATAATTACCCCATTGCACTGTTTAAAAGAATGATTTGTCAAATTAATACTAGTATTGTATCTATTTAAGGTGTAGAACATGATGGGCTGATTTGCATATACATATTTAAATGAGTACTGCATTCAAACTAATGAACATGTCTCCTCAGTTACAGTGTGTGTGTGTGTGTGTGTGTATGTGTGTGTGTGTGTATGTGTGTGTGTGTGTGAGAGAGAGAGAGAGAGAGAGAGAGAGAGAGAGAGTCAGAGAGAGAGAGAGAGAGAGAGAGAGAGAGAGAGAGAGAGGAGAGCACCTGAAATCCACTCTCTCAGAAAATTTCCAGTGTTTCATACAGAGTTACTGAGTATGGTTACCAGGTCCATTACATGTACAGACTTATACATCCTACCCAATTGCAATTTCGTGTTGCAGAGCTGAAAACGGCTTTAGAAATCATATCAAAGTGTTCTGATGAGGGTTGCTTTCTGGGACATGATGTTTGCCTAAAAAACACTTTCAAGCACAATGTTTGTTATTGTAGCCATTTGTGACAAAAATATTCTGGACAACATCCATTTAGATTTGTTTTTCTGTAGAATAACTCTGTGAGGATAGCATGAAGCTTAATAAAAGTGGCTGTCTCTAGCAGGGAGACGTTGCAGTTTGCAGGAGAGGGAGGAAAACATTTCACCATATACAATTGTGTGTCCATTTTGAATTTCCTGCCAGTGCGTATTATCTACTTAAAATCTCAGTTTTGAAACCTGGTGCATAAAATAATGCACTGCTTTCTAGAATTAAATAATTGGGTGGCCCTACCCGGTTTGTCTCAGTGGCTAGAGGGTCCTCCTGCAGACTGAAGGGTCCCGGGTTCGATTCCGGTCCAGGGCACATGCCGAGGTTGCAGGCTCGATCCCCAGTAAGGGGCTCGTAGGAGGCAGTCTATTAATCAGGGGTTCTCAAACTTCGGCCCGCGGGCCACATGCAAATAAAAATATTCTATTTGTTCCTGTTTTGTTTTTTTATTTCAAAATAAGATATGTGCAGTGTGCATAGGAATTTGTTCATAGTTTTTTTTTAAACTATAGTCTGGCCCTCCAAAGGTCTGAGGGACAGTGAACTGGCCCCCTGTTTAAAAAGTTTGAGGACCCCTGCTATTCATGATTGTCTCTCAGCATTGATGTTTCTATCTCTCTCTCCCTCTCCCTTCCTCTCTAAAATCAATAAAAATATATATATTTTCCAAGGTTGGAAAACAAAGCTGGGCTGGTACCACGAGACAGGTCAAACCGGTAGTCAATGAGCACGGTGGATGTTTCTCAGATGTCACAGTAACAGGCTGTCCATTTAGCAGGGCCAGAGTGACATGTGATGGTTTCTGTGACAGTTATATCATTACTGTACGACGACCCACAGGTACTTGAGTATATACTTGCTGACATGTACATATTTCAGTATTTCATAACAAAGCAGGGTGAGCAGTGTGTGCTGTCTGCATCTCCACTCCACACTCCTGCCCTCTGTTGCGTCCCCAGGGAAACCTGCCTTTCAGTGTCTCCGCATAGTCAGACCTGGGGACCCTCCAGGGACGGCCCTCCCATCCTCACTCCTCCCTGCCTCAGTGTCTCCGCATAGTCAGACCTGGGGGACCCTCCAGGGACGGCCCTCCCATCCTCACTCCTCCCTGCCTCAGTGTCTCCGCATAGTCAGACCTGGGGGACCCTCCAGGGACGGCCCTCCCATCCTCACTCCTCCCTGCCTCAGTGTCTCCGCATAGTCAGACCTGAGGGACCCTCCAGGGACGGCCCTCCCATCCTCACTCCTCCCTGCCTCAGTGTCTCCGCATAGTCAGACCTGGGGGACCCTCCAGGGACGGCCCTCCCATCCTCACTCCTCCCTGCCTCAGTGTCTCTGCATAGTCAGACCTGGGGGACCCTCCAGGGACGGCCCTCCCATCCTCACTCCTCCCTGCCTCAGTGTCTCCACATAGTCAGACCTGGGGGACCCTCCAGGGATGGCCCTCCCATCCTCACTCCTCCCCTACCGCGACCTGCAGTCTGTTGGCTCCTTCCCTGAGTAAGGTTTCCTGACTCCCTCCTAGGAATACTCAGAAATTTACTCAGAATGCTGTGGAAATGTAGTGAACTGAGCACATGCCCCATGACACCCTACCGTACAAAGAGCTAAAGCAAATAAATGATAAGCAGAACATATCAACCGTTCTGGGAGCTCCAGGGCCAGCACCCCCAATTCTCATCTGTGAGGTCTGCGGTCAGTATGAAATGATCCCTCTGTTTTCCCATCTGGAAGGTGTGAATAACAATACCTACCTTGGCTCCCCAAGTGATAGAATACATTTGAATGGGTGGAGCAAGAAGAACACATCATATGCACTTAATGGATTGTAATACATTTGACCACTAAGGGCATTAGGAGGCAAGAGCAGCAGAAAATGGAATTCAGATAAGTCTGTGCAAATGGATGGGAAATAGACCTGTCTTTATTTTCAGCTACTTGTTTCCTAAATTGTGCATGTCCAATTATGAAGCTAGGCAAGAGATCACAGTAATATTAGTATTACATTGGTCCAGATTAGTATTACATTACATTGGCAATGTCACCAATAAAGATTTTCACCTCACATTACATTGTTCTACATTTCTCAAAGTATTGTTTATGCCAGTGATGGCGAACCTTTTGAGCTCGGCGTGTCAGCATTTTGAAAAACCCTAACTTAACTCTGGTGCCGTGTCACATATAGAAATTTTTTGATATTTGCAACCATAGTAAAACTAAGACTTATATTTTTGATATTTATTTTATATATTTAAATGCCACTTAACAAAGAAAAATCAACCCAAAAAATGAGTTGCGTGTCACTTCTGACACGCGTCATAGGTTCGCCATCACTGGTTATGCTCACTACTTTGAAACTGTGGTAGTTATTATGGCAATCACTAGATACTGTTATTTAATTTGTTAATATGTAAGTACATATGCTATGAAATAACAATATTTCAAAAATTAAGCCTTATTTCAGTATAATAAATGTTATAATCCTGTGCATTTAATTTTATGCATTTATTAAAAATAATATTATTAAAAATTATAAAAAAATAATATTATTATCTTAAGGGAGCCACAGGCTACCACTAGGTGCCAAAAGTTTGAGAATGACTGTTTTTAAAATACATTTAATTAATTTTTACAGAGAGGAAGGGAGAGGGATAGAGTTAGAAACATGGATGAGAGAAAAACATCCATCAGCTGCCTTATGCACGCCCCCTACTGGGGATGGAGCCGGCAACTAAGGTACATGCCCTTTGCCAGAACTGAACCCAGGACCCTTCACTCTGCAGGCCGACACTCTATGCACTGAGCCAAACTGGTGAGGGCAAGAATGACTATTTTTAAGTGGGATTCCATGGGGGAAGGGAAGGGATTGGGGTGCCATGATGGGTGTTTTCACATATGTTATAGACAGCAACACTATGGAGATTTCTGCGGTTGAGGCACTAGACACATGAAGAGCAAAAAGTGAAGCTGAGCCCTAGACGATCATGATTATTATTATTTTACCAAAAGTCCTTTGAAAACTCCAGAGGAAGAAAAACTACTGTCCCAAAAGGCACTGCAGTTGGATGACATCATCCCATCTTTGGAGTCTCCTGTACTGAGAGCTTGCTTGCATCTGGAGAAACTAAAAATTCTAGCCTGAAAACATTAGCCTTCCTTCTCTGATGGCAGTTAGAACCATGAGAGTGACAGTGGCCTTTCCAGTCAGCTGTGTGGCCCTTAGCTCACTTAGTGGCCAAGTAGCTGTGAACTGGAAACCTCATTGGGACTCCTTTTAAGTTGCCATGAGTTTATGGTAAGAACTGCTAACAGGTCAAACCAGCTCTTTTCTGACCGGGGGAACCTGAGTTCTAGAGATGACGCAAAGCTTGCTTAAAGTTACAAACACAGCTGCTAAGGACACAAAAGTATAAGAGAATTGCTCTCCTGGATCCCAGGTACTTGTTCCTGAAAATACATTCCTCTGAAGGAGACTAACTGTTATTACAACCTCTCAACCTATAGTCATTCTGGGCTATAGCACAGTTATGGTGGCTCTTCTCTCCAAGATCATGTTGATCTGTGCTTAGTCTGAAAATTCATATAGATTATTGACTCTCTTTGACCTCCTAAAATCACTGACATCCATTTTAGGAAGGCACCTACAAGATACCACTCTCAAGCCTGAGAAAACTGAAACCTAATTGTGAGGTTTAGAAAAATGGTGCAGCAGTATCCCGGAGAGATTCAATGTAATATTAAATGTCCTCACTGATAAGCATGAATACTCTTGGGATTGGACATGGAGGGCAACAAGTCCTGGAAGTAGCAGTTTCACTGCGGTTGTGCCCTTGGATGCTGGATCTGTTAAAGGGAATGAAAAATCTCCAGGGCTATGAACTCCCGGAGGACACAAATTGCTTTACTCTGCATTTCTCACAGCACAACCTAGTACGGTAGTACAGTTGAGATCCTTGTACATATGTGGACTGCACGCTCATCTACACGAACTGCTTGGGAGGGATAATCCGGTGAACTGAGCAATAACTTTGAGAGCTTCAGAAGAGAGGTGTTCTCTTGTCTTATTTTTTTAAGTATCACAGATTCTGCTATAGGCTGATTTTAAGTTGGGGATTGAGAAAGAGAGGTATAGAAGATAAAGCTGGCCACAAAGCTCCTTTACTTTGTCTATACTGCTTTAGTGTTCATAACAGGTTAGGATGATTGTCATTTTTGTGTAACTAAGGCTCAGAGGGGTTAGGGGCTTTATCTGAGCTCACACAGCTAGCAAGTGCCTGGAGCTCTCTTAGAGCCCTTGCTTACTCTCCCTCTCCCCACACTCCAGAATAACATTCCTCTCTCAACTCCCAGATATCGGACCCTGATGGGTCCCTGAGGGATTCCTGCCAGGGAGTTGCCATTCCTGAAACCCCTTTCCCCAACGAATTTTTCGTTCGGAGCGCGCGGGCCAGGAGCCAGGTGAGGCTAGAAGCTCCATTTCAGTTTTCTCTAGAATCCGTCACTGTGGTTACTCCCAATAGAATCTGTTTCAGGAAGAGGTTAGTCTGCGCGGGACAGCGTTGCCATTCATCACTGCGGGAGGGCAGAATCGGGGGCTAGGGGCCGCCCGACGAGAGGGGAGGGGCCAGGGGGCGGCCCCCTTGTGACCAGCCCTGAGGAGAGGTCAGGAGAGGAGGCTGGCTGAGGAGCGCCTGGACAGCAGCAGCTGCTGACGTTCTGAATCACGCGCCCTGGGGCCCAAGGTAACCCAGACCTTTAAACAAACAGCGGGGCTGGGGGCGCTGCGGGGCGGGGGCGGGAAGGGGCAGGGACTTTGAGGGCTGAGTACTGGAGATGGGGGTGGCCACGAACGCGTGGAGGGCGTGAGAAGGATTCCGGATTCTCAGAGGAATCCCTGGGAACTGAGGGTGCTGAAGCAAGAAGCGAGGTGTGAGAGCGCGAAGGAGCGTTGAGAGGGCGCAAGAGCGTGGCTGACCCTAAGACTGCGCCTGGAGGTGGGGGAGAAGGTGGAGCACAAGACAGCCCCAGAAGCATAGGTAAGGTGGGATCAGGGGGCCATTTTCTTCCCGAGCCCATTTTCCATAGGTGGCCCCTTTTCAGCCATTTTCAAGGTAAAATGTAGACACAAGTGTGTTTTAGGATCTAGGGAATGAACGTCAGAGGAAGCTGTACCAAAGTGAGGCTGCTCAAAGCGCAGTCCAGGCAGTCAGAGGGTGGCGCCTTTTTTTAAAGATTCCATCTCTTTCCACCCTAAAGCTCAGGCCGTACCCCCCCCCCCCAACTCAACCTTTCCCACCCTCCTTCTGCCTTCCCCCCACCCCCACCGCCACCCCAACCATCCCTCCTCAGCCCGGGCACCGTCCGATCGCCTTTGAAGCAGGTAACCGCCTCGGTGGCTCAGCACACTAGCTTGGGAACCTCTGAATAGAGGGGGTGGAGTCTGCAGCGGCCGCGGCTCCGCTCCGGGCCGGTGGGGGGGTCCCGGGGGCACTCATGGCCCGCCGCGGCCCGGAGCTGGCCCGATCGTTCTCAGCGATCGTCTCTGTCCTTCTCCAGCCGCAGCCCGATTCCGGACGCCTTTCTCCCCAGCCCGGCGCTGAGCTGATGGCCCAAGTTCGAGAAGCTTCCTTGCCCTCCGCCTCTTCGGTCCGCTGGAGCTCCGGAGGTAGGGGAGGAGCCTCACCCGTGGAGGCGGCCGTGAAGGCTGGGGAGATGGAGGAGGAGGAGGCGGCGGTGAGGGCGATGAAGGCGTGCGCAGGCCGGGAAGCTGCGGAGGTGAAGCTGCAGCCATTACCAGAGCGCCAGCCCGCGCCTGAGAACTTGCCTTGGCGGAGCAGCAGCCGCGGCGAGGAGACGGCGCTCCCTTCAGCCCCCCCGCGCTGGCTCAGCAGCTCCTCGCCCCTTAGCCCGCGCCGCAAGCCCCGCCTTCGGCCCCAGCCCTGGGCGCGCGCCCGAGGCCCGCCCGCGCTCCCGATCCCACCCCCGCCCCCGGTGCATCCTGCCCCGCAGCCTCCCAGACCCCGGCCCTGGCGCAGACCTAGCCGCAGATCCCGCCCGGCGGCGTCCAGGCCCCAGGTGCGGCAGAGCTGTCTCGGCGACTTAGGCAGCTCTGGGGATCGAGGTGGCTTTGGGGACTGGCTGCTGGAGGTGGAGTTTGATCAGGGTCCCACAGGCTGCTCTCACGTGGAGAGCTTTAAAGTAGCAAAGAACTGGCAGAAGAACCTCCGGTTGATCTACCAGCGTTTCGTGTGGAGTGGGACCCCAGAGACGAGGAAGCGTAAGGCAAAGTCGTGCATCTGTCATGTATGTAGCACCCATATGAACAGACTCCACTCTTGTCTCTCTTGTGTCTTTTTTGGGTGCTTTACTGAAAAACACATTCATAAACATGCAGAAACAAAAGAGCACAATTTAGCTGTCGACCTCTATCATGGGGTTATATACTGCTTTATGTGTAAGGACTATGTATATGACAAAGACATAGAACAGATTGCCAAAGAGACAAAAGAGAAACTTTTGAAGTTAATAACTTCCACCTCAACAGATGTTTCTCAGCAGCAGTGTGTGGAGTCAGGTGTTGAAGAGAAGCGATCAGGCTGTGAGTCAAAGGAACAGGAGCCAAAATTGGTGAAACCCAAGAAAAAGAGGAGAAAAAAGTCAGTCTATACTGTAGGCCTGAGAGGGCTAATCAATCTTGGGAACACCTGCTTTATGAATTGCATTGTCCAGGCACTTACCCATATTCCTCTACTGAAAGATTTCTTCCTCTCTGACAAGCACAAATGTATTATGACGAGCCCCAGCTTATGTCTTGTCTGTGAGATGTCTTCACTTTTTCACGCAATGTACTCTGGGAGCCGGACTCCTCACATTCCCTATAAGTTACTGCACCTGATATGGATTCATGCAGAACACTTAGCAGGGTACAGGCAGCAGGATGCCCATGAGTTCCTTATTGCGATATTAGATGTGCTGCATAGACACAGCAAAGATGATAGTGTTGGGCAAGAAGCCAATAACTTCAACTGCTGTAACTGCATTATAGACCAAATTTTTACAGGTGGCTTGCAGTCTGATGTCACATGTCAAACTTGCCATAGCGTCTCTACCACAATAGACCCGTGCTGGGACATCAGTTTGGACTTGCCTAGCTCTTGTGCTACATTCAATTCACAGAGTTCAGAGAGGGCTGACGGCGCAGTGAGTAGGAATGACCACATACCAGGCATCCCCTCACTCACAGACTGCCTACAGTGGTTTACAAGGCCAGAGCACTTAGGAAGCGGTGCCAAAATCAAATGTAGTAGTTGCCAAAGCTACCAGGAATCTACCAAACAGCTCACAATGAAGAAATTACCCATTGTGGCCTGTTTTCATCTGAAGCGGTTTGAACATTTAGGCAAACAGAGACGAAAGATTAATACTTTTATCTCCTTTCCCTTGGAGCTGGACATGACTCCATTTTTGGCCTCCACTAAAGAGAGCAGAATGAAAGATGGCCCACCACCACCAGACTGTGCGCCCAACGAGAATAAGTATTCCTTGTTTGCAGTGATTAATCACCATGGAACTTTGGAAAGTGGACACTACACCAGCTTCATCCGGCAACAAAAGGACCAGTGGTTCAGCTGTGATGATGCTGTCATCACCAAGGCTACCATTGAGGACTTACTCTACAGTGAAGGGTATTTACTGTTCTATCACAAACAGGGTCTAGAGAAAGACTAGTCTTATCAGGCCACTTACCAGAACAAAGTTAAAGAAATAGGCAAGGATCCTACCTGAAATGGAAGATGACAATGCCTATACAACAATAAGCACCTCTTGAAATATCACAAAAACCTCTTGGAAGGAACAGTGACAACAGCACCTATATGACAATTAGCACCTTGATGTAAAGAACGTATTTTACCACGGCCTGTGGGAAAAAATGAATACTAGCTGGTGACCATTCAGCCTTAAAGGGGAGGAGGGAGAAGTGGTGGAAAATGGTCACATAAAGCAGTTAAATGAAAAGAATGTTTTAGGTGGGGAGAGTGGGAATAGAAATGTTCTAGAACTACTATATGTCATTTATTTCTGTAAAATATACTGTGGGAAATCAGGGAGTATTCAGCAAAAAGCTTCACCATTGGTATTCCAGCTGTGGCTGACGAGATAGTTTTGGGGGAAAGGATATTTTAGAAGAGATTCTGAAAAGCTTTAAAAGAAAAACATTTTTTTATTTTAAAAGAAAAATGTTTTTAAATGTTGGAAGTTCTTAAGTTAGATGTTTTTAAATGTTTTAAAAACTAAAGTTTTTTATTTAAAACTTCAAAACTATTAAAATAAGGCTTAAAACATTTTCAAAGTTCTTAGTATAAAACAGGTAAAATGAATAAAACAAGGAAAAATATTAAAAATGGAAGTTTACCAAAAAAGTTAGTGAAAGAATCAGCTTTAAAATTAAAAAGTTAAAAAAGAACAAGACTTAATTTTTAAAAGAAATAAAATATTTTTTTTTAAATTGGAGCATAAAATATGTGTGTTAGAATCAAAGGCTAGCAAAATTCATGAAAATGCATTAAATAAATTTTCAAAAAGTGTAGGTTGAAATTTAAGTTTAGAGAAAAGTACAAAAGCAATGTTCAGAATTAGTCACGACAAAGATACAAAATTTTTAAATTGAAAAAAATCTAAAAAGGAAAATTAGAGAATAGAGATTTAAATGTATACAAAGAACTTTAGACAAGTTGAATTTAAAGAATTTAAAAACTATTTAATCAAGGGTAAAATTTTAAAACCTTTAAAAGTAGAATTTAAAGAAAAATTGAAAATGAAAAAATTAAATATGTTTAAATAGAAAAATCCTAAAATTAAAAGCTTAAAAGGTTGTGTTTTTTTTACAAAAATTTAAGCATATTAAAATACATACGGGTATGAAAGAAGTGGAGGAAACAGAAATAATTTGACAAAAAGGTTTGTAAATATATATTTTTTTTGAGTTTTATGTTACACAAATAGAATTTTGTAAAAAAAAAAAAAAATAGAGACTTTAATAATCATCATTTTACAATTCAGTTGTGAGATCACTGCAAGCCTCAACCCTAGCCCACCCTCTCTTTTCAGGTTCCATGTGCCATCTGATTTCCTGACGGAACTAGAGCTATTTCTTAGGCAGAATCAACAGCATCTGAAAAGATGAATATAGTAGGGACTCTCTCCCATTTAGAGCTGCATTCATACAAATTATTCCCTTCTGAAGGGGGCTTTTGACAATTTAGTGTCTTATGGATATTAGATCACAACTGTGAAGCTCTAGCCTTGATGTTTGAGACTGATGGCCATTGAGGGGTGACAGGGACCCATACCTTAGAACCTCCCACCTTCCTCTCTCCTTCCCTCTCCATGGAGAAACAAGACCTTTAAAATTCCACAGTAGAGCTAGGGTTTGTGCTTAACAGTTCTACTCATTCCTTACTCTCTTTTCCCTTCTTCCATCATTCATGCCTGGTTTCCTGAACCCCTCACTTACTTTACCTTACCTTCTACATCTCCGTGTCCCAGCCTGTAAGGGCTCCTTCCTTCACTGTTCACCTGGTGGCTTCTACTCCTTTGAGACTCATCAGTGACGTTTCTGGAGCCTTCCCTGAATGCTATAGGCAGGTATAAGTTGGAAAATTGTTTCTCCCTCACCTGTGTATCCCTTTCACAGTGCCTCCAAAGTACTTTGTCTGTACCTCAGTGATAGTACTTATTCTACTGTGATTCTACCGCAGCTTTGTGATTGTCTGCCCCTCTGCATCAAGCATTCTGAGAACAGGGGCCAAGCCTTATTCGTTTCTGTGTTAATAAATGGTTGTTGACTACGAAGATGAGTTCAGTTATTTGCTCTATTCGCCCTCTCAGTAATGTTTTCACCCATTCACGCATCAAGCCCTCATTAAGTGCTCAGTGCTATGAAAGTGGGATCGGTGTTGTATCTTACTCAAAGACAGTGTATCAAACGCTACTCAGCTTCAGGGGATGACTTAAGAAAGAAGATGCTCAGCAGGGAAATAGCCAGGCTGTGTGGAGGGAGTCTCGGGTACAATTCAAGGAAAAGAGCACAGATCTAAGAATTGGTGGTTATGAGATATTGGGAGGCAAGGGGGAGCAGCAACTAAAACACAGAGCTGGGCTCTCTGGTGTGTGTGTGTGTGTGTGTGTGTGTGTGTGTGTGTGTGTGTGTGTGAACAGTGTCTCTTACAACAGTGTATCACACCTCTCCATGGTGTATCACATTAGTTTACCTTCCCAGAAGACAGTGTACATCACCATTTCATAGTGTTTTATAGTACATGTTTTATAGTATCATGACTATGCAACAGAGGAGTGATGAGTGGTGGCTGTGTTTCGTGGAGAGCTATAGTTTGTCTGCTTAGCACTCTAGCCCTTTTCCTATTCTTTGTGGTTCCAGCTGGGCCATCAGTCACTTTGCCTTGCTCCTCACAGGCCTCCCCAGAGTTGGGCATATCACTCATGCTAGGCGAGATTAGAGTTCTCAATTCCCCCACTCCACCACCCACACACCTCCAACAAGAGTGATTCTTCTGAGGATGGCCATAGGACCCAACAGGATCCTGTGCAATCAGAGTCCATTGCTAAATTGAGTATATCTAGACACTGGGAGAAAGAAGTGCCTTGCTCCCTACCTTTGCTCCCCACTCCACAACCTATGCTGGAGTCTCTAGGCTAGGATGGCATGAATCTGGGACTTTGATAGGGCGATACCATACTATGAGGAGAAAAATAGAATCACATCCTAATTGATCTGTTTTCAGAATGGTCTACTTAAAAGGAGATACACTTTTATTCTATTTGCAAGCTTATCTTTTAAAGCTCCTTGCCACACCTCTGATAGAAAATTAAACTGACTGGCCTGCAATTTCTACTTCTCTGTGATGGGGGAGGTGTGGTGAGGCAGGCCCAGACAAGAGGAGATGATGACTTTGGAGCACCAGGCAGACTTGAACTGAAATCACATCCCAGACCCACCACTTACTAACAGGTGACATTGGACCAGTCACAAAACCTTGTGCACAGGCCTCCCAGGGCTGTTGGGAGGTCTAAATGCAAAAGTGTTTGCAAGGCATTTAGTACAGAGCAGGGCATATGGTTGGAACTAAAGAGGTCATCTGTTTCTCCCCGCTTTTCAGTGTCTAAACATTCCCTTTGTTCCCCAGGTATCCTTAGGATATGATAACTGTTAGATCTCTGGAAACCCATTTTCCTACAGACCACAAGGGCATCACCCAAGTAGATATCTTTCTATAAATCCTCCTCAGTCAGGTTCCTCCTTACCTCACCGAGTTTTTCTCCTCCTGTGCTATAGGCACCTCATTGGGGTCTGTCTTAATATTGGCTCTACTTGACAAACAAGGGATATGAGCCACAGAGAATTCAAATGTATTTTCTCAAGTCACACAGTAATTAAGATAGAACTGTGGCATAAAGTACTAGCCCAGGTCCCTAACCACCAGGTTTGACTGCAACCCAAGAACTCATTTGATTCCTCTGATTTTACTGGAATAATATCCAGGTAATGCTCACCTCTGAGTCCACCAAATTTATGGACTTATAGAATCTGAGAATTGGGCAAATCCCTACAGAGCCTTTCTCCTTCAGATTTTTCACTGCTTTAAGGATACAATGGCCCACGGAGAGATGAAATTATGTGCTCAAGGTCACACGGGGATCAGTGGCAGAGCCAGGAGCACAACACAGGTCCTGGGATTCTCTTATTCCATGCCAAACCTTCTTACTGCCAAGTTTGTCTGTAAATATTTTATCTCCATTGCCTGTCGTATCTCAGAATCTGTATCCTTCTAGGCTGGGTCTGGATTCCCAAGGACAACAAAGCCCAGAGACAATAGTAAGTACATGGCTCTGACTGTTGCCAACAGAATTCTTTACAGAGATAAAGATGTAATAAGGGCACTGGAAGCACACTGATACTTCTGGTCTCCGGGCAGCAGCAGGCAACAGAGAAGTTATGGCCGGGCCTGACAATAAGTGAAGCTCTATGATTGGACAGGATGATGGAAAGGTGATTGAGGAATTCTCGACAGTGGCCCTTTTTAGGACATAGGAAATCTGATCTTTTACCAACTTTTGTTAACACTGGGTCTTGGTTCTTCCTCCATAATGAGATGCAGCTTTGGGGGGCAGATGTTTTTCTTATAGGGCTCTTGTATGCTAGTCATATGGGGACACCTTCCAGCTCATCCCCACACTGAGCGTCCAGGCCTTGAAATAATTATATTTAGCCCCAAGCCTGGATAATTATATTTAGCCCCACCATGGTGAAGAATTGCATCAGTGCCTGGTTCAAACAAGAAGCTTCTTTGTAGAAAAGGTTTGTTTGGCTGGAAAAAACTGAGGACAAAAGTCTCTGAAATGGAGTCAAGGGTCTCATCTGTATGTTTACCTGTCTCCCCATTACCGGGGCATCTTGGTCCTCATAATATAGGGCATATTACAACTGCCTGGGAGTACAGAGACAGGTGTTCTTGTGCACGTTATACATCATCTTCGACTCATTTGGCCCAAGTAAGAAAAGAGGTGCTTTGTTTTGATTGTCCCCAAAGGATTTTGCAAGCTTTAAAACTGTATGAACTATTAGCAGTTCTTACCTATAAACTCATGGCAACTTAGCAAGAACCTTAGAAAGCAAGAAAAGAAAATACAGCATGTTGATCATAGTTTAAAATATCAAGTTGTCTTCTATTTTAATGTGCTGCACAAGGTTTCTGACCTTGATCATTTCAACCAGTTACTGTATAATAGATAATTGTTATGTCCTACTTTTTGTCATTGTAATCAATGCTGCAAAGAATACCCTTGCATATATTATTTCACACATCTATGTATTTATCAAATACCTGGAAATTTATTCAGAAGCTGTTCCCTGTGTGTCTACTGAGTGCCAGGCTGAGACAAACCTACTCCCTGCCACCAAGGAGCTCACACTTCAGCAGGGGAGATAGATATATCACCAGACAGTGAAGGCCAGGAAAGGAGAAGGCTAGTGTGGGGGAAGATGGGGTAGAGCAGGGAACAGACATTAATCACAAGAATTAGAGTGAGGCTGAATAAATAATCTCTAATGTGAGGTCAAGGACCTGTTCTTTCTGAGTCATCTTTACTCCTTGGTGCCTGGTCCCTGGCACGGGGTTTACCATAACAGGAGGCTCAGTGACAATTGACGAAAGGAGTGACTAGTCCTTCAGTTTCAACACTGAGATTAGATGTTGATCCCAACATCTCTCCTGATTTGCTGTGTGAATGTGGGCAAATCATGTCCCTTTCTGGTCCTTTCTTCTTTCATCAGTTATATGGGAGTCACTTGGTTGTTAAGACCACAGCCTGTGGATTCTAACATGGGTTTTCATCCTGACTATCCACCACTGGCTGTGTAACCTTCATCAGATTACTTAAACACACTGTCTTAAATTCCTCAACTATAAAACAAGGCCAATGGTAACAGTAGCACCTCACTTTTACAGTTGTGGAGACATGTCAATAGATAAAAGTAGCAAGTGCTTAGCACAGAGCCTGCTACATAGTAAAGGCTAAATATCTGTGAACCCTGTGCTTCTTTCTAAACATAAACATATTTTCACCCTGACTGGTTTGGCTCAGTGGATAGAGCATTGGCCTGCGGACTGAAGGGTCCCAGGTTCGATTCCAGTCAAGGGCATGTACCTTGGTTGTGGGCACATCCCCAGTAGGGGGTGTGCAGGAGGCAGCTGATCGATGTTTCGAACTCTCTATCCCTCTCCCTTCCTCTCTATAAAAAAATCAATAAAATATATATTTTTTTAAAAATAAACATAAACATATTTTCAACTCGAGGCTTTTGTGCTCATTACTCTACCTGGACCAGTTTTCCCCCATAGTTTGCCTTTTCTTCATTCAGATTTCTATTTAAATGCTGCATAGACAGCCCTATCCTAACCAGCTATCTAAGGTAGCAAAAACTTGTCAATCTATTTTCCTTTTCCAGGCATGTTTTCTTTATCCCTCTTATTTTTACTACCCACTTTATAATATGCTAGAGGCCTAGTGCATGAAAATTCGTGCACTGGGGTGGGGGGGGGGTCCCTCAGCCCAACCTGCCCCTTCTCACAGTCCAGGAGCCCCCGCTGTTGCTGCCGGCCAGCCACCATGGTTGCCTGCCCTCAGCCCTTGCAGCCGCTGCAGCTTTGTCTGGAAGGACGTCTGGAAGGACGTCGGCAGTCCAGTCTAATTAGCTTATTATGCTTTTATTATTATAGACATTTACACCATGTCTCCTTCAATAATGTCAAAGTGGCTGGAGGGGGGTTTTCTTTCTTTCTTTTTTTTCCCTCTCCCAACTCTTTTATCAATGAGGAAACTGAAGACTAAAGAAGTTTCATGAGTTGTTTAAGGCCAATAGGACAGGCCTCAATGAAAGGTCTCTTCATTACTGGTAGTAAATTATCGTCCATATTGATGGCTTTGAGCTTGGAGGTCATGTGCTCTTTTTCCTGCCCATTGTAGGAATTCCTGACTACAGTAGTAGTGATGTCAACAGGTGCTGCTTATGAGCCTGGCACAGTAACTCACTATTTGTTAACAACCTATTCAATTTTAAATTAAAGAGTGCCTTTTTCTCTACTGAACCCGGTACAACCTTATAATCATATTTATTGTTCTTTACACCAGAGACTTCCTTTAGTGACCCTCTTGTCCCGAGGCTTTATCTACATCTGTAAATTCAGGGCTCTCAAATTTGCAGCCCCAGACCAACCTTCTTCTCTGAACTCTAGACTCATATACTGCCTGCTGGATATTTCTCTTTGAATGTCTAATAAGCCTCTCAGATTTTTATTTATTAATTTATTATTATTGCTGCAAAAAGCGTTATTGTTTCCATTTGGTCCAATGCATGGGAGAGGGCTCCAGGGTGGTTAAAAGGATACCCAGTGGTTTCAGGGAGAAGCTCAGGCAAAAGCCAGACACTAAGGCAGTGATGGTGAACCTTTTGAGCTCGGCATGTCAGCATTTTGAAAAACTAACTTAACTCTGGTGCCGTGTCACATATAGAAATTTTTTGATATTTGCAACCATAGTAAAACAAAGACTTATATTTTTGATATTTATTTTCTATATTTAAATGCCATTTAACAAAGAAAAATCAACCAAAAAAATGAGTTTGCGTGTCACCTCTGACACGCGTGTCATAGGTTTGCCATCACTGCACTAAAGGAATGCAGAGGGGCATCTCAAAGGCCTCTGAGCTCCAAAGGCTCCTAGTCGTGCTTGAGGATGAGCCTTTGAAAGAGATACTCACCCAGCCCAGCCTCGGAGCCAGCCAGCCTGCGGAGGTGAGCCAGGTGTGGCCTATCTTCTTGATGAGTTTCATCTGCTCACCCCAGAAGTGGTTCTCCAGGAGGTCGCAGAGATGAGGGCCTGCACAGGCAGAAACCAGGGCCTGCAGCTCCAAAAGGGCCTGGTTCAGGTTATTCTCCAAGGCCAGGGCGGCTTCCATGGCCCTGAGTTTTGCCCACTCATCCTGGGAGGCTCAGCACGTCCTGGAAGAGAATGCGGCCACCGCGCTGGTTTTGCATCTTTAAGAGACGCTCGGAGCCCTCGTGCTTCTTCTCCACCAACTTGTGGAAGAAATGGCTCATGCCTTCGAGAGCCACATCATCAGGGTGGGAAAAGAAGCCCAGAGAGAGGTAGGTGTGGGAGTCCCAAAGATGCAGGCTGGCCAGGCGGTTGACCACAGCGTCCACCTCGGTGGAAGCATTCTGACAAATCTGGGAGCTCATGGTTGTTCAACAATAAGGAGTTAAGTAGGAAAAAATCAAAATGGTGTTGCCTAGTCTCTGAGTTGGTGGTGACTGGATAAAATGCTAGAGAGTGGTCGAAGGCTGGAAAAAGGGACGTCCCTGGGTCTGGAGGTAACCTGGAGGCTTTGCACTTCTAAAAAACAGTGGAGATGGGCAATCTGCCATTTCTGTGAATGCTTTGCATAGCTTGGCATCACAAGGTAATAAAGAAAATAGCAATAACAGTTGCTACTATTTGCTGCATACTTACCATAGGCCAGGCACTTTGCTTGGCACTGTACAAAATCTCATTTAATCTGCACACCTTCACATAGTAGATGTTACTGCAGAGTGGATATTAGTAGGTGCAGTGGGTGCCTTATCCTGATCCCCTTTGCTGGATGGGGTGGAGAGGGGTTTACTTCATGCTCACTGCTATATTCGTGGTGCCTACAAGAAAGCCTGACACATATTAAATCATCTGTTGACTAAATACAAAGACAGTTTAATGAGGTGGTTACTATTCACGTCCCCATTTTACAGATGAGGTGAAGACATTTGCCCAATCTCACACAGCTAATAGTTAAGATTTAACCTGGTCATCTCACACAACATTCCACTCGCAACCAGAATTGTTTTGTTTTCACACATGATGTAAATGTTGAATGCAAATGGTCCTCAAAAGTTACATATATGTAAAAGTTTAAATTGCTAAACACACACATTCCACGGAATGACAGTTTTCTGTTACATTCATGAATCAAATAAGTAAAATTTATAGTCACCAATGATGAACAAATTAAATGATCATCAATGCATGAGTTTTACACAATAATGAATTTGAAATAACAGAAAATTTAAAAGTATTTTATCTAAGCATTCAAAGAACAAATGAAAGAATACTCAGAAATGTCATCAGAATTTTAAAGAAGATCTATAGTATAATAACAAATGATGCTCAGCAATGAAATATTAATGGAACTTCAAAAAAAAGATAGTGTATCTTTGCAACTTAGACCAATAGTCTTTCTTGCAGAACCTGTCTACTGCAATAAGAAAGCAACTATTTAAAAATATTACAAATTAAAAAATGAAGCTTTTGGTGACCAGTATTTTTAGGCTGTTAATAACCCTGGTCACAGCCTTAAGAGATGAGAAAGCATAATGTAATAAATACTGATACACATGTTATTACTTTAACACAAATTATGAAACATAGATGTTTATTTTCAATGACATTTTGTTTTTTTCCTTTTCTATTTCATAAATGCTATTGTTTAAACAAAATAATAATGAGACCAGTGAACAGTGGCAAATAATAATTAGGACTAGACATATAAGCATAACCAATGGACATAAGACACTGGGGGGTAGGGGAGGCTAGGGGACTGTCAAGGGCGGGGGGAAAAAAAGGACACATATGTAATACCCTTTGTAATACTTTAAGCAATTAAAAAAATAATTAGCACTAGAACAAATTATATGTGTGGAAAAATATAACACTTTTATAAAGCTTTTTTGTCCTCTAATACCATGAGTTCTTTTAATTATTTTTTTAAATTTTGTTGAGTATTACAATCATTCTTATTTTCATTATCTGAATCTTAGAAAACATGATCCCAATATTCACAGTATTGCAAGTTAACTAGCACTATCTCAATACACATAACAACAGTTCGTACACATGCAAAGTAAAGACAGACTATAAATGCTCATAATACAGTGGGCTTAAGTTACATGGTTCTTTTATTCTATATATTTTGGTAATTTCCCAGATGAGAATGGGTGGTACTGGCCCTGGAGCCCTCAGAACAGTTGATATGTTCTGCTTATCATTTATTTGCTTTAGCACTTTGTAGGGTAGGGTGTCATGGGGCATGTGCTCAGTTCACTACATTTCCACAGCATTCTGAGTAAATTTCTGAGTATTCCTAGAAGGGTGTCAGGAAACCTTACTCAGGGAAGGAGCCAACAGACTGCAGGTCGCGGTAGGGGAGGAGTGAGGATGGGAGGGCCGTCCCTGGAGGGTCCCCCAGGTCTGACTATGCGGAGACACTGAGGCAGGGAGGAGTGAGGATGGGAGGGCCGTCCCTGGAGGGTCCCCCAGGTCTGACTATGCGGAGACACTGAGGCAGGGAGGAGTGAGGATGGGAGGGCCATCACTGGAGGGTCCCCCAGGTCTGACTATGCGGAGACACTGAGGCAGGGAGGAGTGAGGATGGGAGGGCCGTCCCTGGAGGGTCCCCAGGTCTGACTATGCGGAGACACTGAGGCAGGGAGGAGTGAGGATGGGAGGGCCATCACTGGAGGGTCCCCCAGGTCTGACTATGCGGAGATACTGAAAGGCAGGTTTCCCTGGGGACGCAACAGAGGGCAGGAGTGTGGAGTGGAGATGCAGAGAGCACACACTGCTCACCCTGCTTTGTTATGAAATACTGAAATATGTACATGTCAGCAAGTATATACTCAAGTACCTGTGGGTCGTCGTACAGTAATGATATAACTGTCACAGAAACCATCACATGTCACTCTGGCCCTGCTAAATGGACAGCCTGTTACTGTGACATCTGAGAAACATCCACCGTGCTCATTGACTACCGGTTTGACCTGTCTCGTGGTACCAGCCCAGCTTTGTTTTCCAACCTTGTAAAAAATATACTTTTTATTGATTTTAGAGAGGAAGAGAGAGGGGGAGAGAACCATTAATAGGCTGCCTCCTACAAGCCCCCTACTGGGTATGTGCCTGCAACCTGGGCATGTGCCCTGGACCGGAATCGAACCCGGGACCCTTCAGTCTGCAGGAGGACCCTCTAGCCACTGAGACAAACCGGGTAGGGCCACCCAATTATTTAATTCTAGAAAGCAGTGCATTATTTTATGCACCAGGTTTCAAAACTGAGATTTTAAGTAGATAATACGCACTGGCAGGAAATTCAAAATGGACACACAATTGTATATGGTGAAATGTTTTCCTCCCTCTCCTGCAAACTGCAACGTCTCCCTGCTAGAGACAGCCACTTTTATTAAGCTTCATGCTATCCTCACAGAGTTATTCTACAGAAAAACAAATCTAAATGGATGTTGTCCAGAATATTTTTGTCACAAATGGCTACAATAACAAACATTGTGCTTGAAAGTGTTTTTTAGGCAAACAACATGTCCCAGAAAGCAACCCTCATCAGAACACTTTGATATGATTTCTAAAGCCGTTTTCAGCTCTGCAACACGAAATTGCAATTGGGTAGGATGTATAAGTCTGTACATGTAATGGACCCGGTAACCATACTCAGTAACTCTGTATGAAACACTGGAAATTTTCTGAGAGAGTGGATTTCAGGTGCTCTCCTCTCTCTCTCTCTCTCTCTCTCTCTCTCTCTCTCTCTCTCTCTCTCACTGTCTCTCTCTCTCTCTCACACACACACATACACACACACACACATACACACACACACACACACACACACACACACACTGTAACTGAGGAGACATGTTCATTAGTTTGAATGCAGTACTCATTTAAATATGTATATGCAAATCAGCCCATCATGTTCTACACCTTAAATAGATACAATACTAGTATTAATTTGACAAATCATTCTTTTAAACAGTGCAATGGGGTAATTATAGTTTTTTATGCAAGAACTCAAAGAGTTGCTTTCTACTTGAATGGATGCATAAGATGTCTAACTGGCTCATTGTAACCAGTTCCATTGTTAAGGTAGAAAGCTGGGTTGTTTTCCACTCTTTGCCATTGCACCCAAAGCTGCAAAGAATACACGTGCACCACATCACGGCACACACCTGCCTCTCCATCAGAGGATCAAGCCCCTGGAACTGTGCTCCAAAGCTGTTCCCTGCGTGTGGAATGAGTGCCAGGCTGGGGGTTCACACTCGGGATGACAGATGCTTAAGGTGCACACTCAGTCACAGCACCCAGAGTGATGCAACAATGCCTGACCCGTCACTGTGAGCCCGAATCACGCCTGTCGACATCACTGCTCAGGGGACCAAACATCCCAGCAACTAGGGCAGGCTGTGCTCCATGGGGCATCCATTTGCACAGCAAGCACTGTTGCTCTCAGCCCCTGTCCTGGGAGCGGCCATAAGAGTTCTGTGCTCCCCTCCCCAACCTCTGCCTCCATCTGTGAAACCAGGCCTCCTCATGTCCCAGGAAGAGGTTCCCCAGGACACAGGGCCTTTGGTGCTAAGATCGGGATAGCCCTGAGCCAAGCACTTGGTCAGTCATCCTTGAACTGTTTCACCCAAAATTCTTTGTCCATTTTTACTTGAGATGTGAGCCTTGGAAGGCACAGCACCTGAAATAGCTTACCCAACATTCTTGTCTTTGCTTGAGAGAAAGGGGTTAGTGGGGAAATACTCACACGAATATGTCCTGGTTTTGCAAAGATGTAGCCAGTGCAAAGGGAGGAAGGAAGTCAGCCCACCTGTCAGGGAATTTCACAAATGTTTTGGTTTGACAACAAGTCTTCACGTCCAATTATCTCTGGTTGGCGCACAAACAGCAACAAAGTAAATATTCAAAAGCGTTTTCCCAGTAAACTTTGTTTACCAACTTGCTTTGAATAACCAGCAAACAACATTCCACAAAACTAGACATTGAAATCATGAAAACAGGATGAATGTTTGGCCCTCAATAGCCTCCCTCTAGGACAGAGCCGCAAAAGGGTTTAGAAATCATGTCAGGCAATGTCTGCCCACTTTAGTACAGATTGGCTGTTATGCTACAGTGTATACAGGAGACAGACAGGAATATATCTGAATTTTTCACTTCAATGCCGATGGATGCCTGTGTTGATGTGAAAGACCCTGCCATTTGCAAAGTACTTTGAATGTCATCTTCGCATGCGTGTGCACTCATGTTTCCTTCCCATGCGGGGCCTCCTTTGGCGGGGGGGGGGGGGGGGGGGCGGTCCCGGAAACCTGCACACAGTCTCGTCAGCTCTCAGTCGGTCCGTGCATTGCTCATGAGCGTTTTGCCCATTGCAGCTCGGGCTTTAACCATTTGGAGGACCCCGGAGCAGGGGCCTCCCCGTTCTGTATGAGCGGGAGCAAGAGGCTCCAGTGTTAGGTGCAACCCTAGACCATCGTCTTGACCCCTCCCCCTGCCAGCCCCACCACAGTTTGCAGCGATTGAGACTTGAGGCTCCTTCCAGGTGCCATCAGAGGCCCTCAGACCTAGACAGGTCAAATGCTCTGCATTTCCAGGGTCAGGTCTGATTCCATCTGATGCTGTCATTTTCAAACCTGCAATCTGTTTAATGTGAGAGCGAATGTGATTCCATATTTCATATCTTGGTGAGGATCATATGCCTACATCACAAATCAAAATGCAGTAGAAAATCAGGGCAAGGTGTCCTATTTATTGTCTGATCTTAGCCATCTAAGCCATGCACAGTCACAGGATATATGAGGGAAACAAGAGTATTGCAATACAAACCACGAGAATTTATGGTGATGACATAATCTCCAACTATCTTTTCTCCTTCTTTGTTTCCACATGTTGTTATCCTGTGTCTATGTTATCTTTTCCCTTTTTCACAGTTAGAAGATACTTTCTTACCCATGCATTTATGTGTGGGTTTTGGGGTTTATATATGTCTGAATTTAAACCTTGTAACTTTGTATTATCTAAAAGCGATAATGAACACGGCTTGCTTACTTATTGATAATTAATTTGATCATTCGTTTAGAAAACAGACCTTCAGCAAAGAATCACAGAGCACTCTGTACACATGGCTTCACTAAGCCACAGACCACCTGGATTAGGAAGGACCACAGCAGCCCTGAGGGTTTAAAGGAACCCTCCTGGGCTTCGGGAGTAGAGAGCTGCCTGAATTCCAGCCCCCTTCTCCCCTTCCCACACTCGGGGTCAGCTTCTGGCCCACAGGGGCCAACTCTGGAAGCATGATCTCCCTTAGGAAGCACTGCCAGTCAGCCTGCCCGGAGGCCCCACCCCCCAAAGCCCCAGGAGCCCTTCTGTGTGAGTAGGAGAAAACCATCCTCCCTCACTTGAGAGGCTGAGGAAGAGGGGCCTCCTCCCTTTCCCTTTCCTGTCCTGCACTTGGGCCACTCAGCTGCTGTTGAAGGAGCAGCTCCTAACAGACTGACCCAGCTATGGAACGCAAGCGTGGGAGTCATCCCACAGAATTGCTGATCTCCCACCTCACAATTCACATGACCCCCTTCAACGCATCCCCTGCTGCGGGTCCTCCTCACTCTGCCCCATCAGAGAACCCAGGACACCCTCTGCCATTGTGTCCTGGTGCCCTGGGTGCAGCAGCTTTGGTGTCTGGCCAATGGGTGTGGATTGGGCCCATGGATGTCACTCTCCTTGGCTGGGAATCGGATTTGACGGCTGGGGTCACCTGGTGGTGAGCATGATCAGCAGTGGTGAGTGGGAAGCACCCAGCTGCGGTAGACCCAGGAAGTGGAATGGATCCTTAGTGGCGGTGATGGCAGTCGTGATGCTGGTCACAGATACAGCCCCAGGGCTGAAGCTCAGGCCAGATCATGACTTTTAAGATCCCTTGGCAAGAAAAAGGATATTGTGTTCTGTTGACCCGTACGCACATGCACACCGATGCACACCTGCCCCCCACACCTACGTGTGTGCTTACACACATGCTCACACCCCCCCCCATACACACACACCCATATGCATGCTCACCCACACTCTCCTCCCACCCATGGTCACAGACACCTACATGTCCACCCACACACACATACATCATGCAAAACAAATTTATACTCCCAACACCTATGTGATGCTCCAATGTAGACACCAATTTCTGAGGTCTGATTCCTGAGTAACTGACCTTTTCAACCTCTGCCTGTCTCTTTGGAGCGAGGGTGATGGGAGACCTAGCCTACCTTTGCTGGTGCCTTAATCAGAGCTTTGCCTATGTTATATATTTGATGAAAGATAGAAAATAATAGCACCTTTTTTTTGCATGAGTTTCTCTATTTTTGTCTTTAACATATAGGTTCTGTAGACTGGGACATCTTCTCCCCTCCCTTTTGCAGTTGGGGCCCATCTCACGCACACACACGCACACACACACACACACACACACACACACACACACACACACACGCACACACACTTTTGGAAACCTGTGTCAGGTAGCATTCTGTTCTACCAGTGGCGCAGCAGTGATCAGAAGTGAGATATTGGGTCGGGCATAGCGAAAAGACTGGCACCTCCTGTCCCAGGATCATGGATCCCCAGACACAGAGGGCCCCTAGGCAGAAGTTCCTAAAGAGTGAGAGATTCCTTTGCCTTGAAGATGGTGATGACTTTAAGACATGTGCCCTTGCTTCTGATCCCTGAAACCTCTCTGCACTGAAATGATTTTCTCTCCTAACCTCACATATGAGAAGAGTGCTAATTCCTGGAACCGCGTCTCTTTCAGGCAAGAGGATTCCAAGTACACCACCCTCAATATTCTTACCCGTGGAGCATATTACTGTACACGTCATTTGCTTCTATCTCCTTCAACAAAAACAAAAAGGAGTGATTTTTAAGAAATAACACATGTTGAAGAGATCGGGAAGATGTCCCCTTCTTTCCAAATTCTTTCTGGGGGTAAATGACTCTGTTTTAATTGCAGAATCACTTCCAGCCCCATTTGACTGAGGATGGCTTATGCCTGCCAGAATCGGCCATTGGCAGGTCATCTATGAATATGTGACTGATAGTTCACAGCCATTTGCATATTGCACTGGCTATTTTGTTCCCATGAATGTGACTATTTTTTTCCATTCCTCGTCTCTTGCCCCCACGTTACCCGTAGTAAGTGAAGCATTTCATTTTCTGATTATTATGGAAAATTTCAAACACATGAAAGCAGAAGGAATAGTATAATGCATTCCGCGTGCCCATTAAGTTCAGGAGTCATCAACTTCAGCAATCATTAACTTTTTCAGTTTGTGCTTCATGTACATCCCATTATGCGAATGTTTTTCCTGGAGTACTGTGAAGCAGAGTGTAGGCATCAACTCATTTCACCCAGAAGTACACTGTAAGAAACAAGGACCCCTTTTCCCATACCCACGGCACAATATCACACCTGAGGAAGGGACCAAGACTGACTGACCACCATCTACCTACTACCTAATGACATTTCCATTTCCCCAATGGCCTCCTAAATGTATTTACACAATTCATTTGATCAAATTAGGATCCTAAAACGACCACACATTGCATGTGGTTGGTTGTGACTCTTAAAATACTGCCTTCCCCCGCCTCTTCTCCAGGACATGACTTGGATGAAGTACCTGTAATCTGCTCTCCTCTTGCCAGTTTAGAAACCGGACTGGGGCATAATGACAGTCATGGTTCTCCTGGCCCTTGGGCCAGAGGGTTGGGTCTGGGCAGTGTTGGGGTCAGATCTTCCTTCTTTTTTCTGTTTCAAAATTTGGCTTTAAGTGCTTAATGGGTCTAACTGTTACAATGAGAAATAGAAAAGTAAGTAGAAACAAGGACCCTCACTGAGGAATGGGCATATATTCCACATTCCATTCATAGGAATTCGGGCTCAACTCTCCCCATCAAGTTTTGACTGGCCAAGGTACACACCAGTCTTGGAACTGTCTCAGTCAGTGGCCTCCCTTCCTTGCCAGCAGTGGGCCAGAAGAACTGTGGGGAATCTTGGCAGGATCCCGTGGAAAGGTTGCTCTTCTTTACCCAAGAGGGAAGATTCTTCAACATGTCCCTGTGTAATCCCAGGAAATGAAGGCCCTTGGAACCACTCCATGAGGAGGCTACTAGGTTCTCCAGGAGATGAGAGTAGAAGGTGGAGACTGGTGTATCAGCTACCATGTTCCCCTCGGGGCTCCCTTTCCTCTCCTCTTGTATTATATGCAAGACTGGAGCGTCCCATCCTGACCCTTTCAAGCTAAGAAATGGTGTCTCCATCTGCTTCCGTCGGGATTGTGTGATTTCCAGAAGCAGTGTTGAGTAACCAGGTACCAGTGTGCCATAACATATGCAAGTATTTGTCATAAAATTGTCAAGAAATGTTTTGCTTTCCAACAGTCTTAAAATCTCTGGGGTGCGGGAACATGTGCATGTAGCCTCGGAAAGGAGTATGCCATGGTATAGGAGCATTAGGTCGCTGACACTTAGAAAGAAGAAGTAAAACAAATGTTTATTTTTCTCAGAAGAAGTGTGGGAAGGGGCAGGGAGAAAGAGGTGGAGAGAGATGAGAAAATTATTTAACAGAAGTGTGTCCTGACATCATGTTCTGACAATTCCTGTAAGTGGTCATATCTAGAAGACGGGAAAGTTGGAGAAGAACGGGCACCTGCCAACCACAATGGGCCAACATGACTGCTGGGAGACCAAAGCTGTCTTGTAGCCTGTGAACACACTTTACGCAGAGTGGATGTGGAGAGATGAGAGCCTGAACCCTTGAACCTTCCCACGCTGCCACTTGCTTTACAAGAGATCAAGAATATGTCGCCAGCCTCATGGAAGGGTTGGAAGGCACCTGGATGTTTGCTGTTGAACACACCAGAGTCCCTGTAGCCTGAAGGAAGGGGTCTTGGAGCACATTGGTTTACAAAGGGCGGTGTGCACACATAGGAGGTGGGTAAGAAGAGCTATGGAGGTGTAGGAAGACCTCAGCATTAGAGATTCAAAGGATTTGTATGTTTATTACCTCCTTTTCAATGTCTAAGTTTAGTGTATGTTTGATGAGCATGGCCTCCTAACATAGTGTCACCATTGTATAAACTCTAAGTTCATAAATAGACATACAATGGAGGCGTGTGCTCATAATCTTTGATTAGAGGGGCAGGTATTGGGCTCTCGGAGCTGCTGTAACCAATGACCACTAGTGTGGTGCTGTTGAACAACAGGAACATATGCTCTCACAGCCTGGAGGCTGAAAGTCTGAAGCAAGGTGTGGGCAGAGCCACACTCCTTCTGACGCCTTTTGGAGAGGATCCTTCCTTGCCCTTCCCAGCCCCTGGTGGCTGCCATGATCCTTGGAGTCTCCTGGTTTGTACTCGCATCCCTCTGGTCTCCACCATCCCCTTTGTATGGCCTGCTCCTCTGCGTGGGTCTGTGTCTCTGTGTGTTCTTGATAGGAAAAACACAGTTGTACTGGTTGTGTGGACATTAGGTCCTGCCCTAATCCCACCTGGCCTCATTTGAGCTAATCACATCAGCATGGGCTCTATGTCCAAATAAAGCCATGTCTGAGGTTCTCGATAGACATGCATCTTGGGGGCACGCTCCTCCACGGAGTCCAATATGTAAGGAAAATCGGCCAGAGGCCCTTGCTGTATGGAATGATGCACTGGGCACCCATGTCGCTATCAAGTCTGAGGGGTCCCCTGTGTGTAGCAAGAGAACAGCCCAGTAAGAAGGCAGCATTCAGATTGCAGAGCCACATAGGCAGCCACCAGAGAAAAGAACTCCAGACTCAGGGGTCTTTGTGCTGCCACCTTTACTTCACAGAGCCACACCCTTCCCTCAATCCCCAGGCGTCTTCTCATAAAGGAGGAGGAGGAGGAGAACTTTGCATTGACACCATAATTGCCTACAATGAAGCAGCCAAACTGAGAGCCTGAGGAACCCTTAGTCATGAAAGGTAAGTGGGGATCCCCTGCCGCCTCAAGCACCCACTGCAGTGTGTCCGGGCCAAGTAGGATTCGTCTTGAAAACCAGGACGTTGTCTTGTCTTTGCACGAGAGAGCGCACTGAAGTGAAGTTTGAGATTCTTCCAATGGACAGTCTGTGTAAGGAGCCTCCCTACCTATGTATCGCGCCCTAATCCCTCTGGTGATGTCACACTGCACCTGAAAACGGGCCTATCCCATATGAGCCCTTTGAAGCAGCTCACAGATAGTGAAGGGTGCGTGCTGCCTTTTGAGATTTAAGAGCAAAGTCCGGTTTTGGTCTTGGGGAGAGCTGTTGTTAAATCTCCATTCTGCCACTTAATGAAACCTTGGATGGCCCTGATTAAGCTATCTAACCTCCGTGAATTCCAGACGTGTCGTCTGTAAAGATTGTGAACCCTGTCACAGAGGGTGGAGGTGAGGGTGACATTTTCCAATATAAAAAATATAAACACACACCCAGAACACCACCGGTGCTCAGTCAACACAAGCTGTAGCTGTGAAGTGCATTCCTTGCTCATTGAGGAATCTGCTCCAGGATCAAGTGGAGAATGCTGTACCACCTTCGGAGTATCCTAGCAACTTCCCTGCTTTTGCTATTGCACAATTGACCCGTAGCTTAATGATTCATGGCACGCGCCTGCTCAGCTTCAGTGGTCATTATAGTTTAAGATAATTCCATATCTTTCAGGTGAAGATGAGTGAGGTATTATTCTGCTGTCGCCTGATTTCTTTGTGGGGATGCCTCAGTCACGTGGAAGTGTTTATTATCACTACCGTTGACATCTTTGCGCTAGATGCTCAAAAGGATTCATTGACTCCCGCACCAAGTTTTTTCGACTGTTGAATATTCCCAGGGTACCGTTCTAGGCACCTAACTATATCAGCAGATAAAGCCAACAAACGCAGCAAGGCCTGACTCCATGGAGCGTGCAGTCCAGCGAAATGATGGTGAGAGCATTGACCCGGGGACTCACCCTCTGGACACAGATTCTGCTGTGATTTGCACAGGCATCAGACCTGGGTGGGAATGTGGACCAGCGTCACAGTCCTTTTTTCTATCTATTACTATCTTCAGCAATGATCAGACTGGGAATATGTGCCTAACCCCCGTGCACTCTACAAAGCAGTTACATACACTCACCTCATTTCATCTTCCCAGCCGTGTCCTTGAGGGGCATTAGCACTGCACAGTGGAGCATGCTGAGTCTCAAAAGGGAAAGGCTTGGTCCATGGTCACAAAGCCCAGCAAAGGCGAGGCAGTCGGCCTTCTGATGACCAATCCCAGCCGTTCCCAAAGGGTGCACGTAGTACCTGAGCCAACACCCATGAGAATTGGGAAAGTGGATGATCACAGACCAGGGTGTGAGGGCAGGCCGTGTGTGTGTGTGTGTGTGTGTGTGTGTGTGTGTGTGTGTGTGGCCACTGAAAGAGAGATTGCTTATCAGAGGATGGGAGGCAATTGCTTGAGTTCAATTCTTGATGTTCCCTCAGTTCCGGGGGCTCCCACCCACAGTCAGGAAGTTAGTAGCACACCTAATGGCCTGCTGGCTGACTCTGCAGGTATGGGGATCACAGACCAAGTCCGCCCTCCCCAAGCACCACCACTTCTGACGCACCCAAGGCTTACTCTTGTGTGTAGAGATCTCACTGGCAAAAACATTGATACCCCTGAATCCATGGGACAGGGAATGATTGACTTTTCCACCCTGGCCAGTGCTGCTCTGTAGTTAGCGTGTTGACCTGTGCGTGGAAGGGAAGCTGGTTTGATTCCCCATCAAGTGCATGTACCTGGCTTTCATGTTCTATCCCAGGCCCCAGTGGGGACCCATGCTGAAAGCAACCCATCCATGTGGCTTCCTCACATGGATCTCCCTCTCCTCCCTCCCTCTCTCCCTCCCTTCCACTCACTAAAAATCAATGGAAAAAATATCCTCAGTGGAAGATGAACCACAATGAAATGGTAGTCTTTTCCTACCCATGTCCTTGTTAAGAGATGAGCACCTCTGTATTCTGCCAGAGCTGGGTGGGACAGAGGGGTAGATATGGACAAGGAACCCACAGCAGCCGGTCCAACCTTCACTTCTCTTCCTCAGGAGAGAGATGCGACAGCCCTAAGTTTGCTCCACTATTGGTGTGCAAAGGCAGGAACGGGACTTTGGCTGATGAATCCTCCCTCCAAGGAAGTAGGACACAGCAGGGTGCAGTGGAAGGGAAGGCTACTGGGTCCATGGGTTCTTGGCTACATAAATATGGTGCCTTCACTAATTCCCCCATTGCTTTCCCATCTCCCCTCCCTCCCCCATTGGTTTCCCATCTCCCCTCCCTCCCCCACTGCTTTCCCATCTCCACTACTTCACTCATTGTTTTTCCATCTCCCCTTCCTCCCCCATTCCTTAACCATCTTCCCTAGTTCTCTCACTGCTTTCCTGCCTCCACTAGTTTCCCCCATTGCTTTCCCATCTCTCCTAGTTCCCCCATTGCTTTCCCATCTCCCCTAGTTCCCCCATTGCTTTCCCATCTCCACTAGTTTCCCCATTGCTTTCCCATGTCCCCTAGTTCCCCCATTGCTTTCCCATCTCCCCTAGTTCCCCCAGTGCCCCCCCTCTTCCCTAGTTCCCCCATTGCTTCCCCATCTTCACTAGTTCCCCTACTTTTTTCCCAACTGCACTCATGGAGCTGTTGTCAGTGTGCACGTGGTGACACAGACCTGGTGTGCATAGATGGTGGGTTATGCTGAGGAGAACGCTACCATAGCCCTCTAACTGGTCCCAGTTCTAGGTACAGCTCCTTCCACTTTCCTGCCATGCCCAGTTCTGACCATTTTTTTTAATATTGATAATTCAGGGGAATCTTTTTCAACATCTATTTCTCTTTTTATCCTCACATAATCTCATCACTAATCTACATAATTCTTCCCCTGACTGGAGAAGCACACAGGGTCTGGTCAGAAGCCTGGCTGGGAAAAGTGGGCATCAAGGTTGTCCTGGTTCTTGGGCCTCAGGTTGTGCCCTGGGCGACCTCAATCCCAGCCCCCATAGCTCTGCACCCTGCCCTGTGGGAATCTGCCTGGAAGGGTCAGAAGTCGTTGGGGGCATCAGCCACATGGTGAGGAGAAGGGCGGGCCATTACTCCTCTGCATGAGCTGATGACCAGGCCCCTTCCTGTTGACTTTCTGCAGGAGTTTGCAGCTGACGCACTCATTAGCGGCAGGCCCCAAGCCTAATGTCAAAGGTCAACATGCCAGGGACTGAGGCTTTCTCAGGGAATCCGTCTGATTACACAGGGATGGAAGGGGAGAGGTGTGTCAGGAGGCCCCTTGGGAGTTTTGGGGACATCTTGGCTGTGTTGCGAGCTCTGGGTCACAGGGCAGGATTCCATGGTCTTCCCTCCTCTCTGGTCACTTTCCTCCCAGTTGCTCTCTGCTGCTTTGCCTGCAGAACTCTCATTCCCGGTGCTGGCCTGCACATAGCTTTTCCTCCTTCAGCCCCTGCACACGTCCGCTCAGGCTTCCTTCTGAGTCCTTGTTCCTGAGGCTACTCACTGTTTGACCAGAACAGCAGGTATATCTGCTTTCTCTCCATAGCTGCATTCCAAGGGGGTCATGCCAGGGAGGGAGGCTTCAGAGCAGGAGGAGGGAGCAGGGAACTGTGCACAGAGGAAGCTGAGACACAGGCTGCTTTGCATTTGGCTTTTGGAGCCGCCCAGGCTGGGTGCCAGGAATGGGGATCTTCTGTGCCCCAGGGCTCCAGGTTCGCTGCAGAGCCACCTACTCCCAGTAACTGCTGCTCAGGACCATGTTGCCCTGCCTCCACTTTCTCACCTTGCCATGTCTGTGGAAGCTGTGTGTGTTAGCGTGTGTGTGTGTGTGTGTGTAACAGAAAGACAGTGAGTAAATGTATGTGTTTGTGCAAGAGTATGCATACTGTGTTTGTGGGTGTGAAAGAGAATGTGTGTTTTTCTTGCTAGTTTGTGTTTGGTTTCTGTGTGTATGTGTAAGAAGGAAAGATGAGAGAGAGAGAGAGAGACAGAGAGAGGAAAGGAGAGAGGACAGAAGGGAGGGAGGGATGGAGAAAGAGAAGGGGTAAACTATGTACTTTAGGCCTGGAAAGAGGGAAGAACCTGAGACTACAAATGCATCCTTCTCCTTGTTATCTCAGGACTTGGATAGTGTGGGTGGACACAACATGCTTCTCCTTCCCTAGTATGCATGTGTGTGCATGCATATATGCATGTGTGGTTTTCTTAGTCAGTAAACATGTTCTTGTAATGTGTAATAGGTTTCAGTATGTGTGCATTTAAGGATATTTCTGGACATCATTCTCCCTGAGATTTTCTCCATCCTGCGTGCACTTATGTGTATATTTGTGTCCTTGTGTGTGGCCTTTGTGACTATGCATTATTAGCTATGTTTGTGGGTGTGGAAGTGTATGCCAGGTGTTTCTGTGGTGTCCATATGGTGAGTGGGCTCATGTGTGTGTGTGTCCATCTGGGGGTATGTCTGTCTGCCTGAGAATGGAAGCCTGTGAGCACACACTCAGGTGAGGATGGGTAAGGTAGCATCCAGGAGAGTCTGAAGCTGTGTGAGGTGGCTGTCTGTGGCATGGGGATCCGGTGTGCACCTGAAAGAGAGGTTGATGCCCATCTGTAGGACGTCAGAGGCACCATGGGGATGTCACCCGCTGGGGGAAAGGGAGGCTTGTGTAGGATTGTGGGGGCCCAGGATATGCCTGTCAGAACTCCTCCCTCAGTGAGCTGAGAATGAGCGCTGGGGATGTTGAGACAGGAGGGAGCCTCACAGAGGTCAACAGGGTCAGAGGAGCATATGAGAATAAGATCATCAGATAGCCCTCCAGGGCTGGGAGCACAGGGCAACCTTGTCAGGGGACAGCATGAGGGTGCTAGAGTGGCCCATGGTCCGCTGGTTCTGCAGGCTGCCTCTGGGACTGGGCTGAGAGGGGTAGCCCAGAGAAGGGTGGGCCGGGCAGTGGACAGGGAGAAGTGCTGTGGCCCAGGTACAGGGAAGCACTGTGAGGGGGGGGCAGCCCTTCCAAAGAGATGGGTTCTGGGGAAAGGAGACCCTGGCCACGCACACACAAGCTGGGCTGTGGTGCCACCTTTCCCTTAACCTCACCCGCAGGGCCAACCTTGCAGAGAAGAGCCGATCTGATCTATGGTAAGTTGACTTGGAGATTACACGTTCAGAAAATTGCAAAGCATGTGAGGAGAGTTTCCATGGTGGTCAAAACATCAGGGCTGTACTTTCTCATTTTTCTTCTTTGTATGAGTTCACTTTCCTTGCATTGTACAGATGCGTTGATCCAGAGTGACTGACTTGGAACAGAATAAACCCGGGTGTTCACACAGAGAGTTGAGGAGCAGCAGTCGAAGGGCACTGGGAAGACCAGCTGGCTGGTTTTGCAGTGTGTCTATGAGCAGCAGGCATCATTCCTGTGTGTGATGGTGTTCACAGAAGCTGACACAAGTTAGATATGTTTGATGTGTCCCTGAGCTGCTGTGTAAACACCTTGGGTTGGGGAGCAGCATGTTTCCAGTCAACTTGCCTGGTTTCCCTCAGCTGCGGTCGATTGGAGCCGGGAACGAGTTCATCTTGCCAGGGACTTCAAAAGGGCCTCCGACACAGCCCTGGAGGCTGCTCTGCACCTTGCACACCTTATGGGGCAGCGATGCCTCAGGAGGAGCCCCCCCATGGGGGGGCTACTCAGAGGAGCGCCTCTCTGGAAAGAGCACGCAGCTTCAAGCCAGTCCACGGAAGCTCTGTCTGCGTGGAGGCCACAGAAAGGTGACACTACATGTCCACCTGCAGGGAGTGGGCACCTGAAGGCCGTGATCCCCGTTTCAGGGACAGGGCTGTAGGAGTGGGTAGAAGGTGACGTGTGCCTTGCAGGCGCTCATCTTTGAACTCAGCCGCCCTCCAATTCTGGGTCTGTGAGGGCGCCAGTGCCATGTGTTCCTCTCTTGTTCCTTTGTTGTCCTGGACTCTGAAGTCATTCTCACTGGCTTAGATCAGCCGCATGATTTTCTTTCCCCCGGGATAGGCTTGGACCTTGTGACCTGAGGCTCATCCTTGTGAAACCCTCACAATCTTCCCTGGCTTCAGGCTTTCCCTGCAGAAGGCCCCCCCTCACCAGGAAGCTCGTGCTTGGGGTGAGAGCAGATGGGATCTCTTGCCTGACCGGTTGGGTATGGAGTGGCAGACACCAGAATGAAGCCAATGGTAGAAAGCCCCCAGTGGTGACAAAGGGATGTGTGTGTGTGTGTGTGTGTGTGTGTGTGTGTGTGTGTCCAGCAGTCTAAAGGGTAGTGTCCCAAATGGCACAGTGGCTTTAGTTTGATCAGAGTTCTTTATGATCCCAGGGAAATCCTGTTCAGGACACGAGCCTTGCTGTTGGAGTTTATTAAAGTCAAGGACAGGACAGTGTGTGGTTCTGGGATGTCAGTTCCACATGGAGTCGGGCCCCCTTCTGAGCAAAGGTCTGTTTTAACCGAGTCACCCGCAGTCTCAGACTTGGGATTGAGCTCCAACTCTGCGGTAGCATGTCACATGGAGCCTGAGGCAGGTGCTCAGACACACCGACTGCCTGTGGCCAGGTCATTCGAAGCAGCTGTGGTAACTGGGAGCCGTGTTGCCAGGGTGACGGGCAGCAAGCACAATGGCACCCTTTGAGTTGCCAGCAGGTCCGAGCCTATGGTTATAAGTCGGTCTTGATAATGAGCCTGCTTGGGCTCCACATGTTAGTCCTCCAATCCATGGCTAAGTGCCCTTGCCAGTCCACCTGCCCGCCTTGCGCATCACATCTCTAGCTTGTGTAATGGGGATCAGGATATAACCCACATTGATCTGTTTGGAGTACTAAATGTCACGAAGGAGCCTGGCACATACCACATGCTCAATAGTCAGGGAGGCACATCAAATTGGCAGGTGCCTGACCTCAGGTAGAGGAGGACACGGGGCCCAGGAAGGCTAGCTGAGCTCCCGGCGATCCAGTACCCTCATGATCTGCAACTCCTTGTGCCTGCTGTGGGCCCCTCTTCATGCAAGGTCCAATGCCCTCCAGGCCACTCACAGTGGCTGTGCCGGGACTTCTCTGTGCCTCCCTGTGCTGTGGACCTCACTGCTCTCCGCTGGGCACCTCCCTTCACTCAATGCTGCTCTCATCGAGGTCACGGGGACCCTCTGCATCGGTACATGCAATGGTCACGTCTCACCCTCACTCATATGTCACCTGGCATCAGCCCTCTGTGCATAGTTGCCCACTGGCTCTCCCTGGATACACTTTGCTTCCCTTGGCTTGCCAGGCACTGCACTCTCCGTCTCTAACACTGGTGACAACACTCCCTGTCCTGGGCCGGTGCCTCCTGCTCTCCCTGACCCTTTATGCTGCAGGCGACTGCCCATGATCCTCTGCTCCTCTGCGCTTCTCTGTATGCTCTCACCCCCTATCTGATTGCTTATCATCTCAGGGCTTCTTAGGCAAACCGTTCAGCCACATTCCTGACTTCCACACAACTGAATTTACACAACTGCCTCCCCACCCCCATGAGTGTCAAAGGGACATTTACTTAATTTGACATATACAGACTGCATTCTTGATCCCCTCTCCCAACTACAAAACACATATAATTTGACCGTCATTCCCTCCTACTACTTGTGAGGAGAAAAACTTGGCGTCATCCTTGACTCCTCTCTGACACTCCACATGGAAACCAGCAGGAATTCTATTAGCTCAACCTCAAAATATGCCCAGAAACTGAGCAGCTCTGGCCATATCTACTGTTACCAGCATGGTCAAAATCCCCACCCTCTCTAGCTAGATGTACAGCTGTAGCTTTCTCCCTGGTCTCCCCACCCTCTACATTGCTGGCTTTCGCTCTCTTCTGAATAGAGTAAGTGTTCAAAGTGATCCTCTCAAAAGGTGAGTCAGGGTTGCGCCTCTGCTCAATCCCCCACCTCCCTCCTCCTGCCCCCACATTTCATGGCCATCAGGAGCCCAGTTTCTTCAATGGCCTCCTAGGCCCTACGCAATATGGGCTTCTCTTAATGCCGCTGACTGTCTCGCCAACTCTTGTCCTTTTGCTCATAACATGCCAGTCACTCTGGCCTCTCCGCCGTTCCTCAGACCTGCTACAGGCTCGCTCCTGGCCTTGGAGCCTTCGCACTCACTGGTGTTGCTGCATGAACAACATTTCCTTCGTGTGTCAGTAAAGCGAATCCCCTCACCTTCTTCCTTTCTTAGCTGTGTCACCCCTCCAATGAGGACAGCCCTGACTACCCATGAGATTGAAATGTAATACTCCCTTTCTTTCCTCACGTTTCCAATGCACCATTCTCTGTTCTCTGTGGGCACAGTACCCCCCCCCCCCCAGAGGACATATGCCCTTCTAAGGCGCTGTATAATGTGCTATTGAAAAGGTTTACCTTCAATGTTCTGTTTCCCAGCAAGAGAGCCTGTGGTGTGTTCATATAAGTTTCCCAGGCAACGGGAACTGTGACCGGCACAAATAGACCCTTGAAAACGTGTTGAATGAGTGAATAGATGAATTGTTAGATAATCTCAGCGTCCAAAATATCGTGGGCCCAGTTATTTTTGAGACTTTGTAGGCCGAGAATAGATCAAGAGCCTCCTTGGTCAGAGTTGCAGGAGGGATTTCGGGCACTTCTCGTGGACTGCTTATTTTGAGATAACATTTGCCAGGGTGTCATTAGTCATAAGCTGCGGCAAAAACCGACCTGTCTAGAACGGGGCCTGATATTCACCAGCTATTTATGGGCTCCACCTTCTGCTTTAATCTACCCTGTGTGAGCTCTGTGTCTGCTGGGTGATGGGCTGTACCAGCCTAGAGCCCCATTCCCCCCCACCCCCCTGAATCCTGTTCTCCCAGCCCTGGATGGCTCCAGAGACATTCTTCTTTATGCTCTTTGGTGTTTCACTGTTCCAGGCAGTGCAAGCCCTGCAGTGCCCTGTATACAGATCTCATTACATCTTCATAGCAACCACTGATCTCCAACAGCACCACTAGGTCAAAACCATTGCCTTCAGAAAGCGGGGGCTCTGTGCTCCTTCCAAAGGAAGGAGACAGTGGGAGCCTGGCCGCTACCCACCTCCCAGGGGGGCATGTGAGCCAGGCAGAATCCACACCTGCCTTCCTCCAGGGCTGTGGTCTGTCCTCTGGCCCTGACTGCTGAGGCCAAGGCCCCAGCACTGGGCTCAAGGAGGACACCCCTCAGCCTGAGTTTATGATACTCACTGCTCTCCGCCTGAGCCTTACCCCAGGCTCCCCCTCTGCTCATGGTAGGAGAGATCTGCGGCCCTTGTGCCTTCTGGATTGAAAATGGGATGAGGGAAGAGTGTTGCAAGCCCAGAAAGTTTGCTGTTTGGTGGGTCCACAATGTGACATCCAGGACCTCGCATCTGAAGATCAACGGAGTGTCTGGGTGGCCACGTTGCTGAGCCATGTGCGGGGATGGGAAGGACAGACTTGTCTGGGAAGGAAATCCCCATTGCACACATGGCCACCCCGCAAGGACACGTGGTGACTGTGCCCGCAACCAATCAGCAGGAAGGGACCGTCCCTCTAATCCCCAAATGGCTCATTGACTTCATTGTCCCAGGCCTCCTCTCCCCACCCCAGCCTGCCCTTCCTCACCTCACAGGGCCTGTGCTGAGAAGACAGAAGACTCCCAGGGCTGGTGGAGCGCCAGGTGTCCCGGGGATGCAGTCAGTTGTTTTAGTAAAACAGTTGGGGCTTTAGCCTTGGCTGGCCCTGAATCCATGTCCAAGGCTGTCAGTGACAGACCAGGGGAACCTAGCAACCTGCTGCTGGTATGTGACGCGAGTTCTTCCTCTGTGAACGTGGCCTGGGGGGCCCACCCTGTTGACTGCTGCCAGAGTTAGACACTGCATGACAGCAGCCATCAAAGTGTCTGGCACAGCCTAGGTGCACAGGGACTGGCAGCTGCCGGTCTTGCTGTGCACTGGGCTCTGGGCTCTCTATACCTGAGCTTCCTAAACAACTGGAGGGTCTGGGACCCAGAATCTCAGTGCACTTCAGAGGTATGCTGGCAACTAAACTTCATCTTTCTAACTCAGTCTGTGGAAACTCTGCTGGGTGGTGGGGGCAGCTTAGGCGGTTGGTTGACACACAGAGGCTCCCAGCCTGGTTCCCATCTGGATGCTCACAGACTCTGTAAGAATGTGTGAATCTGTGGAGAAGAAACAGTGAATATTCTGTTTTCCTCACCTCCTTCCAGAAGCCCCCTTTCCTGCCTCTCCCTCAGCCCTGCTGTCCATGTCATGGCCCCTGGACATGCAGCCCCTGTGTAGTGCTGAGCTCATCAGATGAAGGTTAGCTGTTTGCGGCACCAATGCAGGGGGTGGAGGTGGGGAGGGATGGGGACACACTTTACCTCCAGGCCAAGGGGAGGAAGGATGGGCCTGGGGCAGTAACTGCTTCCTGGCTGGGTGAGGCCAGGCCACTCAACCCTCTGTTCTTCCCTGTGGAGCCTCCCGCCTGGGGCCCTCAGGAACCCAGCAGTCCTGGTGTCAGTGCAGCTGGTGGCAGACTCCCACCCCTTCCCCCATTTCCTGCTTCTCTGACTGAGTTAAGGCTCTTGAGCCACGCTTGCAAATACCCATTGAGATCTTGGGATGGCTATTGCCCACCAGAGCCAAAGGAAACATGGGTTCGGACAGGATCTAATAGTGGGGAAGGGCCTGGGAGGAGAATGGAGCCACAGTTGTCTAATAATTACTGACCTTACCAGCTATAGATAGGTTTTCCTACAGACCCTGGGAGCCTGTGGGATGGAACAAGGCTGTCAAGACATAAGATGCCTCCGTGGATCCATGATCAGAAAAGAAATACATTTTGAGAACAGAGCTAGGACAGGACCTGCTTTGATTTGGTGGCTGTGCCCGGACCCTGACCCCCGCCGGGAGTTTCTCTCAAGAACGCCGACCATTCTCCAGTCCCAGGAAGGGGCTGAGCTGTTTGTAACATCACAGAAAAGTAGCCACCTTGTTATCGGACTTTGAGCTCCTGAAGGCCAGGCTGCAGACCCTCCCGTCCCCTTCCCACGTTACACTTGCAGCTCGCAGCTGCACGTAGCTATCTTCTCCCGTGTGTGTGTGTGTGTGTGTGTGTGTGTACTCAGCCAACTGGCAAAGGGGGTCAGAGCAGAATTTCCAGGGTGACCTGCTGCTCACTCATCCTACCGGTATTATTGGAATGAACGCGCAGTATTTCTTCCCCTGAGCTAGCTGGTGCGTCCTATAAATTGGGGTGTGTGTCATTTTACTGACCTGGCAGAGATAATATATGGCAGGCCCCTGGTACAGAGAAGATCCTCCGTACATCTTTGCTCTGCAGCTCTCCCACTTACTGACTGACCTGGAGCTGTCTGACATTTTTATTGTTATTTATTGGAGAGAGAGAGAGAGAGAGAGAGAGAGAGAGAGAGAGAGAGAGAGAGAGAGAGAGAGAGAGTTTGTGTCCACTTATTTATGCAATCATTGGTTGCTTCTTGTGTGTGCCCTGACCAGGGAGAGAACCTAGAAGCTTGGAGTATGGGGAAGATGCTCTAGCCACCGGAGCTACCTGGCCTGGGCCCGTCTGACATCTTTGGGCCCCTTTCTATCAAAGGGGGAGGACTTATAGTCAGTCTGGCCCACGAGAACTCGAGGCCGCATTCGGGGTCACTGAGGCCTGCTGCACTGACTGCACCAGCGTCTTTAGTAGACAAGGCCCTGTGAGTGCTGTGGCAGGCAGAGGGGACCGCAGGTGGCCCGCAGGAAAACTCTCTGGATCTGTGGGATGGACTGGGGCCCTGTTTGGGATAGGTCCCTTGTTGTCCTTGTGGCTGTAGACAGGAAAGCCAGTTACTGACCTGAACCTCGGAGTCACGCCTGTGTACACTGGGGTGGTACTGAGAAATACGGCCCCTCCAGGGCCAGGCACCTGCCTTTTGATTGCTCGCAGCCCAGTTTCTGTCGCTCTCCCCGAATCGCAGGGGGCTCTCTAGTTCCTTGTTTGCTGAGTGAATTTGAAGCTGGGGGGGGGGCAGGGGTCATAGTTCCTACTTTCCTTTGAAGCCCCCTTAGCCTGCAGGCTTCATTCTATGGGTCCCTGAGCCCTTGGCAGAAGTCACTTGCCGGCCATCCTGTGCACAGGGGCTTGACTTTGCACACAGCAGGAAGCAGTGTAGGACTGACTGGAGGCAAAGGCCGGAGAAGGGACCCTGGCCCCTCTGTTGTGTGTGATCGAGAACTGCTGCCTGAGGGCCCCACAGAGCCACGTGGGGCACCTTCCTTGTAGACTTCGTTCACCAAGTGCTGAGTTTTAGGGGGTACATGTGGTCACTTTTGGGGTGGGGGGCACAGCTCCTCATGCGTGTTGCTTGCCTGTAGCTGATAAGAATGTGAGGGTCGACTCCCACATCTCCACCTTTGCTGAAGGGTGGGGTAGAGGGTTCCGAAGGCCCTGGTGATGGGATGGATGGGATGGGCATCGAATCCTTGGTACCATGAGGTAAGTCTGAAAGCTGGAGGAGGGTAGGCAGCGGATCCCGCATGACTTAGTGTGTACCAGGGCCCACCACCATGCCAGAGGGTCCTCAGGATTTACCACACTGGCTGAAGGAGAGTCAGAATGTTAATTCTGCCCCACCCCGTGGACTCACATGCACTGCACTTTTCAAACAATTTGTACACCCTCACCAGCGCTAGTTCCTGAGAGAAATGCCAGGTCACCTTTCAGGCATGCCCCCGGTTCGATCTCTCTGCCTCATCCAAGAGTGTATGCTTTTCTTCAGCCATTTCTTCTCATTATTCCAGGATTATCATTATTATTAATCATGTGTGTTCTCATTATAACCAGACATAGCTCCCTCCCTTTAATGTCCTAGACCCTGCTCACCTCCTTCCCGTCTCATTTCGTTTTATCCACTTTCCCTTGACTTATCCTTAATAGTTCAGTGAAGAGTGTGTTATCCCTAATGTCCACGCTGCCTTTAGTGCCTCCATAGTACTCCTTTCCCCAACTCCAATATGATTTTCAGACCGCAGGCTGTTATATCACCCAGAGTTTTCTGACAGTCACATCTTTAATCTCTGTAGTGCCTCACAATGTCCTATTTCCTGCAAGCACCCCTCTCTCCTCTGCCCTGCTGTCAAGCTGATTTAGGTGTCCTTCCTACTTCTACTGCACCCCATCATGCTCCCTTCCCTTTGCCAATGCCACTTCCTCCCAGCTGGGTTAAGTATCCCAAAAGTACCCAATGTACAGAATTGTCATAGTACGCTCTGATGCCCCTTTCAAATCGCCCAAGCCAACTCTTGGATTTTTATGGCTCCCTATGATGTCTTCTTCTTCTTCCAAGATTGGTCACATTAGCTTTTCTACATGTTCATGGCACCCGAAGCTCATCTCTGTTACAGCACTTACGACACTACCACTTTATGTATTCATCTCTCCCATGTCATCTATAACATCCTTTAGAACTGGGGGCTGTGTGCCAATGAGTATTTTCAGGATGTACACTGGTGATTCATACATGATTGGTGGTCAGTAAATGAGCAAGGTGTCCTGGACATTATGCTTTTATTTTTTCCCAATATTCTGCAATAACTAAGCAACAGCACGGTAGTTTTAAGTCTTCTTTACACAACAGCAGACACAAAGGTTTTCAGAAAGGTCAGACATAAACAAATCCCACCCCCCCTCCCATCCTTCTTTCACATTTTACTGGTTATTTCAAAGAACAGACTACTCAATGCTATAAAATAGGTACCATATCACAGAATATGATGAAAAGACTTCATTGTATAACGTTAGGAAAACTGTTACACTAAATCTCAAAGACAAAAAAAAGAAAAATACCTTTCTTCAATGGTATTTTAAACGTATTGTGTGGCCTTTAACAACATTGTATTAAAGCGAATAAAATTTTACAATAACCAAAGCAAATGGTCTTTTTCGCACTTCCAACTATTAGCACTGATCACATATACAAACACAGCGCGCCCGCTTCCCCATAATATCCAACTGAGAACCCAGGTGATATACTCCTTGCGGTACCTGTGAAGCTCTTTACACCCCGCCCCCCCCGCCCCCCTCACACACACCCAAGGCTGTGTGCCCTATTTCCCTAAGGGGCGAAGTAATCTGCAACACCTGAATTGAGGATAGCCTCAACTTCGGCATCATCATCCGAATCCCAGTCGTAATTACATGGCCAGTCCTTGGAGCATCGGTTACGCACCCTTGCCACGAAATGCATGACTTTCAGCTTGCTTGATTCCACGTGTGCTCGAGGTCCCCAGAAGAACTGGTACTCTACGGGGCAGCTCCGCGGCACCGGCTTATAAATCAGGTACCCTCGGCGCACAAACTCTTCCGTGACGACCTTCTTCGGATCTCCAAAGATGCTGTGCTGCCGGCCGGGCTGCATCCCCAACTTCCCCAGCACTTTCCAGACCAGAGCCTCCTTGGCGCTGTTGCCCATGATGAAGATGAGGGCTAATATGGACATCAGGAGACTTTTCTTGGTGCCTTGAAAATTGCTCCGGGCTACCGCGGGCTTTTGCGCTTGAGCAGTACTGGAGGCTTCCTGAGGGGTGGTGGAGGCCTCCGCTGGAGTGCTGGGGTCTTCTTCCGGGCCGCTAAGGTCGTCCTCGGGGGTGCTCGGGACCACAGAGGCGGCCATCGGGGTCTCTGAGGCTTCTGAGGCCTGTATCTTACGATTGTTGCGGTTCTCTTCGGCGGCCCTCGCGTTACGGCGGCGCCTGCTCTTTCGTCCCCGTGGCATGTCGCTGGCTAGGGACGCTGAGCCTACAGCAATCCTAAGGGAAGGATGCCTAGAACCCCTGCAGAAAGCGACTGTCTCTACCTGCAGAAGGGGCTACCGCTGAAGCCACCAACGCCACTAGAGTCTTTGTAGCAAGAAGCCAGACGGTCTCAGCGACAGGGCTCACTCCCACGCAAGCCCACTCGCGGGGACAACCGCCACCTGCACGCGCCCCAGCCGCGAGCGCGCGAGAAGGCTCGGCTGAATTGGCCCCGCCTCCCCTGCCACGCACTCCCCGAACTCTCAAAAGGAAGTGGGCGGCTCCTCCACCCAGACTTCCGCTGTCACATAGGAAAGGGGGCTGGCCCCTGCAGGGGTGGGGCTAGATCCCAAATGAAGACCAGGGATTGGCGAGGTGAGGGGTATGCAGAGGAGAAATGCACAGGGATCATGTATTTTTTCAATCTAGTGCAGGATTGGCTCGCGGGCCCTGGGAAGGAATGTGTCTCTTTCTCCATTCCCACGGAAGGCAGGCAGGGTGTATTTGTGTGGCGGTGGGGAAGGGGCGTGGATTCTTGGAAGGAGTCAGCTATTCCCAGCTCTCCCTTCCTGTCTTGGTTTACACAGCGCATTCATCCACTCGGCCTGTTTTCAGAAGGCATCCATGTGTACACTAATTAATTCGTGGGCCCATCTAAGACCCAGTTAACGTGGCGACGAGAGGACGTAGAGCTGCAAAAGCAAACAGCGCACAAGAGACGCAGGGCCTTGAAAACGTGTATTCAGGGGATGATCAAACAGGGCGCTGATTGGCTGCCTTGCAGAGGAGCAGACTATTGTCTGGAAGGTCACTCAGGAAGCAATTAGGATAAAAGCAAGAGGGGATGAAAATGAGCCTGAGGGCGGTTGCCATGGAGATGGAGAGGCAGAAAGGCATTTTAGGGTGACGATGGACAGGCTTTCCAGTCTGATTGGGTGAAAGTGGTAAATGGGGAGAGGGTGGAGTGTAGGTTGGCTCTGAGGTTTCTAGGCTCCCGTCTGCCTGGATACCTGATTTATTTTGCTTCTTTCTTTCTTTCATTCGGTAATCCGAATGTAATTCGGAGCATATTTGGAAGTTACCCACCCAGGTCTTTGCTCACCGTTTCCTCTGTTTGAATTTCCTTTCCTCTCATCTCCAAGTAGCTACATTCCACCTGTCTGCTCACAGGCCCTTCTGTCCCTGAAGCTTGTCTTGGTCTGCCCCAAAGGGCAATGAGTCAATATTTGCCCCCTCTGAGAAAGGAGTATTTAGGCAAAGCACTCTATATCTTTCTTATGTCATTCCCAAGATACTAAGTTGTACAAGCCACTTTACCTCTCTAACCTTCCTGTTCCTTGTCTTTAAAGTGGGATTAGCCCTGCTGGCGTGGCTCAGTGTTTGAGTGTTGACCTATGAACCAGGAGACCAGGGTTTGATTCCCAGTCAGGGCACATGCCTGGGTTGCAGGCTCGATCCCCAGTGCAGGAGGTGCAGGAGGTAGCCGATCAATGGTTCTCTCTCATCATTGATGGTTCTCTCCCTCTCCCTTCCTCTCTGAAATCAGTAAAAATATATTAAAAAAATAAAGTGGGATTAATGAAAGCACTGGCCTGCTAGGATTGTGAGAATTAAATGAGATAATAAGTGAAAAGTGCTCAACACACAGGAAGCACAGCCTTTGCGGCTCAAGGTGTTTCAGCAATGAGAAAGAAGTAATTAGGGAAAGCACCGTGTATCTTTCTTTAAAAAAAATTAATGAATTTATTTGGGTGAAATTGGTTAATAAAATTATATAGGTTTCAAGTGTACAAGCCTATAATACTACATCATCTGTACATTGCATTGTGTGTCCATCACCCAAAGTCAAGTTTTCCTCCATCATCATTTTCCCCCGCTTTACCCTCTTCTACCTCCTCCCATGCCCCTTTCCCCCTGGTAATCATCATATTGTCTGTGTCTATGAGTTCCTTTTCTTTTTTTTTCTTAATACCTTTATGTTTTTCACTTCAAAGTGAGCTGATTAGCCAACTCTGCATTATCACAGGAGTGATGGTACTTCCTAAAATTCACCCTAAGATTCTCTGGGGTCTTCAGGGTACTGACTCACGTCAAGTGGTATCAGGGATAATATGAACAAAAGCTGCCAAATATTATACTCATGAAATCAGCCTGTGTGCTCTTGTGGACCCTAGTTGCATATCACTGGTAGGCTTTAGAGTCCCTCCCCGATTACTCCTGGACATGCCTTTTCCTTGGGAACTCTAGTCCTTCATGCTTTCTGTTTAAGGGTTGGAATGACTCTGAGAGGGAGGTGAAATATCTGCCTCCTGAAAATAAGTAAGCAAGTACATTAAAGCTCTCCCAGCTGTTAACTGAAATAACAGTTATTCATAACCATTAACAAAAACACTTATTATTAACCATGTTATGTTTCTTTCCTTATCATATATACTAGATGCAGCTTGTTGTTATTCATAATATCAATAATAAATAACTTCCTTCTGCCATTCTTTTTTATGGTCATAACTTTTTTTCTTTATTGATTAAGGTATTACATATGTGTCCTTATCCCTCCATTGTCCCCCACCCCCACTCATGCCCTCACCCCCTGGTGTCTGTGTCCATTGGTTAGGCTTATCTGCATGCATACAAGCCCTTTGGTTGATCTCTCCTCCTTACCCCCACTCTCCCCTACCTTCCCTCTGAGGTTTGACCATCTTATCAATGCTTCACTGTCTCTGGATCTGTTTTTGTTCATCAGTTTATGTTGTTCATTATATTCCATAAATGAGTGAGATCATGTGATATTTATCTTTCTGACTGGCTTATTTCGCTTAGCATAATGCTCTCCAGTTCCATCCATGCTGTTGCAAATGGTAATAATTCCTTCTATTTTACCACAGCATAGTATTCCATTGTGTAGATGTACCACAGTTTTCTAATCCACTCATCTGCTGATGGGCATGTAGGCATTTTCCAAATCTTAGCTATTGTAAATTGTGCCACTATGAGCATAGGGCCTTCTGCCATTCTTAATGTGCATTATCTCTAGGTGGTCACACTCATTAGAATGCCCAATGTATGTATGAGGCATCTCATGTCGTGACAGACATAATAACTGGCTTGATATCAAATCTTTGACAGATGATAGTCAGGAGTTGTTTTGGCTCACTTCCCCTGATACCTCAGACATTGTTGTTTCTACTCTGGGTCATTAATATCAGATTTCCCATTACCACCACTCTGACTTACAGGGTTTCCTATCTAGATTTATGCAGCAGGCTCCTTCCTGGCTTTACCCCACTTCTAGTCCCTCCTCATCCAACATATGGACATAATAAGTTCCTCTTGAGTGGGCCCCCACTCATTGTTTAGTAATATGCTCTTTAACCTCCATGTGTTTGTGTTTTTCCGTTTTTGTTTGTTTGTTTTTCTTGTGGTTCAATTCTAGTTTCATACCATTGTGGTTATGTCAATCCCATCTGTCCTGAAATGTTTCTTTTGAGAAATCATCTGACCGTCTTATGGGAACAATCTTGTAGGCAACTAACTGTGTTTCCCTTGCTGCTTTTAAGATTCTCTCTTTGTCTTTAACCTTTGCCATTTTAATTATGACATGTCTTGGTGTGGGCCTCTTTAGGTTCACCTTGTTTGGGTCTCTCTACGTTTTCTGGACTTGTGTGACTTTGAACTTCAGCAAGTTAGGGAAATATACAGCCATTATTTTTTCACACATCTTCTCAATACCTTGCTCTCTCTCTTCTCCTTCTGGTTCCCCTATGGTGCGGATGTTGCTATGCTAGATGTCCCAGAGGTCCCTTAGACTTTCCTCATTTAATTTTTTTTTCTTTTTGCTGCTCTGATTGGGTGTTTTCTGCTACCTTGTCTTCCAAGTTTCTGATTCCATCCTGTGCTTCACCTAATCTGTTATTGATTCCTTCTAGTGTATTCTTTATTTCAGATATTGTATTCTTTATTTCTGACTGGTTCTTTTTTGTGTGTGATTTTTCTAATGTTTACTATCTCTCTCTTTTTTTTTAAGTTCTCACTGAGTTCATTTTTTCCCTAACTTCCTTGAGCATCCTTATAACCATTGTTTTGAACTCTGTATCTGGTAGATTGTTGACTCCATTTCATTTAATTCTTTTTTGAGGAATTATCCAGTTAATTAATTTGGGGCACTTTTATTTGTCTCTCCATTTTGGCTTCCTCTCTGTATTTGTTTCTGTGTATTATGTAGATCTGCTATGTCTTGGTTTGGTAGCCATATATAGTAGGTGTCCTATAGGGCTCAGTAGTCTATCTCCCTGATCACCTGAGCTAGGTGCTGCAGGAATGTATCTTTTGTAGGTTATATGAGCTCGCCTGAGGTAGTTTAGTCTTGATTACTGTTGGCCTGTCTGTGGTTGGGGTTGACCTTCAGGCTGGCTGACTATGAGGTTTGACCCTAACCATAGTGCTATGCAAGACCTGGCCCCTCTGATGTGGCCTGAAGTCTACCACCTGATGTGTTAGTTCTGGGGCTTCTTGAGAGAGACTCTGGAAGAGACTCTGGTGTAGGTCATTTCAGACACTGCTTGTGACTGGCCCTGGGCTATCTGTCTGGAGCCACAAAGTGATCCACAGTTTGTGGCTCCCTCTGCTGGGCCTTGGTGCCCATGGGAGGGGTCAAGCTGCATATCAAGGCCATCTTCCGCCAGCACTGAACCCAGGTTCAGGTCAGCAAAAGGCCCAAGGCACCTAGAGATTCACATGTCTGTTAGGTTCAGTCACTAAAGGAGCCTCTGGCAGTATTTGAGTTGCATGTGTTATGCTCTCAGTGAGTCACCATGTAGAAGCAGGTGGTGTTTACCAGGTTTATACAGATTCAAACTTGGTGACAGTGGTAGTTCAGAGGCCACTCAGCAAAAGTCTCAGACTGTACCAAGGACAGCCACCACCCTTCTGGAACCCACGGGCCTCTCTGATGGGTTGGGCTCTCAGGCAGTCATCAGGGTGAAACCAGCAGAGTTCATCAGGTTAAAACAGACCAAGATTTGGTCGTGTAGAGGGAAGGTTATGCACAGGAATGGTGGAGTCTTTCAGGTGTGTGAGGGAAAAATGGCCCTTGCCCTAGAGTCATACAACTCAGTCTCTTGTGTGTCTCTGCCACTTTCCTGCCAAGTTTGCCTAGACTTCCTTAAGATCCCCGCATGAAAGTCTATACCTCAGTCCAGGCTGGCTGTAGTCAGCAGACTACTCTGCTAGGCTTGAGTTTGGCAGGGTGGGGCCATAGGGAGTCAGAAGGGTGGGGCTAGTGCATTCCTCAAAGCTGATTCTATACTAAGTGGAGTGCTCAACCCAGGAAAGGAAAGATGGCGTCTGCAGTTGGTGCAGGAGAGGGGCCAAGCAAAGAGACCTTGGTGTTTGTCCCTTCAACACGCTCCCTGAGGCTACACAAGCCAGTCCACTCCAAGCCGCCTTCACGTCACCAGAGAGCAGGGTGAGTGGCTGTAAAAGAAATTTTGTTAGCTGGTCCTTTAAGAGGGTGCCTGTTTCTTTAGCACACTCCTGTCTCTCCCTTCAGACAGAATCCTCACTGAATTTCACAGTAGATATTATGTCACAGATTCAAACTTGGTGACAGTGGTAGCTCTGCCACTGTCAGGGGAGCTTGGCACGGGGTGAGATTCCTCACTCCTCTGGGGGGACCTTTGCAGTTCAGATATCCCTCCAGATTCTCAACTGCCACATGTGGGTGCAGGGCCAGCCCTTTCAGTATTTCCGCCTTTCTTACCTGTCTCAATATGGCTTCTTCTGTAAATCCTCGATTATAAGACTCTGTTCACCTAATTTTTAATTGGTTATTCAGGCTGATTATTTTATAATTTAGTTGTAATTTGGTCCTGGGAGGAAGTGATTGTAGCTTCCATGTACTCTGCCACCATCTTGCATCCCATAACATTCAAAAATATTTAGGAGCAGCCCTAACCACTTTGGCTCAGTGGATAAAGCGTCGGCCTGCGGACTCAAGGGTCCCAGGTTCGATTCTGGTCAAGGGCATGTACCTTGGTTGTGGGCACATCCCCAGTAGGGGGTGTGCAGGAGGCAGCTAATCAATGTTTCTCTCTCATCGATGTTTCTAACTCTCTATCCCTCTCCCTTCCTCTCTGTAAAAAATCAATAAAATATATTAAAAAAATATTTAGGAGCACATGAACTTGAGTATCAGTGCTCCCTAAACAAATGGACTCCACATGGTTTCACCAACCTTCCCAGAGATAATTACTGTTAATAATTTTCTTTAATTTTTTCTCATACTTTTTCTGTACATTTACACACAAAGGTGTTTGTGCACTCACAAAGGCTCACTCTCTTTAGATTACGAAATCTCAATGTCACATGACAGGACTTCAACTCAAACAACTCTGATTAACTGAGGGAAGTGCCGCTAAGTAGATGAGGATTCTATGGCCAGAATTCGATATATCTAAAACAAACAAACAAACAAACATATACACTGAAAGAAACTGAAGCTGATAACTCTAGTGAGGAGGAAAACTTGGAAGGGAGTCTGAGCATGGAGCCAAAAGTTAGATCCTGAGACTGTCCCTGGGAGTTCTCACCTTCCCTTTCTTCCACAGGTTTTGTGACAATTTTGGAGTTTTATATTCCTTTGTTCTTCAGCTATGTAGTATGTACTATGCAATCATGATCAGCAATGCTGACAAGTAATAGAGAAAAACAAAGTCACTCAAATTTCCAAAGCTCATTTCAATCTTTCAGTTTTTCCAGACAATATTCCATGGTTAAAACAATCCTTGTATAGAATTATTTTACTGGATATATAGAATTTTATTTCAAATGTTGACAGGCATCCTATTTGGTGAGAAATACTTTATGTCTATTCCACACGAAATGCATACTTTCTGTACAATATCTTACTTGTTAGGTTAAGTGTGAATAATTGCCCTCACGATGTCCTGCAGGAAGAGAAATACTAGAGGAAACAGGCAAAGTGATGGCTCCATGGAGGAAAACACTGGAGTGTTAGGCAGGATATCTGTACCCTTTACTCAGTACATCATCTTCCATAGGTCTCTTTTTCTCCCCATCTCGTCTATAAAACTGTGTAATACAACCCATCTCTCACTAGTCATGAAAAAAAGATTTTCACAGTGTCTCCTCTCCTCTGTCATCTCAGGGAAGGCAGTAGTACACAGTGATTAAAGGCATGGGCTCTGAAAGGAGACTATCTAGGGTCAATCTAAATGCCGCCATACACAAGACTGCAAACCTTGGAAAGATACTGAATCTTTCTGTGCCTCAATGGCCTTATCTGTGTAATCATGTTGAGGATTAAGTGAGTTAATAGGTGTAAGTACTTAGATTAATGTCTGGTTTGTTCTACATTTATCTATATATAAAAGCCTAAGTGACCAGCCGACCAGTAGCTATGATGAGCACTGACCACCAGGGGGCAGATGCTCAATGCAGGAGCAGAAACCACAGGCATGGAAACATGGAACAGACTGATGAATTTCAGAGGGAAGGGAGGAGGGGGGAGGGCGGGAAGAGATTAACCAAAGATCTTATATGCATACTAGAGGATTCGTGCATCAGTGGGGTCCCTCAGCCTGGCCTGAGCCCTCTCGCAATCCAGGACCCCTCAGGGGATGTTGGAGAGCCAGTTTCAGCCTGATCCCTGCAGGCCGAGGGACCCCACTGGTGCACGAATCTGGGCCTCTAGTAAATAATAATAGCTGTCTCTGGGCTGCTGAGTAGGTGTTCCTTTAAAGTGTCTCCAGTTGTAGCCTGGCCCATGTGGCTCAGTGGTTGAGCATCGACCTATGATCCAGCAGGTCAGGGTTCCATTCCCCGTCAAAGCACATGCCCGGGTTGTGGGCTTGATCCCCAGTAGGGGGCGTGCAAGAGGCAGCCAATCAATGATTCTCTCTCATCATCGATGTTTCTCTCTCACTCTCCCTTCCTCTCTAAAATCAATAAAAAGTATTTTTTTAAAGTGTCTCCAGTTATAGTTAAAATTTCAGCACCCTTCTCAGGATTCACCCTCAATATCTAAATTTTCCTGCTGTTCAGCAACTTGCAATATTCTCATTGACTTCCTACCTCTTTTCCTTCCATAATGTCTAGTCCAGAACAAAATAGTAGTAGCAATACAAAGGTTGTCATTTGAGGAGAACCAAGATGGTGGCTTAGGTTAACGTCGGAGTTTGCTGCCTCGAACAACCACTTCAAAAGTGAAACTAAAAGACGGAACGGACATCACCCAGAACCACAGGAACGCTGGCTGAGTGGAAGTCCTACAACTAGGAGGAAAGAGAAACGCATACGGACACTCAGAGGAGGCGCAGTGCTGAAGTCAAATTCTGAGGTGCGGAGTGTGCGGAGCGGGCTGGCGGCGGAGGGCGTGGTTGGCGTTTTCAATCGGGAGGGAGTCGCAGACTCTGAGCTCCAGATACGGGCGAGTCTTTAGGGACCCAGACTCAAACGGGAGAAGCGGGACTGTCTGGCTTGGGTCAGAGCGAGTGCAGCTTTCTCTCTGAGGTTTGCAGAGGTTGCTGGGACTCAGAGAGGCAGAGCCCCTGAGGACGGGACTGAGAGCAGCCATAACCGCTCTCTCCAGCCCACCCTGTTGATCCCGTGGGACCCACCCGCCCTGCCCAAGCCCTGCACAGAGGCATTTGCCGGATAGCCTCAGGCAAACGCCAGATTAGCACCTCCCTAGAGGACAGAAGTTCTCTCACTGCAGACACAGCTGATTCTCACAGCCACTTGGCCTGGAGGTCAAATCCCCCCTAGTATTAGCTACAACAATCAAGGCTTAACTACAAGACTGCGCACAAAGACCACTAGGGGGTGCACCAAGAAAACATAACAAAATGCGGAGACAAAGAAACAGGACAAAATTGTCAATGGAAGATATTGAGTTCAGAACCACACTTTTAAGGTCTCTCAAGAACTGTCTAGAAGCCGCCGATAAACTTAATGAGATCCTCGAGAAATCTAATGAGACCCTCGATGTCGTGATAAAGAACCAACTAGAAATTAAGCATACACCGACTGAAATAAAGAATACTATACAGACTCCCAACAGCAGACCAGAGGAGCGCAAGAATCAATTCAAAGATTTGAAATGCGAAGAAGCAAAAAACACCCAACCGGAAAAGCAAAATGAAAAAAGAATCCGAAAATACGAAGATAGTGTAAGGAGCCTCTGGGACAGCTTCAAGCGTACCAACATCAGAATTATAGGGGTGCCAGAAGATGAGAGAGAGCAAGATATTGAAAACCTATTTAAAGAGATAATGACAGAAAACTTCCCCCACCTGGTGAAAGAAATAGACTTACGGGTCCAAGAAGCGCAGAGAACCCCAAACAAAAGGAATCCAAAGAGGACCACACCAAGACACATTATAATTAAAATGCCAAGAGCAAAAGACAAAGAGAGAATCTTAAAAGCAGCAAGAGAAAGAAACTCAGTTACCCACAAGGGAATACCCATACGACTGTCAGCTGATTTCTCAACAGAAACTTTGCAGGCCAGAAGGGAGTGGCAAGAAATATTCAAAGTGATGAATACCAAGAACCTACAACCAAGATTACTTTATCCAGCAAAGCTATCATTCAGAATTGAAGGTCAGATAAAGAGCTTCATGGATAAGGAAAAGCTAAAGGAGTTCATCACCACCAAATCAGGATTATATGAAATGCTGAAAGGTATCCTTTAAGAAGAGGAAGAGGAAGAAAAAGGTAAAGATACAAATTATGAACAACAAATATGCATCTATCAACAAGTGAATCTAAGAATCAAGTGAATAAATAATCTGATGAACAGAATGAACTGGTGATTATAATAGAATCAGGGACATAGAAAGGGAATGGACTGACTATCTTGGGGGGGAAAGGGGTGTGGGAGATTCGGGAAGAGACTGGACAAAAATCGTGCACCTATGGATGAGGACAGTGGGTGGGGAGTGAGGGCGGAGGGTGGGGCAGGAACTGGGAGGAGGGGAGTTATGGGGGGGAAAAAGAGGAACAAATGTAATAATCTGAACAATAAAGATTTAATAAAAAAACAAAAAAACAAAAAAAAACAAAGGTTGTCATTTAATGAATGCCTACTATTTGTCAGGCACTTTATTCATTTGGAATTATACGCACTGAACATTTATTATACACCAGGTGTCAGCCTGTCACTGGGATTTTAAGGGTGAGGTCACAGTCTGTTAGTGGAGACAAAGAATTGAAAAAGCTAAGTGTGACAGGTGCTGATTAGGAGAAATCTGGATGAGGCATATGAGCATGAACCAGGGGAAATCAGCCTAATTAAGTGTGGTCCGGGAAGTTATCTCCGAGTAAATAAGTGGCCTTTAGACTGAGACCTGAACGTTCAGTAAGAGTGAAGCAGAGGAAAATTCAGAAGGTGTTCCATACAAATGGAACAGTATTTTTGAAGACCTGGAAGTTAAAATGGACACAGGAATGTGGGATTTTGATTATTGTAAACAATTATCTCTAGGGGCCACGTTTGTTTTTTTAAAAAATAATCATAGTTTATTGATTTTTTTAGAGTCAGGAAGGGAGAGGGGGAGAGAGAAACATTGATGTGAGAGCAAAACAGCAATCGGCTGCCTCCTGCACGCCCCCTACTGGGGATCAAGCCTGCAACCCGGGTATGTACCCTGACAAGGAATTAAACCAACAACCGTTTGGTGCACATGACACCCAACCAACTCAGCCACACCAGTCAGGGCAAGGGGCCAAATTTTATTGCCTGTATAGGCATGACCTGAGGATATCGAGGCACACATAAAATTCTTAGTTCACAATATTACATTTTATAGCTGTATTATAATTTATTTCACCATAACTTTACTGCTGAATATGTAGAGTATCTGTTCACATTTAGAAGCAATGTTGTTGCTGTCATCCTGTCTATTCACATGTGTACATATGTCTGTTAGGTCTGATCAAATAATTGAATTGTTTCCCCCTCCCCTGGGAACTGACCTTTAGACCACTTCACAACCGACATTCCCTTTCGCTTAGACCACATTCCACTTGTTAAAACTACATTCCGTTTAAGACCATTGTCTTCCCTCTCCTGACTTTCCCAGGATCCAGACCTGCCCAGAAAGTTGCCCCCTGAAAAAGCCCGTGTAGAGTCCTTTAAAACCTCTGACTCCCCATCCCTGGGTGCTAGCGCCATTTGGGGGCTCAGCCCATCTGATATCCAGATGACCTAATAAATGTATAATCCCTTACCACTTTTGGCCTCATACAGTAGTACCTCCTTTGGATACCCTAACAATGCCCACTTACTTACTTAGAATATATTTCCAGTCGTGGAATTTCTGGTTTAGATGGTTTTACACATTTAAACTTTGATGTATATATCTAGCATGACTTCCTTAAGTAGTTGTGTCATTTCATAGTATCACCAGTAGTGTGTGGAGAGTAAATGCTTTGCCACATCTAACACCAGCCCTAAGCATTGTCAAGTATGCTCCATATCAGCAATCCGATAGGTGAGATGACATATTTCCTCTTACTACAGTTTTTTTTAGATGTAATTGGCATGTAATTTAATAAGTTTTGACATATGTATACAATTCCATTTCCTCCAAATCCTTGCCAACACTTGTTTTTTGGTTGTTATTTATAGCCATGTTAGGGAGTGAAAAGTGGTATCTCATTGTAGTTTTGATCTGCATTTCCTGATTTGTGTTTATTAGACTTTTCTGCAGAGACATCATTATCAACAAAGCCCACAGTTTACATTAAGATTCACTCTTAGTGCTGTACATTCTATGAGTGTGAAAAAAATGTATAGTGATATATTTCCACCAGCATAGTATGATATAGAATAGTTTTAGTCACCTAAAAATCTTTTGTGCTCTGTTTATTCATTCCTTTCTCCTCCCAGCCCCAGGCAACCACTGAACTTTTCAATGTCTCAATAGTTTTGACTTTTTCAGAATGTCATATAGTTGGAACCATAAAATAGGTAGCCTTTTTGGATTGACTTCTTTCATTTATTAATATGCACTTAAGATTCCTCTGTGTCTTTCCATGCCTTGATAGCTTATTTTTTTCAGTGCTGAATGATATTCCATTCTCTAGATGTATCACAGTTTATTTATGCATTCACCTACTGAAGGACATCTTGGTTGCTTCCAAGTTCTGTCAATTATGAAAATGCTGCTATAAAAGTCTTTGTGCAGGTTTTTGTGGGGATATGAGTTTTCAACCATTTGGGTAAATACAAAAGTACAATTGCTGGATTGTATGGTAAACGAAAGAGTACTGGTATGTTTAGTTTTGTCATAAACCACCAAACTGTCTTTCAATATGGAGATAACTTTTTGCATTCCAACTAGCAAATTCGAGTTTCAGTTATTCCATATCCTTGCCAGCATTTAGTGTATCCTGGATATTGGCCTTTCTAACACGTGTATTGTGGTATCTCATTGTTGTTTTAATTTGCATTTCCTTGATGACATATGATATGGAGCATCTTTCCATATGATTATTTACTATATATTGTCTTTGGTAAAGTGTCTGTAAAGGTTTTTGCCCATTTTTAATAGAAGTTTTTTCTTCTTATTATTGAGTTTTAAGAGTCCTTCATCAGATGTATCTTTTGCAAATACTTTCCCCCAGTCTGTGGCTTGTATTTTTATTCTCTTGACATTGGCTTTTGCAGAGAAGAAGTTTTAAAAAAAATTTAATGATGTCAGCTTATCGATTAGTTCTTCCATGAATTATGTCTTTGTTGTTGTATCTAAAAAGGCATCATCACCATACCGCTGATCATCTAGGTTTTCTCCGATGTTATCTTCTAGGAGTTTTATAATTTTGCATTTTAAATTTAGGTTCCTGATCCATTTTGAGTTAATTTTTGTGAAGGGTATAAGGTTTGTATTTAGATATATTTTTTTGCTTGTGGGTGTCTAGTTGTTCCAGTACTATTTGTTGAAAATACTATCTTTCTCCACAGTACAGCCTTTGCTCCTTTGTCAAAGGTCAGTTGGCTATATTTATATTTCTGGGCTCTTGGTTCTATTGCATTGATATATTTGCCTATTCTTTTGCCAATACCACACTCTTTTGATTATTGTGGCCTTATAATCAGTCTTGACGTTGGGTAGTGTCTGTTCCAACTTTGTTCTTCTGCAAAATTGTGTTTGCTGTTCTGGATCTTTTATTTCTCCATATTAACTTTAGAATCAGTTTGTCAATATCCACAAAATAACTTGTTGGGATTTTTATGGGGATTGCATTGAATCTATAGATCAAGTTGGGAAGCACTGACATCTTGACAATTCTGAGTTTTTCTATCCATTATCATGGAAAATCTATACATTGATTTAGTTCTTTAATGTTTTAAACCAGAGTTTGAAGTTTTCCTGATATAGATATTGTGCATATTTTAAAAAGATTTTTACCTAAGTGTTTATTTTTTTGTAGTAATGTAAATAACATTGTGTTTTTAATTAAAAAGAAAAGTGTATATAAATCTGGAAGGAATAAATAAAACTTTCTTTGCAGTTGACTTGATCATCTAGATAGAAAATCTGAAAGAATCAAACAACTGGGACTAATAAGTAACTATAGCAAAGTTGCAGGATGCAAGGTTAATATTCAAAAAGTCAATAAATTTCCAATGTACCATCACTGCTTCAAATATTGCTTCTGTTCCTCTCTTTCTTCTCCTTTTGATATTTCCATTATCCATATGTTACCCCTTTTGCAGTTATCCCACAATCCTTGAATATTCTTTTCTGTGTTTTTTTTGTGTCTTTTTCTCTTTGCTTTTCAGTTTTGGAAGTTTCTTTTTACATATCCTTAAGGTCAGAAATCCTTTCCTCAATCCTGTCCAAACTACTAATGAGTCCAATCAAGGCACCTTCCCTTCTGATATAGTGTTTTCTGATCTCAAGCTTCTCTTTTTTATTCTTTCTTAGAATTTCCATCTCTCTGCTTACATCACCTGTTAATACATATTATATATTTTTCATTAGAGTCCATTAATCAGAATTATTTTAAATTCACAATTGGGTAATTCCAATATTTGTGCCATATGTGACTGGTATTTATCCTTGTTCAGTCTCTTCAAACTGTGTTTTTTGCCTTTTGGTATGCCTTTAATTTTTTTTTTTGAGAGGTGGACATGACATACTGGGTGAAAGGAACTTTGGTAACTAGGTCTTTAGGAATGTGGTTATAATGTGGGGGGGAATGAGGGGATGAATCTATAGTCCTAAAATTAGGTCTCAGTCTTTGCCCCTAGACTCTGAACTTTATCAGTACTTCTCAGGGTTCCCCCCTACTTTAGGTGGAACAAGATATTTAGACTAGGCTGGAGTTGGGCATTTCCCTTTCCTATGGTAGGCTAGGCACTCTGATAAAATCCCAGCAAAATAGTTTCTTTAGAGAGAAAGCCTTGTTAAGAAGAAAAGAAATCTGGTTTATTTTAAAAATGATTACTTTTTCCCTCCTACTGCCAGTGGCAGGAAGATATCTTCCTCTGATATTCACTGTGAGGATCTAATAGAGTTCCTGGAAGTAAAACTCACAAAAGAGTGGAGGGCCCCTATGACTGGGCTGCCCTGGAGTTTTTAGCTCGCAGACTTGTCCCAAAAATGATCAATTGCAATTCAGGTTTTCCTACCCTAGTAGTGGTTCCCATAGAGGTTTCTGTGTGTAGGCTCCTGCCCTGGAGAGTTATCATTTTCTAGATCTGCCTGTCTGTCTCTCCAATTTTAGGGGCATAGGTTTTCCCTGTGACTTACTTCACTGATGACTCTAAAAAAACATGGAGTTTTCAGTTTGGTCAGACTTTTACTTGTTTTTAGCATGGAGTAGCAATGTCTAAGCTCCTTCCATGCTGGGCAGGCAACCAAAAAATCCCTCCATTAGAAATTATTCATCAAATCGTTAAGTCCAGTTAGCTGGAAGATCATTTCCTGATATTTCAAGCAAAGAGGTGGGAATGAGGAGGAAAGAGCTTACAGCAGGATACAGTCATAAACTCATGTGGTTCTGGGAAGTAGCAATGATAGCTATAGGGTCAGAAGGAGCAGAGAAGGGTGGAGGAGAAAAAAGGGCAAGGGAGTTATGAGGGACAGTTGGGAATTGAAGACTCTTGGATATGGTTTAGGATAAAGATGACAAAATTAATTAAAGTAGTAAAAAGAAACCTATCATATTGGATCTTATGGGTCTATGCTACTTTTTCTTGCTGAGGTGGATGGTTGAAAAAATACGGGGTAGGATCTGGACAGAGAGAATGTTGATGTGTTGGCATGTGTGTGTTTATGTGTATCTGAGTATAGTGAATGTTAGATAGAAGCACTGATAGGAAGTGGGACCTGAAATAGAGGGATGCTTGTATTTCTAGCATCTAACATATTTTCTGGCTGCTCAACAAATATTTATTGAATAAATACATGAATAACCCCGCAGAGCTTTCTGAAAAGAACCTATAATTACAAGTTTAAAAAGTAATTTGACAAAAATAAAAAGCAAACTTCATCTCTTATCTAGGCAAGATTCTTTAATGAAAATGTAAAAATAATCAGCCAGGGATATCTGGGTAGAAACCAGAATCTTTTTTTTTTTTTTTTAAATATATTTTATTGATTTTTCACAGAGAGGAAGGGAGAGGGATAGAGAGCTAGAAATATCGATGAGAGAGAAACATCGATCAGTTTCCTCCTGCACACCCCCCACTGGGGATGTGCCCGCAACCAGGGTACATACCCTTGACCGGAATCGAACCCGGGACCCTTCAGTCCGCTGGCCGATGCTCTGTCCACTGAGCCAAACCGGTCAGGGCAGAAACCATAATCTTAACCTCTAGAGGAATGCATTGTACCAACAATCTTTTTCATCACTAGAGGCCCAGCGCATGAAATCGTGCATGGGTAAGGTCCCTAGGCCTAGCCTGCAATCAGGGCCATCTTTTGCCCACTCGCCAGTCCCCAGTCCTGCCCCGCTGTCACCTACCCCGGTTCCCTGTGGTTCCCCATTGGCCATCCAGTGATCAGAGCCTGTGGGATGTGGGGAGGGACTGAGAGGTGATCAATGTACCTCATAGCGACTGGTCGATTGGTTGTTCTGGTCGTTATACCATTATGGTTGCTGGCCTTTTATTATATAGGATTCTTTGGGATTAACTCTTAATTTGGTTTAATACCGCAATCATTTATCAAATCCCCTTCTTTCACAACCATCCTCCTACCCCTAACCCTCCTCTTTCCTTTTCACCTTTCTCCTCTCTACCTTCTCTCTTTCCAACTCCCCACTTCTCCCACTTTTCATCTTCATCCCTTCCCTTCCCTTTCTTTCTCTATTCCTCATGGACCTTGATAGAAACAGGGAGAGTGGGCAGAAAAAAATGATGATTTGGAGAAGGAGTTAAAGGGAGACCAGCAACAGGGAGACAGCGAATTTTTCTAAAGCTTGAAGGAAGGTGGGGGAGGGTGGGTGGGTGGGAGGTAACTAACCAAGGACCTTGTATGCATAGACACAGACAATGGGGTGGTGAGGGCCTGAGGTGGGGGGTGGCCTGGAGGGGGTCAATGGGGGAAAAGGGGGGGACATATGTTAATACTTTCAACAATAAAGAATTATTTTAAAAAATAAAACAGCAGTTCAAGGACACAATACAGCTTCAGGACACAATACGGCTGGTGAAGCCTGGTGAGGAGGGTGGAGTTTATGTTTGAAAGCTGCTTTTACATAACAAGCACATATTAATTACATTAAGTGCCTTTTTGGGTGCGATGACTGATGAAGATTAGATTATTCCACCCACTCCTTACTCCTTTGGAACTGCCACTGTAGGAAAATCACTTAGGAGGCTATTGCAATTACCCAGTCAGGTATTATAACAGCTGGAACAAAAACAACATCAGTAAGAATTGGAAGGAGTAGACAAATTGTAGAAAAGGACTAATGAGAAATTCAGAACTCTCAGCACCTAACTCTGTCCAAACCCCTGCAGTAATAGACTTGCCATACCCTTAGGATGACCCTCAGCTCTGCATTGACCCCAACTTTTCATTAAAATGCTTGTCTGTGCCCTGGCCGCTATGGCCCAGTGGTTAGAGCATTGGCCTGTGCACTGAAGGGTCTCAGATTCGAATCCTGGTCAAGGGCACATATCTAGGTTACAGGTTCAATCCCTAGCCCCCTGTTGGGGAGCATGTGGGAGATGGAGGTGTCTCACATCTCTTTCTCTCTCTCTCCCTCTTCCCCTCCCTACCTCCCTTCCACTCTGTCTAAAAAAAAAAATCTATGGAAAAAATATCCTCGGGTGAGGGTTAACCAAAAAAACAAAACGAAAGAAACAAACAAAAAGAAACAAAAGAAGCTTGTCTGAAAAGAAAGCTTGTCTGCAAGGAGAATTACAGTATGTTCTAGTCTAGTCTGATGGTAGGTCCCTGACCTACTTTTCTCAAAACATTGGATAAAAAGGGATTACACTTGTATGTATCTCTTACAACTCAGAGTGTCTTTCTCAAGGTCCTGAGAGTCATGCCCTTGAAATGTAATCATCAGGAAGGTTAGGGCCTCTGTCTTCCAGTATCTGTGGGAAGATAGACTCCTCATTTTGGTAACTGCCAGCTAGCAGACACAGCTGGTTTAATCACATTGACACAGACCAATCTTTTGTAATTTTTCACTTCTCTGACTCTACTGATCCCTGCCCGCTCCCCCTGTCCCTGTAAAATGTCCAATTGCGTCTGCACAAACTGGAATGGAGCTCAGCTTTCCCCCTACTGACAATAGTTATTGAAGAAAATATGTTTTCACTGCTTTAACTCAGTGACACTAATTATCATTTAATCTCATTGTTTTGTATGGAGGGCCATGAATCTAAAGTGACTTCCTGGTTTGGGACTTAGGGTCTTTCAGGGAAAAGAACAGGAGCTGGTTTGGAGGCAGCTGGTGGGGAGAAGGAAGGTGATTAGTGAGTGACAGGGCTAAGGAATCCTGTGATCAGAGTAGAATACATTTTTCTTGAGGCATTGTAGTTGTGGTGAGAAGGGATTGTATAGGATGGCAAATGGGGAAGTCTGGGAGCAGAAAGTGCCATGTTCCTATCCAGTCACCCTTCTCTTCCCTCCCTTCCTTCTTCCCTTCATTTTCTTTCTTTAAAGAAATATATTTTTAATTGATTTCAGAGAGGGAGAGGGAGAGAGATAGAAACATCAATGATGAGAGAGACTCATTGATTGGCTGCCTCTTGCACGCCCCACACTGGGGATGGAACCACAACCTGGGCATGTGCCCTTGATAAGAACCGAACCCAGAACCTTTCAGTCCCCAGGCTGATCCTCTATCCACTGAACCAAACCAGGTAGGCTCATTTTCTTTCTTAACAAGTAATATATACATGTGATTTAAATGTATGTGTATAATTTCATTATGTATACATTTATATAAATATATTTAATGTATACATTTACATATACTAAATATACAAAAGGGCTTAAGATGAAAAGCAAGAGGCCCCTAACTTCCTATCCCCTACTCCTTTGAACTCTTTTGGCCATTTTTTCCTGGTGGTCTCATAATCTAAACATACTAAGTATATACCTATCAGCAGTCCTTCATGATCAATTTTGGACTTCATCTATTGGGTTTTTACTATGGTATATGAGAATGTATTCCCCTTCCAGTTTTAAACAAGTGGGGAGATAGGTGTGTGTCCTTGGATCCCCGCTGAACCACTGGTCCCACCAATAACTTTCCTTAAGCGCTATGTGGTAGACACAGATGCAATCCGTTCAGATGCTATTCACTCATTTAATGACAAGCTCCGTTATAGGGACTGATAATAATGATAAAAAAAAAAAAGGAAGATAGAAATTTCAAAAACAGATAAAGACAATGCTGGGCCTTCCCCACCAAAAAATGTGAAGGGAGAAAGAGCAGTTTAAAAAAAAAAAAAAAAGCTAGCTTTGAGGCACTGAAATCACAAGCGTCTCCTTTAACTCCTCGCGTTGGCGGGTGGGACCCGGATAGACCCCCAGGGGAGCGCCAGCCGCCGGGCGGGGCCCCACCGAGCCCGGGCCACGTGACTGCGCTAGGGGGCACTCTGCCTTTCTCCGCGCAGTCTCTATGGTATTCTCCTCAGCCCCCCGCGCCTTGGGTAGCGGCAGTCACGTGACGGGCTCTGGGTTTACGGCAGGTGCCCACGTGATGCTGGCCTGCAGTCGTGTGGCTGCAGTGAAGTACCTGGGCTCCTGAAGGGCGGGCGATTGGGTCGTAAACGTCGCACCCGCCGGCGGACTCGCAGGGTTGGGCGGGCTCGGGAGCCACGAGCCCGCTGAGGCGATCGTCGCTTAGTGCCTGCACGGGTCTGCTCTTTCTGCCACCTCTGCCTTCGTCATCCCCACCTCTTTGCGGGTGAAGTCACCTTTGGGTTGCGAGACCTTGGGGCGTGAGGCCCAAACTCGAGACCCCCACCCCCACCCCACCCCTCTTTCCCGCTCCCCCGCTCCTCCTCCATTTCTTCCTTTGCATCACCGCATCACTTAGCCTTGGAGCCGGCCAGCTCGGCTTGCGCCTTGAGGCCAAGTTTGAGGTGGTAAAGGTAACTGGGGAAAGCAGCCCCCCAGTGGACAAAGGCGAAGGCAAGAACCGAGCAGGCCTAGGGGCTGCAGGCGTTGAGAATAGGCGGCTGAGGGGGCGGCCAAGGAGGGAATACATAAACAGTACTGCGGCTTTAGAAGGGACTGCAAAGGACTTGTTGCACGATGGAAGAATCTGACTCCGAGAAAAAGATGGAGAAAGAGAATCTGGGGCCGAGAGTGGATCCTCCCATAGGGGAGCAGGAAGGATCGCTTGGGTGGGTGAAGGGTATTATGCCAAACCTGGAAATGGGGGTGGGGGTGGGGGTGGGGAGCGGGGAGCTTCTAACTGAAGAGAGTGTTGTGGATTAGGACACCCCACCCGCGATAACTTGCTTCTGTTTACCAGTAAGGTTGATTAGTATCATGCTTTTGGCGACTGGGTAAACTGTAGAGGGCTGGTTGGTAACTGGGCCGACAAAACCCGTGGGAGGGGAAGGGGCAGCCCTGGGAGGTATGTTCTAAATGAGGTGACGGTTCTGAATTGCTTTGAATGATCAATAAAGAAGATTTGGCATCATCATATTGAGGATAAGAAGACTAACAAGGAGGGCTGGTGTTGCCTGGGCAGAGATCATGGACTTGCGAGTGCTTTCTGTGCCAATTTGTATCTGCAATTGAATCTTGTATTTTATATCCTTTGTGCCTGCAGTGAGTGAAATATGACTTGGAAGGACAGCTGAAGGGTTAAAGATGCTCCCACATTTTTAAAATCGGAGGCTGGCTTTAAAAAAATAGAGGACATTTAAATATGGCAATATTGTTTGCTTTGTTAAAGCACTTGTGTATGTTTGCTTTGCTTGAAAAAATTTAAGGTTATGAAAAATGGAATCTTGCATTTTAATGGCTCATTTATCTTCCTAAATAAATATAACTAGGAGCTATCGCCTGAGCATGTAATTAGGAGATAGGTTAGCTTAAACCCAGTTGTATAATTTAGGAAAATGAGGGCCTCTACTCAACTGAGGTCCCACAGCTGTTGTGCTAAACATGCTCTTTTGCATCTCTGTATTGATTTGTATTTCTTTAATCCCAATTTCTAAGGCAATTGGATCATGGAAATTCTGTCTTATGGTTTATATCTGCAGGTGGGCGCTGCCAAATACAGCCTTGAAGAAAAAGGTAAGATGCATTAAGTACATCAAAAACATGAAGGTGAAGGTAAGAAGTTACTCTTCAGAAAATGTGGTGTAACCATTTTTCCTGGACTGTTGCAGGAACCTTCTAAATGTTCTTCCAGACTCTTGTCCCATTCTTTACTTCTTAATTTAATTTTTCTGAGACATATATCTATCTGGGTCATTCACACATTTAATTTTTTGTAACTTCTCAAAGCCCATAGAATAAAATCCAAGGGACTTCGTGGCATAGAATGCTCTTTAAAAACTGATTCCTGACTAAACCATCTACCACACCTATGCACCTTATCATAGCCATACAGAATTTGTTTTTCTCCAAATTTACAAATTAATTTGCATTTTCTGCAAGCCATACACACACATACACAGGCCTCTGCCTGCACATTTATGTTGAACCCAACTCACATGTTACCATTATAGGGTCTTTTTAAAAATACATTCTTACTGCTTTCAGAGAAGAAGGGAGAGAGAAATATCAATAATGAGAGAGAATCATTGACTGGCTGCCTCCTGCACCTCCCCCACTGAGGATCGAGCCCTCAACCTGGGCATGGGCCCTGACTGGGAATCGAACCGGTACCGCCTGGTTCATAATTTGACACTCAACCACTGAGCCACATGTAAATGAGCAAATGCATGTAGAGCACTTCGATCAGTACCTAACACAGTCTTTCATAAACAATTGAAGCAAGGTTTCTTAAATTAAAAAAAAAAAAAGACCCTTTGAGACAGCATGGAGGGACCTGGAGAGTATCATGCTAAGTGAAATAAGTCAGAGAAAGACAAGTATCACATGATCTCACTCATGTGGAATCTAAGTAACAAAATAAACTGATAAATGGAGTGGATCCAGAGACTCGGAAGCATGGAACAGAGTGCGGAATCTCAGAGTGATGGGGGGATGGTGGGAAGTAATCAATCAAGGACCTTGTATGCGAATATGCATGGCCCATGGCCACAGACAATGGGGCAGTGAGGGCCTGGGGGGTTGGGGGTGAGAGCAGGCTGGAGGCGGTCAATGGGGGAAAAGGGGACATATGCAATGCTTTCAACAATAAAGAATTATTTTTTAAAAAAAGAAAGAAATTTATCATATTTAGGCTTAACTTCATCTAATAAATATTGTATAAAAAACTCCACTTTGCTAAGGGGATGTTCTTGATGAGCCTGTCTACAGTTATTAATAAGGCTATCTGAAAATAGCAGAAATTTGTGCATGAATAAGAAAAAAACGGGTTTTATTTTTTATCATTTTAGACTGGCTCATGAGTAACATTTCCTTAGTGCGATAAAGTTATATAGCTAACTAGATTAAATTGAGCTTGAATGCAGTGTACTTCCATTAATACTCCCTATATTTGCAATTAGGAACTTTTATACATTATTTTAGGGTTGAAGATAGAACATGTACCCCTCCCTTCATTTGAAAAGCAAGGTGATTAGAACTGTGTTTCATAAATTTGAAGAATCTTAGAATTCCCCTCATCCAATTCCCTTCTAGTGCAAGAATCTATAGCATCTCTGACAGGTGTTTTTCTGTCTTTGTTAAATGCTGACCTTGACAGGAAGGTTATTCACTGTCATGAGGCCAGCCTTTCCATTGGACAATTCTCATTGTTAATAACTTGCTTGTTTTATACTAAGCATGTCAAACTCACGGCCAGTAGGCCACATGCCGCGAGTTTGACATGCTTGTTAATACCTTTGTTTTGATACCTTGTCTATTCATTTGAGGAACATATTTTGAGAATCTGTTATATGTTAGACACTGAAGATACCAAGGGGATTCTCTCTTCCATTCAGGAGCTCAGACCAAAAAATTGGGTAACTGCAGTGCATTATGGTCTTTGCAGCGCTTTAGGTAGGAGTGTCATGGAAGGGCAGAGGTGAGAATTACCTAAGCCAGCCTAGGGTATTGGGGTCAGAGAAGCTTTTTGTTGTTGTTTATCCTCACCCAAGGATATTTTTATTTTCAAAGACAGTGGAAGGGAAGGGAGTGAGGAAGGGGAGGGGGAGAGAGAAAAACATCCATTGGTTGCCTCCTGTGCGCGCGCACACACACACACCAGGGCTGGGGATTGAACCTTCAACCCAGGTATATGCCCTTGACTGGGAATCAAACCTGCGACCCTTCGGTGTACAGACTAATGCTCTAACCACCAAGCAATACCAGCCAGGGCCAGATAAGCTTTTTGAGGTGGTGGTCACTGAACCAAATTTTGAAGAATGGGTGGAGCTTAGCTGAAGAAAGAAAAGGGAATGGAAAGCTATTGGCAGAGTACAAGGTGAAACAAAGACATAGTGCACAGGTCCCTGGAGATCTGGGAGCAATGACAGGAACTATGAGCAGTTCAGTTCAGTATGGCTGGACAATAAAAGTTCCAGGCAAGGAGGATCAGAAGATGAGGGCAGAGGAATAAATAAGCCAGATTGGGGGGGGGGTGTTTTAGGTAGTTTAAGGACTTGATCCTGTAGGCCAGCAGTTCTCAACCTGTGGGTCGCGACCCCTTTGGGGGTTGAACGACCCTTTCACAGGGGTTGCCTAAGACCATCGGAAAACATATATAATTACATATTGTTTTTGTGATTAATCACTATGCTTTAATTATGTTCAATGTGTAACAATGAAAATACATCCTGCATATCAGATATTTACATTACGATTCATAACAGTAGCAACATTACAGTTATGAAGTAGCAATGAAAATAATGTTATGGTTGGGGGTTACCACAACATGAAGAACTGTATTAAAGGGTTGCGGCATTAGGAAGGTTGAGAACCACTGCTGTAGGCCATGGGACATTGAAAAAGAAGAGACAGAGCAGAATCATGGAGGTCAGTGGAAAGGATGAGATGAGTAGCAGAGATGGAAAAGTTGACCTTGAGCAGGAGGAAAAACTTTCGGTTATACTAAAGTCTCCTGTCCTATAGTTCAGTGCACAAAACATTAGATTATGCGAGATCAGGGTTCAGTTTCCTCTCAAGTTGCTATGTCGCTAACATAGTTTTTAAAAAATATATCTATTTTTAATGATTTCAGAGAGCACGGGAGAGGGAGAGAGAGAAACATCAGTGATGAGAGAATCATTGATTAGCTGCCTCCTGCACGCCCCACACTGGGGATTGAGCCCACAACCCAAGCATTTGCCCTGACCGAGATGCTCAACCACTGAACCATGCTGGCCGGGTATTAACATAGTTTTGAATACACGATAGTGTATACTAATAGCATCATAAACTCACTGCAGTTCTGTTGCCAAGAGGATGTGTGACTCATGTGTGACTCCTCACTACGCATCTGGGCCCTGGAATTCTGGGTATCTCTGCCTTTACAGATGGTTGAGGAATTAGTTGCCATTGTCTGCACCAGGTTGTTGGTACTGTTACTTCCGGAAAACATCAAGTACAGGAGAGAGAGAGATCCCTGTAGACTTGATTTGCTTTAGATTGCTAACTTCTTTTCATTCTTTCCCCCCACTTTGTCCTTAGGTGCTATTGATGGGTAAAAGTGGGTCTGGTAAGACCAGCATGAGATCTATTATCTTTGCAAATTATATTGCCAGAGACACGCGTCGACTTGGTGCAACAAGTAAGATGTTTTATCTTATTGTAAAGTCAGGTGATCTTAACTATTAATGATCCGCATAACACACTTGGTTGCAGTAACTTGGCCATGCAGAGGTTGAAAGATTTGTTTTGCAGCATGTTTTCCCTGTTTGCATTTCTTCGCAGAGGTGTTTGGCCTAATTCTGGCTACTACTGCTTGCGCTCTTGGGTGGTTCTTTTCTAGGTTGCTTACCAAGTGGGATGCCCGCGTGCAACTTCTTTTTTACCCTGCTTTTTCTTAAACAAGCATAGGGATCTTTTTGTTTGTTCTTGTGTGTGTTGTTTTTTTTTCTTTGGGGGGGGGGGCAGGTGTTCGTTTTTTAACTGTTATTATGTAAAAGGAAATTAATTGATAGGTATTAACAAGCATAACAATAAAATCGCCTAAGATTTTTTTTTAAGCAGCTGCTAGTTCTTAGTCTTCATTAAAAGGTAAATTGCTGGGGGCCGGGGGTTATGAGGGGGAGGTTAACCTGATCTGTGCTCTGCTGTTTCTCTTCCTGGATACACATGAATGTTCTCACTGGAGTTCTGGCTTTGACTTGAGAAACGTTTCATTGCCCTTTATGGTTTGAATGTTAAATATGGCTTCTTCGTGTAGGCTCACTGGGCTGCCAGTGGATCCACGCTCCTGAGAGACTCCTTTGTCTCTAGGCTGTAAAGCCATTTCATTTTGCAGCATCCAAGCATTTCTGGATCCTGTCGTGGTCCTTGGCCTCTAGGTGATGAAGCCATTGCCCTTATCTGGCTTTTAAAGATTTCCTGATGTGGGTTTCTAGCATCCTGAACACTTCAGAGACAAGTCTCCCACTACTTCATAAGGTATCTTACTGTGGTTTCGAGAAAACAAACATTTTAAAAACACCTTATGTTCCAGATGCTAGGATACAAAGGAGAAGGGAACCTCATTTCTGTGCTGGGCGTGTAGTATAGACTCTCAATTGGAGCAGCTCTAATGTTTAGAAAGCCATTTCTTAGTTACAGCTTCAAGTCTATTTCCCTTTATTTCTGTTGGCTGGTCCCCTTTCCGCTCTCTTGAGCCTCTACAAATATTTGTGTATGATAAATGTCTCAATCAGTCCTAGCCATCTCTTACCTCCCAAGTCTTATCTTCCAGAGGTCAAACATCTCCACTTCCTCCATCTGTTCCTCACTTGACATCATTTTGAAGGATTTTTAAGGACTTGTTTGAACATATCTACATTTTTCTTAAAGTGCTAAGACTCGAATGTTGATGTGGCCTGATCAGGGCAGATAGAATTGTCACATCTCATGTTCTGGGCAGCACCGTTTGGCTCTCTTTTTGTGGAGTGACTTTGATTATGTTGAGTTATAGCAAAAACCCCCAATTTCTTTTCACATATATTATCATCAAAACACGTATTCTCCTGATTCTTGTGCAGTTAATAATTTGAACCTAAGAATAAATGCTTACCTCTATTATTCAGTTTCTTTCATTTTAGCCCACGCATGTTCCTGAACCCAGTGTTTGTTAACTGTGGAGTCCAGCACAAAAATCGCTATCTTACTGGGCCTCAGTTTTCTTATCAGTAGGAAAGAGGATAGAGCCTATCTTTAATTCTTTCATCAGATATGTTGCTTATTCTTCCTAGTCTTCGTACAGTTCGTACACTGGATAAACATCTCCTCTAGTTTTTAGCTAAGTAGTCCATCAGAAATTTTGGTCAGGACAGGGTCCTTTGGCCTATCATGCCTCAAGAGAATTCCTTCTAGAAAGTACCTGTCCAGTTTCCTTCCTGTCTTGATTTGCCAAATTTTAATTTATTCCTATTCTTCCAAGTTAAATATCTGGGCCTAATAATCACATGGTTTTAGTAGATTAGAGGAAGCTAATGTTTATTGTATGCTATTTTATTTACTTTAGTCCTTATATTAACTTCATTTTCATAGATGAAGAAAGTGTGACCCAGGAGTTCAGCTCACTCAACTCGAAAGCATGAGAGCTGGAATGTCAGTCTGTGCTCCTGCTCCATTCATTGTGCAACAGCCACAATTCTGGGAAGACTTCTTTCTCTTCGTGTTTTAAATTCTCTACATTTCATTGAAGCACCTTTTTTCTCATCCAATTAATATTTCTGCTTTTAAGGAATTAGCAGAGTTTACGTACTACCCTAAGTCTAGTGAACAGTCTTGTGATCCAAATTTCAGAACTATATTGGAGCTACTTAAAATAGTTTTAAAATCTAGCAGCATCATTGAAATGTTATAAACAGTATGTTGCAAATTATATGACTCCATATACATCAAAGCAGGCCGTTTATTCAACAAGTGCTTTTCCAGAGCTTCCTGTGTGCCTGGCGTTGTGAATGGGACAGAGCTCTTGCCCTTAAGGATATCTCAAGCGGGACCTTCATTGATAATACTTTGTTAGCAATTACTGTATTTCCTTAAAGGTAGTAAAAGTTATACTTTAAAATGTTGTGTTGGCCTTCATGATTTAGTGTATTATTAACTAGTTCGTTCGTCATTGGGTTCTACTGCTTAACTTATAGAATAATTAAAAATTCATTGATTTTTACCTGCTATTCTTTTGTATGCAGCTTTTAAAATTTTCTTTAAAAGTAGTAAAAGAGTACGCCAAATATATTACATCACCTTTAATGTTTAGTGTTTTTTTCTAGATTGTCATTGATGAAAAAGTCCAGTTTGATTTTGTTAAACTTAGAGTCTACTTGTTTTGAAATTTGAAGTAAGGATACAGAATGGTGATAATAATGACTTTATTAGGAGGCTGTTAAAATGTGTTTGTGTTGGAAGAGTAAATTTGTCAATGAAAATATGATTATGAAGTATTTTATTCTAAAACACTGTTGACGGCTCTGAGATTTCCGATCTTCTCAAAAATTCTGTTCCCTTGGCTTTGATTTAATGCCTTATTACCCTGGTTTTCTTCCTTTATCTTTAATCAGCCCTCCCTCTCTTTTAAAGAATATTTTTTTTCTTTCTGCCCCATAAATGTATGTGATTTCCCAAAGTACTGTTCTTGGTTCATTTCAGTTGCTTTTATAATAGCAGGATAGGAAGACTAGGAGAGCTATGAGACTAAAGAGGGAGGCAAAAAGTGGGTTTTAGATCATAAAGTGCCTTATAAGCCATGCCAGGTAGTTTGAACTGAGAGTAGAGGGCAGCCCCTAGAAAATTTTAAACAGAAAGTAACAGTCATATTTTATCATTTTTAATATTCAACTTTAATGACAAGAGTATAATATTTGTGAAAAATTCAGACATCATAGAAGTGTAGAAAGTATATTCCTTTCCTCATTCTCAGGCCTTTTTTTCCTGAGTGTATACAATCATACATATATAGACTTATACAGAGATAATGTTTATTTTCTTTTTAAAGAAAACTGGAATAAAAATCTGCATTTTTGAGAGACTATTATATCTGTAATATGGAGGATAGGTTAGGGGAGGCAAGGGTAGAAACAGGTTAACAAATCAGGAAACAATTTTAGTAGACCAAGTAAAAGATGATGGAGGCTTAACTTGGGTTAGGGTGGTGGTCATAGATATGATGAGAAGTAAATAGATTTGGGATGTATTTAACAGGTAGAGTCAATAAGACTTGCTGATTGATAGGTTTGTGGGGAATGGTGGGGAAAAGAGTAGACTCATGGATGAAACTAAGGTTTTTGCTTAGGCAACTGGTTACATTCCATAAGATGGAGAAGACTGTAGAAGGAATAGATTTTATAAGAAGAATGGGGAGATGATGAATTATAGTTGTAAACGTTGAGTTTGGGATACTTGTGGTTTATTCAAGTGAAGATGTCCAATATATGATTCAGAAAGGGAGGAGAGAAATATGTATTAGCGATATCAGTATCCAAATGGAAAATAAAATAATATGAATAGATTAGCATGCCTGAGAGGAGAATACATAGAAGAGTAGGTGACCAAAGATGGAATCCCAAAGAACTCTAACATTTAAGGGACAGAAAGAAGAATAGGAGACCATGAAGGAGGGTCTGCCAAAGAGGTTGTAGATGTGACATCAGAGGCTGAGAGAAGAGAATTTTTTGAGAAGAGAGCAGTCAACAGTGTCATACTATAGAAGGTAAGACAAGGACTAAAAAGTCCACTGGATTTGGCAGTTAGGCCATTGGTCAATGAGAACAATATCTGTGATATGGGGAATAGAAACCAGATTTCTATTCCATGTGCTCCATATCTAAACAGTCACTGAATCCTGTCACTTCTTTTGTTATTGTCTTTCCCTTTCTCAGTAGCACTTCTTTCCATTTTTTTTTAGTACTAGACCGTTTACATAGTCTTCAAATTAATAGCAGTTTGAGCACCTACTCTCTCGTAGACTCTGTTGGAAATACAAGGACATGTAAGATATGATTCCTTTTCCAAGGAGGGGGAAGTAAAGGGGAGAAGGGAGGTAGTTTGAGCACCTACTATGTGCCAGGCACTTGATGTATGATAGCTCCTTTAATCCTCCCAGTAAGCCTGTGAGGTCAGTAGTCTGCCTCCGAGCTTTTTTAATAGAAGATGAAACTTAAACGTAGAGGTTAAGTGACTTGCCCAAGGTCACACGGAGAGGTAGAACTAAGAACTGTTTGGCTCCAGTGTCCATTTAAGAAAATAATGCTCTGCTGCTTACGATCCAGTTTCTGAGAATCTAAAATTGCACAAAAGTTAGCAGTCAGTTTAAGCAACAGCTTCGAGCTAGTCATAGAAGAAATACCCCTGTGTGATTGATTGACTATCACATAAATTGTAAAGGTGATAGTTGCTACACTTTGAAAAATTTCCAAGATAAGAATTTTTATTTTTCCTCCTTGTGACCCTTAGTGCCTGGCAGAGAGTAGGTGCTTAGTAAATGTTTGAATGAATTCAGAGGGAGTGATGACGGTAAGTGGGGGTGGCCAGGTAGGGCTTTTAGAGGAGTGGGGGTTTTAGTCGGGTCTTAGAAGATGAATCTAACTCTTAAAGAAAGGTGGGGAGGACTTTTTAGGCAGACGGACAGACTAGGCAAAGTATAGAGGGAGTGGGAGGGAAGCGTAAGGCAGAGGTCGCAAACAGGCAGCCTGTGTGCTGGAAAAGGCCTGTAGATGTGTTTTGTTTGGCCTGTCCAATGTTTTTTAAGAATTGGAATTAGTTATCAACACATAAGTGTTTCCATAAAAATCTGGATTTCCCACTCCGATCAAAAAATTGAAAACTCTGTTAATCCTAAACCCATGTTCCTGCATGGCAAATGAGCTACAGCCGAGTAACTGCCACTCACGCCATCGACCCCTTGGGTAAATGTTTACTCTTCAGAAATGATTAACTTTGCTCTTGTATGTTTACTGGCCTGGCCCCTATTAGCAAGTTTGCGACCCCTGATGTAAGGTACATTGGGGGTTGGGGAGGTAGTGGGGTTTGGGAGGACTACGAATAAACCAGATTGGACTGGAGCAAAAGGCATTATTAATGTGCCTCATTGGGGAATATAAAGGGAGTTTGGAAGCCACATTCTGAAGGACCTTGAATGCCCCCCTGTAGACATAGAGGAGCCTTTGTAAATTTTTTGAATGGGGAGTGACATGTTCAAAGTAGTGCTAAGAAGATGAACCTGGCAGTAGCCTAAAGGGTAAAATAAAGGGGGTAAGGCTTCCTGGTGGAAGGTAATTATGGAGCTATTGTGGTTGTATAGGCTTGAGAAGGGAAGGGCCTTCCTTAATGTTAGTGGCAGGTTATAAAGCAAGGAGTGGGAATTGAGAGAGATTACAAGGGATAGTAATGAATGAATGTGGACAGAGGAGTCAAAAATGACCACCCCCAATGTGGAATTGGTCGGGTCAGTAATGAAAATAAGGAAATCAGTAGGAGTGAATATGGTTATGTTGTATGTTTTTGGGGTGTCTGCTTTTTTGTTTGTTTTAAAAATTTTTTTGTGAAGGGCTTTAGTAGGGGTAAATGAGTCAGGGAAGCGCTATTAAATGGTATATGTCTCTGTCTTACATGTTGAGATTTTAACATTAGTATTTTAATTGGCAGTTGTTTCTGCTTTAAGCACTAAACTACTAAAAAGTAAAACGACTCACATGAGAGCCAGTTCTGTAGCGCAGGGTAATCGGGGTGCCACCTTGCCACTAAACCACGCTATTAAGCTAAAAATCACCTTCTTGTGGCTTTGAGCATTTCACTCCACTTTGGTCCTTCTAAATCCTGGGCTTAGTGCTTTGCTTAGTTTGAATTTCGCCTCGCATGCTGCAATGACTAGATTTGTCATATTTACCTTCCAGTTGATGTAGAACATTCCCATGTTCGATTTCTGGGAAACCTGGTGTTGAACCTGTGGGACTGTGGTGGGTAAGTACCATCTGATTACTTGTGAGGCCAGTGGCAGTAATCAGCATGGAGAATACTAGAGTAACTATCATTCATAATAGACACATTGGTTGGCGTTGGTGGTATAGTGATGAGCATAGCTGCCTTCCATAAGAGATACATTGGATAAAAATGTATTTAGAATTGGCATTTGATTAAATCAAGATCCCTGACTTGAAAAGATTTTTTTTTATTGATTTCAGAGAGGAAGGCTGAAGGGGAGAGAGAGAAACATCAATGATGCGAGTCATCACTGAGCTACACAGGCCGGGCTATGTGTTAATTATCTCCAGGCAGTCTAAGCACTATACGTAAGACCTAAGCACATATCTTTCCACTGTGGAAGGAGTAGGAGACAGTGTTTTCTCTCATGGCCAAGGCAGTTCTCAAATATCCCATCACAAATGAACATTCACTATGCTTGTATGCCGGTATTGCTCCCTACCCTATGGCCATTTGATCTTCAGCTGATGTGTAGTGCACTGGTGAGAAGCTTAGGCTCTGGAGTTATATTAGCATTTGTATCTCAGGCCCTGTTAGCTGTTATCTTGCATTGATCACTTAAACTGTCTGAACCACAGATTCTTCATCCATACAATAGAGATAATGATTGTGCCAACTCATAGGGTTGTTTTGATGATTAAGTAAGATAATATGTTAAAAAACACGTAGCCAAATGCTTCACGAAATAAACAGTCATTGTTAGCTCAGCATTTCCCAGTTCCTAGCATAGAACCAAACATGGAATAGGTGCTCAATGAGTATCTGTTAAAAACAACAACAAAATAGCCAAATATTCCATAAGAAAATGACTCCACTGTTGCTAGCAGATGGATTACTTAGCACCCTAGCAGATTTCTCCATACAAATCCTTCCTCATTACCATTGCTTCCAATTCTGTAATCTGTGCCAAATCAGTCCAAGTCTCTTTTAGGCAATAAGATGTTATTGTCATTTTTACACATAAGGCAACTAAAGTCCAGTGATATTATGCATCTCCTAAGGTCACACAGCCATTTATTTATATTTATTTATTCATTATATATATATACACACACACACACACACACACAGAGTTAATCCTCACCTGAGGATATTTTTCCACTAATTTTTAGAGAGAGTAGAAGGGAACAGGGAAAGACAGAAACATCGGTGTGAGAGAGACACATCGATTGGTTGCCTCCCACACGGGCCCCGACCAGGTCCAGGGATTGATCCTGCAACTGAGGTACATGCCCTTGACCGGAATAGAACCCAGGACCCTTCAGTGGTCTGACGCTCTTATCCATTGAGCCAAACCAGTTAGGGCTAAACATATTTTTATTAATTTCAGAGAGGAAGGGAGAGGGAGAGAGAGAAGCATTGACTGGCTGCCTCCTACACCACCACCCCCACTGGGGATTGAGCCTGCAATGAGGCACGTGCCCTGACTGGTGGTAATTGAACCATGACATCCTGGTTCATGGGTTAATGCTCAACCACTGAGCCACACTGGCTGGGCTACACAGTCATTTAATAGCAAAGTACAGGACTGGAAGCTAAGTTTATTAGTTTTTTTCCCATAACAAAATTCTGTTTTTTGCTAGGCATCTGGTAATTGAGAATTGCTTGGGAAACAGCACACAGCCTAAGAAGCAGAGAGCAACATTCTGCTAAAAAGTGTTCTTAGAGTCATTTTCATATAGTTCAGAATATTGACTATTCTTCAGTAAGTATTCACTGGGCATCTATTCAATGGCAGGCTCTATGCTAAAAGCTGGGAAACAGTGGCGAACAGTAACAGACATGTTCCTTACTTTGGAACTTTCTGTTTAGGGAAGTGAATGGCATTAATTAAAAACTCATGCAGATGTGTAATATCATACTTGTAAATGTTAAAAAGAAGAACAGTGTATTGGTAAAAGGGCCTATAGTGACTGAATTTGCCCGTCAGGGAGGTCAGGGATTTTTTTTTTTTTTTTTTTTTTTTTTTTTGTAAAGAAGTACGGATTGAACTGAAAACTAAAGGGACAAGTTAGGAGTTAAATGAGAAGTAGAGGTAGTGCCAGGTGAGACAATGAACAGCGTGTGTCAAGGCCCCTCAGGGAATAGACCAAGGGCCTCGAGAACCAAGGACAGGTCAAAGTATGTTTGGAGCACAAGGAGAGGGCCTTAGGGTAGTGCAAGGCTTAAGTAAGAAGTTGAAACCAGAGCGGTTTGCTATTACTGGTATTTGCCCTGTCATTCGAAGCTTTTAGATTATCTTTCGCATAAGATAGATCATAAGTAGAAGGGACTAAACTGAGGACTTGCTTTTTTTTTTTCCTACTAGACAGGACACCTTCATGGAAAACTACTTCACTAGCCAACGAGACAACATCTTCCGAAATGTGGAGGTTCTGATTTATGTCTTTGATGTGGAGAGCCGAGAACTGGAAAAGGACATGCACTATTACCAGTCATGCCTGGAGGCCATTCTGCAGAACTCTCCAGATGCCAAAATCTTTTGCTTGGTGCACAAGATGGATCTGGTACAGGAGGATCAGCGGGATCTGGTAAGAAACAGAAAGGGTGCTACAGGACATGGTGGACATGCTTTGCAAACTTCTTTTGTGGAAGTATAGGGACATTTGTGCCATCCTTTTTTTTTCAGGGCGGAAATCTCTACCTAAGCTTTCAAAATAAAGTTTTGTCATTTGTGTGTGTATACACACACACACACACACACACACACACACACAATCCTCACCCAAGGACATTTTTCCATTGATTTTTTTAGAGAGAGTGGAAGAGAGGAAAAAACAGAGAAATATCGATGTGAGAAAAACACACAGATTGGTTGCCTCCTGCACGCGCCCTGACCAGGGCGAGGGCTGGGGAGGAGCCTGCAACCGAGTTACATGCCCTTGCCCAGAATCAAACCTGGGCAGGCCAATGCTCTATCCACTGAGCAAAACCGGCTAGGGCAGTGGTCGGCAAACTGCGGCTCGGCAAACCGCGGCTCATGAGCCACATGCGGCTCTTTGGCCCCTTGAGCATGGCTCTTCCACAAAAAACGGGCTCTTCCACAAAATACTGACTTCTGCGCATGGGCCACGAAGTTTCAATCACACTGTACGTGCGTGCCCGCACGTGGTATTTTGTGGAAGAGCCACACTCAAGGGGCCAAAGAGCCGCATGTGGCTCACGAGCCGCAGTTTGCTGACCACGGGGCTAGGGCATTTGGTTTTTTTTAAACACTCATAAACAAATTGTCCCTGGTAAGGGAATAGTATTCATTTAAAAACACTCATAAACAAATTGTCCCTGGTAAGGGAATAGTATTCATTTAAAAACACTCATAAATAAATTGTCCCTGGTAAGGGAATAGTATTCATTTAATAAATAACTTTCTATCCCTTTTTAAAATTAAATTTATTGGGGTGACACTGGTTAATATGGTCATATAGGTTTCAGGTGTGGGTTTCTATGTTATAGGATCTGTATATTGCCCTGTGTGCCCACCACCCAAAGTCAAACCTTCTCCAGTCACCATATATTAGGACCCTTTTCACGCTCCACCCCCTTCTCTCTGGCAACCAACACACTGCTGTTTGTATTTAGGAGTTACGGTTTTATATCCCACATATAAGTGAAATTATATGGTTCTTAGCTTTTTCCTGAGAAAAAAGAAGGAAGCTTGAGGTATAATACTACCTCACTTCAAATTATACTACAGAGCTACGATAATCAAAACAGCATGGTATTGCCCAGCCGGCATGGATCAGTGGTTGAGTGTCTACCTATGAACCAGGAGGTCACGGTTTGATGCCTGGGTTGCGGGCTCAATCCCTAGTGGGGGGGGGCATGTAGGAGGCAGCTGATCAATGATTCTGTCTCATCAGTGACGTTTCTATCTCTCTCTCCCTCTCTCTTCCTCTCTGAAATAAAATTTTAAAAAAATCAAACAAACAAAATTCCCCAGCATGGTATTGGAGGAGAAACAGACACAGATCAATGGAATAGAATAGAGAGCCCAGCTATAAAACCACATGTATATGGACAGATAATTTGAGACAAAGGAGCCAGAAACACACAGTGGAGTAAAGATAGCCTCTTCAATAAATGGTGCTGGGAAAACTGGGAAGCCACACGCAAAAGAATGACGCTGCATTACAGTTTATATATTTATAAAATATGTATGCTGCCCCTGTTTACTGTCCTCAGAGCAGACAGTTAGTGTCAAGGCTATAAGACTCACCAGGGGTGAAATGAAAGATTACAACTGTCATTAGGTTGACTTAGGAAACTGATAAGCATCTGTTCAAGTGCCAGTGACACTTGTTAGGCATAATGCTAAGTCCCTTAATTGCACTGATATGGTATATTTCTCTTTTCTAGTATGGGGATTATTAGTACACATAAATTTAAACCAGAAGCCACACAGTAGAAAGGGAAAACTCCCAGCTAGCTATGAGACGCCCCCCCCCCCAAGATTGGCACATCACAAATATAATCTAGCTTTAGTTTGTCCAATCCTATATAATAAAAGGCTAATATGCAAAATGTCCCCTTGACCAGGAGTTCGACCAGGGGTCAGAGCTGGCCAGCCATCTGCCTGTGACCCTTTCTTCCCTCCCCCGTGCCCCCTGGCCGGGGCGGGCTGACCTGACCCCACCTGTGCACGAATTCGTGCACCGGGCCTCTAGTATAAAATAAGAGGATTGGATTTTAGAGTCTAAGCTGAAAGAAAAGATCTGTTTCCAAGGATGAACCTGAGGAAAGTTTTAGAATATGTCATTGGTACAGAATACAGTCCCTCCTTGGGTTGGAGCCTAGGGGTCTAAGGATACCTTTTATTTAACTAAATGATTTTTTTTATAATAGCTATGGTCAGGAATACTTTTTTTCCTATAACTAGTTATATGATTGCCTCCAGTATTCCAGTTTTGGGGTATGTTTTGGTGTTTCTAGGTTAACTTACAGGCTTTCAAAAACCATTAGACAGAGTTCCGTATTTGATTTTGAGAACTACTTTGAGTATCTAATCTTTTTATTCCCTTCTCTCCAGGCCCTTGACTGGGACCCAACCAGGGACCCTTCAGTCTGCCGGCTGACACTCTCCGCTGAGCCAAACCAGCTAGGGCAACTTACTGTTTTCTGAATGCTTATATAGATATCTCCAAAGATACATTGTTGTTGTTTGTGGGATTTGAAACTTAATTAAGAAAGTTATATTCTGTTTCATTAAAGATTCAGTCAGACTTGGAAATTTTGAAGCAAAAATGGCTAGGGTGCCTCCCTAAGTATCAATTTCAAGTAAGATGGATGTTTCTCTCTATGTATTAGTGAGGGAACCTTAAAGAAACAGAACCAATAATAAGTGTGTGTTTTTGTGTTTGTGTTTGTGTGTGTGTGTGTGTGTGTGTGTGTGTGTGTGTGTGTGTAGATAGATAGATATAATAGAGGGAAGGGGTAGAGGTTGATTGATGGATTTTAAGGAATTAACTCATACAATTGTAGAGACTGGCAAGTCTGCAGTCTTCAGGGCAGGCCTAGGTTAAAGTGTAGATGTTGTTGCTTGAGTCAGAAGGTAGCCTAGAGGCAGGATTCCCTCTTAAGACCTTCAACTGATTGCATCAAGCCCACCCACATCATGGAGGGGAATCTGCTTTAAGTCTACTGATTTAATTATTAATCTCATCATACCTTCACAGCAACATCTAAACTGATCTTTGACCAAAGGTCTGGGTACCATGGCCTAGCCAAATGAATACATAAAATTAACCAGATAGGGTCACAGGTAGGGTCACTTTTAGACCTGACCTGAAAACATTTCTGCCAGGATGTCTCTGAAGTACTGTACACATTGAAAAATCCCTCTGAGGAAATGCTTTCTGTTTAAATATGCGGAGATAATTATATCTCAGCTTTTGCAAAGAAAGAGGAGAGCTATATATCCTGATCAGTGTGTTGGACTTGCTCATTCAGATTTTTAAAGAGCGAGAAGAAGATCTGAGGCGTTTGTCTCGCCCACTGGAATGTTCTTGCTTCCGGACATCTATCTGGGATGAAACTCTCTATAAGGTGCGTATGTTTCTCCGAGTTCCCTCATGTTAGAGCATAAAAAAAAGCAAGAAGGGTATTATCACAAAGATTTTAAACTCTTTCATAGCCATCTAAACATGTTGAACTGAAAAAGAAATTATAATAAATTGTTTGAAACATCAAAATTAACCTTAAGAGCTTTTGGGTTTGATCTTAGATTGGGTCGACATGCCTACCAACCACACTAAATTAGCTACCCAGTTTGGTCATGATTAATTTGATAATGATATTCATGACAGCTAAGGTTTCATCGGCTGTCATCCATTTTGACTTGTTGTGGTCTCAGTGCTGATTGGAGCTATGTCTACTATTCGGGTACTTCTACAGGATATGTGCTAGTCTGCCTAAGTTTGGATGGCAGGAGAAGAACAATATTTAAGGGAAAGATTGGCAAAGGGAGACTTAGAATGAGACATGTCTGTCTGCCTAGAATTTGATAGCGTCCATTTTCATGCCAAATGAAGACTAGCATTCTTTTTTCTTAAATGTGTTTTTATTGATGTCAGAGAGGAAGGGAGAGGGAGAGAGAGAGAAACATCAATGATAAGAGAGAATCATGGATCAGCTGCCTCCTGCACGCCCCACGCTGGGGATCGAGCCTGCAACCAGGGCATGTGCCCTGACCGGGAAGCGAACCCAGACCTCCTAGTTCATAGGTTGACGTTCAACCACTGAGCCACGCCGGCTGGGCGAGACTAGCATTCTTTCAACCAGAAAGATCGTTCCCGCTGCTGGAATGGATACCATACCGCTTGCGGTAGTTGTAGAGGTTACAACAATAGCCGTGTTATGGGTAAAGCTGAAATTACCTTATTGGCACATAGGTTCCTTAACCCTGCTTCCTCCCTTTCTCCTACTGATCCAGCGATTTGAAAGACTGGCTCCTTGACGCCCTCCTGTGGTCAGACCTTTCCTTCAGACTGCTTCTGGTGTCTGTTGACAAGTTTGACATCCTTCTCTGTCCCTGGTAGCTACAGCCTCAGTATCAACTGCATCCGACAAGTACCTACAACCAGAAGCACAGAAACCTGATTTCCCAAGGAGAAAAAAACCCAATGGACTTTAAATATAGCCATTGCTTTATTTTTTTAACTAATTCATTTTCCCCCCAATATTATGTTGACCCAGCCTCGCTCTATTAACAGATCATTTTTGAGATACCTGTCTAGGAAATACTGTTCTAGATTAATTTGGGCCGAATTTCTCTCAAAGCCTTATTCCCATAGAACAGGTAACCGTGAATAAGGATGGACATGACGCACTGATAAGAACCAGCTGCGGTGTGAAGGATGGCAATACATAACACGACCAAAGACAATTGGCTAATCACAACACTGCTGTGAGTGACAATGTCTCTGCTGTGGTTAGCTTTGGTGTCTTCTCCAAGGTAAATTCAGCAGTGACATTAACACCGACCTGGGAACTTGGAACCTGAAACCCCATGCCTAAGTAATAAAACTAATTGGAGCAGAGACATGGCACTACTATCGCTTGCATAAATGTCGCATAGCGCTAACTTACATTTTTCTATTCCGTTTTATTCTGCAAGCACTCATCACATACCCGCTTGATGCTGTAGGACGCACAAATGACTAAGACCAGGTTCCTGCCCTCTAGTGGAGGAGAAGAACATTACACACCTTGCCAGACAAATTAGAGCAAGATTCAAGGACATATTCTAATGGAGGTTCAAATAAAAGAGCCATAAGAGAATAGAGGGAGGTGTGGTTAATGTCAACTCCTTTCATTAGTCATACGCCTCTAGATGAAGTCAGTTTTAGGCAAACACGCAGTGTACCATTTTAAATTCAATAATTTATACAGCTGAATATAAGCCTTTTGGAATAATAATGCCATTAATTTCTCATATAATTTATCTTGTATGTTATCCCATTGAGGGGAGGGGCCATTTGTCTTTGTGGCTCTGATATTTTTTTAAAAACTGATACTTAGGTGTATGTTAACTATAGCATCATTAGATTCTGATTTTTTAGTATAGTCTGCATCGTTGGATTTAAATATTTGCTGAATGACAGGAGTAAAAGCTTTATAGCACAATAGGAGATCAGAATTTTTAACTTTTCCTAAGATAACATGATGGAATTAAGTTATTTTTTATTATCAATAGGAAAAAGTTTCTGCAGCATTTTACAAAAGTGTTTGAAAATTTAAAAAAACTCCAACTGAAGGGTAAATATCAAATGTTAGCTTTGCTTTCTCATTTTATTTGTTTTATGTCACTGGTTATCAGTATTTGGGACTCAATTATCACCGTGTTTTGCTGTCCGTGTGTCGTAGTGTGCTTACTCATTTGCAGAGGCCTGGGACTGGCTGCCTGTTAGTAATATTCCACCACATTTCTGTTCTGTTAGGCTTGGTCCAGCATTGTTTATCAACTGATTCCCAATGTTCAGCAGCTAGAAATGAACCTGAGGAATTTTGCTGAAATTATTGAGGCCGATGAAGTGCTTCTATTTGAGAGAGCTACTTTTCTGGTGAGAACTTTCTGCTCTGAAAATATTACTTCACACTTACCTTCTTTTATTCAAAAGCAGAGAACACCATGTTGCTACTTTCTGGAAGAACCTTCTTCCCTCTTGTGTTTAAGTTAACATGCACAACCTTATTTACTAGTATATAGTAGTATTGTCAGTAAGCGACCTGAAAGAAATCCTTTGGTTTGTTACTCTTCAGTAGTTAGAAAAAACTTAGATTTTTGTAGGAATAATCTAAAGTGGCGGTCGCTAACCTTTTGGGCCTCACGGACCACCAGTGGTCCATGGGCCACCAGTTGGCGACCGCTGATATGCAGAGTTTAGATCTGCAAATCACTGCTCGTTTGTATTGAAGTATCCCTATTTCCTATTGAATTTTATTATGAAACTAGAGGCCCGATGCATGAAGTTCGTGCAAGGGGCTCGGCCGTCGCAGCCCCGGCTTAGTCGGGCATCTGGTCTAATGAGCATATTACTTTTTTTTATTATAGATGAGGGTTATTTCCCTTTTGGGGAATCTCGCATCCCACCCTTTACAACAAAAGACTGAGTTGAAAACTTTTAACATGGAAGAGATGTAATGGTCAACTCGGTGACATAGCTAAGAGTCACATGGAGAGGCAGAAGGGAAAAGAGGCATCTTGGTATTGGTTCATCCATTGGGATGTTGAAATTCTGCGTAATGTTGGCAGCATATGGGGCTGAGGAAAAGAAACAGTAAGCCAGGTGCCAAGTCTGCCCTGAAAATCAGGAGACTGACAGATGCTGGCCTAGAGGAGTAACAGTGGGTGATATGACTACATTGCATGGATTTAAAGGGCATTACTCTTTTTCATAGGTGATTTCTCACTATCAGTGTAAAGAGCAGCGTGATGCCCACAGATTTGAAAAAATCAGCAACATTATTAAGCAGTTTAAGCTGAGCTGCAGGTAAGAGGTCTTGTGGTATCTATTTACCTCTGGAAAAAATTAATGTTATTTTGTGAGGTTCAAATAACTATAGTGGACTACGCTTCTATATCTAGAATAGTTCTTCAATTGAAAAGAAAGCTAAACTCTAAGGGAACCTATAGGTAACTGAGGTGAATGAAATTCATTGTCCTTTCATGTAAACTCAAGTGATACAGAAGAAGCATATGAAAAATAAGCAGAGTACCCTTTTGAGATGTTTGCTTCTGTTTGGGGAGAAATAAAAAATGTCCAAGAGAGTTTGGAAAAAGAAGAAAGTAGGATAATTTACCCCACCACATGCCAAGATTTTCTATGAAACTACAGTAATTAAAATAGGGAGGTACTGATTCAGGAATGGTACAAAATAGAGTCTGGAAATGTCTAATTGTGTTGCCTCAGCTTGGATTAAATACAATTTGAGTCTTAGCGTTGTGAATATAGGTTGATGCAATGGCTGAACATCATAATTTATTAAATATTTAAGAATCAAAATTCTTACCCTGGTAAAACTTTGATACCCAGACAGTAGAATAGGTATGAGTTTATTCCTTTTATGCCTCAGCATAAAAGGCACTTGGGTTGGGACTTTTTGGCATGTTTAACACTAGTGTTTTTAAGGAGAAATACAGAATGAAATGCAAATATAATTACCTTGTTTGTTTTCAAAGAGATGAGATCATTTCTTGAATTTCAATGTAACTAAAATTCAAAAGTTAATCTTAGTGATGGAGGAATTCCAACTTTAAAATCTTCTTAAATAAAAGAGAAATCTTTTATAACATGATTTTTAACAGGGATCTAAGTCTAAGCCCACTTTCATTTCACAGTCAATATCAAGTCCTAACTCTATTTCTAAGTCACTTTCCAAACTACGATCAATTGAGCATTAGTTTCTTTGGAAAACAAAGTGGAGCTAGTGATTAACTGTCTTAATGAAGTGGTCAGTTGAGGTATGATGCTATGAAAATGTTTTCCTAAAACATAAAAATTCTTATATTGCTATTATTTTATGTTCTTTGCTCTTTTCTCTTCTCTCCTATAGCAAGCTGGCTGCTTCTTTCCAGAGCATGGAAGTTAGGAACTCTAACTTCGCTGCTTTCATTGATATCTTTACATCCAACACTTATGTGATGGTTGTGATGTCTGATCCATCCATTCGTAAGTTGAAACTTAGCTAACATTGATTCAAAGCCACATATTCTTTAAACTCATTGCCCTAGAGGTAGGACTTTATTAGATACTGAAAAACTATTTTGTAGTGAGTGAGGATGGTTTCACAACAGTGTAAATATACTTAAGGCCACTGACCTGTGTACATTTAGAAATAGATAAAATGGTAACTTTTTAAAAGACTTTTTATGGATTTTTTTAGAGAGAGAGGAGGGGAGAGAGAAACATTGATGTGAGAGAAACATTAATCGGCTGCCTCCTTCACACACCCTACTGGGGATCAAGCCCAGAACCTGGGCATGTGCCCTAACTGGGAATCAAATTGGCAACCTTTTGGTGCAGGGCTGATGTCTAACTAACTGAACCATATGGCCAGGGCTAAATTTCTTGTTATGTATGTTTTATCACAAAAAAAACTATCTTAGTACTAGTAATAAATATTTTTTCTATTTAATAAATGTATATTTTGAAGCTTAAAAATAATTTAGGCTCTAGGGCAGTGATGGCGAACCTTTTGAGCTCGGCATGTCAGCATTTTGAAAAACCCTAACTTAACTCTGGTGCCGTGTCACATATAGAAATTTTTTGATATTTGCAACCATAGTAAAACAAAGACTTATATTTTTGATATTTATTTTATATATTTAAATGCCATTTAACAAAGAAAAATCAACCAAAAATGAGTTCACGTGTCACCTCTGACACATTTGTCATAGGTTTGCCATCACTGCTCTAGGGTATTATATTTTGTTCTTGGGAACTTCAAAAATCAAATTACTAAGTCAGGATTTTCAAGAAAGGAGAACCCAAATGTATGATATATAGTATAGATTTTTAAAATATATATATTTTTATTGATTTCAGAGGGGAAGGGAGAGGGAGAGAGAGTTAATGATGAGAGAATCATTGATCAGCTGCCTCCTGCTCACTCCCTACCGGGAACCGAGCCCGCAACCCAGGCCTGGGCCCTGACCAGGAATCAAACTGTGACCTGGTTCATAGGTTGACACTCAACCACTGAGCAACACTGGCTGGGCTAGATTTTTAAAAGACTAGTCAGTCTTAGCTCTGAACTATTAAACATTGACCATTTTATATGTCATTGTATATTTCTAAGTAGCATATTCCCATATTTGTGTTATGGGCATAAAGGGAGATATTTGGTGCTTCCATACCATAATAGCCAGATTCATCTCAACCATTAAAATAAAGGTTCTAGCAGTATTTTCAGGATGTTCCCAGAAGTTTAAGTTATCTCTGATCCACTGGTTTTTTTCTACCTTAGTTTAATATTAAAATGTAACATAAGCCTGGCTGGTGTGGGTCAGTGGTTGAGCTCAACCTATGAACCAGGAGGTCAGGGTTTGATTCCTGGTCAGGGCTCATGCCCGGGTTACGGGCTCAATCTCCAGTGAGGGGCAGCTGATCTATAATTCTCTTTCATCATTGATGTTTCTATTTCTCTAGCCCTCTCCCTTCCTCTCTCTGATATCAATAAAAACATATTTAAAATATATAATACAATATAGGATAGTAGGTTTTATAGTATTAGCCCCCAAATAAAAAATTTTGATAATTTATGTTGGAAAGTTTGTGTTTATAATATAAACACATATACTTTTTCAGAAAAACTAAACTGTGCTTAACTTGGGGCCTCATTATCTTATATGTTGTCTATTTCCTACTATGTTGAGGGATTTGGCTCTCTTTTGTTTGTTTATTTGTTTTTAATAGACATTCCTTTGCCTGTACTTATTTTGTTGTGTATCTTCCCTACCCCTACCCTCAGCTTCTGCAGCTACTCTGATCAACATCCGCAATGCCAGGAAACACTTTGAAAAGCTGGAAAGAGTGGACGGACCAAAGCAGTGTCTTCTCATGCGCTAAGCATTGCCAAATGTTGTTTCAGAAAAGAAATCGAAATACTGTTTCTTAATCTTACTGTTGTATTAGTATATGTAGACTCTGAAATGTTGTGATGCTTACCACTTCTGTATTTCTTCCCTACTGCCCTGTCTTAATGTTTAACCTTGAATGCTATTTACTTAAATAGCTAGTGAGAAATTAGAAGATGAGCTGTCCATGAAGCTGATCTGACATAAAAGTAGGTAATATGTGAGTGTTCTGATAATAAGGTTTTAATAGTGTGTTCTGATAGTCATGTTCCAGTAGTTGTGTGTGCCAAAGCCTCTTCTAACATTGTCTTGTATTCCCTATAAGATAGTAACCTAGAAGTTTGGAGTATTACTGTTTCTCAGCATGCATTAAAATAATCCTTAACTCCAATTACAAATAAACTTGCTGTTAGGGATTTCAGTGTCTGTTTTTCTTTCTTGTTTATTTAAGTTTTTCGTAAGGAAGAGCAAGTTAATTTCACAGTCTAGGGAAAGGGAACCTATTTCTTACTGAGAAATAGTACAAAATAAAGTTTGGTGCAAGAATGGAGCCTAATTATAGCCTTAAATCTAGGCAGAAGAGTTTAGATGTAATGTGTTAGGAAATAGGAAACCATTGTAGGTTTTTAAGGAGGGAAATTACATGAAAGGAATTTTGGAAGAAAATTAACCTAGACTATATGGCTGACCGATGGCAGTTGGGGAAGCTCTGATAGTAATCTAGGCCTGAAGTGTGTTGAAAGCCTGTTCCATGATGTAACTGGAGAAGGAATGAATAAAAAGTTGAGGAGAAATAATAGGATTTGTGAAATGTAACTTCTTTCTTTGAGGTCCAGAAATGGTGAATTTTATATATTCTGTTATACCTAATGGGATATGCCTTCATTATGCTAGTCAAGTAGCATTATTATTGACTTCATTTCCTAAAGAAAACATGAAGCATTGTGAACTGGGAGAAATGGAGCTTGACAACACATACTAGAATTACTCAAAGCCCTAACTTTTACAGTTTCCATAGATACGCTAACAACACAAATGCATTTAGGAAGGCTACAGCACAGTAGACTCATCTCATTTCTTGTCTCTATGTTCTGAAGATACTTCTTCCAGACCGCCAGAACACCTTTTCTTATCTTATTATCCCCAGTTGAGAGAAAGAGAGAGTTTTCATTGAACAGCAAAGTACATGTGGTTTTGGTAGCCTACATTATTTAGATTAACAATCTCAAGTCTTAAAAGAACCTCATGGGGCTAATTTGATCAACAATTGTATTAATCTTCTGGAGAAGGAGAGTTTTTTAAGTAGATGTTCCAGACTTTTTTTTTTATCCTATTAACACTTAGGAAAATGAAAAGAGTAAATGAACCGGGGATCTGTTCTATGACTAATAGGAGTCGTGATTTGGCATGACTCATTATCCTCAATACCTGGGGTGGTATTTGAAGGAGCTACTGAAACCATTTTTTTAGAAGTTGGATAGATAGATATAGATATAGACATTAAATTAGATGAGCATGAAAAAAACACAAAGGTATATCATTATTCTATTTGCTCTTGATTCAACTTGCTCAGATTCTAGTTATAACTTGGATCTATAAAAGGATGGAAGGTTAGCAAAATAACATGATTCAACATAATCCTTCTTATGATAATGACCAACCAGTCTTCTTTGTCACTGAAGACAAAAATATATTTTAAGGTGGAGTTGCTTAGAAACTGAAGTAAACAAGTGCACAGTGAAGGCATGTACACAAAAAAGGATAGAAGAAATCAAACCAGAGATCAGTCTGTTCATTAAATTTCACATATAAGTGAGATCATATGGTATTTGTCATTGGTTTATTTTGCTTAGCACAATATTCTTCAGGTCCGTCCATGCTATCACAAAGGGTAAAATTTTCTTGCTTTTTCAGGCAGAGGAGTAGTCCATTGGGTAAATGTACCGCAACTTTTTTATCCACTCATCTACTGATAGACACTTGAACTTCTTCCAAAGCTTGGCTATTGTAAAGAACACTGCAATGAACATAGGAGTACATATATTCTTTTAAATTAGTGTTTTGTGTTTCTTCAGATAAATTTCCAGAAGTAGAATCACTGGGAGACAGATTCATAGATAGAAAGCAAGCAGACAGCTCTGGTATGTGTGTATAGGGGGATGTTGGGGAGGGTGGAGGGATTGAGCTAAAAAGAACTCATGGGTATAGACCAGGGGTGGGCAAACTTTTTGACTCGAGGGCCACAATGGGTTCTTAAACTGGACCAGAGGGCTGGAACAAAAGCATGGATGGAGTGTTTGTGTGAACTAATATAAATTCAAAGTAAACATCATTACATAAAAGGGTACAGTCTTTTTTTTTTTTTTTTTTTTTAGTTTTATTCATTTCAAACGGGCCGGATCCGGCCCACAGGCCGTAGTTTGCCCACGGCTGGTATAGACAACAGTGTGGTGATTGTGGGGGGTGGGGTGGAGGTAGAAAAGGGAATAGAAGGGATAAAATATATATAAAAGGCTAAGCAACCGTCTGACTCGTCAGTAGGTATGACACACACTGACCACCAGGGGGCAGACGTTCAACAAAGGAGCTGGTGAGCTGCGGTGACTTGGCAGCAGTGTTCTCAGGTGATGCACCCCGGAACCAGAGAGGAGGGAGCCCGATTCCTCGCACTTCAGGACCCCTTGGGATGTCAGAGAGCCGGTTTTGGCCAGATCCCCACAGGCCAGGTTGAGGGACCCCACCTGCCCAAGGGACCGTGCTCACTCTGCATATGCCCTCCAAGCCACAGCACTCCCCCAGGGAAGGACTGTGGGAGGTTGGCTCCAGGGTGTGTCTGGCCCATCTCACCCAGTCCCGCCCCACTGGCCACCTTCTAATTAATTTCCTTTCAACGTGCATGAATCCGTGCACCAGGTCACTAGTACAGAAATAAAATAAAATTTTAAAAACCAAGTTCCCAGGTGATGCTGATGCTGATCCTGCTGGTCCAGGCAGTATATTTTGAGAACCACTACCTTAGGGAAAAGAAGAGGAAATGTAGATGTGGAAGCAGGAATAGGAAAACAGGTTCACTAGGTTTGCAAGGTGAGTTGAAGGCATTATACCAAGTAAGATATTTATAGCATAGGCCACTGATTCTCAAAGTAATATAAAAATGTTTGAAGCACTATTTTAGAAGTAATGACTGGGAAGTTTCTATTTCAGAACTGGTATGTTGCAAATGGAAACCAATGCTAGCATAAAGAGTATGGATAGCAATTTGTATAAGAACCTAGTATATTCCAGTTTCGACCACCTTTATTTGCTAACCCAATAAAATATGAAAACTTACGTGGGTTTGCCAAATGAAAACAGTACTACCTTTACTTGAGTATTTACTAAATGTAAGGCTGTAAATTCTTTATAAGGATTATATCATTTAATTTTCACAAGAACCCCAGGAGGTAGATGCCGTCTGTCATTATCCTGTTTTTTTAAATAAGCTAAGTGGGCCCAGAGAGGGTAAGAAACTTGCCCACAGTTATGCAGTAGTGGTGAAGCTGGAATTTGAACTCAGGTAGTAAACTGCAGAGCTTGTGCACTTAACCTTAATCTTGAAGTTATTTGGCCTTCTTGAATTTAAGAATTTACTCATGGTGGAGAGTGTGAGGTGCACCCAGGTGTGGTACCCAGCTTTGAGACTACCACTCTGTTCGCTACTACATATATAATAAACCGAACGCTGTTAACCTATCTCACTTCTGTTTTCACTGGGACTTTGCCACATGGACTAAGAAGCTTTACCACAGTAGGCAGTGAGAAGCAGAGTCAATAGGAGAAAAATACCTCCAGCTTGTAGGATTTAGGTTCAACCAAAGCAATTTTCAGTATTTAGGGTTTTTGTCCCCCCAGAACTGGGCTACTGTGAGCAGTTATAGCCCCTATTTCTCTTGGGCCCTTTAAAATAAGAGGGGAACACTTTGTAACATTTCTTAGGCCTCCCACAGCAATGTTTTAGCAGGAAGGCAGTCGGGGTCTTCTGCAGCCTTCATAAACAAGCCCCATTGTGTAAATTTCCTCACTTGTGTGGAGCACAATCAGCATCCACCCCCCCACCCCCGCCCCAGCACTGCTGAGGCTTGATTGACAAAATGTATGTATGTTTAGGTTGTACAATGTGTTTGTTTTTTAAGGCGCACAGTGAGATAATTTAATATATGTTATACATAACGAAACAACTACCACAACCAAGTTAATTAACATATCTCAGCATTTTTTTTTTCTGGTGAGAACAATTAAAATCTATTCTCTTAGAATTCCACACAAGATGGCGGCATAGGTAAACGTGGGACTCGCGGCCTTCCACAACCACAGTAGGACAACCATCATTCAGAACCACCTGAGATCTAGCTGAATGGAAGTCCTACACCTGGGGAATTAAAGAAGAAGCACATGGAGACTAGTAGGAGGGGTGCAGACTCGGGACAGAATTGCAGAATGGATCAGTCTCATACCCATGTGTGGCAGTTTAAAATAGGGATATGCCCTGGTCAATTTGGCTCAGTGGTTAGGGCGTCGGCCCGCAGACTGAATGATTATGGATTCGATTCCTAGTCAAGGGCATGTACTTCTGTTGTTCTTCAACCCCCGGCTCTGATCAGGGCGTGTGGGGGAGGCAACCAATAGATGTGTCTCTCACCTTGACATTTCTCTCTCTCCCCACTCCCTCCCTTCCACTCTCTCTCTGTAAAGATCAATGGAAAACATACCGTCCAGTGAGAATTTACAAAAAAATCAGGAAGGGTATCTTGGTTGTGGAGGTTTCCCTGAGGAGTGAGGGGTCTCAGTCCCACATCAGCCCTTCCCCCCAGCCCCGCCCCGGGTTCCAGGACGGGGAAGATAAGTCCCCACAACTTCTGGCTGTAAAAAACAGCTCATGATTGTGGCTGAGCTGGAGGGGCAGCTTTCTGCCAGACAAAAGTGCTAGCAGAGGTCATTGCTCCTGTGTGTGTGTGTGTGTGTGTGTGTGTGTGTGTGTGTGTATTGATTTAATCCTTAAAAATTCCATTAATTGGGCACTATTATATATGCTAAATCTGAGGCACAAAGAGGTTAGGCTATTTTTGCACAACTCTAATGATTGGTGAGTAACAGAGATGGGACTTGAATCCAGGCAACCTAGTGCATGCCACTAACATTCCTGTAACCCTGTGTAGCGCAGGAACTTCAGATTGAGGTGGACAGAGCTGGACAGACACCCTACTCTAAACTAGGTTGAAGATAAACTAGCTTCATAAGTCTATTTAAATTCCCCTTGATATGTTAGCAAGTATTGACTGAGCAGCCCTGAGTATTTAGCTCTGTTTTAGGCCTTGTGATTGGAAAGACAAAAAGCTTGCAAAAAAAGGGGGGGGGGCCTTCCCTCAATACTGGTAACTATTTGAGAGCATAAACATGTCTATTTTCTCTCCCCACTGACTCTCCACAACATAATTCAATGACTAATATGTCATAGGCATAAATATATAGTTGATAAATGAATGAAGTTTCTTATCCAGATGGTTTCTATTCTAGGGAGGGAGCAAACAAGCCTGGCTGGACGGAACTCAAGAATACATCTAGGGGGCGTAGATAGATGAATGGATGGATGGGTGGATGGATGGCAATGTGGAAAAAAAAAAGAATACATCTAGGGCTCTGGATAGTGTAACTCAGTAGTTAGAGTGTTGGCCCTCCCATCAAAGGGTGGCGGGTTTGATTCCCAGTCAAGAGCAGTTACCTGGGTTGCAGGTTCGATCCCTACCCCGTCGGGGCACATGTGGGAGGCCAACAATCGATGTGTCTCTCTCATATTGATGTTTCTCTCTCCCCCTCGTTCCTCCTTCCCTTCCTTCCCTCTCTCCCTCCCGTCCACTCTCTCTAAAATCAATGGAAAAAATATCCCTGGGTGAGGATTAACAAAAAATAAAAGATTTAAAAAGAGAATACATCTAGGGAAGTGGGTCCAAGACGGTGGCTGAGATTGCCCCCTCCCAAAAACACATTGAATGTACACCTATATTTGGAACAATTCCTCCTCAGAAACAAGTGAGGGTCCATTGAACAGCTTCTGAAGGAAAGGAAAGGAGAGGGGGGGAGGGGAGGGGAGGGGAGGGGAGGGGAGGGGAGGGGAGGGAGGGGAGGGAGGGAGGGAGGGAAGGGAAGGGAAGAAAAGCGAGAGACTGCATAGAGAAGGTCGGAGAAATCTGAGAGCTGAGGGAAGTCTAGTACCAGAGGAACCAGTGAGCACTATTGACATTTCCCCTGCACTTGGGTAGTGGGCCGGGAGCTCTATTTAGGTTCTCTGGCTAACCTCCAGGGCTGCTGTAGCCCGGCCCCAGTCACCCCTTCCAGAGTTGGCTCCAGCAAGAACAGGAGGGTGCCATACAGCACATGTACACAGGGCTCCTCCACCCAGAAATTGATCAAATGGGTGTAACAGGGCGCTGCTGTGCCTACCCACTAGGTTGTGTGTATACGAGGGGCTCTCCCACCCGGAGAGAGTGCAGAAGTAGTAGGGCTGCCCTGCCGGGAGAAAGTGAGGAACCAGTAGGGCATTGCTGTGCTCACACAAAGCAGCTCTGCCCTGACCCAGCTTGGGCAACAGGCAAAGCCCCAGTTTCGGAAGGGGAAGAAAGTATGCATTCATCAGGCCACTCTGCCCCAACTCCGTTCTGGCCATGGGCAGCCGGAACAACAGAGAGCTAGTGCACACATATGTACACACAACTGCCCCACTCGGAACCTGCTCTTGGCCAGCCGCACCTCAGGCACTGCACGTGCCTACCCTGACTCCAACTGGCATGCCAAAACCATTTGGCACACATTCTACACAGAGGTCACTCCTACACAGAAAGACAAACAAGTTTGGTTTAATGGGCACAATTCAATTAATGTGATACACCACAGAAACCAAATGTTCATTGCAGCATTATTCACAATAGCCCAGATATGGAAACAACCTAAGTTTTCATCAATGGAGGAATAAATTAAGAACATTTGACTATTTCTTGATTTAAATATTTATTCCGCCATAAGAAAGAATGAAATCTTGCCATTTGAAACAAAATGGAAAGACCTTGAGGGAAGTATTCAAAGTCAAATAAGTCAGACATAGACAGAAAAATGCCATAGATTTCCCTTATATGTGGAACTGAAGAAAGAAATCGAAATGAGTTCAAAAATGAGTTCCTAGATGCAGAGAAAGATTGGTGGTTGCCAGAGGTGTGGGTGGATAAAATGGGTGAAGGGCATCAAAAGGGCAACAATATTCCAGTTATAAAATAAGTCCTAGTGATGTAATGTACAGCGTGGTCACTATAGTTACTAGTACTATATTGTATATTTGAAAATTCCTAAGAGATTTGTTGTTGTTAATCCTCACTAAAGGATATTTTTTCCATTGATTTTTAGAGAGAGTGGGAGGGAGGGAGGGATGGGAGACAGAGACAGAGAGAGAGTGCGCATGAGAGAGAGAGAGAGAGAGAGAGAGAGAGAGAGAGAGAGAGAGAGACATCAGTTGCCTCCCACATGCGCCCCAACTAAGGTGGGGGATTGAACCTTCAACCCAGGTACATGCCCTTGACTGGGAATCCAACCTGAAACCCTTCCATTTATGGGCTGATGCTCACTTAGCAACACCAGCCAGGGCCTAAGAAAAGTTTAAATGTTAAAAAGTCCATATCATAAGGAACATTTTCTTTCTTTTTTCTTTTGTTTTTTTTTTTTAAATTTTGTTTTATTGCTTAAAGTATTACAAAGAGTATTATATAGGTCTCCTTTTTTCCCCCCCTTGACCTTCCCCTGGCCTCCCCTACCTCCCAGTGTCTTATGTCCATTGGTTATGCTTATATGCATGCATACAAGTCCTTCGGTTGATCTCTTACCCCACCTCCCCAACCCTCCCCGGCCTTCCCGCTGTAGTTTGACAGTCTGAAGGAACATTTTCTTAAATATGTAAAGCGATTTAAGTTACCTAGACTTGTGCTGATAAATATATAAATATATTGAATCATAATGTTGTAAATCTGAAACTAATATAATAGTGTACGTTATTTATACCTCACTTAAAAAATGTAAAAAGCACTTCAAATAATGGCCCAGCCAGGCATGGGCAACACTTGGCTCAAACATGATGTCACTTCTCTCCTCAAGTCACAGGGGACTCTTGTCTAACCTCACCCAGAAGCCTCCTATGGTTTGCAATTATTTTTAATTTTTATGAGACCTTTTTCCTGTTTATGTTCTTGCAGAACAAACACAGTTTATATTGCTGATGTCTTATCCCTTTGAAAAATCTGTCAGGGTCCATTTAGTCATTCAGTGAGTGGTTTTACCAGTTAAAAAAGAAATGTGTTGTTTTTTCCATCTGCATCAGTGCGGTTTCTCTGTCTTTCCTTAACCTATGTGGATTATGTGTAGACTTTTGTGAAATTTTCAGATGAAAACAACCATTATTTCTAGGAGAATACTGAATCAATAATCTGGATGATTCCCAGATTAAAGCAAAATTATGCAGATTTTTTTCCCATTAAAAACAGAATAGCCCAGCCAGCGTGACTCAGTGGTTAAGTGTCAACCTATGAACCAGGAGGTCATGGTTCGATTCCCAGTCAGGGCACATGCCTAGGTTACGGGCTTGATCCCCAGGAGGCAGCTGATCAATGATTCTCTCTCATCATTGATGTTTCTATTTCTCTCTCCCTTTCCCTTTCTCTCTGAAATCAATAAAAATATATCTTAAAAAGACAGAATAGAGGGCATCTGTTGATTAGTAAGTGTTCTTCTGACAAGAATTTTCCCATAGAGGGAGTTTTCTGTGTTGGGAGAATTTTGAATATTAATTTACTCAGTATTGGCTTGTTCAAATTTTCTATTTCTTCCTAATTCAGCCCTGTTAGGCTGTGGGTTTCTAGGAATGTATCCATTTCTTCTAGGTTATCTAATTTGTTGGCATGCAATTGTTCATAGTATGATATTATGATCCTATGTATTTATTTATTTTTTAAATATATTTTTATTGATTTCAGAGAGGAAGGGAAAGGGGAAAGAGAGATAGAAACATCAATGATGAGAGAGAATCATTAATTGGCTGCCTCCTGCACACCCACTATTTTTTAAAAATATATTTTATTGATTTTTTACAGAGAGGAGGAAGGGAGAGGGATAGAGAGTTAGAAACATTGATGAGAGAGAAACATTGATCAGCTGCCTCCTGCACAGCCCCTATTGGGGATGTGCCTGCAACCGAGGTACATGCCCTTGGCAGGAATCGAACCTGGGACCCTTCAGTCTGCAGGCCGACGCTCTATCCACTGAGCCAAACTGGTCAGGGCTGTACACCACTATTGGGGGTCGAGCCTGCAATGTGGACATGTGTCCTTGACTGGAATGGAACCCAGGACCCTTCAGTCTGCAGGCCAACACTCTATCCACTGAGCCAAACCAGCTAGGGCCGATCCTATGTATTTCTGTAGTATCAATTGAAATGTCTCCTCTTTCATTTCTAATTTAATTCAAGTCTTCTCTCTTTTTATCCTTAGTTAGCACAGGTAAAGGTTTGTCAATTTTGTACTGGCTGGTGGTTGGAATGTTTTCCTGCCCACTGAAGGGTCTCCAGTTTGATTTCTGGTCTGGGCACATGCCTAGGTTGCAGGGGGTTCAATCCCCAGTTGGGGTATGGGAGAGGCAACGGATCAATATTTTTCTCACATTGATGTCCTCCCCCCCCCCCCCCGCCCCCCGACCTCCGCCCACTTCCTCTCTCAAATCAGTAAAAACATATCCTTGGGTGAGGATTTAAAAATAAAAAGGTTGTCAATTTTGTTTATCTTGTTGGAAAACCAGGTCTTAGTTCTGTTGATACTTTCTATTGTCTTTTTGGTCTCTATTTCATTTATTTCCACTGTGATCTTTTGTTGTTTCCTTCCTTTTGCTAACTTCGGGTTTAAATTGTTCTTTTCTACTTCCTGAGGTTAAGGTTGGGTTATTTGAGATCTTTCTCATTTCTCAATATATGCATTTATTGCCATAAATTTTCCTCTCCAAACTACTTTTGCAGTCTACCACATATTTGCTATGTTGTGTTTCTATTTTCATTTGTTTCGAGATAATTTTTATTTCCCTTTTGATTTTTTTTTTATTTGAGCCATTGGTTGTTCACAAGCACATTGTTTAGTTTCCACATATTTGTAGATTTTACAGCTTTCCTGTTGTTGATTTCCAGTCTCATACCATTGTGGTTAGAAAAGATAATTGGTATGGTGTCAGTCTCTTAAATTTGTTAAGACTTGTTTTGTGTCTTATCTTATAATCTATCCTGGAAAATGTCCCATGTGCACTTGAGAAGAATGTGTATTCTTGCTGCTGTGGAGTGGTATATGTCCTTTAAGTCCTTCGGTCTAAGGTATGGTCCAATTCCAACATTTGTTGATATTCTGTCTGGATAATCTATCCATTGTTAACAGTAGACTATTGAAGTCCCCTACTACTATTCTATTGCTGTGTATTTCTCCCTTCAGATCCATTAGTATTTGCTTAATATATTTAGGTGCTCCAATGTTGGATGCATACATCTTAATGATTTCTGTTTATTCTTGGTGTATTGGCTTAAAGTCTATTTTGTCTGGTACAAGTATGGCTAGCCTGGCTTTCTTTTGGTTTCTACTTTAGTGGGATATCTTGTTTGAGCCTATGTATGTGTTTAGAGCTGAAATGAGACTCCTATAGGCAGCACATAGTTGGGTCTTGTTTGTTTATTCACTCAGCTACTCTGTGTCTTTTGTTTGATGAATTCAATCTATTCACATTTAGAATGATTATTGATATATATGAACTTACCATTGCCATCTTCTTTGCCTTCTGGTTGTTCTGTAATTTCACTGTTTCTTTGTCCATCTCTTTCTGCCTACCTTTATGAATTTCCAGGGTGGCTTGCTCTGTTTCCCCCCTTTTTATGTTTCATGCATCTACTCCAGATTTTTGCTTTTTGGATCCCATGTACATTCCTGAAGTATATTCTACCTGGTTGTGGAATATTCTTTTTATATGTTGTTGGAATTATTTTTTATGTTTAACTTCATAAAAATATGGGTCTGAAATTTTATTTTTTAATACATATCTTTGCGTTTGGTTAACAGTAAGACAGCCCTCATAAAATGAATTGGGAGATGTTCCCTCTTCTCCTATTTTCTGGAAGAGATTGTGTGAAATTATGTTTATTCTTTAAGTAAGTGGTAAACTTTGCCAGTGAAGTCATTTGGGTCTGGAGATTATTTTTATTTTTTAAAGAAGTTTAATTTCATGTTCAATGTCTTTAATGATTATGAGGCTAGGTATATTATCTAACTCGTCTTGGATGAGTTTTGATAGTTTGTAGTTTTAGAAGAACTATTTGATTTCTTTAATTTAAATTTTTATATTTTCCTTGCAATTTATTTTGTATTGGTTTCAGGTGTACTAGTACAGCTTATACTTTACAAAGTTAGACAATCATATACTTTACAAAGTGTTCCCCTCAATATTTCCTATGCCCCCACTGGCTCCGCACATAGTTATCACAATATTATTGACTATATTTCCAATGCTGTGTTGTAATTACCAATTTGTGCTTCTTAATACCTTCACAACTTTGACTCAGTCGCTCATACCCCCTTCCCTCTGGCAACTACCAGAATGCTCTCTGTGTCTGAGTCTGTTTCAATTTTGCTTGTTTATTTTGTTCTTTAGATTCCACATATAAGTGAAATTACTAGTATATGGCATTTGTCTTTCTCTGACTGACTTATTTCACTGAGCATAATAGGTCCCCCTAGGTCCATCCATGCTGTCTCAGTGGTAAGATTTCATTCTTTTTATGGCTGAGTGATATTCCATTATATATGGGTACCACTACTTTGCTATTCACTTGTGTATTGATCAGCACTTGGGTTGCTTCCATATCTTGGCTATTGTAAATAATGCTGTGGTGAAATAGGGGTGCATATATTCTTTCTTTTTTAGAAATATATTTTTATTGAGAGGAAGGGAGAGGGAGAGAGAGATAGAAACATCAATGATGAGAATCATTGATTGGCTGCCTCATACATGCCCCACACTGGGGATTGAGCCGGCAACCCAGGCATGTGCCCTGATTGGGAATCGCCATATATTCTAATTAGTGTTTTAGTTTTCTTCAGCTAACTCTCCAGAATTGGAATCGCTGGTTCACAAGACAGTTCCATTTTTAATTATTTGAGGAAACTCCGTACTGTTTTCCATTGTGGCTGCACCAGTCTGCATTCCCACCAGCAGTGCATGAGGGTCCCCTTTTCTCCACATCCTCACCAACACTTGTTTTTTTGTTGATTTATTGATGATAAGCATTCTGATAGGTGTGAGATGATATCTCATTGAGGTTTTAATTTGCATTTTTCTGACAGTGACATTGAGCATCTTTTCATGTCTATTGACCCTTTGTATGCCCTCTTTGGAGAAGTGTCTGGAGATGTCTAAACAGGTCTTCTAACCATTTTTCAATTAGATTTTTGTGTGTGTGTTGAGTAGTTTGAGTTCTTTATAAATTTTGGATATTGAGCCCTTATCAGATGCATCATTGGCATTATATGTTCTCTCATTTAGTAGGTTGTCTCTTCGTTTTGTTGATGGTTCCTTTTGCTCTGCAAAAAGTTTTTAGTTTGATGTAATCCCATTTGTTTATTTTTTTGTTTGTTCCCTTGCCTGAGGAGATATAGCAGGAAAAATATTGTTAAGAGACATGTCAGAGATTTTACTGCCTAAGTTTCCTTCATGGGAATTTGTGGTTTAGAGTCTCCTCACATTTAAGTTTTTAATGCAGTTTGCGTTTATTCTTGTATATGCTGTAAGAAGGTGGTCTAATTTCATATTTTTGCATGTACCTGTCCAATTTTCTCAGCACCATTTATTAAATAGACTCCATGTTCTTGCCTGCTTTGTCAAATATTAATTGATCATTTAGACATGGATTTATTTCTGGGTTTTATATTCTGTTCCATTGATTTATATCTCTGTTTTTATGCCAGTAACATGCTGTTTTGATTACTATGGTCTTGATATCAGATAGTGTGATACCTCCAACTTTGTGCTTCTTTCTCAGTATTGCTGAGGGCTAGTTGTTGTTGTTGTGTGTGTGTGTATGGTTCCATATACATTTTTGGATGATTTGTTCTAGTTTTGTGAAATACTCCACTGATGTTTTGACAGGGATTGCATTGAATCTATAGATTGCTTTGGGTAGTATGGACATTTTAATGTTGTTAATTCTTCCTATCCGTGAACACAGTATATGCTTCCATTTATTTGCATTTCCTTTGATTTCTTTCTTTAGTACCTTATAATTTTCTTAGTACAGGTCTTTTACCTCCTTGGTTAAATTTATTCCTAGGTATTTTATTTTATTATTTGGAACAATTGTAAATGGGATTGTTTTCTTTGTTTCCCTTCTGATAGGAAGTGTTCACTTTTTTCTAAGTTGTCAAATATATGAGCATAAAGTGGTTTATGGTATCCCTTTATCATCCTTTTAATGGCTGCAGGATCTACAGTATTATTTCCCATTTCATTTCTAATTGGGTGGGAATTTAATGTCTTCCCTCTTAACTTTTATTAGTCTATGGGCTTATCAATTTTGTTTTGTTTTCATTGAAGCAGCTTTAAAGGTTTCATTTTGTATATTTTGTATGTTTTCCTACAATAATTTCATTGATTTTTGCTCTGATTGTCTTTATTTCCTTCTCTCTATTTGCTTTGGGTTTATTTTGTTGTTTTATAGTGTCTGAATTAGGAAGTTGATTTTTTTTACTTGAGACATTTCTTCATGTGCAATGTAAGCATTTAGTGCTATAAAATTCTCTCAGGGCTGACATATTTCAATATGCTATATTTTTATTTCATTTATTTCTCTGCATTTTTATTTCCTTAGAAAACACCTCTTTGATTCATTGATTATAAATTTGTTTTATTTAATTTCCATATGTCTACAGACTTTCCCGTTATCTTTCAGTTATTGATTTCTAGTTTGATTTTATTTTGTTCACAGACCACATTCCGTATGATTTAATTCTTTTAAATTTGTTGAGGTTTGTTTTATGGCCCAGAATATGGTCTCTTTTGGTAAAGATTCTGTGGATAATTGAAGAAAATATTTACTTTGCTGTTGTTGTGTGGAATGTTCTATATATGTCAACTAAGTATAATCATACTGGTTGATCATGAAGTTCAGTTCTTGTATATCCTTCCTGATTTTCTGCTTACAAGTTCTATCAGTTTCTGAGAGGGGATGTTGTGGATGTGTCTATTTCTTCCTTCAATTCTATTAGTTTTACACATGATAGAAGAAAAGGAAATAAATAATCATGCTACTCTCTTGCTCAAAATCCTTCGCTGGGCTTACATCACAATTTAGAATATACTTCTCTCTTTTGATGGATGAGAGGGTCCTGTTGCTCTGCCTGCACTCTCTCTCACTGTATCTCTTGCCACTGCTCCCCGTGCTCACACCGTAGTCAGTGTAGTCAGTCTGGTTTTCTTGCAGGACCTTGCGCTCCAAGCTCATTCCTGCTTTTGCATTTGCTGCTCCTTCACCTTCCCTCTGATCTTTTCTTTCTCACTCTTTTACTTCATTTAGGACTCCGATGAACATCCTTGACTCTCATTTTCTAAAATAACTGCCAGCTCCATCCTTTCACAAATGCCTTAGGAGTAATCAAGGTGATCTTAGCCAATTGCTTTTCTGGTCTCTGCGTTATTTCACTTCTCTTATTTATTGCATTTTTTAGTTAAACCCTTACTCTAGCAATTGATTGTATACTGCCTTACGATATATTTTGTATTACCTAAATAAATGGTATACAATATAAAAAATTCTATTAGTTTTGTTCCAAATAGATAGATAATTTAATTGAGGTAACACTGGTTTATAACATGTTTCAGGTGTGCAACATTTTAATTCAAAATCTGTATGCAATACATCATGCTCACCACCAAAAGTGTAGTTTCCATCTGTCAACATACAAATGATGCTCTTTTCCAGTTTCATCCTCCCTTCACCCACATTCCCTTCTGATAACCACCAATCTGTTGTCTGCCTCTATGAGTTTTTTTGTGGTTTGTTCATTTGCTTTTGTTTTGTTTGTTTTTGCTTAATGATATTTTTGTATTGCAAATATGAAAGAAATCATACAGTATTTGTCTTTTTCCTTCTGATTTATTTCACATAGCATGATACACGCAAGGTGCATTCATATTGTCACAAATGGTAGTGTTTCACATTTTTATGGCTGACTATTATTGCACTGTATATATATGGTAGAGAGGGGGGGAAGAGAGAGAGAGAGAGAGAGAGAGAGAGAGAGAGAGAGAGAGAGAGAGAGAGAGAGAGAGAGGAGATAGAGATTTTGGTTGCCTCCCATACACACCCTGGCTGGGGATAAAATCTACAACCCAGGTATGTGCCCTGACCGGGAATGGAACCCATAACCTTTTGGTGTATTAGATGATGCTTCAACCAACTGAGCCACCCAGACAGGGCTACTATATCTGCTTTAGCCATTTATCTGTCTGTGGACATTTAGGTTGTTTCCATATCTTGGATATTATAAAAAATGCTGCAATGAACACAGATGTGCATATATATTTTTGAATACAGATGGCCAACAGGCACATGAAAGGATGTTCAACATCACCAATTATTAGGGAAATGCAAATCAAAAGCACAATGAGATGTCATAATGGCCATCATAAAAAGAGATAAGAAATAACAAGTTGGAGGGGATAAGGAGACAAGGGAACCCTTTTACACTGCATGCACAGAGGAACTTGGGAAAAGTATTATTATTGTCTCCCGTGTTTCTAAAGCTCAGAGAGGTTAGGTGACTTGCCTCAAGTAAAACAGCTGGAGAATGGCAAACTTGGAACTGGGAGTCTTATTCAAAATCCAGTCTTCTTTCCACTACATCACAGCTCTTTTCATATCTGGGAGGTTTTCTGGTTTGCTACATGACTGACAGGTCCCATGTGTACTGCAGAGCTGAGTTCATTTCAACATGCCTGGAGTGTATATTATGGGTAAAGCTCTGTTGTAGTCACTGCAAGAGATGTGAAGATAAAAAAGACAAAGAACATAATCCCAAGGAGCTTTTACAATCTAGTAAAATAACATCTATATAACTATGTTCTAAGATAACGTGTAAGTAATGGAGGCATAAAAAAGTGAGGATTTGGGTTAGGTCTGAACCAATGACTTGGTGGGGGAAAGCTTGTTAAATCTTATTTACTGCTATACACTCACTATGTGCCTGGCAAAAAGTTGGACTCAATAAATACCTGTCAGGCGTGGCCGGTGTGGCTGAGTGGTTGAGAATAGACCTATGAATCAGGAGGTCCCGGTTTGATTCCCAGTCAGGGCACATGCCCTGGTTGCAGGCTAAATCCCCAGTAGGGGATGTGCAGGAGGCAGCTGATCAATGTTTCTCATCGATGTTTCTATCTCTCTTTCCTTCTTCCTTCCTCTCTCTCTAAAAATCAATCAAGACATATTGGAAAAAAAAATACCTGTTATGAAAATTATTGAATATCAATTTTTGACAGGCAAGTAACAATTATATAGCAGTAAACAGGAAGTAGACTCTGGCTAGCCTAAGTAATAAAAGTTAACAAAAAGTTAGGGAAATAGAGAATTTATTGAAAAGATAGTGCTGAGGGTCTGGGATGGAGCGGGAACTGGGGAAAGGGGACAATGGGGATAAAGGAGGGACATCTGTAATATTCTCCATAATAAAGATAAATAAAAAATACAGTGGGACATTTCAGAGTTAAGGGAAGAGTTGACTCAGAAAGGGCAGGGAAAAGGTCAGCACTGGATTCAAGAGCAATTTATGGATCTTCTCTCCAGCTTTAATGTGACTCCCCTTCATCTCCCGTAACCCCAAACTGTTCCCATTCAAAATGCCATGTGCTTGGGAGAGAGAAATTGACTGTCTCAGTTGGGTCAGGGATCTTCCCTTGGAATTAGTTTTTATCACCAATAGGGAAGGTTTACATATCACAGACATCAGACATGCCCATTACAGAACAACCTATGGTTTCAAATCACTTCCAAAGAAGGTAAATTCTTGTTAATCAGAAATCTACTACATCCTGTGTGATGTCTACTAAAATCTAATCAATAGGAATAAGATTGAGGGAATGCATTATTAATATTCCAAGCCTTTTCCTGTCATAAGAACTTTCTGACATCAGTAAGCTAACCAACAGAGAATGTCTGAGCTAGAAGGAGCCTGTGGTAACCATTGATTCAACCTCACTGTACGATGAGAAATATGAGGCCCTTGCATGCAGTCTTACATACAGTCACACAGCAAATAAGTGGTAGTAGTGGGTTACAGGAAATTTCTGACCTTTAATTCTGTGGGACTTTTCTCTGCCTATGCTCCACAGTGCTCGGCACTGGTACCTTTCAAACATCCCCATGATATCATGCTCAGGTATTGGTAGCAACCTAGCAAGAGTTATCTGTCATCCATGGCCAGAAGTCCAGAGATTTTGGCCAAGCTGAGTAGGTTGTATGATCAGGCAGACAGCTGAGTTAGGACACACAATGGATAAATAATCAAGGACATGTCAATGACAGCTTAAGACAGAGGGTTTTTATCCTCTGGAGTTTTCTCTTCTTGAGGCTAAAGAGCTCTAGATCCTTCCATTGGAAAAGGGAAGTGACTGCCTCATATGACTTGTATCAAGGTCATTGCTTACAGAATTGCTCAAACCACACTTCTAGCTTTAGGTAACAAATGTCCCTAATTACAGCTGCCTCCCTTCATCTTTAACCAAATAACATCCAGCAAAACGGGGTGTCTGCTCTTCCCAGTGTCATGACCGAACATCAATTTACTTTAGGAAACACACTGTAGTGCAGTGATGGCGAATCTTTTGAGCTCGGCGTGTCAGCATTTGGAAAACCCTAACTTAACTCTGGTGCCGTGTCACATATAGAATTTTTTTGATATTTGAAACCATAGTCAAACAAAGACTTATATTTTTGATATTTATTTTATATATTTAAATGCCATTTAACAAAGAAAAATCAAGCAAAAAAATGAGTTCGCATGCCACTTACACGCGTGTCATAGGTTCACCATCACTGCTGTAGTGGGAAAGTGTTTCTATCTGGAGCTATACTACCTGGGTTCAAATCCCAGCTTTACCATTTCCTAAGGAGGTGATTTTTGGCAAGTCATTCTCTCTCCTTGGGCTTTTGTTTTCTCACCTGTAAAATGAGGATAATAATAATACCTACTTCATAGGGAGGCTGTGAGAATCAAATTAGTTAATGCATCCTTGGAGGTATGAGAGAGCATATGCAGATATTCTGACTCCAAAGTAAGAAACACATCTAGAGACAAAGCTGCCCTTAGTTCAGATGACCAGGTCCTCAACAACTATGTTCCCTAGCACTGCTTGACAAAGCTAAGGACACTTAAGCCAACCACTAGCAATAAACTGCAAGCCCTAAAAGCCAATATAAAAGTACATTGCCCTGGGGTCACTTCTCCAAATACCATTGCTAACTCAGCTTACGGGCAAGGTATCCAGATGGATGTTCTAAGGGAGAATAGATGGGGCAAGTGATTCATAATAGGTGTGTCTCTCTTTGCTGCCTTCTTTTTTGCTTTGATTCTTGTTAAAGTGATAACACCCAGCCCGGCTGGTGTGGCTCAGTGGTTGTATAAAAACAGGCAGCCCTCAGAGGAAATGTGGCACACCTGATGGAAATGCCCAGCACCTGGGCTGACCCTCAGGGTGGCTTGCTAACATGTCTCAGTGGTTGCCAAGGGTATCACTGAACCACCATCACCCTGAACAAACTGAGGAATTCTTGGGAGGGAGCCAGGTCATCTAGGAATAGTATGTGGTGGACAGACCCTTCTATGTATGACAGCAAGAAGGTGTGGAAACAGCCCAGCTGGTGTAGCTCAGTGGTTAAGTGTCCATTCCCAGTCAGGACACATGCCTGGGTTGTGGGCTCGATCCCCAGTGTAGGGTGTATAGGAGGCAGCTGATCAATGATTCTCTCTCATCATTGATGTTTCTCTCTCTCTCTCTCTCTCTCTCCTTCTGCCTTCCTCTGAAATCAACATATATTAATATATATATTTATTAAAAAGTGATAACACCCACGTATATCCTAGAAGATATCACCTTCCATCATTCTTTCAACGAATATTAACTGAGCCCTACTATGTGGCAGCCATTGTTTAGTATGCTGAGTTTAGAGCAGAGAACAAACAGATGAAGTCTCTGCTCTTACTGAGCTTATGCTCTAGTGCAGTGGTTCTCAACCTGTGGGTCGCGACCCCTTTGGCGGTCGAACGACCCTTTCACAGGGGTCGCCTAAGACCATCCTGCATATCAGATATTTACATTATGATTCATAACAGTAGCAACATTACAGTGATGAAGTAGCAATGAAAATAATTTTGTGGTTGGGTCACAACATGAGGAACTGTGTTTAAAGGGCCAGAAGGTGGAGAACCACTGCTCTAGTGGGAGAGACTTTACCACAGAAGCAAACGCACATATGAGATTGTTTTAGACTGTGATCAGTGTTGTGATAAAAAAAAAACAAAATGGGATAAGGTCACAGAGAGTACCTGGCCATGGGAGTTACTTTAATTTGGGTGGTCAGGGAAAGCTTCCCTGAGATTGAAACAATATTGCAGCCCACCATAGGTAGAACCAGATAGAAATGAAAGGAATGCAAAGTCCCTGAGGTCAGACAGATCAGCATATTGGGGGAAAAAAAGATCAGTGTGGCTAATAGAGAGTGAACAAGGGTTTTATAAATCAAGTCAAAGAGGTAGGCAGGGGCTGGATCTAAAAATGCTGGCGGGGCCAGGGCGGTGGTAGCGGAAATGGTGATAAGTGGTCAGATTCTGATTTTGAAGATAGAGCCAACAGGATTTCTTGAAGAGTCGGTGTCGAGGATGGCTCAGGAATTTTTGCCCTGAGCAACCAGGTATTTTACCATACACTGGAATGGAGAATGGTATTGCACATGATTTCTGATGGATCATCTGGAGTTCCCCTAATTGTGGAGGGCACTTCAAGGCCCTTCTCTGCCTACTTAGGCAGTGAGGGGTGGTGGGGGACTGCTGTTTGGGGTGAGTTAGAGGCATGAAACACATTTCTGGGAATCCTCCCCTTCTCTTCTCCTATTCTGGTCCGAAATATGGAGACTTAACACAGATGAGATTTAGAGAAGACTTGAATATACTGAGTCAGGCCAAACCAAGAGGCCCCAAAGACAGGGGATCTGCTGTAGCCACTTCAGTCCAGAAACTGTAAGGAAGTGGGCGGCGCCAGAGAGGGCGCTGCACAAACTTTCTTGGCTATCTGGAGCCAAAGGAGCCACTTTTTTTTCCTTTTCTTTCTTTCTTTTTTTTAAAACCAGAAACAAAGTAAAGAAAATAGATGGGGTAGAGTATGGCGTGGCCTGGCCGGCCCGGAAGGACTTTGGGTGGAGCGGACTGTGAAAGCTTCGGGGCAGAGGGGGAGGGGGAGCCTCCACTAGCAACTAAGCTTAGCTTCCTAAACTCAGCAGAAAGGTCAGAGGAATTGCAGGAAAGGCCAGGCGCCCGGGCATTCTGTCTGCCCGCCAAAGACGGACGAAAACCCAAGTTGTGCGATGCAGCTTTAAAGGGGCTGGTGATTGACAGAATGTGTAGCAGTGGATGGGGTGGAGCCGCTGGGTGGGGTCTGGGACCGGCAGCTGGGAGAAACCAAAAGGAAGAAAAAAGAAAACCATTGCCCCTGATTATCGCTAATGCCGGGCGGGGAAAGCTAGTCAGAAAGGGAGGAAAAGGAGGGCTTTAGAGCTCACCTCCACTCCCACCCACGGTCAACTCTCTCCAACCCTTCGGTCTCCTTTGGAGATCATTCAAATCGAGTGTACACCGGCCCTGGTCGGTGCCCATTACCTCCAACTCGCCACTGAACTAGGTTTGCAGTACGAGGGAGTGAGGACCCCGAGTCCATCAGCTCAACCCCAGCCCCGCCCCGTCCGTTGGCCCTGGCCCCAGGCTGGGAGGAGAGGATGCCTCCGGAGGCGCAGAATCCAAAAGTAAGTCCCTTTCATTTTGCCTACCTACCCTTTTTTCCCCTTCCTTTTGCCCCCCTCACTGGGGTCTCCGCTGGGCGGCGAAGGAGCCACCTTATAGAAGGAGACTCTTTCAAGGAGGATCCTGAGGGTGGAGCAGGGTGGGGTAAGAAAGGGAGGGAAGGGGAGGAGGGGTGGCGCTAGGGGAGCTGCCACCCCTGGCATAGGCGCGCTCAGAGTTGGATGTTTGTATGGTTTGGTGCCTCGATTACCCCTCAGATCATTAGAGCCTCGACTTACCCTCTCCAGGAGTTCTTTCTTTTTGTCACACTCCAGCATCCTTATCAGGTTGCTTAAAGCCTCTAGCTGTGAGTTGGGAGGGCTCCATCTTGCCTGGCTTCTTAAAGGGACAGTGCACTAGTTCAACTGAGGGAAATCTGTATTGGAAATTCAATTTCGAGAAGGACAGCAGTGACTCGCCTTACTATGACACTCTGAGTTTTGGGGATATTTGCATGGGAAGGATAGCTTTTTCTCCCCTATACCAACCTCCACACTTGGTTCTGATATCCAGCTGATTATCAGGAGGCGCACCCTGAAGTTGCACATTAGTTAACTGCAGTCGATTTAGCAGTTTTAGGTGGATGGAAAATTTTCTGTTTCCTAAGAGGTGCCATGGCAGTGCAGATGACTTGAAAAAAAAAAAGAATTCATTCTACAACTATTTCTTGAATGCTAGATTCATTGCCTGTGGCTGATCCCACGGCAGAGCGGTGTCTATTACTATGTCAAGACCATGTCGAGTGATGCCACTGACTCCTTGCTTAACAGATTGGTGGCCAAGATTCCTTCTTAGGATATGGAGATGTGTGTTGAATTTTATTCCAACATTTACCAAGCATCCATCACGTGAAAGTTCCAATGGTTCCCGCTTATGTTTTTCCTGTAGTACCAGGCAGCCACACGCCCAAGCCCAGGTCGCTGGGAGATGCAGCTGGAAGAGATAAGAACTCAAGGCTAAATGGCATGCAAAAGGCCAACGGGAGTTTGCTTCAATAGGGAAGCTAAGGCCACCTTGGATGACCTGCCTTGCCCGTGTCCATGTCCAGTCAGGAAGATTGTGCTGGGGAGAAGGGCTTCACCAGCTCCCTTCTGAGGTTAAATAAAGAACTGGTGTGGTGGAGACTTGTTAGAAGGGTCTCGGATGGACCAGTGGCATCTCTCCCGCGTTTGTCTCTCTCATCTTTCTGCTTAGGGAGAGTGGCAGGACTGGGTGGAGCCTAATGATATCCCACAGGTTACAGACATGAATACGTGTTGTTTGAGGTTTGAGGGCTAGCATTTCACTCTGAAAGTTTCTGTTCGGTGGATGGAATGCCACAGCTCCCAGTGCTCTGCAATTTACCAGTTCAGCTGTCTCTGGTATTAAATGCAAGTCACAGAGCTCCTCCCTCCTTTAATGTGTTGGGTTTCATTGCATCCCAGTGCCAACTCCCATCAAGGGCATGTGTTAGTTCTAGGTTCCTAGGCAACATTTAAGTAAAGCACCTTCCTCCATCCCCTCTCTCCTCAGTTGATTTTCCAAACCGCAAAGGGACCTTATTGTGAGCGGCCATATCATTGAGTCCACTGGATTCAGATAAAAAAAAGAAAGCCTCACTTAGAAGTATTTCCCCCTAAAGTCACTGGCCTATGGGCTCCTATAAACAAAGGAAACATAAATTCAACTGGCACTCTTCCTTACTTTCGTCAGTGGGCGTACAGTCTTGACGCAGAGCCAAGAACCACTTGTACATGTCACACCCACTGAAGTCTGCTATCCACACCCTTGCATGGAGGGTGGAGAAGCAACTATGTGTTGGTGCCATACCCAGCCTCCTGCAGTTGGTATGCATGGACTATGTTAGGAACAGGTATGCTTCCATTTTCACATTTGATTGTCCCTTTGTGTTCGTATTGGTTTGTTTTCCTTTGGGAGAATTTCTAGTTGTAGGATATGGGAACTAGGCGGTTCGGAGCTCTCATAAAATACCATTGCTGAAATATGGTTATTTTCTTCCTAGGACAATGAAAGGGTTGTGAACCCACTAACGGCTCACAGGCAAGCAATAGAAATCCTTTCCAAGGACTTCTAGTGACTTCCCCAGAGCGATTTAAATTGTTTGCTGTCATTCATTCTGCTTCCTGGGATTGGGGAGAATTTCTATCTATTTGGAGGCAAAAAGGTTTCGGGGGGATAATTGTAAAAAGGATATTTTGTGCTTTCTCTGTAGTAGAGAGTAGAAGTAGAAGTAATTTTGACCCTCAAGTTCCCTTCTCAAATGCCTGTATCTGGTGACCTAGGCTGTTCGTGCCTAGACTAGATCAGCTTGCTCGTACATTTACTTTGGTATGAGTTCTTTCCTGGTTGTTGCTCAGCCTTCAAGGTCGAGGAGCTGTGATAAACAAAGGTATCAACACAATGTGCATTGTGATATGATGTTCTTTAATTAATTCATTGAACAAATATTTAGTAGGAATCTACTCTGTGTCATCACTGCACAGACTGGGGAATTTTATCTAATGAGGGTGTGTTGGTGGAGGGGAAAGCCAATAAACAATAAAGGTATTTGTTGGGTGGGGATAAGGTGGGAGAAAGAATAGAAGGCATTTGGGATTGGGGAGATATATTTACTATAGTGCAGTTAAAGAAAATTTCTCTTATACGGTGGTATTTAAAAATATACCTGAGTGAAATGAGAGCCAGCCATAATGCCTGAGTGATTGGGGTAGTAGACACAGGAAAGAGAATGTGCAAAGGCTTGATGTGTTCAGGGAATTGAACCCGGGACCCTTCAGTCTGCAGGCAAACGCTTTTATCTACTGCGTATCACTGGAGTGGAGAGGAAGAGAGTCGTAGGACATGTGGTCAGAGGGACCTATATAGAGGGCCTGATCATATAGGACCTTACAAAAATTTTGACTTTTATACCGAGTAAAAGCCATTTTTTAAATCTTTATTGTTTAAAATATTATAGATTTCCCCCCTTTGTTTCCCCATTGACCCCCCTCCCCTTCAGACCTTCACCACCCTATTGTCTATGTCTACGGTTATGCATACAAGTTCTTTGGTTGATCACTTCCTACTACCCCCTCACTCCTGCCTTCCCTCTGAGAATCATCAGTCTGTTCCATGCTTCTATGTCTCTGGATCTATTTTGTCCATCAGTTTATTTGTTCATTAGATTCCACATATGATTGAGATCATGTGATGTGATACTTGTCTTTCTCTGACCGGTTTATTTTGCTTACCATCTCCGGGCCCCTCCATGCTGTCTCAAAGGGTAAGAGATCCTTCTTTTTACAGCTACATAGAATTCCATGGTGTAAATGTACCACAGCTTTTTTATTCACTCATCTACTGATAGGCACTTGGGCTGTTTCCAGATCTTAGCTATTGTAAATTGTGCAGCTATGAACATAGGGGTGCATATATTCTTTCTGACTGGTGTTTCAGGATTCTTAGGATATATTCCTAGAAGTGGGAGTAAAAGTCACTTTTAAAGAAAATAAGTAATCAACAATTATTTTACTTAAAATTCTACTCTAGAATATCAATATGGTTTATGTTTTTATGCTTTGGATGGAATGTTTCTTTTTCTTTTTTTTAATCCTCACCCAAGGATATTCTTCCATTGATTTTTAGAGAGAGGGAAAAACAGAGAGAAATATTGATGTGAGAGAGACACATTAATTGGTTGCCTCCTGCAACCGAGGTGCGTGCCCTTGATTGGAATTAAAACCGGGACCCTTCAATCTGCAGGTCGACATTCTATCCACTGAGCCAAACTGGCCAGGGCTGGATAGAATGTTTCTTTAAAGATAAAACTTAATAAGCTTATTGCTGAATTCATGTCAACTGATACAATTTAATTTCATACTAACCATTGTTGTATAATACAATTACCTGGAAAAGGTTTCGGACACATTTGAAACTACTTAAATATAAAAAGCCTTTTCAATGCACTTGAATAAGAAATCACAGTAAATTTATTAGCACTAGAAAAATATTTAAGCTTTTAAAGAAAACTTCACAAGGTTCTACTCTATCATGAAACTGAAAATTATTCACTTGGAATTTAAAAAAAAAAACCTTTTAGTCTTTTTGGTCTCACAAGATTTCTTTTAAGCTATTCTCTGTCCTTCTCCCCAAGTCCTTCCCCGTGGGGAAGTATGTTTCATGTATCGTTTTGTTTGATCCTCACAATAATGTCGTGAGGTAGGCACTATTGTCATCTCCATTTTATAGCAAGGAAGTTGAGACGTGGGAAAGTAAAGTACTTAAGGTCACACAGTAAGTGGAAGAGGATCCATTCTCTCCTGTACCTTCTAAGAAGTTGTTCCAACAGCTTTCTTCTCTCGTCTTCACTTTCTTTTTCTTCTTTGATTCTCTCACCCATCCAAACATTCCCACCTAATATATAGTATATAACTAACATTTACTGAAGACCTACTGTGTGCTCAGCCCTCTATACACTTTACATGTATCAATTCATATAATAAAACAATCCTATCCACTATATACTGTTATTTCCCCCGTTTTTCAGTAAGGGAAATGGGGGCACAGAAAAATCAAGCTATTGTAAATAATGCTGCAATGATCATAGGGGTGCATATATTCTTTTGAATTAGTGTTTCGGGGTTTCTTTGGATAAATTCCCAGAATTGGAATCACGGGGTCATAAGGCAGTTCCAATTTTAATTTTTTTAAAAATATATTTTATTGATTTTTTACAGAGAAGAAGGGAGAGGGATAGAGAGTCAGAAACATCGATGAGAGAGATACATCGATCAGCCGCCTCCTGCACATCCCCCAGTGGGGATGTGCCCGCAACCCAGGTACATGCCCTTGACCGCAGTCGAACCTGGGACCCTTCAGTCCGCAGGCCGACGCTCTATCCACTGAGCCAAACCGGTTTCGGCTCCAATTTTAATTTTTTTGAGGAAGCTCCATACTGCCCTCCACAGTGACTGCAGTTGTGGAATTGTGCACCTGAAGCTATGATTTTGTTAACCAGTGCCACCCCAATCAATTCAATAAAAAAGGGGGAAATTTCCAGAAATAAACAATTCATAAGTTAAAAAAAAAAATGAAGCAACTTGCTCAAGAAGTATAGGTAGGATTTGGATGGTCAGAGTGGAAGGGAAAGGGCATTCTAAACAGAAAGAATCGTATAGCCAAAGGCAGCATCAATACAATGTGGGCCTAGAGGGGAATGGAATAAGGCTAGGGAAGGGCTCTTATGAGGTTAGATAACTCTACTTTTGGTGATAATATAGGTGGGGCAAAATTAGCTGCTGGAAAACCAGGAATGTCAATATTCTTCCTCTGTAGTGTCTCAGGGAAACAGCCAGGTTTCAACGAATGTTATTGTCTAGCTCATGTTACCTGATGCTCAGATGGATGGTATTATGTTGTTTGGCAAGTTGTTCCCTGAGCTGGGGACACTTTTGCTGGTCAATGATGGCATGGTAGTAGAGCAGAAAATATTCAGAGGAGTTTAGAGTGCTTTTTGCTGCTGTAGCGGAATGCGATCTGTAGCTTTGGTTTATTTAAACCTGACTATACATTAACCATTTCCGCATATATAAGGCAGATAGCTTTGAAAGGGGGAAGCAACATTCATTCATTCATCTTATTTGCTTTTTCAACATACATGCCCTGAGAACGCTATGTGTGGCCAGCTCTGTGCTACAGGCTGGGGTACAAAAATATATTACCTCAACCTTGCCCTCGAACTCAGCTGGGAGACAAAGTTCTACCAAACAAGTAGTATCTGTTCACATACTGTATGCAAAGGACCATGTTAAGCCCTTTGCATGTTTCTCATGTAAATTCATCATGGGATTTTACTCATTTTGTTGATAAAGACACTGAAGATTACAGGAAGGCTGAGGAGACTCAAGGAGGGAGGAATTTGGAAATTGACAAGTAAGCAAATCATTAATATGAGCAGGAAAGATGTGGGTGACATTGGGGGTCAAGGAGTCAGAGAGGACTTGCTATAGGAGTGATGCTTGAGTCTTAAAAGAGAAATATGAATTTTCAAGGCAAGTAGAGAAAGTAAGGACATTATAAAAGGAATATCATGTGTCAATGAATGGAGGTTCCAGAGAGGTGGTGTATTTAGGAAATAGTGAGCATAAGAATGTTCTGGGTCAGTGGCAGGAAAAAAAGACTGGAAAAGTAGACAGAATCAGGACACAACTATAAATAAAGGAGTCTCTGTTTTTTATAGGCACAGTATTAAGAGCACTTTCCCCAAAAGTCATTCTTTACTTTAAAAAACCTTAGGGATTACATAAACAGCTGCTTCGTGTGCTAAATAGAGAAACTAGAGACATCTTTAGCACCGTGTCATTCAACAGAGACCAGAAAAATTTCTGGGGCCGGAAGGTAGACACAAACCTGAGTACTCATTGAACCCCCAAGAGTCATTGCAATCAGGGAAAAAGGGTGAGATCTGTACTTTCTGGGAGGCCAGAGTAATAGTATGGCTGCTAGTCAGATATTCAAACAATATTCATAACAACAACAAAAATAGCATTCATAAGTGTGACAGGTATTCCATTTGATAAACGGAGAAACTACAGCTCTTCAAATCTATGACCATACCTGTAAGGAAACTGGGAAAATTCTGCTAATAATCAGCAGAACTTGAATTTGACCAGATAGTTTGGCTTTTGCAATCCACATTTCTGATCACTATATGTTTAGCTAGCTAGTCAGCAAGACCAAAAGGAAATAGATCAAGGTTGGCCCAAATATCAGTGTAATGCAGCACAAATGGGTATACATGAAAAATATAGTAATAGATGCAAGATTTAGGAAGTAAGGAAACAGCAGGTGAGATAGGAAATTTGCTGACTGAGGTCACGATTCAGGGGTCTGCAAACCACACTGAGGCCACAGATGTACTTTATATTGACAATGTTTTCTAGAATTTGATTTCATTACCAGTGGATATGAGTGGAATTTTTCATGTGAAACAGGTAGGGAACGTCTCTTCTGCAGGCCGTATAAGGCCCATGAAATCATTTGGTCTGGCCCTGCCAGGGCATTAGGGGTGAGTTAATGAAATGTTTGACCAAATATAGCAGGCTAATTTTTAAGTGGATCATTTTGTATGGCCCGGGAAGGATGTTATAAATATCCAAATGGCCCTTGGCAGGAAAAAGGGTCCCCACCCCTGATGTAAAATATAGGTTTGCAACTTTCTTGAAAAACTTGAAATACTTCGCATCACTGGGCCTAGACTGCTGCATGGTGACAGTCACCAGGACCTGAGCAGCAGCTGCCCCTTTAGACATGTTATTTATTCATTTCTATCCTTTAGTTGCAAAAGCCGAAACCAGCTGGAGCTAGTTTAAGCGCAAGAGGAATGTGACTGACTCTTGGGAATGAACGGAGTTTTGGAAATGGGAAGTTGTTGGGAACTCAGGCTGTTTTTAATTTTTATTTTTTATTTTTTCGGTGTCTCCTATCTGGTTCCCTCTGCACGTCAGCTTATTTTTTTTCTCACTTAGTAGATGAGAGCACGGAGTGGGCAAGAGATACCTTCGTTATCTCCTAAGTTCATATGTTACAGTTCAGTCTCATAGAAAGCTACTGGCTGGCTTAGTACCAATGACCAAGTCACAGGGAATGGGCACTGATCGATCGAGTCAGTTGCCTACCCCTAGATAAGTGACCTTTGGCCCAGGAGGCTAGGGTTATGTAATGGAAACAAGGGGCACACATTTATAAATCAGATAGGAGATATAAGGGGATCGTTATGTGTGGAGCAGACACTTCCAAATATATCCCCTGTACCACGGATATTTGGGTTCTACTCACTTTGTGGTAGCTTCTGGTATTCTCTTGGAGATCTTTCAACCTACTGCAAGCCTGGCCTATCTGATCTGCTTGCCAGGTTTAGACCTGTTATTTTGGGAGGGTTTAGGGTTCACTTCACCCGCATTGTTCTTATTACAAAGCAATTTGAGGCCCAAATTGCCAGAATACCCTACCCTGCTTTTCTTTTAGCACTTTGAATCCCACAGGGCTTCCTTCCTCCAGTCGCTTAAAATCACCTTATTCATCATTATAATGACCTTAGGCCACTGAATAAGGCCTGGTGACTGCATTCTGAAAGTTAATAGCCCTGGATGAAAAGGGGGCAGGCAGGTCTAAAGGAGAGCAGCTAATGGTGATGTGCTCAGGACTGAAGAATTGGCAAAAGTTCCATTCATAAGTGTAATGCCTGGGCTTTAGAATTAGACAGGATGACGGGGATTTACTGTGTTTTTCTTCTTGGATTCCTTTGACGCAAAGAGCTTTCCAAGTTTTGTGGTTCCCAGCTGAGGCTTTGGACACTTCTTGTTTCAATGATTTTTTTTTTTCCAAGGACTTCAAAGTTCCCTTCCGAATATTCCTTACAAAAGTAGCAGTTGATATAGAAAGATTTCACTCTCAGCCCAAGCTTTGGGGTGCAGGGATTGCTAGTCCTAGAGAGGATGTTGAGAGGGAAGCTCCCCCCCCCCCCGCCCCCGCACCCTGCTCCTGAAAGTACTGAAGTAAGCTGCCCAGTCTGAAACTATTCTCTCTCAAGATCATGAGATGGATTCCTTCCAAAGGAATTCAAGCTCTGCCCCAGTCCTGCAGCCTCTTCTGGCATTTGCTTTGCCTTTTATAAATAGAATAGAATTATCCTGACTTCCTCAAGCAGAGTTGCTTATTGCCAGGGTAATATTCTACACTCTTCAGTGCAAAGAGAGAAGAACTCAGAGCCAAAGCCAGGAAACTTCCTAGAAAGAGAAATTTCACTTAGGACATTTGAAATCTGAGCAGACATTGGTTTGCTTTCTCTTTCCTCTTTATTGAAGTTAACAATGCAATAAAGTGACTATGGTTCTGTTACTTTGGATCCTCTCTCTCTTGCCTCTAGCTCCTTTAGTTGGCAGCTTAAGACAGCATTTATTGCAAATGCCAATAAAAGTTAACATTTATTGAGCAATTACTATATGCAAGACACTGCTCTAAATTCTTTACAATACCTATCTGGTAATTGTTATGATGATTACATAACACATAAAAGTATAATGTTCAGTCAGTAAATGGTAGTATTCATATATGTGCTATCTTCTCTCTTCTCCCTTAAAAAGTACTTGGATTTGGTTCAGTATAAGCTCACGCTTTCCAATCTCAGAGGGAAAATCCTGGCTGCTTCACCATCCTTTCATCCAACCCCACAGTAACTGATCCAAGATTTTTAAATATTTTCAACTGCCCATTCATACCTACCCCCAACTTTGGCCTCCTTAACTTGCTGATGAAATTATATAGATTCTCTCATTTTCCTTTCACTTCACTTAAGTCAGTACTGCTCAAACTTCAATGTATATAAATCAACTACAATTCTGCTTACAATGCAGATTTTGAATCAGAAGGTCTGGGGTGGGACCTGAGGAAATTCTATATTTCTAACAAATTTCTGGGTGATACAGATACTGTTGGGTGGATAACATTTTCTGTAGCATGGCTCTAAAAAAGGCCAAGGTTCACCAATATCCCTCTCTCTCTCTCTCTTCCTCTCTCTCTCTCTCTCTCTCTCTCTCTCTCACTTTTATAGATGAAGAGACTGAGACTCTAACTCAAAAAAGATAAATGCACCCTAATGTTCATTGTGGCATTATTTAATTCTTTACAATAGCCAAGACATGGAGATGATCTAAGTGTTCATTGATAGATGAATACATAAAGAATCTATATATATAAAAGGCTAATATGCAAAGTGTCCCCTCAGGAGTTTGACCGAGAGACCAGGAGTTCAATCACTTGCTATGACGTGTGCTGACCACCAGGGGGTGGCATGGGATGAAGGGAGGCCCTGGCTGGCAGCCAGCAGCCAGGGAAGGGAGGCCCCACTGGCAGCTGGCAGTCAGGGAAGGGAGGTCCTGGCCGGCAGTTGGAAGGCCCCAATTCGCCCTGATCACAGGCCAGGCCTAGGGACCCTACCCGTGCATGAATTTTGTGCACCAGGCCTTGTGTGTGTGTGTGTGTGTGTGTGTGTGTGTGTGTGTGTGTGTGTGTGTGTATATAAATAAATTAGCCATAACAAGAAAGAAATATGTAAGTGGATCTTGAGTGCATATGATAAATGAAATAAGTCAGACAGGGAAAGACAAATACCATATGATCTCACTTGTATGTGCAATCTAAAAAGAACCCTCATAGATACAGAGAACAGATGCGTGGTTACCAAAGCAGGGTGTGGAATGGCAAAATGGGTGAAGGTAGTCAAAAGGTATAAACTTCCAGTTATCAAATAAGTAAATCACGTGGCTGTAATGTATTGCATGATAATTATAGTTAGTAATACTGTAATGCATACTTGAAAGTTGCTTCAGGACTTATGTTTGGGTCTTTGATCCATTTTGAGCCAGTTTTTTAATATGGGGACAAGTAATAGTCTAGCTTCATTCATTTGCATGTGGCTTTAAATTTCATTAATATGTGGGATAGAAGCCGAAACCGGTTTGGCTCAGTGGATAGAGCGTCGGCTTGCGGACTGAATGGTCCCAGGTTCGATTCCGATCAAGGGCATGTACCTGGGTTGCGGGCACATCTCCAGTAGGAGATGTGCAGGAGGCAGCTGATCGATGTTTCTCTCTCATCGATGTTTCTGACTATCTCTCTCCCTTCCTCTCTGTAAAATATCAATAAAATATATTTAAAAAAATATGTGGGATAGAAAACTGAAAGCAACAAATTAACAAACAAAACCTCATAGACACAGACAACAATATGGTGGTTACCAGAAGAGAAGGTAGATAAGGGTGTAATGAAGGGTAGAGAGGGTCAAGTGTATGGTGACAGAAGGAGATTTGACTTTGGGTGGTGAACACACAATACAATATACAGATGATGCCTCATAGAATTGTACACTTGAAGCCTATATAATTTTATTAACCAACTCGTGGCCTAGTGCATGGATTTGTGCACATTGAAAGGAAATTAATTAGAAGAAAGATTTGTGTGGTAATTACATTACTGCAAAAAATTACATGTCAAAATAGTATATATAATATAGTATTATAAAATTCAAATACAAAATATTTTAATATCGCTATTTGCCCTTTCTCTATAATAGAGGTGTGAGAGATGAAAGAAAATTAGTAAAATGTATATGAAAATAATATATAAATTGATTAGTAAGTAAACAATAACAACATGATTTAAAAACAACCAAAACATGATATAAAAACAACATTAATAAAAACAATGACTGATAAATTGATTAAACTTATTCTAATATCTCCCTGTATACCACATTAAGAGTAAAAACACTTTTAGAGTGCTTGACTAATTTAATGTCACACACATGCTCTTCGAACTCGAGAGAAAGCAACATATAACTGAAAAAAGGTTCAGGTAGGAATATTCCTCTCTGTCTAGAGTTTGTCCTTGTGATTTATTAATAATGCGTGAGTCAACATTTATTTTTAAATTGCCAGTGTGCGTCATATGTACCGGTTGGTCGTCGGATGGATGGTCAGATGTACGTATGGTTAGTCACTTAGCCTTTTATATATATAGATGTCATCCCAATAAATTTAATTAAAAATGTTAAGTGATTTTCTCAGGGTCATATAGATTGACAGCTGTCAGAGGGATGAGGGGTTAGGGGGCTGGATGAAGTAGGTGAGGAGATTAAGCAAAAAAAACCTCATAGACACAGACAACAGTATGGTGATTACTAGAGGGAAAGGGGGTGGGGTCAAGTGGAAGAGGATAAAGGGGGATAAATGGTGATGGAAGGAGACTTGATCTGGGGTGGTGAACACAGTACAATATACAGGGGATGTATTCTAGAGTTGTACACCTGAAACCTATATAATTTCATTAACCATGTCACCCGAATAAATTCAATACATTTGTTAAAAGAAAAAAAGCATGATTTAAAATAATTAGTTTCTCCATCCAGCTAATGTAGCTTATACACCTGCTCTATTGGACTCTAACTTTGTAATTGTCATATTTTGGCTTTCTAAGAATAGTCACTATATCCTCCTGTGGTGTTCCAGGGCAACCCTGTCTGCCAAAGGCTGTCCATCTGCATGAAGACCTCCTGAGATGAGAATTTGACTAGATGAACATGTGGCATACATGATGGAGAATTCTATGGGTCACTAAGAAGAGCTGGTTGTCATGAGCCATTTCTGACAGAGAGAAGATTTCCAAGTGAATGATTGCAATATGTGCAGTTAGAGGGTCAGTTAGAGCATCAAGGAAAGTAACATAATGTAGCGATTAAGAGCAGAGACATTGGCCCTAACCAGTTTGGCTCAGTGGATAGAGCATCGGCCTGCAGACTGAAGGGTCCCAGGTTTGATTCCAGTCAAGGGCACATGCCTGGGTTGTGGTCTTGATCCCCAGTAGGGAGTGTACAGGAGGCAGCCAAACAATGATTCTCCCTCATCATTGATGTTTCTCTCTCTCTAAAAGTATATATTTTTTTAAAAGAGCAAAGGCACTGGAGTAAGTAGACAAACCTGGGTTCAGGTCCTACTTCTTCTACTTTCTGTGTAGGACCTTAAGCTGTTTAGCCTTTCAGAATCTCAGAATGATGATATTGTACCTAACTCATGGGGATGTGAGGATTAAGTGTGCTAGTGCATAAAAGTTCTTAGCACAGTCACACTGAGTGATAGTTATTTTTGATCCTCCAGCAGCATCCCCCACTTCCAGGTAGCTAAGCCCTCTGGAAAAATTTTACAAATTTTGTAAGGCCTGTCTCCAAGCCTTTCCTGATCCCCTTCTCCTGTGACATTTATCCAATTTTTTGCCTGACAATTATAAATATACTTGCCTCATCCCTCCTTGCTAGACTGAAAGTATCTCAAGGACAGCGATGATATCTAAGTCCTTCCACAAAGACTAACGGAGTGCCCTGCTATGATATGGTAGACACTCAGTATATGTTAAGCCAGGTTAGATTGAACTGATTTATATTTAAAATGTACTTACAAACAAGGACCAGCACTTTTTGTCATGTTGTAACTCTGCTATTGGCCTTAACATCCCTTCTTTCCAGAAATCCAACATATGTTTCACATTGATTGTTCCAGATTATTTGGCACAGATGTGAGTTGGGAGTTCACAGTTTCCAAGGAAGGATCTTTTCTGTAACACAGCAGGTGATAGAGACCAAAATGGCAACAGACACTGTCAGGTTAATTCAATAAATATTTATTGAGGGTGTTATATGTAAGATTGTGCTAAATCTATGGGGGTATGCAGAGCTCCAGGGGAGAGAAGGAATGGAGGGGTCTATTTATTTTAGGGAGGAGTGAAGATATATAAATCCTGACCATTGTATACTCTGAATGTTTTTGACCTCCCTAAATCCATATGTTAAAATCCTAACCCTCAAAGGTAATGGCATTAGTAGGTGGAGCCTTTGGGAGGTACTTATGTCATTTAGGTGAAACCTTCAGGAGTGGGATTAGAGACCCTGACACATAGTGGGAGCTCAATAAAAAGCTGTTGAATGAACAAAAATGGGATCAGTGCTTTACAAAAGAGGCCCTAAAGAGATCCTTAGCTCTGCCACCATGTGAGGACAAGGTACCAACCATGAACCCAGAAGAGGGCCCTCACCTGACTATGCAGGCACCTTGATCTTGGACATCTCTGCCTCTAGAACTGTGAGAAATAAAATTCTGTTGTTTATAAGCCACCCAGTTCTGTGACATTTTGTTATAGCAGCTGAACAAACTAAGACAGACTGGAGAAAATATATATATATATATATTTAATATATATATATATTTAATATATATAATTTATTTAATTTTTTGGCTAGCGACTGAGGCTTCAAAACGTCCCAGGTCTGGGTAGCTAATGAATGGTGTGTGCGATGATTCTTTGGAGGGGTGAAGACTGCCTAAGGACCTTGATAGATTTGTTTTAAAAAATTTAGAGCAGTGGTTCTCAATCTTGGCTGTATTTTGGAAACACCTGGCATGGGGATTTAAAAAATAGTGATGTTTGGGTCCCAACTGGCAGATATTCTGATGCCATTGGTCTGGGGTGCCTTTTGGGCACTGATAGTGTTTTTAAGTCTTCCCCAGTGATCCAAATGTGCAACCAAGGTGGAAAGTCACGGCTTCAGAGTCATATTTCTGAGGGAGCCCAAAGTGGTTTGGTTCAGGTCAGTACTTCTGGCTTGAGTAAGATAAAAATTAGTCTATTTATTTCAAGGACATTCCACAGTATGATTTGGTCATCTCTTTCTTGGAGGGAAAAATACTCTTTCATGACAGAATCATTATCATGACTCTAAGGGATTCATTTAATCACTTGTATGTTTATGCAGGAAACATGGAAAAAGACTATATTAATTTTCTATTGCTGCTTTAACAAATTACCACAAATTTGGCTTAAAACAACACACATTTATTATGTTATAGTTCTGGAGTTCAGAAAGTCTAAAATCAGGGTGTTGGCAGGACAGCATTGTTTCTGGAATGTCTAGTGGATAATCTATTTAATTGCCTTTTTCAGCTTCTAGAGGCTAATCATATTCCTTGGCTCATAGTCCCATTTTTCTGACCTCTCTTTTTGTTGTCACATCTTCTCTGACTCGTCTCTCTCTCTCTAATAAGGACTCTTGATTATATAAGAAGCATCTGGATAATCCAGGACAATCTCCCCATCTCAAGATCCTTAATTTAGTCCCATTTGCAAAGTTTCCTTGGCCATATAAAGTAACTTGTTCATAGGTTCCAGGGATTAGGATGTGGACTTCTTTGGAAGATCCTCATTGAGTCAACTACGGGGCCTAATGATGACAATGCCACTATGGCTGCGAATATTTACTTATGTCCTCTAAGCCACAGGACAAACATTTAATGCTTTTTCTTTTTTTTTACCGTGGGCTGGGTCCTATGCTTAATGCATTAATGACTTTATTTCAGTTAATGTTAGGAGGTGGCTACGACTATTATCCTCATATTTCAGATGACAAAACTGAGACTAATAGAGATTAAGTGACTTGCTCAAATCATATAACAACTAGGCCAGATTGCAAACCCAATGGTTCAGTAACCTAACCATTGTGCAATACAATTTCTTCTAGTAACTCTGACTTTAAGGGCCTAGGCCAGTGGTCGGCAAACCGCGGCTCACGAGCTCTTTGGCCCCTTGAGTGTGGCTCTTCCACAAAATACCACGTGCGGGCGCGCACATACAGTGCGATTGAAACTTCGTGGCCCATGCACAGAAGTCGGTTTTCGGCCTGGGCGAGTCTATTTTGAAGAAGTGGCGTTAGAAGAAGTGGGGGGTGTCGGTCGGTCAGGCGACGGGAGACGCAGTGCAGGCCGCGGGATATGCAGCGCGGGGGGGGGGGGGGGGGGGGGGGAGGTGCGCGGGGTTCATGCATGAGTTGAGGATGGGAGAGTTGGAAGGGGTCGACCTCAGCGAATGTACCTCAATCAGATTGAGGACGTTTTTAGCAAAGGCCAGCTTAGGAGCACCCTAATTAAGTTAATAACAATGTACCTACCTATATAGTTTAAGTTTAAAAAATTTGGCTCTCAAAAGAAATTTCAGTCATACTGTTGATATTTGGCTCTGTTGACTAATGAGTTTGCTGACCACTGGCTTAGGTGAATTTCTTTTTCTGAGCCTCAGAGTCTTGATTTTTCTCATCTAAAGATAGAAACAAGACAAATACATAAAGGGGCATCTTCGGAGAATTTTTGTGAATGGGAGTAGGTTTGGGAGCCAACAGGAAAAGTCTCTTTACCATGCTGACAGACTAATCAAAGGAGTCTTTATTGCTTATGTATTTTGAAGTGATGCTATAATAATGATGACAGAGGTGGGCTTTATCATTTACAGGAGTTCGGAGTGGCTTTAACTCTTACAGGTCTCGAGGGCAGGCATTATGATCTAAAATATATTTCAGTTCACCAGATGTAGCTTTAGTGGGCTGAAATGGTACCTGGGTAAGCAGAGTCCAAAGCTACCATTTCCATAATTACATCACTTACTAAGTACTTACTTACCTTGTGTCAGGCAGGGTTCCATTGGATATTCGTGACAACTCTATAAGGTAAATACTATTAATATAACTTTTTAAAAAAAATAAGAATTATTTTATTTATTTTTTATCGTTTAAACTATTACATATGTCTTCTTTCCCCCCCTACCCACCCCCCCACCGGCCACTCAATATAACTTTTTTTCAGATGTGAAAATGGAGGCACAGGCCAGTTAAGTACCATACCCAAGGTCACACAGATAATAAGTGGAAGAGTTTGGATTCAAGCATCCATCCTTTCCCATCCCTTTTGAGAAGCTGTTCCATTAGCTAATCCCCCACAAAAGTTACCAAATACACTTGATTAAACCTGAACCTATCTATCTAATTCGTGGTCAGGTTGTATCTTGAGCAGCAGTTTTTCCTGCTTTGTGTCTTTACTCTGTGCTTTTCTAGCTCTCTCCCTTGGACTGCAGCGTGCTTTTGTTCTAAAACTAAAGCTGGTGCGGTGTGTCTTTGGCAGTTTGAGGTGGAGCATCTGCCAAAGAGATCTGACTGCAAGTTTGAGTGCTCACATGGAGCCGGACATGGCAGGGACAGGTGTGATGAGTTGGAGCCAGCCAGGGACTCTGAGAGGAAGATGATCTCTGTTGCAATAGAGTGCTTATGAGAGAAAAGGTGGCCCAATGGAATGCAATAATAAGGATTGATGAAAGGGCTAGTGAAAAACAATTACTCTCATGTCCATTCTGCGGGGGGTTGATTAGGAAGCCTTCTCTCCCCCGCCATCCCGTGGCCTTGTGTTCTGCCAGAAATCAGTGTTATGACCAAAGGGCCAGAAACTGTTTGTTCCTAAAAAGAGCTCGGAAAGCCGGGGGGATTGAGAAACAGGGTGAGCACCAGCTTGGTGTGGTTATAGTTCTTCACTTTAAACAATAAATTAAAAAAATTTTTCCAGCTTTATTAAGATAATATTGATATATATCATTGTGTAAGTTTAAGGTGTGTAACATGATGATTTGGTATACATATATATTGCAAAACTTTTATTACAATATACGGTTAATTAACACATCTATCGCCTTGCATAAGTAGCATTTATTTTTTATGATGAGAACATTAGTTCTTTTTTTAAAAATATAATTTTATTGACTTCAGAGAGGAAGGGTGAGGGAGAGAGAGATAGAAACATCAGTGATGAGAGAGAATCATTGATCGGCTGCCTCCTGCATGCCCTCTACTAGGGAGCAAGCCTGCAATCTGGGCGTGTGCCCTTGACCAGAATCAATCCTGGGACCCTTCAGTCTGCAGGCAGATGCTCTATCCACTGAGCCAAACCAGCTAGGGCAGAACATTAGTTCTTTTAGCTACTTTCAAGTATATAATACAGTATTGTTAACTATAGTCACTATGCTGTATATTAGATCCCCATAACTTATTGCTTTTAAATAAAGAGGGGAGGGGAGAGATTGAGCTTCAGTCCTCAAATGTCCATTTGAGCTTCATGCTTTAAACCCTATCACATGGCAAATGTTTGTGTCCCTGTATTCTCTTTTTCTTTTCCTTTTTCTCTTGTAATGCTGGTCCCTGGAGTTTAATTTGGTTTAAGACCTCTGGTTTGTATTCATATTCTCTTTCTTTCTTTCTCTTTCTCTCTCTCTCTCTCTCTCTCTCTCTCTCTCTCTCTCTTAAAAATATATTTTATTGATTTCAGACAGGAAAGAAGAGGGAGCGAGAGATCAAAACATCAATGATAAGAGAGAATAATTGATTGGCTGCTTCCTGCACACCCCCTACTGGGGATGGAGCCCACAACAGAATCAAATTGTGACCTCCTGGTTCATAGGTCGATGCTCAACCACTGACCCATGCCGGCTGGATTCATTGTCTCCCTTAATTCCTTCCCTGATTCCCTTTCTTTGATGGTTCTCATATACTATTCTACAAATATCTCCCCATTTCCACCCACTCCCCACCCTGAAAGATACATATATAGAATAAATGGATGAAGTTAAGGAGCTCAAGGAAGCTGTATCTGAGCATTTCTACCTTCTTGGCATCTCTAGTGTCTTAGAGAATATGACTTCTGGAATGAGGGCTCTCCTTTATTGCTTTCTTTCAACATTTTTCTCTTGCTGTTTCTTAAGCTTTCTCCCCAAGTGTATTTGACAGAAAGCTAGTGCAGTCTTCCTACTTCACGAAGAGCCTTCAATAATGATTAGCAATGAAATTAAAACTTATGAAAGGCTTGACCCTGGACGCAAGCCAAAAACAACCTCTGAACTCCTTAAGATTATAATTTCTGTAGCCATTGAATGAAGGCAGGGGACTTGGAAATAAGGCACTAGTAAAACAAGTAAAGAGTTGTTTAAAGGAAAGCATCAATAAATGGAGTCATGGTTAAGTGGAAGAGTGATGAGGTGTCACTCATCGAGGAAGGAAACGGATTTCATAGATAAGTTATACATATAGTATTGAGTTTCTATATTTATCCTCTATATAATAGGGATCATTACACAAGTGGTACCCAGTCTAGCTGGCTTCTTCTCCTCGGTCATTCCTGAACTCTGCCTTATTCTGGGATGGGATGCTGTGACTATTTCCACAAAAAAGATGAACTGAGGAAGTATTTTTCTAGGGGACTAATGACATTTTGGTAGGAAACAGTCTTTGGCCAAGTGATATCATGGGGCAGTAATAACAATAGTTTAAATTAATGAAGCATGTCCTATGTGCTAAGCACTCCACTTTTATAAATCACTTATTATACCCATTTTTCAGATGTGGAAACTGAGGCCGGAGAGGTTAAGTTGATTCGCTTCCATCTAATCTTCTGATTTCCCTTATCTTGTTCTACTTTTTCTTTTCTCCCTAGCACTTTTCATTCAAACATAGTATAAACTGTGTGAAGTTTATTGTATTCCCCCCCCCCCAAGAATTCAAACTTTATAAAGGCAGGGATCTGTACCTGATTTGTTCATTGAGGTCTCCAAAATGCCTGAAATAAATAAATAACCTCAGTTAACATTTGCTGAATGAGTAACTTTTCCAAGGTCACACAACTTGTTAATTGCAGAGTTCGGACTTGAACCCAGGCAAACTTCAATGCCTGCTCTCTCCACCTGCTCTACTATCTCTCTGTCTGAAGCATGTGAATTATTCCATTTCTGATGCCATATAAAATAGGATGCTTTCCACAACTGTCCTTACAAAGCATAGGTCATTGTGGCCAATATGGGGAGAGGTCTGTGGAGTCTTCTTTGTCATTGTCAAGGGATTTTCCTGGGAGAACCCTCAGCCTGCATCAAGCCTCTGTGAGCTCAGTTTAGCCCAGTTTATGTACTCTATGGTCATTTGGGGTAAATAAGGGTGATGTCATAAGGGCTTATGCATTTTCTTTTGAGTCTTGGCTGTGGCTGAACCCAGAGAAAATGATTCTTTTGTGTGATATAGCTGCGACCTTTTGGTGCCCATCTCTTTTACATTCTCATTCCCCTTTCCTGAGCCACAAGAAGAGCTCTCTTAATGCCGATCAAAAGTCAGAGGAAGTTCAACTGTGGATTTCATTCAGAAATGGAAATGCACTACAAAAATCCCTTCAGAAGTGTCTTTCTCTAGTGAGTTGATTTTAGGCTAGCAGTCTACTGGGCAGGCTTGATTGAAATGGCGGCTGAAGCAATCCTAGTGTCTGGGTTGGCTCAGCATCTGAAACAGTTTTCCAGTTTATGCCTTCATAGGAAGTACGGTATGATTAATGATGCTTTCCCTCTCTGCACTGGTAAGAAGCATAAAAGAATAGGTGTGGTGCTTTTGTTTTTATTGATTTTATTTATTTATTTTAATGAATTAAATTGATTGGGGTGTCATTGGTTAATAAGACTATATAGGTTTCAAGTGTACAGTTCTATAATAAATCATCTGTACATTGCATTGTATGCCCACCATCCAAAGTCAAATCATCTTCCATCACCATATATTTGGCACTTTTTACCCTTTACATCTCACTATCTCCCTTCCTTCTGGTAACCACCATACTGTCGTCTGTTTCTGTGAGTTTCAGTTTAATATGCCACATATGAGGGAAATCATAATCCTTAGCTTTTTATTACTGACTTATTTCGCTTAACATAATATTCCTGAGGCCCATCCATGTTGTTGCAAATGGCAGTACTTTGTCTTTTCTTATGGCTGAGTAGTGTTCCACTGTATATATGTACCACATCTTCTTTATCCAATCATCTATCGAAGGACACTTGGGTTGTTTCCATGTCTTGGCCACCTTGAATAATGCTGCAATGAACATAGTGTTGCATATGACTTTGTGAATAAATGTTTTCAAATCTTTCAAGTAGATAGCCAGAAGAAGGATTTCTGGGTCATGTGGCAACTCTATTCTTAAATTTTTGAGGAGCCTCCATACTGTTTTCCATAGTGGCTGTACCAGCTTACATTCCCACTAGCAGTGAATGAGGATTCCTTTTCTTCCACAATCTCTCTAACACTTGTTATTACTTTTCTTGTTGATAATAGCCATTTTAACAGGTGTGAAATGGTATCTCATTGTAGTTTGTTTTAATATGTCTTTGATTTTTTTTAGAGAGAGATGAAGGGAGAGGCATAGATAGAAACATCTATTGTCTGCCTCCTGCACGCCCCCTACTGGTGATCGAGCCTGCAAACTGGACATGTGCCCTGACTGGAAATCGAACTGATGACCTCCTGGTTCATGGGTCAACCACTGAGCAACACCAGCCGGGCTCATTGTAGTTTTGATTTACATTTTCCCAAATGTCTAGTGAAGTTGTGCATCTTTTCATATATCTACTAGAGGCCTGGTGCACAAAATTCGTGCATGGGTAGGGTCCCTAGGCCTGGCTGGCGATCAGGGCCAATCAGGGCCTTCTGGTTGCTGGCTGGGGCCTTCCTTCATTTTGCGCCACCCCTGGTCATAGCGAGTGATCGAACTCCTGGTCTCCCAGTCGAACTCCCGTGGGGACAGTTTGCATATTAGCTATATATATATATATGCCATTTGTATGTCTTCTTGGGAGAAGTGTCTGTTCAGGTCCTCTGCCCATTTTCTAATTGCTTTTTTCTTGCTTTGTGTTGAGTTGTATGAATTCCTTATAGATTTTGGATGTTAACTCCTTATCAGATAGGTAGTTTGCAAATATTTTCTCCCATTCCATAGGTTGTGTTTTCAACTTGTTTATAATTTCTTTTACCTTTCAGAAGCTTTTTTAGTTTACTGTAGTCCTACTTGTTTATTTTATTTTTGTTTATTATGCTTTGGTGTCATATCCTAACATTCATTGCCAAATGGTACAAATTTCCATTTATAAGATAAATAAGTTCTGGGGATCTAATGTACAGCATGGAGACAATAGTTAACAATACTGTATTATATACTTTTAAGTTTCTAAGAGAGTAGGTCTTAAAAACTCTCACCACACTCACATGCACACACACAAACACACACACAAATGGTACTATGTGAGGTGTTGGATGTGTTATCTAACCTTGTTGTGGTAATCATTTTGTAATATACATATATATATATTTAAATCAATCATTGCCATGATCAATGTTAAGGAGCTTTTCCCCTATGTTTTCTTCTAGGACTCTTTTGGTTTCAAGTCTTACATTTAAGTCTGTAAATCATTTTGAGTTCATTTTTGTGAGTGTTATAAGATGGTAGTTCAGTTTCATTTTTTTAAACATGTGAACATGTAGTTTTCCTAACACCATTTATTAAAGAGACCATATTTTTCTCATTAAGTATTCTTGGCTGACCTTTCAAATATTAGTTGATTGTATTTCCATTGGTTTATTTTTGGGCTCTCAATTCTCTTTCATTGGTTTATATGTCAATTTTCATGCTAACACTACAGTATTTTGCTTACTATAGCTTTGTAATATAGTTTGGAATCAGGAAGTGAAATCATTTCATTGTTCTTTCTAAGTTTTTTTGGCTATTTGAGGTCTTTTGTGGTTTCCTGAGAATTTTAGGATTATTTTTTTCCATTTCTGTAAAAAAAAAAAAAATGCCATTGCAAACCTGATAGGATTGTATTGAATCCATAGATGGCTTTGTGTTGTATGGACATTTTAATAATATTAATTCTTCTCAATGAGCATGGGATTTATATAAATTTATTAGTTTCTGTTTCAGTTTCTTTCATCCAAGTCTTGTACTTTTCAGTGTACAGAACTTTCACCCTCTTGGTTAAATTTATTCCTAAGTATTTTATTGTTTTTGATATAGTTATAAATGGGATTATTTTATTTATTTTTTAGATAGTCCATTGTTAATGTAGAAACACAACTGATTTTTGTATGTTGATTTTTTTATCCTGCAACTTTACTGAATTTGTTTATTAGCTCTAAAAATTGTTTGGTGGAGTATTTAGATTTTTTATATAAGATCATGTCACTGCAAATAGACAATTTTACTTACTTTTTCTGATTTGGCTGCCTTTTATTTTATTTTTTATTGAGTTTATTGGGGTTTACATTGGTTCAAAAAACTATACAGGTTTCAAGTGTACAGCTCAGCAAAAAATCATCTACACACCCATCTTGCACCCATTGCTCAATGCACAGTCTCTTTCCATCCTCATTTTGCCCACCTCCACCTACTTTGATTCAGACTACCCCACCTCCATCCCCTCTAACAGCTGACAGTATGTTCCATGTATCCATGTCTCTATTTCTATTTTGTTTGTCAGTTTATTTGTTCATTAGATTCCACATCTAAGTGGGATCATATGGTATTTGTCGTTCTCTCACTGGCTTATATCACTTAACATAATAATCTCCAGGTCCTTCCATCCATGCTATCACAAAAGGTAAGATTTCCTTTTTTTTTAATGGCCAAGTAGTATACCATTGTGTGAATGTACACAGCTTTTTTATCCACTCATTTACTGATGGGCCTTGGGCTCTTTCTAGATCTTGGCTATCCTATATAATAAAAAGCTAATATGCAAATTGACCGAATGGTGGAACAACTGGTTGCTATGACACACATTGACCACTAGGGTGAAGACACTCAATGCAGGAGCTGCCCCTTGGTAGTCAGTGTGCTCCCACAGGGGGAGCTCTACTCAGCCAGAAGCTGGGCTCATGGCTGACAAGCACAGTAGCAGTGGTGAGCGGGAGCCTCTCCCGCCTCCGCTGCAGCGCTAAGGATGTCCAACTGTAAGCCATTAGTCAGACATCCTCTGAGGGCTCCCAGACTGTGAGAGGGTGCAGGCCGGGCTGAGTGCACGAATTTTGTGCACAGGGCCTCTAGTTGTAAATAATGCTGCTATGAACATAGGGGTACATACATTCTTTCCAATTAGTGTTTTGGGTTTCTTTGGATATATTCCCAGAAGTGGGATTGCTGGGTCAAAAGGTGTTTGTTTGTTTTTTAAATCCTCATCTGAGGATATTTTTCCATTGATTTTTAGAGCGAGAAGAAGAGAGAGGGAAAGACAGAGAGAAACATTGATGTGAGAGAAGCACATCAATTGGTTGCCTCCTGCACGCGCCCAACCAGAGCCTGGGCCTGGGAGGGAGCCTGCAACCGAGGTATGTGCCCTTGATCAGAATCAAACCCGAGACCCTTCAGTCCACAGGCTGACACTCTATCCACTGGGTCAAACTGCCTAGGGCAAAAGGTATTTTGATTTTTAATTTTTTTAGGAAACTCCATGCTGTTTTCCACAGTGGCTACACCAGTTTGCATTCCCACCAGCAGTGTACTAGGGTTCCCTTTTCTCCAAATCCTCTCTAGTACTTGTTGTTTATTGATTTATTGATGATAGCCATTCTGGCAAGTATGATACCTCATTGTAGTTTTAATTTCCATCTCTGTGATGACTAGTGATGTTGAGCATTTTTTCATATGTCTGTTGGCCACCTGTATGTCCTCTTTGGAGAAGTATCTACTGAAGTCCTTTGTCCATTTCTTGATTGGGTTTTTTGTCTTCTTGATGTTGAGTTGTATAAATTCTTTATATATTTTGGAAATTAACCTCTTATCAGATGTATCATTGGCAATTATGTTCTCCCACACCGTGGGTTCCCTTTGCATTTTGAGGATGGTTTCTTTTGCTGTGCAGAAGCTTTTTCATTTGATGTAGTCCCATTTGTTTATTTTTAATAAGCACCTATAATGTGATTTTATTCACAAGAAAAACATTCTTATATATAAGTACCAAAAACAGTGTGCTGCAGGAGGTGTGGTTCAACCATGACCTCCACATTTGAATTTGTATGATGAAATCTTTCAATGCTGTGATTTGGTAATAGGGGCAAAAGTCGAGATTTGATGTGTTTGGGAATGTGAGAATTGGTCAAAAGATTTTTTTTTTTAGGCTCTGCTTGTGTTAGGCCATGTAAGGAACCTAAAGCTGTTTGGATACCTCTCTGAGGAATGAGTATCATTAAACATAGATGATTAGTGGCCAGTTATTACAGCTTCTCCAGCAGGAGTGGATCTGCCAGATGTTCTGTGCAGACCGACAGATGATTAAAATCAAGTGGCTCTAAGTAAAATTGATTGGGCCTGGATAAAGCTACCAGAGTCCTTTTCTCATACTAAAAATAATCTCCATAAAGAAAAAAATATGATCCTTAGCTATCATTAAAGCTAGAGTTCAGAAATATTTAGATGGGGAGTAGTGGCTGACCTTCAGCCTCTCCTCTGTAGCCTCTCCTCCCACTCACAATGCAGTCTCCCCATCTACCTAATTGATGGCTTGAGACAGACTCTGAACACTGGGAGGCAGTAGAGATTAAGCCCTCCTATACCCTGGCATGTACTTGGTTATGAGTGAGATATTAACTCTGAGTGGTTGCATGGATTAAATAAGACCAATATTAGGCTATTATTATTATTATTATTATTATTATTATTAATTTTCTCCAATTGTGTTCCTCTGAGCCATCTTTATCTTAGCCACCTTTTTCATCATGGGCCTTCAGCCCCTACCCAAGGCAAAATGGGAATCTCAATATTATAGTGAGGAACAAATAAGGGAATGCCTATAAAGTGCTTAGCAGAGGAGTAGGTACTCAGGATACGGTAGCCATTATTATTAGCTGCTTCTACAAAAAGGAATTTTAAAAATATTAACAATAGAAAGCATTCCTTGTTCTGAAGATCAACAAAAAGTACTTCCCATGGATCCACCAACTGCTGGTTTCTAACACCCGTAGAGCAGTAACAGGCTAGCAGTATGTATATTCCCATTATCCTAATGAGCTAAATCCAGACCTTTAGTCCTCTAAGTGTGGCCCCCAGAATAGCAACATCAGCATCACTTGGGAACTTGCTAGAAATTAAAATTCTTGGGCTCCACCTGCGACCTACTAAACCGGAAACCTCGAGGGTGGGGCCCTGCAGTCTGTGTTTTGACAAGATCTCCAGGTGATTTGAATGCACATTCAAGTGTGAGAACCATGAAGTGCTGGAGTTTTAAGTGGTGCCACAATTTTTTTTTTGTTAATCCTCACCTGAGGGTATTTTTTCCCCATTGATTTACAGAGAGAGTGGAAGGAAGGGAGGAAAAGAGAGAGAGAAAGAAAGTTCGATGTGAGAAAGACACATTAGATCGGTTGTCTCAGAACTTGCCCTTGACTGGGAATCGGATCTGTGACCCTTCGGTCCCCAGATGGACGCTCTAACCACTGAGAAAAACCAGCCAGGGCAGTGTCACAAAATATTGATTCTATGAGGTACTTTTTAAAATAAATACTATGCATTTCTGAAACTCTAAGATGGGAACGATAACCCTGGTTGAAATTGTCAAGACTAGTTTTAAACAAACCCTAAATGCAAAAGTAATTCCACAGCAAATGGCCTTTTGGGTGGTCACCATGGAATAGTGCCTCCTGCTTCATTCCTACTGAGGTCATTAGCCGAGACTTCACTGTTCTCACTCTAACAAAATGTAGCCAAGGACAGATGTAAACATGCAAAAAGGACTGTCATATGGCAGAACTTGTGCAGATTTAAAATAGTTCCTTCCCCAGTCTCTAGAACCTATTTCTGTAAAAATATATTTTAAAAAACACCTTTTGATAGTTTAAATAAGAAATGATGTGTGTGGTTTGTATTAGTAGTATTATTTATATACAGGGGTTTGTGTATATGTAGGTTTAGAGTTATTTGTATGGAAAATAATACAGTATTAATAAATAATAACACAAGAATAAACTGTTTCACATACTCACAACTATAAACCTACATTTGCCCACTCCTTTACATATCATTTATTTAAGCTGATGTGATTCAGGCAAGTAAGGGTTATAGTACATTTCTGATTTATAAACAATTCATCCTATTTGTTTTTTTCTAATTATAGAAATAATACAAATTTTTTTAAAATGTATTTTATTGATTTTTTACAGAGAGGAAGGGAGAGAGATAGAGAGTTAGAAACATCGATGAGAGAGAAACATCGATCAGCTGCCTCCTGCACACTTCCCACTGGGGATGTGCCCGCAACCCAGGTACATGCCCTTGACCGGAATCGAACCTGGGACCCTTCAGTCCGCAGGCCAACGCTCTATCCACTGAGCCAAACCGGTTTTGGCATAATACAAATTTTTTATAGAAAACAGAAAAGTATAATAAAGGAAATGAAATTCCCATAATCCTTCAATGACCTGCAATGTTAATCCCATGTCCAACTCCAATATTGTTCCAATTATAAAAATAATTCATGTTCATTATAGAAAAATTTTCAATAAAATAAAATTTTCATATAATCCCACTGCTATCATTTTTTTAAATACTGAAATGTGTTTCTGTAGTAAAAATGTGTATGTCGTCCTAGTTGGTTTTGCTCAGTGGATAGAGTGTCGACCTATGGACCGAAAGGTCCTAGGTTCGATTCTGGTCAAGGGCACATACCTCGGTTGCAGGCTCTTCCCTGGCTCAGGCCCTGGTTGGGACTCATACAGGAGGCAACCAATTGATGTGTTTCTCTCACATCTATGTTTCTCTCTGTCTTTCCCTCTCTCTTCCACTCTCTCTAAAAATCAATGGAAAAATATCCTCGGGTGAGGATTAAAAAAATGCGTATGTTGGACAAAATTGTGTTGTTTTACACTTAACATTTTTACATAAATATTTTGCATGCTCACTGAGAATATTGAAAAACTTAAATTGTAATGGCTATCTAATCAATCACATGGATGTACTATAATTTACCTAGCCAATATCTTATTGTGAACATTTTGCTTTTTTCCAACTGTTATTATTATAGTTAAATCTGGGATGCCCTTCCTTTGTCCCCATCTCTGCTTTTATGATAATAAAGGTATTTATATTTACCCTTGCACTTGGTTACCTGGCAAACATTGTGGGAAAGCATTTTGGCCTCTGTGAGATGCCATCCCTGGCCCGAAAGTCCTTATGGTTTTGCTCTAACCAACCAAGAAAACAGGTGGTTGATGGTATGGAAGCCATATTACACAAGGGATGGACTAAGCCTCCATGGATGTTTATGGGAGAGAAAAGAAGGTGAAACATTTGAGGGAATATGACATGGAAGAAGTAGCTTTGCTCTATTTCCCCTCAGATGTCAGTCCCAGAACTGATAGGTAAAACTCTCAAAGAGGCATATTTCAGTTCAACATAATAATAGCAAAAATTTATATAGTGGGTACTCTGTGCCAAGGACTGTTCTAAGCATGTTGCATGTACATGTATTCTTCTTTTTCTTTCTTTGCATATACATGTGTTATGTTATATAACCCCCTCAATATTCCATGAGGTAGGTACTGTTAGAATTCCTATTTTACAAATGAGGACACCAGGGCCCAGATACATTAAATAATTTATCCAAGGTCACACAGCTGTAAGTAGTGAAGCTAGTATTCACACACAGACATTGTGGCTCTCAATTATCCCCTTCTTTTTTTTAAAAAAATATATTTTATTGATTTTTTACAGAGAGGAAGGGAGAGAGATAGAGAGTTAGAAACATCGATGAGAGAGAAACATCGATCAGCTGCCTCCTGCACATCTCCTACTGGGGATGTGCCCGCAGCCAAGGTACATGCCCTTGACTGGAATCGAACCTGGGACCCTTCAGTCCGCAGGCCGACGCTCTATCCACTGAGCCAAACCGGTTTTGGCTATCCCCTTCTACCAATTTTATTGGGTACTTGTCGTATGACAAGCACTGTGCTCAGAGCTAAAAGTATCAAGATGATCGAACTGACGATTGAACTTCTGACTTCATGCAACTGACAAATGGATGAGTCTGACATAAAAAGATGGGTGTCCTCTAATGCAGTGATCCCTCCCAGAGAAATATGTCAGAGTGCTGGAAGAGGGCCCTTTAGCCCAAACTGGAGGTTCAAAGAAAACGTCCTGTAGCCCTAGTCGGTTTGGCTCAGTGGATAGAGCATTGGCCTGCGATTGAAGGGTCCTGGGTTCAATTCTGTTCAAGGGCACATACCTGGGTTGTGGGCCCGATCCCCAGTAGGGGGCGTGCAGGAGGCATCTGATCACTGTAGAAGTGTGTTCAGAAAAAGTGTAAGGTTCATCTAGGTTCCCTGGGAAACTTCCATAATCAGCAATTCTGCCAGGGGCACTAAAGGAGGAGGCAGGCTTGCTATGTATTTATTGATTTGGGAGTTCAACCTTTCTGTAAACCAAGGTGACTAGTAAAGGAACTCTTGAATTGGAAGGAGAATTGAATTCAATAATTGACTGCTAAAAGTTCAATTATTTATATTTCACTTTTACGATTTAGAGTTTTAGACCATAGCTGAGTACCACCTGTACCATGATTTACTTAATATGCTTCCTTAAATAAGCATACTTTATCTTCCTAAAAATATTTTACCAAAAATAACACAACCATAAATAGAAAACTAGTTTTACTCTCCATAAATAGAATGTATACTATTAGAAACTATTTATCTCTGTACCACCTAAGGTAATTCTTATATTACTAAAAAAATCATCAAAAATAGCACTAGCATAAATAGAAATCTAGTTTTACTCTCTATAAATAAATGTGTACTATTAGAAACTATTTATCTATGTATCACCTAAGATAATTCTTCATATTGCTATTGTAATGCATACCACATGTTGAAAAACATTGGGTAATAATAATTTTAATGCATTTTTATTGATTTCAGAGAGGAAGGGAAAGGGAGAGAGAGATAGAAACATCAATAATGACAGAGAATCATTGATTGGCTGCCTCTTGCACACCCCACACTGGAGGTTGACCCCGCAACCTGGGCCTGTCCCCTGTCTGGAATCAAACCATGACCTCCTGGTTCATAGGTCCATGCTCTGAGCCAGGCCTTCCAGGCCCTCCAATATTTTATTGTCAGCATATTTGTGTATATTCTTTCTACCTGTCATTCACATAGTCCTGATAATTTGTTTTGTGTGTTTACACTATGTTAGCAGCTGTAGTATCTCCATGACATACTAATTAGACTCTCTTCCCAGATCAAATCATTTATCTCACCCTAGGAAGTGAATTATACTGCTAATGTGCCTGACTTACTCTTTTAAATTCACTGCTAGCCTGGCTTGAGAAGGTGATGTCCTGACATTGTGACTTCATGGAAGGCTGCTGCAGTATTTGTAATATTAACTTGAGAGGCAATGATTACCATAATATAGGGCCATTTGGGCAAAGGGCAGAGGAAGGACGAATAAAGGTGCAGTACTTCAATAGGTGTGTTAGTGGGAAGGTTTAAAGAAAGACATACTTCCCTCCTTCTCTCTGTTTCACTCTCTGAGAGAAGTGATAAGACTACAATGGACAGAAGGGTGAAGGCTCATTCCCATTGGTTTGGAGGATAGTGGGAGATAGACACAACCCCTCTGTCAGGAAAGTGACAAATGCTTGTCATAATACAAGGATGAGAAGAATGAGCCTACCTGTATGGGGCTTGCAGGACCCTGGCGTCTCTGAATTAGCTCAGTGATAAATAAGTTTCTGTTCTATTTATACAGGTCCTTAGACGCAGGAGGTGGGGAACATCCAGCCCTTGGGCCCTTGAAAAATCATTTGGTCTGGCCCTGCCAAGGCATTAGGGGTGAGTTAATTAAATGTCTGACCAAATGCAGCAGGCTAATTTTTAAGTTGATAATTTTGTATGGCCTGTGAATGATGCTATAAATATCCAAATGGCCTTCAGCAGAAAAAAGGTTCTCCACCCCTGCTAGACAATCGAGCGTATTTATTTGTTTAATATGAAAACAAGAATGCAAGTCTTTTTCTTGTACACTCAATAGGATCCTTCCCTGATTCAGGAATATACATTTTGGGGACCAGACTAAGGATGTTATTCTTTCCTGCAGATGAGACTGAGGCTCCCAGTTTTTCTGGTTTGGCTTGGTTGATGATTACAAATCTCCTCTCCTCCAGTTTATGGGTGTTGTAGCATCCAGGGTCTAACCTGGTGTGAAAAACTCATGCATACCTAATCACCTAGCCCCAACACACACATGCACACACACATACACTCCTACTCAAGCCCTTTGCAGATAAAGTTAGCAGTCTGAGGCACAGCTGAACTTTGGGAATTAACAGCCTGCCAGAGCTTGCCTTGGGATGGTTCTCTGTGAGGAGAATGTCAAACCCTGCTCAACCTGCTCCTGGTCCAGTGGCCATTCCTAAGCTGAATTTAGTCATGCCTCTGAATGTCTCAAGCAAGCAGTTTAGTTATAATTTCTGTAAGTTGGTTTATTTATATATACAAGATGGGAGGTACGGAAAACATGGAGGTATGGTCCCAACATCTGTGGCTAGAAAGAGACTCAGTCTAAAGCTAGTAGATTTAAGAGGTGTCATGGCTAAGAATGACAGTTATCCTTTATTGAAGTGCTTTCTTTATGCTAAGCACTGTGTTTTTTAGGCTAACCTATCTAATAATAGACAAACATGGTAATTGACCGTACCTTCGCTACACCTTCCATTGGCCAATCAGCATGATATGAAAATTAACCACCAACAAAGATGGCGGTTAATTTGCATACATAGGCTTCAAGCGGCGGAGGGAAGACTGAAGGCGAGCCGGAGCAGCGAAGATGGAAGATGGAAGGCGGCTCCGGCCAGAGCGAAGGCCTGGGTCCTGGGTGCTGGAGGAAAACCTGTGCCGGCAGTCAGGAGAAGGGAAGGCCTATTGCACAAATCTCTTTGTGCAACAGGCCTCTAGTCCTATATAATAAAAGCCTAATATGCTAAATGTCCGACCACTCGCTATGATGCACACCGACCACTAGGGGGCAGATGCTCCAACTGGTAGGTTAGCTTGCTGCTGGTGTCTGGCCAATTGGGACTGGGCAAGATAGGCCAGACATGCCATGGAGCCCTCCCGCGGTCCCTCCCTGGCCCCGATTATGCACTGGTGGGGTCCCTCTGTCTGGCCTGCAGAAATTAGGCTGAAACTGGCTCTCCAACATCCCCCAAGGGGTCCTGGATTGCGAGAGGGCACAGGCCAGGCCAAGGGACCCCACCAGTGCACGAATCTGTGCACCGGGCCTCTAATTATCTCATAAGGGGCAAATCCAGGGCTTTGGGGGCCTGAAGCTTATCAATTTTGGGGACCTTCTTTAAGAAAAAAGCACTGTTTCATCTCTCCCAGTGTCTTGGAAAGGGCCTATTCAAATGAGGGGCCCTGAAGCTCGAGCTTTAATAATTTCACTGTAAAGCCAGCTCTGCCTCTTATTTAATTTTTTTGACAATTCTGAGAAGTCCTAGCAGCATACCTTTAAAAGAAGTAGGTGAGCCATAGTGAGTTTGCTCAGTGGATAGAGAATCGACCCACAGACTAAAGGGTCCTGGGTTCGGTTCTGGTCAAGGGCATGTACCTCAGGTGCAGGCTGAATCCCCAGCCCCGATTGGGGCCCAGTGTCTCTCTCACATCAATGTTTCTTTCTCTCTGTCTCTCCCCCTCCCTTCCACTGTCTCTAAAAATAAAATGAATGGAAAAATATCTTCGGGTGAGGATTAACAAAACAAAAAACAAGCAAACAACAACAAAAAACCCTTAAAAAAGGTGATTAAACTGAATTTAAGAGAAGTGAAGTTACTCGCCCAAGATTGTGCAGCTTGTAGGTGAAGTCAGTGTTTTTCTCCCACAATCTCCTTCCAGGCTTTCTCCTCTCAACTAAATAGATTTCGTTCTCCAACACAAACTTACCCTTTACAGACAGTAACCTTAGTACTGATCCCTGGGATGTGTGAGGAACTTAACACTGGTTCAACATTAGCAGAAGGGCAAAAGGTCTCCTCCTAGAAGGAGGAATATGCCCGCTGGGAAACTGCAGAACAAGAAGAAAGTGGGTGAGGAGGGACATTTTTTTCCCATTAGAACTGAGCTATGCACTGGTTTCAGCTACACTTTTGTTGTTCTGTGAACAGTGACCTAGGAATGTAGGGTTTTTTGTTTATAGACTGCTTGACTTCCCCCCTCTCTCAGACCAGCTCTACCCTGTTGTGCCCTAACTCCCCTTGCTCTCCCCACCCTTCCTCACTTCACCATAGTCTTCCCCACCTTCTTCACCCCAGCTCCCCAACAAGCCTTCTTTTTGTTGTTGTTGTTCTGGGAGCAGGGAGGGTGGTTTTCTTAATGAGGCTTTTCCTTCCTCTCTACAGCCCTCAGACTGGGCTCCACCCTAGTAGCTTGTCAGCTGGCTTTTGTGAAAAGGAGAAGCAGGAGGATGAAGAGGAGGAAGAGGGAATGGGAAGAACAAGCATCTTGTGGACCCTGACACATGTGGTGTCTGCATATTTATTTTTTAACTTTATTTTTATTATTGACACTAATACAGATGTTCCCCATTTTCCCCATCTTTACCTACTTACACCCAGCCCAAATCCCCCTCCCTTCCCTCTGGCTATCACTTCACTGTTGTCTGAGTCCATGGGTTATGCATATATGTTCTTTGGCTAATCCCTTCACCTTATTTCATCCAGTGCCGCCCCCTCCCCTCTGACAGCTGTTAGTGTGTTCCATGTAGCCATTGTTTGCATATTTCTTAGCTGTTCACTAGATCCATGATAAATTTAATTCAAATTTCTCATCTGACTCTTTGGGTATATAGAGGAAACGACAGACCTATTAGTTCAACCAGGAGTCTCCCTAAAGCTCAGAGTGAGATGGAAGCAGTTGAAGATATTATAGGCTGCTATTTCCTTCCTTCCTTCCTTCCTTCCTTCCTTCCTTCCTTCCTTCCTTCCTTCCTTCCTTCCTCCCTCCCTCCCTTCCTCCCTTCCTCCTTCCTCTTCCTCCCTTCCTTCTCTTCCTCCCTTCCTTTCTTCCTTCCCTTCCCTTCCCTTCCCTTCCCTTCCCTTCCCTTCCCTTCCCTTCCCTTCCCTTCCTTTTTTTTTGGTTAATCCTTACTCAAGGATATTTTTTCCATTGGTTTTGAGAGAGAGTTGAAAGGAGGGGGGGGGAGAGAGAGAGAGAGAGAGAGAGAGAGAGAGAGAGAGAGAGAGAGAGAAACATCGATGTGAGAGAGACACATCGATTGGTTGCCTCCCACCCCCCCCCCCCCCACAACCAGGGCCAGGGATGGAGCTTGCAACCAAGGAATGAGCCCTTGACCTGAATCTAACCTGGGACCCTTCAGTCTGAGGGACCCAGGCTCTATCCACTGACCCAAACTGCCTAGGCCAGTGGTCGGCAAACTGTGGCTCATGAGCTACATGCGGCTCTTTGGCCCCTTGAGTGTGGCTCTTCCACAAAATACCGACTTCTGCGCATGGGCTACAAAGTTTCAATCGCATTGTACGTGCGTGCCTGCATGTGGTATTTTGTGGAAGAGCCACACTCAAGGGGCCAAAGAGCCGCATGTGGCTCGGGAGCCACAGTTTGCCGACCACTGGCCTAGGGCGATTTGGTTTATTTCTTAAACCAGCTAATACAAAGGAGAACCTGTTGTGCTCCCTAGTGTTGACTGAAAAGAATATTGACTAGGTGTTTCATCACCGAAAAGGATTTATTCGTGAAAAAGAAAGGGTTGCAATCCAGTGCTTGCAGACATGGCAAGCCATGTGCATTTTCTAGCCTGCATGCCAAGATGGAGAGGTATTTATATAAGGGAAAGCAGAAGTTAAGGGAAGGGGAAGTTAGAACCATAGAGCTTTATTATAAACACTAGAGGCCCGGTGCACAGATTCATGCACCAGTGGGGTCCCTTGGCATGGCCAGCGGGGATCTGCTGAAGCCAGCAGTCGAATGCCACCTGCTGCTCCTGCCTGCCACTCCCACTCATCCCGAACCCCTCTGTGCCTGCTGCGGGCTCATGCCCAGTCGGTCCCCATCGGGAGAGGCTCACACTGCTGCAGCGGCCACTCACCAGCCGTAAGCCCTGCGTCTGGCGCCTGTCAGTCAACTGAGTGGCGCTCCTGCTGTGGGAGCACACTGCCCACCAGAAGACAGCTCCTGTGTTGAGCATTTGCCCCCTGGTGGTCAATGGGCGCCATAGCAACCGGTCCTTTGGTCACTTAGGCTTTTATATCCTATTTAATGAAAGCCTAATATGCTAAGTGTCCAGTTGTCCATTCAACCAATCAAAGTGTAATATGCTAATGATATGCTAAGACTGCTCAACCGCTCTCTAGGATGTGCACTGACCACCATGGAGCAGACACTCTAATCAGTAGGTTAGCTTGCTGTTGGGGTCCAGTCAACTGGGACTGAGTGAGAGGGCCAGACACACCCTGGAGTCCTCCTGCGGTCCCTCCCAGGCTGGCCAACCTCCCGTGTCTCTCCCTGGCCCCGATCATGCACCAGTGGGGTCCCTCGGCCTGGCCTGCGCCCTCTCACAATCTGGGACCCCTCGGGGGATGTTGGAGAACCAGTTTTGGCCTGATCCCCGCAGGCCAGGCTGAGGGACCCCACTGATGCACGAATTTGTGCACTGGGCCTCTAGTATTGGAATAATTATACATGGTGTCAGGTGGGTACAAGATATATTGGGGTATCTGTAAGTAATATAAATGTCTAACCACTATTCTGTACACCTGAAACTAATATAATATGGTATGTCAACTGTAATTTAAAAATTAAAAAAATGTCCCTAGCCAGTTTGGCTTAGTGGATAGAGCATCAGCCTGCAGACTGAAGGGTCCTGGGTTTGATTCTGGTCAAAGGCACATGGCTGGGGGTGTGGGCTCAGTCCCCAGTAGGGGGCGTGTAGGAGGCAGCTGATCAATGATTCTCTCTCATCATTGATGTTTCTCTCTCTCCTTTCCTCTCTGAACTCAATAAAAATATATTTATAAAAATTAAAAACAAAAACAGTTCAATGTCTTTTCACACATTGGAATCTAAGAGAAAACTTTCCAGTATAGCTGAAAATAGTGTTGGTTAGAGTGGTGAGAATCCTATGTTTAGCAGAACTCCCCACATTTTAGACTAAAGCTGCCTGGCATAAAGTGATTATTTTCAAAGAATGTGTAGAGAGCTGTACACCTGTCTATGTGGTTCTGTGTCAATACATCTTGCATGGTAAGCTGGGCAGATGGTAGAAAAATATGAATTAGTGAGATAGGGAGTTCTTTATAGAACCTCTACTACAGGGAAATTTTTTCAACATATGCATGTTACTTAATCTCTGTCCCTTAGTTTCCTTATCTGTAAAATATGGGCAGTAATAATATCTACCCATAAAGTTGTCAGAAGAATTCAGTGTTCACACACACACACACACACACACACACAGCTTGGAACAGAGCTTGCCACATAGTTAATGCTCAGTAACTATTACTAACCTATATAATAAAGAGCTAATATGCAAATGGTCATCACACCCTCACGCTATCATGTCTTAACAGCTCAGATATTCAACACTGTGGAGAGAAGAATGGGGACCAGCCAAGCTGCGGCCTGGGAGAGGGAGAAGCCGCCCGCCCCATGGTCCTGGGCTCCAGTGGCTGAGCCTGCACCTGCGGCCTGGGAGAGGGACAAGCCGCATGCCCCGTGGTCCTGGGCGCCAGCAGCTGCGGCCCGGGTAAAGCCGCCTGCCCATGATCCGCTGCGGCTGCGGCTGACCCAGGCAAAGCTGGCCCAGGTCCTGGGTGCCTGCTGTTTGCCAGAGGGAGGGAAGCCTAGGTCCCAGGTGCCTGCGACTGGCCAGAGGAAGGAATCCTGGATCCCAGGTTCAGGGTGAGGCAGAGGCAGTTAGGGGCAATCAGGCCAGCAGGGGAGCAGTTAGGGGCAATCAGGCTGGTAGGGAAGCAGTTAGGGGTGATCAGGAAGGCAAGTAGAGGTAGTTAGGGGCAATCAGGCAGGCAGAGGTGGTTAGGGGTGATCAGGCAGGCAGGCAGGTGAGCGGTTAGGAGCCAGCAGTCCCAGATTGCTAGAGGCAGTCGGACATCCCCCAAGGGGTCCTGGATTGAAGAGGGTGCAGGCCGGGCTAAGGAGACCCCCCCTTAGTCCTGTTACAAGGACTTTATAGTCTAGTGGGGGGAGCAATTATATGTAAAAATAGGTGCTCTGAGGTAGAGAAGAGCACCGAGGAATCAACTGTCAGTTTTGCCTGAAGGAATTAAGTAAGGAGGGGGATGATCTTGAGTTAATCCTTTCAAGAAGGATTAACAGAGTTTAAGCCATTTCACATAGAGAAGCAAGGTGAGCCAAAGAATAGACATGGAAACAGGCATTCTCAGGGATTTGTAATACAGATTAAGCTCAAGAAAGTACCAAGATTTCTGCTGCTTCAGAGGTAGGCTGAGTCCAGAGTACAATAGGTCAGAGCAGTGATTTTCAACCGGTGTGCTGCAAAATATTTTTTAAAAAGCAATACCTTGAGAAAACCAAGATGGCGGCATAGGTAAACACTGGAGTTAGCTGCCTCGAACAACCACTTCACAAATACAACTAAAAGACGGAACGGACATCGCCCAGAACCACAGGAAGACTGACTGAGGGGAAATTCTTCAACTAGGAGGAAAGAGAACAGCATATGAGACTCAGAGGAGGCGCAGTGCGGAAAATACAAAGGTGCGGAGGTATGCACGGAGCGGGCTGGTAGCTGAGGGCGCGGTTGTCGTTTTCAATTGGGAGGGAGTCTCAGATTCTGAGCTCCAGTTCTGGGCGAGTCTCTAGGGACCCAGACTCAAACGGGAGAAGCGGGACTGTCTAGCATCGGTCGGAACGTGAGGGCAGCTTTCTCTCCAAGGTTTGCAGCGGTTGCTGGGACTCTGAGAGGCAGAGCCTCTGGGGACGGTACTGAGAGCAGCCATAACTGCTCCCTCCACCCGCTCTGTTGATCCCGTGCAACCCGCCCCGCCCAAGCCCTGTGCAGAGCCATTTGCCAGATAGCCTCAGGCAAACGCTAGATTAGCACCTCCCTAGAGGACAGAAGTTCTCCCACTGCAGACACAGCTGATTCTCACAGCCAGTTGGCCTGGAGGTCAAATCCCCCTAGTATTAACTACAACAATCAAGGCTTAACTACAACAAAACTGCGCACAAAGACCACTAGGGGGTGCACCAAGAAAGCATAAAAAATGCGGAGACAAAGAAACAGGACAAAACCGTCAATGGAGGATATTGAGTTCAGAACCACACTTTTAAAGTCTCTCAAGAACTGTCTAGAAGCTGCCGATAAAGTTATTGAGATCCTCAAGAAATCTAATGAGACCCTCAATGTTATGATAAAGAACCAACTAGAAATTAAGCATACACGGACTGAAATAACGAATATTATACAGACTCCCAACAGCGGACCAGAGGAGCGCAAGAATCAAGGCAAAGATTTGAAATGCGAAGAAGCAAAAAACACCCAACCAGAAAAGCAAAATGAAAAAAGAATCCGAAAATATGAAGATAGTGTAAGGAGCCTCTGGGACAGCTTCAAGCGTACCAACATCAGAATTATAGGGGTGCCAGAAGATGAGAGAGAGCAAGATATTGAAAACCTATTTGAAGAAATAATGACAGAAAACTTCCCCTACCTGGTCAAAGAAATAGACTTACAAGTCCAGGAAGCGCAGAGAACCCCAAACAAAAGGAATCCAAAGAGGACCACACCAAGACACATCATAATTAAAATGCCAAGAGCAAAAGACAAAGAGAGAATCTTAAAAGCAGCAAGAGAAAGAAACTCAGTTACCTACAAGGGCATACCCATACGACTGTCAGCTGATTTCTCAACAGAAACTTTGCAGGCCAGAAGGGAGTGGCAAGAAATATTCAAAGTGATGAATGCCAAGAACCTACAACCAAGATTACTTTATCCAGCAAAGCTATCATTCAGAATTGAAGGTCAGATAACGAGCTTCACAGATAAGGAAAAGCTAAAGGAGTTCATCACCACCAAACCAGTATTATATGAAATGCTGAAAGGTATCCTTTAAGAAGAGGAAGAAGAAGAAAAAGGTAAAGATACTAATTATGAACAACAAATATGCATCTATCAACAAGTGAATCTAAGAATCAAGTGAATAAATAATCTGATGAACAGAATGAACTGGTGATTATAATAGAATCAGGGACATAGAAAGGGAATGGACTCACTATTCTTGGTGGGGAAAGGGGTGTGGGAGATGCGGGAAGAGACTGGACAAAAATTGTGCACCTAGGGATGAAGACAGTGGGGGCGGGGGTAAGGCCAGAGGGTGGGGTGGGAACTGGGTGGAGGGGAGCTATGGGGGGAAAAAAAGAGGAACAAATGTAATAATCTGAACAATAAAGATTTACTAAAAGAAAAATAAAAATAAATTTAAAAAAAGCAATACCTGACTATTTAGTCAGGGGCACTGACTTCTTTTCCTTTAGACTGTCAAATTGAAAAATGACAACAACCAACACGACAATAACTGTGGGTGTGAATGCTCTGTCTTGAACCATAATTATATAGGTTATTTATAACAGTTGCATCTTATTGGTCACTGTGCATAATATGGTTATGTTTGATTCGTTAACTCTTGGTACTAGAAATCCTTATTATTCAAGTATAGGCACTTGATTTTTAATTTTTTAAAATGTATTTTTATTGATTTCAGAGAGGACAGGAGAGGGAGAGAGAGAGAGATATAGAAACATCAATGATGAGAGAGAATCATTGATCAGCTGCCTCCTACACTCCCCCAACTAGGGATCGAGCTAACAACCTGGTCATATGCCCTGACCGGGAATGGAACTGTGACCTTCTGGTTCATAGGTCAGTGCTCAACCACTGAGCCATGCCAGCTGGGTGATACCTGATTTTTAAAAAAATCACTTTGGAGCAAAAAGGGTAGGTAATTTGTCAGATTGGCAAAAAATATGTTTTTGGTGTGCACGGAATTTTAGTATTTAGTTTATGTGTGCCATGAGATGAAAAAGGTTGAAAATGCTGTGTTAGAGGGTGAGTCCCCGGGTTCTGGTTTGGATGTTGGCTTGCATAATGATGCCATCCAGGTAGGTGGGGAACTATAAGAGGAGAAACACGACTTTGGAGGCAGAGTAAGAGAAGATGAGATGATTAGAAGACATTCAGGCAGAAAGATCAAGCATGTGGCATTTACGTCGTGGGAAGTACTGGTGTTGTAGGCGGGAAGGGAACCAGATGTCAGACCGGACTTGGGTTCAGCAAACTTGGTCCTTGAGTTCTGGCTAGGAAATAATTCAGAGCCAAGACTCAAACTATAGGAGAACATTTATTTGGAACATCACAGACGGCAAAGAAGTAATTTGTAGAAGAAATGGGCTCAGGAAACAAGTTATAGAGGCAAAGGGAGTGAGAAAGCTAATGGTAATATGCCTGGGGGGATGGGAAGAGGGAAGGGAAAGGTGCGGCAGCTCTTGGGAGGGAGAGCTTACTGGGTCCTTTGTCCTAAGGGTTTTAAGGGTGGAGATATTAGGGGAGGTCCTGGGGGAAGATCTCAATAGAATATTCGGCAGTTTTCCAGGTGTGACTTTTCAGGTCCCACTGATTGATTGGTTGGTGCCAGGAGAGGGGGTCATTATCCAATGCAAATGGTCCTGAGGTAAGCTGTGGGGTTACTGGCCTGGTTTTGCTTCTTTTCTGGTCCTGGAGCTGAAATACAACAGAGGCCTAGATGTTATCTCTAGGGAGGAAAGGTCAGGGGGTCCAAACCTCAGGACCAGTGATAAGCTAGTGGAGGAAAGGCCACCATGGGGGTGAGGCCCCACCCTACAATTGCTAGGCCCCCAGGGCTTTCTGCCCTGGTGATCTTCTGTACCTGGCCCATCGTCCTTGCTCTGCTCCTGTCTGTCTAACTGCCGACCACACGGGGCTTGGAACTTGTTTTATCCTTTAAAAGGGGGCTTGAAGAGTATAGTAATCTCTACTTTCCAGGGTCGTTGTCGGGAATAAGAAATGATAAATGCACCTGGCCCAGTGACTTGCCCATATTAGGTGCTGAAGACACAGGAGCTATTATTTCTCCTGACTCTGCTTTCTCGGTCCCTCTTGCTTTGTTTTTTTGTCTCTCTGCTCTTTCCTCCCCTGTAAAAGAATTGTGGTAGGGACGAGGCACTGATAAGGGCCTGTGGTTGCTTGAGACTTCCTGACCTCCTATTAAAATGACCTAGAGAGGGACTTTCAGGCAAGGGCAAAGAAATCCTGGAAATGTGGCTGTTATCCTATGGATTCAGCTCCACAGGAATCTTAGCAATGCCTGGCTGAGAGGGAGCCTCAGGCAGTTGAGAACCCTATTCTTAGAGGTCTGGTGTCTGGAAGACTAGAAGAGCCTTTCTGTCTCCACAGTTCTTCGAACTCCTCCTTCTTCCCCACCCGTTCTTTCACCCTCACCTTCTTTCCTTGTCTCTTGCTACAACATGCCCCCAGCTCCATTCTCCTCGGCTTTTAGTTTCCACCTTGCGAAGACATTGTGACCTCGCTGTCCCTGCTGGTGTCTTCCTGTTACCATGGAGAGCTAGGAGGGTGGATATGATTCCCGTCGCCAGCCTTGCTTTTTCCTTTCCCCAATTCCTCTCTTTGTAGACAGCCTCTCACCCCAATTCCTTTCGCCCTCCCCTGGTGAGTTAGTTTAAAGCCGAGTGGATAGGTGACCAAGCGGAGCACTTGCAAGCCTCTCTATGGGATGGGAAAAGGGGAATTGAAATTGACTCGAGTTATATACCTGCTGGGGCTGGAGACTGAGAAAAGCTGCTGGGAGGGGCAAGACCAGTACTCTCCGCCCAGTGCCCCGCCCCACCCCACCCCACCCCCTTCTTTCTCCCTCCCTGGTCTCAGCCACACCCTTTTCCATCTCCTCCCACTTTTGACTCTCCTCTGGCAGACATCTGTCCCTTTTAAGGAACTCCACCCTCAGGGTGGTCACACCTCTCTTCTGGGTGTAACCGGCTAGAGACAGAGTTACCCCACCCACTCCAATTGCCCAGCTAGCACTTGAGGATCTCCCCAGTGTAGCAGCTGGGTGCTTCCAAGAAATGTCTTCCCAGGAGTTGGGGCCATTTTTCGCTGAAGCCCCTGCCCTGGGCTGGGGATGCCTCTCTATGTTTCCACCAATTGTAGGCATTTGCCCCTCCTTTCTTTCTCTTTAGGAAGGCACTGGGGTGTGGGGCAGCCAAGGCTGCAGTCAAGATTCCTGTCCTGAACGAGTCCTCCCTCGTCCGCCTCAACTTTGTATTCAAGTATTGCTTTGGGGTCTGGGTTGGTTTTCTTAGGTCCAAGCCCGGGCCCTCTCTGCCAGGGTATGTGGAGTGCAGAGGATGGGTGGAGAGTGGGCTTGGCCGGAACTGAATTGGTGGAGGTGAAAGGGGAACCGAGGATCCTCAGCTTTGGCCACTTCGACCCAGCGAACCCACTTTATTTTTAGCGGAGGGAAAGAGCCGCATGGGCAGCAGGGGGGGAGATTCTTTTTAGGAAGTCTGCTTTGCTGGCCCCCCGATTTGGGATTGGATGCCTGAGAGCTTTGTTTCCCTGGTTGCGAGGGTGGCCCAGCTGAGTCTGAATTGACTCCCTCTGCCCTGGCCCTCCGCCCCGTTTTCCAGCCAGGAGGAAAAGGGGAGGTGGGGGGCCCAGCAAGAGAAGGCGAGAGCGAGTCGCTGGCAGACAGGGGCGGGTGTGAAGGAAACAGCTGTCTTGCGATCAGCTGAGAAGTATGAGCCTCGGGGAGGACGGTATGAGGTCCGGAAACATCAGGAGTCCCCAGCTAGTGACATGGGCGGTAAGTGACTCTGGGATTAGGACACACTCACTCCCATCTCCTCTGTCGAGATTCAGCCCCATCCCCACTTCTGCGCTTTAGGTTTTAGCAGAGGGGGGAGGGCATAGGTGGGTTGGGGAGAAAGGGCACAAAAACTATGTGGAACCGAATGAAACTCAAGAGAAAATGACTTTGCTAAAGGGCTGAGCAAAGAAGGGATAGGAAGGTTGGGGAGCCTCGCGGGAGAAATGGAGGTGTGTGTGTGTAGAGGGCGGCAGGGCGGGGTGGGGGGTGGGGGCGGGGGGGATGGATGGCTTTGTCTAACTTAGTCCGCCCTGGCTCGGCACTCTCATTTCTCCTTAAGCAGTGAGGTTTGTCTTTCACTTAACCCAACCCAGCCTAAGCTGCAGCCAGCGAGTACAGGGTTCAGAAGGCCAGCACTCTCAGGTAACCCCCGCTAAGCAGTAACAGGTACCCAGAGATGCTTCTGAAAGGAAGGAGAAGGGGGAAGTGAGTTAAGGTTTGAGTGTAGGCTATTGGGGACGTTGAGCTGGCTGGTGAAGTCCCGGAGGCAGCCTGGGGGAGGAGCTGCTTTCGGCGTGCCTTCGCAGCGGTTCTCAACCTGTGGGTCGCGACCCCTTTGGGGGTCGAACGACCCTTTCACAGGGGTCACCTAAGACCATCGGAAAACACATATATAATTACATATTGTTTTTGTGATTAATCACTATGCTTTCATTATGTTCACTTGGTAACAATGAAAATACATCCTGCATATCAGATATTTACATGACGATTCATAACAGTAGCAAAATTACAGTGATAAAGTAGCAACGAAAATAATTTTATGGTTGGGGGTCACCACAACATGAGCAACTGTATTAAAGGGTCGCGGCATTAGGAAGGTTGAGAACCACTGCAAGGAAGGCTGAGCTTGGCTTGAGGTGGAAACCTACGCCCTGCCCTACCTAGCTCTTTAAATCGTGGCCAAGGTGGTTGGTTCCTCAGTAGGTGTAATATTGAACCAAATTGCTGTAGCAAATCGACTTGCAGTGATTACTTGGAAGAAGTCTGTGTGTGTGTGTGTGTGTGTGTGTTTAACTCAGTGAATTTGGGGGGAATTAAATCACAAAATAAATAAAATGTATTCTTTGGAAAAATAAATCCAAACAGATGGTCAAAGGGACAATCCTTTATTTCCTTTGGTATTATTTAGCACCTGTCTGATGTCACTCAGGCTGATGATAACTAGGCAAAGAGAATAATCTTTAAGTTTGGGTTTGAAACTAATGGAAACTCTGATGGCTTGGAGCAGCAGACATAACTGCTTTAAAACTAACATCACCACTTACTTGCTGCATTACCCTGGACATTGCTTGACTCCTTTAGAGAATATGGATTAATAATCTTATCTCAAAAGAAGTTTGGGTAGATTAAATGCCATGATGTATGTAACAGAGGCTGCCTGCTACTCCGTGTACTAGTATATCTTTGTTTCACTTCCTTTTCTTACTCAGCTCGCCACTCTTCTCTCTGGAACACTGCTGATAGAATTAGTGCTTTGCTATCTTTAAAACACCTTCCAGGTGGGGTGAAAGGAGACCTCACAAGATTGAATTTGCTTGCCCAAAGGCTGAAGTTAGAGCACGGGTTTTATTTACCTTTGATTTAACATTGTTCCCTCTGGACTTTAGCACCTCCTAGAGAACGGGCCACTAGTCTGCCTTTCCCCTCATTCTTTAGGCAACTTAAACAGGATGATATAACCAACAGGTCATTTGGACAACATAAACCAGTGACTCACAAATGACCTCATTCCGTTCTTCAGAATTTTTTTTTGGTGACAACAGAGAATGGCCTGGGAACAGGGTCTTCAGGTTAACTTGAAGGGCCGATAGGCAGGAAACATAGGAAAAACAGAAATATAAACTTAGCAAAAGTGACACATATATCCGAAAACCAAACCAGATAATGGCTCTATTTTCAGAGCTCAGGGGAGCTATAGGTCCCTCTTGTTTAGGCTTCCAGGATACATTGGAAAGAAAATTTGGGAGAAAACATGAACTAGCACACTACCACCCTCTACCTCCCACCCCTGTCATTCTAGTATATGTATTTCTGAGATGAAGCCCTTATTGGTATAGCTAACCGAATTCCAATAATCAAGCCACCAAGCTTAGTCATCTTCCATCTCTCTAGGTTGCATGTGCCTAGCAGTGAGGGAGAACAACCATTTATTCTTTCTCATTCTGGCAGGGGCGGTATAGTAAACCCTTGATTTTGCAGATCTCGATTTAACAGAGTTTGAATTTAACGGACATATTTTCTGGTCTGTATGTCATATGTGAAAATTAACACCCTGTTAATTTTAAAATACTTTTAACCAAGACTTGCTTATAATTAAATTATCAGGTTATTTTTTTTGTCGTGAATTCACTTATTTTTTAAAAATATTTTTATTGCTTTTAGAGAGAGGAAGGGAGAGGGAGAGAGATAGAAACATTGATGAGAGAGAAACATTAATCAGCTGCCTCCTCCATGCCCCCCACTGGGGATCTAGCTGGAAACCTGGGCATGTGCCCTGACAGGCAATCATACCATGATCTCCTGATTTATGGGCTGGTGCTCAACCACTGAACCACACCAGCCAGGCAATTCACTGTTATTTTAAACAAATTTTAGCGAATAGGCCATATGTTGGAAAAAACACTAGTAATTTTGCCAACATAAATAAGTATTACATACCCACAACTATAGTCTACATATTTAAATCTAATAGTCATGGCTGATAAACAATGTTCAGCGAATGATTAGCATATGATCACACCTCATCAAGAGTGGTAATTGGTTCTTTATCTCCTGGTGTGACTTTCTTCTGCACCAGTTTTCAGGCATGCAGGGAAGATGTTCCCCCATGCGCTAAGCCACATCCCAGCCATATGCACGGTGATGCGAATGCAGGCATTGACTAGACCTATTCAGTATAAATTTAAAATTACTATAATGCATATAGAAAACTTTTCTGTGAAACTAAACTTTTTATACATACTTAATTTTAATTATACAAATGTGTGTACAAATGTGTGTGCAACAGTCAAAACAGGTAAACTAAACTAATTTGTCAATTTTTTAGCATATGCATCTGGAAAACCTACTTTATTATATAACAGACTTTCCGCTTTAACAGGCACCTCCTCGTTAGTCCGTTATATTGAGGTTTTACTGTATTATTATTTGACATATTTCTATATTTTCTATATTTCTATATTTCTATATTTACCCTTACCTTGAGTTGGTTATAGTTTATTGCCTCACTTAAATTGATGAATAATGAGAAGTATGCCTTTGGATATATAATTTATTTAGCAAATATGTGTTGGCATACTATGTGTTAGACACAGAAATTTGATTAAAACTCATTTTGTATTTCTTTCATCTTACATGTCTTCCTTTTGCCTCCCCATTCAAACCCCAATCATCTTTTAAGTCCTATTGCAGCCCTTTGCATGTGCATCAAACCTTCCTTATTTCTTCAGCTATTTCTTAGAAATTGTACATCACTGTCTGGTCTGCTCAGTTGATACTTAACATAGAACTAGGGGCCGCCTCTGCCTCGGCCCCTGCCATCATAGCTTCGTCCAGAAGGTTGTCCGGAAGGACGTCCGGTGTAATTAGCATTTTATGCTTTTATTATTATAGATGTACTTACTTTCCTGATTTTTTCTTAAAACAGTATTTATAGATTTCTTTCATTATTAATTTCAAATTAAATGCTATTTCTATGAAAATTTCCCTGATTCTTGCTTATAGAAAGAAACTCTTTGGAGTTTCCATTTCCCTTTACTTGCATTATCTGGAACCTCTGCTACACTGTTCCCTGTATTACAGTACTTTGTGTACATATATAATTACATTGTCATATTAGGCTCATTAGTTTATCAAAGACAATGTGAAACCTTGTTTGACTTTTTGATCTTCATATAATACTGTTTTCAATTTGGGTTTTATATCTGAAGTTGGGTTTCTGATGTATTTATTATCGCCAGCTCAGCTTTATCATCTAGCCTCTGTTTTCTCACCTCTAAAATGATATGGTAATTTGTGATTACAAAGAATGTAAGTAAAACACATTGGACCCAGTTCCTGACTTCCATTACATATTTTATAAGTGGAAGTTGTCTTCATTTTTGTTACTTTAAGTAACTTATTTAAATTTTGCTTGTGTGTTTGGAGAAGAGGAAGGTAGGTTAGTGGGCTAGGAAGCTGGATTTAAATGTAACATGCTAGGTACTTTGTATAATAAACTTAAAGATATTGATTGCACAGTTATACAAAATAGGTATAATATGAACAAACCAAACTCTGGGATTATTAAACACTTTAAATTAAGGAGCTATAACCTAAGTCTAGAGCCAGATTCATGTATTTGATATCAATACAGGTATCAAATATCTAGCATTTTGCCTTTTTTTTGTAACCTCAATCTCATCATGTCTAAAACACCTCTAGACTCTTGCTCCACCCCTCATTCAAGACTTTTCCTTTTCACTTCCCTGGTTCTTCAATTTACCATCATCATAATCTCTGCACTTGCCTTTTTTCGTCCATGAATTGAGAATAATAGTAGAAATTACCTCATAGGGATGCAATAAAGAAATAAAGTATTAATTTTTTAAAGCACTTAGAAGAATGCATGACAGTATAGTAAGCAGTGGGGAAATATGGCTGTTGTGGTTCTCTTACTCCATACTCAAAATGCTAGCATTAGACCTAGCTGGTTTGGCTCAGTAGATAGAGCATTGGCCTGCGGACTGAAAGGTCCTGGGTTCAATTCTGGTCAAGGGCACATGCCCGGGTTGTGGGTTCGATCCCCAGTAGGGGGCGTGCAGGAGGCAGCCGATCAATGATTCTCTGTCATCATTGATGTTTCCATCTCTCTCTTCCTCTCCCTTCCTCTCTGAAATCAACAAAACTATATTTAAAAGAAATGCTAGCATTAGCTTTGCCCTCTTCCTCAGTTTCCTTATCTACTTAGTAGCCAAGGGCTCTTGTTAAAACTTTCATTTAAAAATGTATTTTAAATTGGTAATGAATTCCAAACTGCTCAAAGTTAAAAATATGCAAAAGTATATACAATGAAGTGTTTGCCTCTCTGAGTTATGTGTCGATTAGGAATCCTTTCATGGGCATTTTATGTATATCAAACAAATGAGTCTCTCTATATACATATATACTCCCCATTGCCTTTTATACAAAGATAGTAACACACTCTGCATATCATTTTACACCTTACTTTGTCTACTTAAAAATATACTTAGGAGCCCTTTCCATATATGTATGTAAAGAAATACCTCATGCTTTTGTATGACTGCATAGTTTTTCACGATATGGAGGAGTCATAATTCATTTAAACAGTCTCCTATTGAGTGACTTTTATTATCCCCAAGTCAACTTTATCATTTAGCCTTCACTCTCACTCGCTGGGGCCCTATCCATTCATCTTTCTACTTCTGGGCGTGCTCAATGTAAGAACCGCCCCTTCGCCATCTTGGCCAATGGGAAGACTCCCCAGTGCTCCCTGACTGCCTATGGTAGTGAGGGGATTGCTGCTAGACCTGCCCTACGGAAGCCTGGAGATGTAACAGCCCTCACTCAGCTTTCCTCTTCAATGCACATCAGCAAAGGGAGACCACTTGGAGTCTCAGGACACCCTTGTTTGGCTCCCTGCGCGCGCAGCGTCCTCTGGGCCACTCTCACACTGCCGCCCCGCCCCTCATAAGTGGCGAGTCAGGCCTGCGCTCCAACTGACGGCTGTCTACATTTGTTCTTTTAACAGAACACAGTAAGTACTCAGTGAGTGTTGGAAATTATTGTTCTTTGATCACCATTCTGTTGTTAACCTCATGTAATGTCGATGCTGCTGAAGGTTTTCCCAGAGATCCATTTCAAAGCTACTCTCTGAAAAATATACAGTTAAACTATCTGGCCCTGGCCGGATTGGCTCAGTGGTTACAGTGTCCGGCCCTCTGACCAAAGAGTCTCAGATTCCATTCAACGGTCAATGGTTAACGGTCAACGGTTAACGGCCAACCGACAGTGGCACGCACTGTCGTAGCAGGAGCAGATTCAATTGCTGCCCCCAACCTGGACGCTAGCGAGAGGGAACCAATCAATGTGTCTCTCTCACGTGGATAGTTCTCTCTCTCTCTCTCTCTCTCTCTCTCTCTCTCTCTCTCTTTCTCTCTCTCCCTCCCCACCCCCACTCTCTCTCTCTCCCTATTCCCCTCCCTTCACTCGCTTTAAAAATCAATGGAAAAAATACCCTCACTCTGGTGAGGATTAAAAAAAAAATACGGTCTGAAAATATCTGTGTACTCATTCCTTCTATTATTTTAAAAAACTTTTAAGATTTATCTTTATTGTTGAAAGTATTACATATGTCCCCTTTTCCCCATTGACCCCCTCCACCACACCTGCCCCCCTTTCACCACCCTATTGTCTGTGACCATGGGCTATGCATATATGCATATAAGTTCTTCGATCATTTCAATCACTTCGCACCGACCCGCCCTGCCCCACCCCGCCCCACCCCTCCTTCCCCCTGAGATTCCCCAGTCTGTGCCATGCTTCCAGACCTCTGGATCTATTTGTTCAGGTTTTTAAAAATTTTTATTGTTGAAAGTATTACATATATCCTTCTTCCTCCCCCATTGTACCCCTCCAGTTTGCCACGCACCCCCCCCCCCCCGACCTTCACCACCATATTGTCTGTGTCCATAGGTTATGCAAATATACATAGGAGATCTTTGGGTGATCACCCACCCACCCACCTTTCTCCACCTCCCCTCTGAGATTCCAAAGTCTGTTCCATGCTTCCATGAATCTGGATCCACTCCATTCATCCACTTATTCTGTTCATTAGATGCCACATCTGAGTGAGATCATGTGATACTTGTCTTTCTCTGACTGGCTTATTTCACTTAGCATAATGCTCTCCAGGTCCCTCCATGCTTTTGCAAATGGTAAGATTTCCTTCTTTTTAAAAAAATATATTTTATTGATTTTTTGCAGAGAGGAAGGGAGAGGGTTAAAGAGCTAGAAACATCAATGAGATGAGAGAGAAACATCGATCAGCTGCTTCCTGCACACTCCCTACTGGGGATGTGCCCGCAACCAAGGTACATGCCCCTGACCAGAATTGAACCTGGGACCCCTCAGTCCGCAGGCCGATGTTCTATCCACTGAGCCAAACCAATCAGGGCAGAATTCATTCTTTTTTACAGCAGTGTAGTATTCCATTATGTACCACTGTTTTTAATCCACTCATCTGCTGATGGGCACTTAGGCTGTTTCCAAATCTTAGCTATGGTGAATTGTGCTGCTGTGAACATAGGGGTGCATATATCCTTTCTGATTGGTGTTTCTGGTTTCTTGGGATATATTCCTAGAAGTGGGATCACTAGGTCAAATGGCAGTTCCATATTTATTTTTTTGAGGAAACTCCATTCTGTTTTCATAATGGCTGCACCAGACTGCACTCCCACCAATAGTGTATGAGGGTTCCCTTTTCTCCACATCCTCACTAGCACTTGTCATTTGTTGATGATAACCATTCTGACAGGTGTGAGGTGATAGCTCCTTGTTGTTTTAATTTGCATCTCTCTGATGATTAGTGACTTTGAGCATTTTATCATATGTCTCTCGGCTTTCTGAATGTCCACTTTGGAGAAGTGTCTATTTAGGTCCTTTGCCCATTTTTTAATTGGATTGTTTTCCTTTTGTTAAGTTTTATGAGTTCCTTATATATTTTGGAAATTAAGCCCTTATCAGATGTATCATTGGCAAATATGTTCTCCCATACAGTGGGCTTCCTTTTCATTTTGTTGAAGGTTTCTTTTGCTGTGCAGAAACTTTTTAGTTTGATGTAGTCCCAATTGTTTATTTTCTTCTTTGTTTCCCTTGCCCTAGGACAGTGGTCGGCAAACTCATTAGCCAACAGAGCCAAATATCAACAGTACAACGATTGAAATTTCTTTTGAGAGCCAATTTTTTAAACTTAAACTATATAGGTAGGTACATTGTTATTAACTTAATTAGGGTACTCCTAAGCTGGCCTTTGCTAAAAACATCCTCAATTTGAGGGGTTGACCTCAGCAAACGTACCCCCACTTCTTCTAATGCCACTTCTTCAAAATAGACTTGCTCAGGCCGAAAACTGACTTCTGCGCATGGGCCATGAAGTTTCAATCACACTGTACGTGCGCACCCGCACGTGGTATTTTGTGGAAGAACCACACTCAAGGGGCCAAGCCGCATGTGGCTCGCGAGCTGCTGTTTGCCGACCACTGCCCTAGGAGATGTATTGGCAAACATGTCGCTATGACAGATGTCTGAGATTTTGCTGCCTATGGTTTCTTCTAGGATTTTTATGGCTTCATGACTTACATTTAAGTCTTTTATCCATTTTGAGTTTATTCTTGTGTATGGTGTAAGTTGGTGGTCTAGTTTCATTTTGTGCATGTACCTGTCTAATTTTCCCAACACCATTTACTGAAGAGACTGTCTTGACTCCATCATATGCTCTTGCCTCCTTTATCAAATATTAATTGAGCTTTTGGCATGCTCAGTGTAAGAACCTCCCCTTTTCTCCACATCCAATGGCTTGGGTTGATTTCTGGGTTCTCTGTTCTGTCCCATTGATCTATATGCCTGTTCTTGTGCCAGTATCATGCCGTTTTGCTTATAGTGGCTTTGTAGTATAACCTCATATCTGGTATTGTGATCCCTCCAACTTTGTTCTTTCTCAAGATTGCTGTGGCTACTTGGGGTCTTTTTTGTTTCCATATAAATGTTTGGAGTGTTTGTTCTAGATCTGTGAAATATGCCATTGGTATTTTAATGTTATGTTGAGGTGTGACCCCTCTATTCCCACTTTCCTGAGAGTTTGTATGAAAAAAGGGTGTTGGATTTTGTCGAATGCTTTCTCTGTGTCAATTGATATGATCCGGTGATTTTTGTCTTTCAATTTATTTATGTGATATATCACATTTATTGATTTGCGAATATTGTACCAGCCTTGCATCCCGGAATAAGTCCCATTTGGTCATGGGGTCTGATCTTTTTAAAGTATTGCTCGATTCGATTTGCTAATATTTTGTTAATGATTTTAGCATCTGTGTTCATCAGGGATATTGGCCTGTAATCCTCTTTCTTTGTACTGTCTTTGATTTTGGAATTAGGCTAATGCTGGCCATGTAAAAAGTGCTTGGAAGTGTTCCTTCCTCTGAGATTTTTTGGAATAATTTGAGGAGGATAGGTTTAGCTCTTCTTTGAATGTTTGGTAAAACTCTCCTTCTAGTTCTTTTTTTTAAAAAAGTATATTTTTATTGATTTCAGAGAGGAAGGGATAGGGAGAAAGAGAGAGAGAGAGAGAGAGAGAGAGAGAGAGAGAGAGAGAGAGAAACATCAATGATGAGAGAGAATCATTAATTGGCTGCCTCCTGCACACCCCCCACTGAGGGTCCAGCCCAAAACTCAGGCATGTGCCCTGACTGGGTATTGAACCGTGACCTCCTGGTTCATAGGTTGACGCTCAACCACTAAGCCAAACTGGCTGGGCTCTAGTTCTTTAATAACCTTTTTCAAATATTAAAAACACAGGTAATGTGTTTTAAAAAACTGCCTATAACCTCAAAACCCTAAAATGTTGATTTTCTTTTTTTAAAATATATTTTATTGATTTTTTTTTTTTTTACAGAAAGGGAGAGGAATAGAAAGTTGGAAACATGAATGAGAGAGAAACATTGATAAGCTGCCTCCTGCACACCCCCTACTGGGGATGTGCCCGCAATCCAGGCACATGCCCTTGACTGGAATCGAGCCTGGGACCCTTCAGTCCTCAGGCCAACGCTCTATCCACTGAGCCAAACCGGCTATGGCTGATTTTCATTTTTTAACAGTTTCAGCATTTCTTATAGTCAGTGGCTGAAAGTGACCTATACTTCTCAATATCTTTCTAAATGATTGGTATGTTGTCTTTAATCTTGTTCATATTTTAGTAGACAGTTTTTTATTTTCTTTTTTATTAAATTTATTGGGGGTGACATTGGTTAATAAAATTATATAGGTTTCATGTGTACAATTCTATAATACGTCATTTCTATATTGCATTGTGTGTTCACCACTCAAAGACAAGTCTTCTTCTGTCACCATATATTGACCCCCTTTACCCTTTGTTACCTCCCCACACCCCTCTCCTCCTCTGGTAACCACCATACTGCTATCTGTGTCTATGAGTTTTTGTTTGTTTGTTCATTTGTTGCTTTCAGTTTTATATCCCACATGTGAGTGAAATCACATGGTTCTTGACTTTTTCTGTCTGACATTTCACTTAGCATGACATTCTCAAGCTCTATCCATGTTGTCACAAATGGCAGTATTTAACCTTTTCTCTGGCTGAGCAGCATTCCACTGTGTATATGTACCACACCTTCTTGATCCAATCATCTATGGAAGGACACTTTGGTTATTTTCTTTTTTAAAATATTTTTTTTTTTTTGTTTTTTACAGAGAGGAAGGGAGAGGGATAGAGAGTTAGAAACATCAATGAGATGAGAGAGAAACATCGATCAGCTGCCTCCTGCACACCCCCCACTGGGGATGTGCCCGCAACCAAGGTACATGCCCTTGACCTGAATCGAACCTGGGACCCTTCAGTCCGCAGGCCGATGCTCTATCCACTGAGCCGGTTTGAGTAGACAGTTTTTTAGAAAGAAGGTGCTCATCAAATTTGCAATATTAGAAAGTAGTAAGGGAGCACTTGTAATTTGAGTTGGAAGATAAGGGTTCCAGTTCTGATTTTGTCACTTCTAAACATGTGACCTGAGCTTCCAAGTTCATTATCTGTGAAATGGGAATGGTATATGAGCACTATTTCCCTGCTGTAAAGCTATGTAGATGTGCATGAGGGATGATTATTTGTGTTCTCCACATGCTCTATCTTGTTAAGATATTAGGTACCTTCTTAGGTCTGTGTCAGGGTTCCCAATGCTCTGCATTCTTTTGAAGTTGTAGGCCCCAGTGACTCTGCTGTGCTTCCCTCCTTAAAGGTTTAACTTCTTGATTCATCCCTAGACATTTTTTTCCTCTTAGGGCTGGCCAAAGGGTGAGATGCATTCTTATTAGCCAGCCACCTGCTCTTGTCCTTTAGAAGCACTGTTTACTTTCATATAACAAGCAGATCACTATGGAAAATGTGTAACAAAATAACCTTAGGAACATGACAAATGTAATATAACATTAGCAATTTTCTGTGGTCATGGTCCTTGTAATATGAGGTGTGAAGTTATGCATATATTAGACATTGACCCCCTGTGGAAGGGGTTCAATCTTCCTTCCTATCTCCTCCTTTATTTCCTCTTCCAGTACCCTGTACATTAGGAGAAGGACCAGAAAGTCTGGCTTCCAGACACAAAGGCTTGAAGAGCCATACCAGGCAGAATAATGGTTATTATCTCAGTAGGTTATTTGCATTTCTGAAGCTCTCCTGACTGTGTGATTCCATCTGCAGAGCTCAAGACAAATACCTTAACCCCTTTGGGTATTTTCTCACCACTTTCCTCACAGATTCTGTGCAGCTGTCTGGTTCTAGACACTTAAGAGCAGCAGCTCCAACTTTAGAGAAAAGTAAAAGGCTTTTAAATGCCTTTAAAAAAACAGCAACCCTAAGCATTCTTTAAAACCATCCTGTTGGCCCCAATTTTTAAAATTTTAGCTGGGTAAAATATTAAATAAAACATTTTTAAAAGAGAAGGTTATACACATTTCTGATAGCTTTCTCTATATCCATTCCTACCAACATTTAGAGTGTTGTCCATGGTTATCTAATGGCAACTCCAATTGACTATCTTTTGGGTGAATGTGCAGTTAGCAAAAATGGTTGAGACATTCCTGATTGGCAGCTTATGCCATTTGACTAATATACGTAAAAAAATTTTATATTGATTTCAGAGAGCAAGGGGGAGGGAGAGAGGGAAACATCAATGATGAGAGAGAATCATTGATTGGCTGCCTCCTGAACACCCCCCACTGGGGATTGAGCCTGCAACCTGAGCATGTGCCCTGACTGGGAGTCGAACCTCCTGGTTCATAGGTCGACATCCAACCACTGAGCATGCCGGCCGGGCTGACTAATATCCTTTTTAAAAAAATATGTTTTTATTTATTTCAGAGAGAAAGGGAGAGGGAAAGAGAGATAGAAACATCAATGATGAGAGAAAATCATTGATTGGCTGCCTCCTGAACACCCTCCACTGGGGATTGAGCCAGCAACTGAGACATATGCCCTTGACTGGAATTGAACCCGGGACCCTTCAGTCCACAGGCTGACACTCTATCCACTGAGTCATACCAGCTAGGGCAATGACTAATATACTTTTAATGCAATTTGGACAGGAAGTATTTTTCAGACTCCTTGATTATTGCTACTTTAAATATTAATATTATTGATTATTATAGTATACTAGAGGCCCAGTGCATGGATTTGTGCACATTGAAAGTAAATTAATTAGAAGGTGGCAAGTGGGGTGGGACTGGGTGAGATGGGCTGGACATGCCCTGGAGCCAACCTCCCTTGGTCCCTCTCCCAGCCACCTGGGACGGTGCTGGGGCTCAAAGGGCATCTGCGGAGTAAGCGGAATCCCTCCGGCAGGTGGGGTCCCTTGGCTTGGCCTTTGGGGATCAAACCGAAACCGACAGTCTGACATCCCCTGAGAGGTCCCAATGTGTGAAAGGACACTCTGCAAAGTTGCTGTTGCTCCGCAGCTCCTGCATCGAGTGTCTGCCCCCTGGTGGTCAGTGCACATCATAGCTACCAGTCGGAGCGTCTGCCTCCTGGTGGTCAGTGTGCATCCTAACTACCAGTTGGATGGTCACTTTGGCATATATATATATATATATATATATATATATATATATATATATATTATTGTTATTAAATAACCTTCCTTATTCCTATGATCATTCATTCATTGGACATTGGCACACTACATGGAGGAGATACTCTGCTAAAAAACTGGGACACAGAGAGGAGCAAGACTAGGTATCTACTGAGGAGCTCACCTGATGTTGCCTCTTTGTACAAGATACTATAAACACTTGAACACATATTAACTTGATAAGTACAACAACCTTATGAGCTGGTACTATTATTGTTCTCATTTTGCAGATGGGAAAACAGACACAAAGATGTGGAAAAACTTACCCAGAGTCTTACTGTTAAGAAGTTGCAGAGTCGGGATGTGACCCTAAGTGCTCAGTCCAGATCCCACATGTTTTTACCACACTTGGGTTGCATTGTGGGAGAATGGACTAAAAGGGGAAGTGACTGGGAAAAGATGAAGGGCCAGGTTTAAGAGAGATTTCTTCGGTAAAATTTATTGCAGCTGGTAACCAATTGGCTGGAGATGGAAAGAGAGGAGTCAAAAGTAACTGGCCCTCAAGTTTTTAGATTGAGACGGGGTTGATGGTGGTGCTACAAATTGAGATTATAAATATAAGAGGAAGAGAAGGTTTGTGAGAACACTTAGCTTATGAAAGAACTATTTGATGCCTAGGAGATACCCTTCTGGGCCAGACCTAAACATGGCCATCAACAATAATAATGGGGGTGACTTTAATAATAATTAATTATATTGAGAACTTTTCATATGCAAAGAAGTACATTTGCATGTACTGATTCATGGAATTCTCACATTAAACCTATTAAATCAGTATCATAACCCCTTTCCTTGGCAGGTGAAGAAACTGAGGTTCAATAGGGGCTAAATAGGTTATCAAAGTCACTTTGCTCCCTCAACCCCGCTGTCTCATAATCCACAGGGATTGAGGAAGACCAAATAGGAGATGGCTCTTATCTAATAAGTTGCCCCAGATAGGACTAATGAGGCATAATTGAAGAATATGTGAATGGAGAAGAATGGAATTCTCTTCACTCTCCTCCAGATTTTTTCTGGCAGCAACCAAGCAAGTGCTCCTGACTTCATGGTGCCCTCCTCTGGATTATATGAGAGTTATCTGACCTAACATTCTTTTTTTACTGTTGTATCTCCTTTTTCACTCCTTCTTGAAATCACAATAAACTACCGTCTCTGGCACATCATACTTCATAGTTAATTGCATGTCAAACATCTCTCATACATAACCTGTCTAATTTTCTTTTATTCTTTTCTATTCTCGTCTAACTCCTGTACTCAAGAAAACACGCTTCCTCATTCCCCTTTTCTGTCACTCATCAAAAACCTTGGGAAATGTATTGAACACCTACCACGTGCCAGGCACTGTCCTAAACACTTGAAATACATCACTGGAAGAAACATCAAAGATGAAAATCTCTTCCTGCAAAGAACCTACAGTCTAATGGAAAATACAGTTTTCTGCATCTGACTTCTATGCTAATTCTTCACTACACATCTTCCTCCATGAACCCCACCGCCACCCCCAAGAGACTTCTCAGATGCCTTAGGACTTTGCAGAGAACAGTTTGAAAATTTTAAATTCTAGACGGAGAAGTTAAAGCTCAGAAAGAAAAAGGCCTTGACAAAGATTATGGGATGTGATTTGTGGGCATTTAACTCCCAGGTCAGTACTCTCTGCTGTACTTGCTGACTCTCCATATCTGGTTGACTCAGATCAAAAACTGATAACAACTTGCCCACTATAACTTCTAACACGGTAATTATGCAGAGATGATTTGGTGAATGATGGATGTATATGTGAGCAGTTCTACTCATATACTTGGAACAAAGAAAAGAAAATCTATGTACTTTGAGAGTAAATTTGTGATATTTTAAATTGTTAAAATTCTCCAAACTCTTGCTGGTGTCTCAGAAGTTTTCTCACAATCCCAATAGAAGATTCTTTGTCTATTATTGCCACTCAATTGAGACTTGTTTCCTCCATTCCTGACTTTCAATAAATAAAGGAATTGTGTTTAGAATTATATTTTACTTTGTGTGTGGTCGTATTATAATTTTCTATTCCTGCTAATCGTGCATTTGTTGTATATTAACTGCATTTGGTCTTAAATGGCTATTGTGAAGTGACCTGTAAATGAACATTTCTATAGGTAAATGTATTTGTTGAGCAAAACAATTAACTGATTTAGGGACAACCTTTTGAAATGCAACCAGATCATAAATGAGGAAACTAATTGTAATTGACTTGGAGACACTTAGCGAAATCTGAAATCTGACCAATTAAGTCACAAGCAAGCTGTGGATTCATCTACCTCGCCCTGTGCTTTCCTCTCTAGTGAGATTAGACTGTAAATAGATCAAAGGAAATCTGGTAAAAGAGATGCTGGTATGTGCTTCCGGTGGGGATGATTGTGATGGTGCAGGGCAGCTGAATGAGGCCACCAAGTATCTTTGTTTCGTAGGAGGAAAATCTATCTAACAGGGAAATAAAAGATTGCTCATATTAACTCCACCTGGCTTGTATGTTAAAGAGAGGTAGAAAGAGAAAATATTTCTTTAGAGAGAATTGATGCTGATGTGTAAACAAGTTCACTAGGGTAAATATCCATACAGGAGCATGGGACTCCTTAGAACAGTGATGGTGAACCTTTTGAGCTCGGTGTGTCAGCATTTTGAAAAACCCTAACTTAACTCTGGTGCCGTGTCACATATAGAAATTTTTTGATACTTGCAACCATAGTAAAACAAAGATTTATATTTTTGATATTTATTTTATATATTTAAATGCCATTTAACCAAGAAAAATCAACCAAAAAAATGAGTTCGCGTGTCACCTCTGATACGCGTGTCATAGGTTCGCCATCACTGCCTTAGGATGAGAGCTAGGCCAGGAAGGGGAGCATTCTGGGAACTATGTAGCTATGCTGATGTTCCTATGGTGGGTTGGGGAGATTCGAAGAAACAGATTCACATGCATACAGAATTTGAGGGGAGTGGGCAGCTCATATTATTGGGGACAAGCCAGGGCCATCTTGATGAACATAATATATAAATTAGAATGTTGTCCAAATGCTGACTTCTCAGTATCTAGTAAATCTTGAGAAATCATGTTAATAAAAACACAAACAGGTGTAACCAAGAATAAATGACGTACTGTATGTGTATATAGTGGGTTAGATCCTATTTTAAAATTATCTTTCTCTTGTCTCTTTTCCAGATATGGATCAATTCATAAACAACTTGAAGGCCCAGCTTAATTCAGAAGGTAGCTCAATGCATGTATTCAAACAGGTCAGTTATCAGGAAAAAGAGATACTAATATTGTGCCATAAAACTGTTGAGTGCCTCATAATCATTATCGAGCTGAAGATCATTTTTTCTTTCAGACAACATATTGAGGACTGAGAAGGGATGAAGAAGGGAGGTTTGTAAGAAGTACCTGAATGCTCAGTCTTCAGATTCAAATAGGGAGTAGATCTGGCCTTAAAGAAAAATAGTCTCTGGGATCAAGGCAATAGGGGCAAGATGGGTATAAAACAGCAATCATTTATCTAGCACTATTCCATATTTCAGGCACTCTGAGATTAAATGCATTGTCTTATTTAATCTTCATAATAACTTTGTTGGGTAGTGTATTAGTAAGGGTTTTCTAGAGAAAAACAACAGAATGTGTATGTCTCAATCTCTCTTTCTCTCTCTCTCTCTCTCTCTCTCTCTCTCTCTCTCTCTCTCTCGATATAGATAGATATGTAGATATAGATAAATTTTGTTTTACATATATAAAGATATCTATCTATCTATCTATCATCTATCTATCTATCTATTATCATTTATTTATCTAAAGAGAGAGAAAAAATATTTTAAGGAATTGGCTCTCATTATTGTGGAATCTTGGTGAATCCAAAATCTAATGGGTAGGCTGGCAGGCTGGAGAGCCAAGGCAAAGTTGAATTTTGAGTTCAAGGGCAGTCTGCTGGAAGAATTCTTTCTTGCTTGAAGGAGGTCAGTCTATCTATTAAGGCCTTCAAGTGGTTGGATGATGCCAACCCACATTATGAAGGGTGATCTGCTTTACTCAAAGTCTGGTGCTTTAAATATTAATCCCAACCCAAAACACACCTTCACTGAAACATTCAGAATAACATTTGACCAAATATCTTGGCACTGTGGCCCAGCCAAATTGACACATAAAATTAACCATCACAGATAGGTATTCTTAATGTTCCAATTTTACAGATAAGAAAATTGTGAACTTGGGTGTCCCCACAGCAAGGATTCAAAACAGATTATGTTTTTTTGTTGTTGTTGTTCATCCTTACCCGAGGATATTTTTTCCATTGCTTTTCAGAGAGTGGGAGAGAAAAAGAGAGAGAGAAACATCAATGTGAGAAAGACATATAGATTGGCTGCCTCTGGCACATGGCCCATTGCAGCCAGAGATTAAACCTGAAACCCAGGTACATGCCCTTGACTAGAAATTAAACTCCCCACCCTTCCAATTACGGGCTGATGCTCTAACCACTGAACAACAGCAGCCAGGGCAAAACAGATTATGTTTTTTATAGCCAAGCACTCTATGTTAGATGTGGAAGTCCCATTTTGCTCATGGTTAAGTTCTAAAGTTGTTGCATATGTGAAACCCAAATACAGTAAAAGTTACCCTTAAAAATCTCTTAAATTGCTTATAAAATTAAGTATATAGTTTTATATATCCAGTACAGATTATTTTTACTTTTATAAAATATATTTTTATTGATTTCCAACAAAAAGGGAGAAGGAGAGAGAGATAGAAACATCAATGATGAGAGAGAATCATTGATCTGCTGCCTCCTGCACGTCCCCTCTGGGAATCAAGCCCGCAATCTGGGCATGTGCCCTGATTGGGAATCGAACTATGACCTCCTGGTTCATAGGTCCCTGCTCAACCACTGAGCCATCCCAGCTTGGCCAGATCCCTTTTTTAAAAGTCACCAGATAAAGTATCTGGCTTATGAAAATGTTTTTAATCATTAAATGTTTTGCCTTTGGTGTACAATTGAATTTGTTTAAGTTGCATGTACATATGATGCCTTTGTACTGTTTTAATGATATTTGTAGGTGTGGCCATTTGGGGACTATTAGCATATAAACACTTGCTAATTATTCCAAAACATCTGCTGTTTGCTGGCTCTTAGTCATAGTTAATACTAAAAGGAAGCTGAGCCCTGATGGACTGAAGGGCCCGGGTTTGATTCAGGTCAAAAGCGCATACCTCATACCTAGGTTTCAGGCTTGATCCCTCAACCTACCAGCAACCAATTGATGTGTCTCACTCACATTGATGTTTTCCTCTCTCCTCCCCACTCCCTTCCTCTTTAAAAATCAATGGAAAAATATCCTTGGGTGAGGATTTAAAAAAAGGGAGGCAGCTGAGTGTAAGTGTTAGAGAAAAATCTATTCAACTTGTAATAAAAAATAGTGAAATGTTGTCAAGCATGCATGCACAACTACCTTATTTGCAAATCTCTGTACACCTAAATACAGTTTGAAAAATGTTTTTCAATGTGCTGTTTAAGTATATTAAGGTTACAGAATTTGAAGCACTTTGAAATTGGTTCAATGTGTAGAAATTCTGGATAGTACATGATCTAAGCACTTGTTTTTTTGTTTCTTGTCATTTCCAAGATACCTTGGTTGTAGTACAGCAAAGGTGCTTATGGTACATGGCCACAGAACACTGGTCAGGCCCCAGGGGACAAAGACCCAGAGCTTGTAGTCTATAACAAGACTGTGCTGGCCACATCCTAGTGGGCAGAAGCCTCCTGGTTTGGTCCATTGTATGATTTGTTTATGTCATGAGGTAGGATTGATGGGTGGCTCTCTAGCTCAGTACACACATGCTGCTCCCCCTTCTCCAAATTCTTATATCACCAATGAATGAGCACTTGGTTGTCACCTGCCCTTTGTTTCTAGTTTCTGATTATTTCCTGAAAGTACAATTTCTTGGACCAAGTGTATGAGCAGCTTTAGAGTTCATATTGTAGTATATATGTCTCCCTCCTCCAATTTATTACTCTTAAAATTTTGGCATATATTTTCGCATTTTCATTCTCTCTCTCTCTCTCTCTCTCTCTCTCTCTCTCTCTCTCCTCATTTCTTACCTTTGAAAGCAATTTGCATCAAGGAACTTCACCCTTAAATAATCCAGTATGCACCCTAGCTGCTTTGGTTCAGTGGATAGAGCGTCAGCCTGTGGACTGAAGGGTCCCAGGTTCAATTCCCGTCAAGGGCACATGCCTGGGTTGCTGCTTGATCCCCAGTAGGGGGCGTGCAGGAGGCAGCCAACCAATGATTCTCTCCCCTCACTGATGTTTCTATTTCCTCTCTCCCTTTCCCTTCCTCTCTGAAATCAATAAAAATATATATATTAAAATAATAATAATAATAATAATAATAATTCAGTATGTATCACCTATAAATACTGACTTTTTCCTACCTAACAACATCAACACTGTTACAACCAGGAAAATTAATAATATCTCTGTAATATTAACTATTTGGGTCATACAATTCTGAAAGATTCTTAGTGATACCTTTCCCTATGCCATTCTTTCTGTCTGGCACGTGCTTCAATGAGTCTGTCTGATTTACCAAATCCCACACTTACCTTAGAGTCCAAATTCCAATTCCATTTATTTCATAAAACTTTCACTGATAACTCCAACTCTCCCTGATCTCTAGTACACTTGAGCTCCTGGAATGCTAAAATACCTGTATCAGTCACTCATGTGGTTCTGCTTATTACTTGTTCTCGACACCCACAGTCTATATTCTTGTGGAAAGTGATACTACACTTAACCTCTTCTTATGCTTTCTGTTGTAACTTTATTTCTCAAAATTATTGATAGTCATGAGAGAGGGACTATAAGAAGAAATACTTCTTCCTGTTCGTTCTTAGAAATTCCTAGTATTCTGCCTCTTTGATCTGGGACGGGGACTAGCCAGGTGAAGAGATACATGGGGGATGTGGGAAAAGTAAGAGTTTAAGTTGACTTGGGGATTCAGAGGACAAGGAATTTGTAAGTGAAACAGAGCCATTTTTTGACAACTTCCTCTCCTTATCCTCCCTCCTCCCCACCACCAACAGGATTCTATTGCTCCCTTACCTGGATGGAGTGTATCCACCCATGAGGGATGGCGTAATTTAGAAGTATGTGAAACAGTGGGACAAATCACAGAGTCATGTCTTAGAGAAGCAGATTGAAGCAATATTTGGACCCCGAACAAGGCCTGAGTTGAGATGCGGGATTGAAAATGAAAAAAACCAAGAGTGCCATAGCCTAGCAGAGGGAGAAAGCAGTTGGCAGCCTGACTAAATGACATAGATGAAACATGGATGCTTCTTCGTGCTCTTTTAAAAATATTTTTATTGATTTCAGAGAGGAAGGGGGAAGGAGAGAGAGGAACATCGATGATCAGAGAGAATCATTGATCAGTTGCTCTTGTACAACCCCCACACTGGGGATCGAGCCCACAACCCGGGCATGTGCCCTGACTGGGAATAGAACCATGACTTCCTGGTTCCTAGGTCGATGCTCAACCCCTGAGCCATGCTGGCCGGGCTCCATTTTCCTTTTCTGAAACACCTCGTTTATATGTCTGCTGCATCGCTCACTATGGCATGACTTATAAACTACTCACATCATTCTATCATTATAGTTAGTATATTAGTACTTTTGGTTATACCTCATTCATATGTGCCCTCACTGGACTTAGCCCAGTATTTATAGTGGATACTTAGAAAGTGTTGACTTTAATTAATCTTGCAGAATTATTATAAAGATTATTGTAAAACAATTTGTATCAATTGCCTGATACAGTGCCTAGTACCGATCCTCGGGAAAGTGTCCCTTCCTTTTCCCTCTTTAATGTACTCCTGCCTCATTCCTTCCAATTCCTTATATATTCTGTCCGTGAGAAGAGAATCTTCCTTTCATTGCTCGCATGTCTCTTCTTCAGGGCACTAGCACTGACTGTTTTGCATCTCTCATTTGTTTCTTAATTTATTTCAGGTCACTGGCTCTGTTAAAATCAGAGATCCCCCAAAGACAGCAGGCAGAGGCAATATGACATCTCTACCATTTCTGGATGCCAACCCCATGGAGAACCCAGCACTGTTTAACGACATCAAGATCGAGCCTCCAGAAGAACTTCTGGCCAATGATTTCAGTCTTCCCCAGGTGGAACCAGTCGACCTCTCCCTTCACAAGCCCAAGGCTCCTCTCCAGCCTGCCAGCATGCTGCAAGCGCCAATCCGTCCTCCCAAGCCGCAGCCTGCTCCCCAGACTCCTGTAGTGTCCACTTCGACATCTGATGCAGGCACTTTAGCAAACATCCCAACCGTTCTGACTCCAGGCTCTATTCTGGCCTCCTCTCAGGGCACTGGTGGCCAGCAGATCTTCCATGTGATTCACACCATCCCCTCAGTCAGTCTGCCAAACAAAATGAGTGGCCTGAAGACCATCCCAGTAGTGGTACAATCGCTGCCCATGGTGTATACTGCTTTGCCTGCAGATGGGAACCCTGCAGCCATTACAGTCCCACTCATTGGAGGAGATGGCAAAAATGCCGGATCAGGTGAGCATCATTGTGCCCCTTTCCTCGGCTTCACCTCCATCAATCTATTCTCTCATTTATTTATTGACAGTATTACAGAGGTCCCCAATTTTCCCTATCTTTGCCCCCCCTCCATCCAGACCCCACCCCACCCCGGGCCTTCTCCACTCCATTGTCTGTGTCCATGGGCTATGCATATATGCATATGTATTCTTTGGTTCATCTCTTCTTCCCACCCCCTGCTCTGAGATCTGTCAGCCTGTTCCATGCTTCTATGTCTCTGAACCTATTTTGTTCATCAGTTTATTATGTTCATTAGATTCCACAGATGAGTAAGATCATGTGATACTCATCTTTCTCTGACTGGTTTATATAGCTTAGCATGATATTCTCCACGTGCCTCCATGCTGTTGCAAAGGGTAAGAGATCCTTCTTTTTTATAGCCTCATAGTATTCCATTGTATATATGTACTAAAGCTTCTTTCCGAAAATCTTTATTGTTGAAAGTATTACATACGTTTTCTTTTTCCTCCCATTAGCCTCTTCCAGCCCGGTCCCATCCTCCTCCCCCTGCTAGGTCCTCACCCCATTGTCTGTGTCCACGGGTCATGTATATATGCATACAAGTTCATTGGTTGATGTCTGTACCACAGCTATTTTTATCTACTCATCTACTGATGGCACTTGGGCTGTTTGCATATCTGAGTTACTGTCATCTATTCTCTTTTTGAGTTGCCCTATCTCCTGTCTCTTTTTACCCCCTCCTATTATCCTGGCACACAGCATCAAGCACAATCTTTCATACACACTGTTTTTATCATGTCTTTTCTTTCTTTCTTTTTTTTTTTTAAAATATATTTTATTGATTTTTTACAGAGAGGAAGGGAGAGGGATAGAGAGTCAGAAACATCGATGAGAGAGATACATCGATCAGCTGCCTCCTGCACATCCCCCAGTGGGGATGTGCCCACAACCCAGGTACATGCCCTTGACCGGAATCGAACCTGGGACCTTTCAGTCCGCAGGCTGATGCTCTGTCCACTGAGCCAAACCGGTTTCGGCTTATCATGTCTTTTCAATGCTTAAGAATGTACAGTGACTCTTTTGTTTAGCCCATGCTTCTCAAACTGGGGTATACATATCCTTGAGTGAAATACTATATATCTTCCTGGAACCTATATATTATTTGAGAGTTCAGTAATTTAAAACCTTTTATATTTTTAAAACATGATTTTATTAAAGAGAAAAATGTAAAATTTGAATAACATTTTAAGATAAAACACAAACTTCAAAAATAGTTTTATGCTTACTAGGCTTGGGATTTTCCAGAAGAGTGTTTTTAAGCTTCTTTGCCATTAGGAATGCTTTGGCAAACAAGTTGATAATGTTTCTAGCCCTACATACTTAGGCAGACTTAGCTCCTGCTAAGCTCCTAACACTGTATTTTTTTCCCCTGCAGGTAAAAGTCTCTTTTGAAATATTACCATCTCCTTATGCTCCTCCTCATTTTAGCATCTGTCACCCTCCATTTTTCTTTTTTACTCTCCTGTATCACAGTATATGGGCATTCTTCCTAACTGAATTGTAAATTTCTCAAGGACAAAACTGTGTTTTATTTCTCTTTTGGTGTCTTCAGAGAACCTAACACAGTGGTAGATAATAGTTGTCTCACAAAAAATAATTTGATGAGCCCTGGCCAGTTTGGCTGTGGATAGAGTGTTGGCCTTTGGACTGAAGGGTCCCAGGTTCGATTCTGGTCAAGGGCACATGCCTGGGTTGCGGGCTTGGTCCCATTGTGGGGCATGCAGGAGGCAGCCGATCAATGGTTCTCTCTCATCATTGATGTTTCTATCTCTCTCTCCCTCTCCCTTCTTCTCTGAAATCAATAAAAATATATTTTAAAAATATGATTAACGAACTTAGACATTTGTCCAGGAGAAAGTTCATATACTATAATCTTTCCTTCTGCTTAATTTTTAAAATAAGTTTAGAAAGTAAGTCTCCCTTTCACCACTATTCCTCAACCACCCAGTTCCCGCCCCCCCCCCCCCCCGGAAGTAGATCCATTGTAGTTTGTAATTGGGAATGATCCAAGAAAAATATATGGCTTTTCGAAGTGTTTCAAGATATTTAGCTTCACCACATCTGTAGCATTCTGATCAGCTTTGGATGTTATGCCTTAGGAAGGATGTTAGGAAATTGGAGTATACTTAGAGGAGAGAGATTAGAATGGTTTAAGGACTCAAATCCATGTCAAATGAAGAGCTGATAAATATTTAGGATGAATCAAAAAGGGGCCCTAACCAGTTTGGCTCAGTGGATAGAGCGTCAGCCTGCTGACTGAAGGGTCTCAGGTTTGATTCCAGTCAAGGGCATGTATCTTCATTGCGGGCACATCCCCAGTAGGGAGTGTGCAGGAGGCAGCTGATCGATGTTTCTCTCTCATCGATGTTTCTAACTCTCTATCCCTCTCCCTTCCTCTCTGTAAAAAATCAATAAAATATATTTTTTAAAAAAAGACCAAAGGGAAGAGATGTGGGTAGAATTGACTAGGAACCAGATTTCAGCTCAATATAAAATAAACTGTATATATAATAAACTTTCTAAGTGTCTTCAAGCTTTGAAACCCAATGCCTTGTGATCGTTGCATCACTAAATGTAGGGTGCTGAAAAACAACATACCAAGTATCAAATTGCTGAGACTCTGCAGTGTTCTTTTAAATAAAAACGCCATCATTGACTAGAGGATAAGTTTGGTAATGTAAGTATTCTTAACAATCTTTTTTAAAATATTTTTTTATTGATTTCAGAGAGGAAGGGAGAAAGAAAGGAGAGAGAATCATTGTTCAGCTGCCTTCTGCATGCCCCCTACAAGGGATCAGCCCCACAACCTAGGCATGTGCCCTTGACTGGAATTGAACCCAGGACCCTTCAGTCCGCAGGCTGATGCTCTATCAACTGAGCCAAACCAGCTAGGGCTACAACAATCTTGTTTTTGAGATCTCCTGAGGAGGTTAATTAAAATATAGTTATCAATTCTTGTATAGGGAGAGAGAGCCAAACAAAAAACAAAATGGAAAAATAAAATTCCCCGTGTGAGAATTTACTGTTCTAGGCAGTGGTAGCACCTCAGGATGGTTTGAAGGGGCTTTGAATTCCCACCATAATATCCATAAGTCTGTTAGAGCCCTTCTAAATAAACAATACATTTAAAAAAAAATTTTTTTTTAAAATATATTTTATTGATTTTTTACAGAGAGGAAGGGAGAGAGATAGAGAGTTAGAAACATCGATGAGAGAGAAACATCAATCAGCTGCCTCCTGCACATCTCCTACTGGGGATGTGCCCGCAACCCAGGTACATGCCCTTGACTGGAATCGAACCCGGGACCCTTCAGTCCGCAGGCCGACGCTCTATCCACTGAGCCAAACCGGTTTTGGCAACAATACATTTTTAAAATGTTTCATGTAGTTTCAAGCTAAGCTAAGACCGTGAGCTCAGTGGTCTCCAAAATGGTAGGCTTCCACCTCAAGAGAGAGAGGTGCACAAAGCAATTAGAGCACAAGGAGAAAGTATCAGCATTTCTCTTTGTATTTTCTCACCACTTACATATTATTTTTTGTTTATTTTCATAATGTACACAAAATTTTAATATACTGGCACATTTATATCATACACACACATGCAAACACATACATATTGAGATCCATACTTAAAACTTAACTTTTTCTTAATCCTTACCCGAGGATATGTTTATGATTTTAGAGAGAGGAAGGAGGAAAGAAAGAGAGAGAGAGAGAGAGAGAGAGAGAGAGAGAGAGAGAGAGAGAGAGAGACATCAATTGGTTGCCTCCTGTATGCATCCCGACCGGGAATCAAACCCACAATCTACTAGTAGGTATGTGCCCTGACTGGGAATTGAAACTGCAACCTTTTGGTGTATAAGACAATGCTCCAACCAACTGAGCCACCTGGCCAGGGCCATGTTTAAAACATTTTAGTGAATGATGTACAATCAATGTATGGAGGCGATTGCACAAGCCAAGTCCTTCCCCATTCAACCTTATTAGCACCTTAAGTTTCTAGCTTTTACTGGATCTAGGAGACCGCTGACCACAGGACTGAGTTTTGTTAGGTGTCGGAATCACAAGTAATTGATAATAAGAAATATTTGAGGGCTTCTCCCAACATAGGGAAAAGGATGGATGTAACATGTATCAAATACCTACTAGGAACCAGGTATGTGTTTCATTGGCTTGTTTTCATTTAGGAGCACAGAAGCCGAAGGATGCATTATCACCTGTGGGCTGAGACTAGGCATTTGTCTTAGGACAGCCAAGGAACTATTCAGAGAATATGATTCAACAAGCACACATTGAACCTGGGGGCTGGAGATAGTGTTGATTTGTAACCAGACCCTATCCTAGAGAAGAAACTCACTGTCCTATCTCACTATCCTCGAGAAGCTTATTCTAGCACCAGAATGTTCCAGAATGTACCTGACTATCTTTCCCTCAAAGGAATTTCTGTTTCCAGCTATGCTAAATATTTTAAATATTCTTCTCTTCCTTCTACACAAATACACTTCTTCCATCTTGGCCTTTCCTTTACAGTAGTAGGTCCTCGGGTTACGTCTGAGGTCCATTCCTACGGCACAACATTACGCCATTTTTGCCGTAAGTTGGAACCCACCTAAATAAGCACCTACGTCACTCACATGGAGCACATACACAGCAGTAATGAAGTGAAACAGTAAAAAAAAAAATTAAAAGAAAGATAACAATTCCTGACCTTTACTTGTAGTAAATAAATAACAAAAAATATAAAGCACATATGTACATACGTCAAAATGACGGAACTTTTTTTATAAATAAATGGGAGATGGTGATGTAACCACGAAACGACGTACGTTGAGTTCGACGTAACCCGGGGACTGCCTGTATTTCTCTTCCTGCTCCTTCTCATTGTGGGCCAAACTGGGAATCCTAAAAATGATAACAGAGGCACATATATTTGTAGCCACATTGCTCTTTTTCTTTGCTTTTAGTGAAAGTTGACCCCATGTCCATGTCTCCACTGGAAGTCCCAAGTGACAGTGAGGAAAGTGCAAATGAGAGTGGATCCTTGGCCTTCCAGGGACTGCAGCAAGAGTGAGTACTTTAGTCTTTACTTCAAGTCCCTTTCTATGTATATATGTGTGTCTGTGGTAGAAATGGAGCAAATTCTCAGACATAATAGTAAGAGTTTGGGGACAACAAAATATAGGAAAACCTTTTCCAGCAAAGGTATGAGTTTGTGTGCATAGACATGCATATTGTGGCAGAGTTAGGTTCTAATTGTAGATCATCAATTTTACCCTTGAAAAATCTGCAGATTTCCTGTAAAGCACAGTTACCTAAGGTTTCTTTCTGTACGTTTAAAGCAGCCTTGTCGTCCAATATTGGGACTAATAAAGTAGTTGGCTTGTGTTTTTAGCGACCATGTTGTATGAAAAATGTATTTCTTTAAACACAAGTATGAGACTTGTTAGAGTGAGATGCTCATACTCTTTGGGAGCAGAAACCACCCAAGGAAACATTGCCACCTCCTGGAACCTGCATGTACTGAGCAGAATGGGCTAGTTGAGGGAATTGCTTGTACTGTATTACTTCTTCTTTTAAGGGTCTAGTAATAAATTTGCCTGTATGAAGTGGTCCCACTGTATGTATGTCCATTTATTTAGACTTCACGTTAAAATCATTCTTTGGCCCTATTTCTCTTTTTATGCTCAGACCAGTAGCAATGACCCAAATGCAGGGAGAAGAGTCCCTTGACTTGAAAAGAAGACGGATTCACCAATGTGACTTTGCAGGATGCAGCAAAGTATACACCAAAAGCTCTCACCTGAAAGCCCACCGCAGAATCCATACAGGTCTGTCCACCTTCACCCCACCCCCAACACACACACACACACACACACACACACACACACACACACCCCATACACAGTCTCTGAGACTGATCCATTTATACTCATGGATCAGGTTCCATTCATGGCTTTTATTCTTATACCTTGTTCCTACTCTAAGGTAGCTTTTATAAAACCAACCTATGACTACACTTAGCCTGGTGTCTTCTGAATGGCCATCATCCCCAATTGATCACCTGTAGGTCTTTTTTTTTAATTAATCTTCATCTGAGGATATTTTTCCATTGATTTTTTTTTTAGAAAGAGTGGAAGGGAGAGGGAGAGACAGAGAAACATCTATGTGAGAAAGACAACTTCAGCAATTAGTTCAGTATGTGGCCAATTTTGTTCCTTCTACACCCCTACCAACTCCCCCATCCCACACTATTATTTTGAAGCCAATTTCAGACATCATATTATCTTTGCCATAAATACTTAAGCATATATCTTTAAAAGGCAAAGGACATTTAAAAATAAGCTGAAGGGAGTGGCGGGAGATATTTAAAGTGCTCAAAGAAGGGAATCTAAAAATTCCTTAATATCAGATTTCCCCAGTTGTTTAATAAATGCTTTTTAAAAGTTTGTTCAAATCAGTATTTTAAAAAAGGTTCTTACATTAGATGACATAGTTAATGAGAAGGGAATAAGTTTGTCTTGTTCTAATAACTAACGGAAGCCCAGCATTTGCTAGGGCATATTAAGTGCAGTGGTTGGCAGTGGAAGCATGGAGTTGCAAGAGTAGAAGGGGGCCCAGCCAGAGTGGCTCAGTGGTTGAGCATTGACCAGCAGCATGCCCCTATTGGGGACCAAGCCCACAACCCTGTCATATGCCCTGATCAGGAATCAAACTGTGACTTTCTGGTTTATAGGTCGACCTTCAACCACTGAACCACACTGGCCGGGCTTTGTTGAAAGATTTTTGATTACTGACTCAATCTCCTTATTTGTTGATGGCCTGTTTAGGCTTTCTACTTTTTTTGAGCCAGTTTTGGTAGGTTGTATGTTTCTAGGAATTTATCCATTTCTTCTAAGTTACGTAGTCTGTGGGCATGTAATTGTTCATAATTGTCCCTTATAATACTTTTTATATCTGAGGCATCCATTGTAATGTCTCTTCTCTGTTTTATGATTCTTAGAATTAGTGAGATGATCACATTACTATGTTGTACATCTGAAACTAATATAATATTGTATGTTAACTATAATTAAAATAGATGTAAAACAAAGAAAATAAAAAATTTATTATAAGATACAATATCATGATTTTTAAAACATTCAATTGACACAGAAAAGTAAAAAGAGAAAGTCCTTTTCCCACAGTTTTTTCTCCTCACTTTCCAGATATTCACTTACTGTTAATAATGTATCTCATAATTTGCATTTAAGTATATCGATATTGCGCCTTTATTCTGAGTATTTCAACATGTACTGTGTGATCTACACACCCTAATAGGATCCTCTTGTGTTAATGTATTTTCTATTACCTTTTTCTTTTAGCTTTTTATCCAGAGCATACATATTCCATATATAACCCAGATGCAACCTGTGGATACTGAGCATGAACTATTTCAAAAAATTTGACTTAATGCTTCTCCTCATCCCACTCCATGCATTTTAATTTCTGACCTGACACAGAAGAAGGCCTGTGAACTGAGCTGAGGGCTCCTTCTAGTGAATCACATTTTCTTTCTGTGAATATGACTCTACTTTAGACTATTTGCTGGGAGGTATTAGAGGAGAGGATATGGCTGCTACAGCATGGTACAGGGTCAAGTGTCAAAGACCTCAGTTTGGAACCCAGGTTTATCATTTACTAGCTGTGTTCAGAAAAGGAGATATGTCAAACAGCCCTGCGAGATATTTTCTTCACCTTTAGAGATGATTAAACAGAGACCCGGCCAGAGAGAAGTTACTTATTTCAGGTCACACAGCTGGTATGTAGGAGAGCCAGGATTCAAGCAAAGGCCCGTTGGAGCCAGCGCCTGCCGCCTTAGCTTCTCTTTAGCGCTGCTGTAAGGTTGAAGGAGAGCCTGTCTTCAAAGTGATTGCCTCACCTTTTGACCAAAGCCTTGATAAAAGCTTATGGTCTCTGTTATCTTTTCAGTGTCCAAGCATTGCTGACTCCCCTTGTTTTTTCCTATTCCCCTTTTAGGAGAGAAGCCTTATAAATGCACCTGGGATGGCTGCTCCTGGAAGTTTGCTCGCTCAGATGAGCTCACTCGCCATTTCCGCAAGCACACAGGCATCAAGCCCTTCCGGTGCACAGACTGCAACCGGAGCTTTTCTCGCTCTGACCACCTGTCCCTGCACCGCCGGCGCCATGACACCATGTGAGCTCCACAGTCCTCACTAGAAGAGCTGCGCTGGTCTCATTCCTGTGTGTGTGCTGAGGTCATGACCATCTTTTCCTCTATGCCTTCAGCTTGCCTCTGGGATGGGACTGGAGTAGCTCACTGAGCCAGGTTGATGAGACTGGAGGAAAAGATAGCTGATTTCCCATGGTGGCTCCTCATATTCCATCTTCACGTCTTCGTATAGGTTGAATAAAAAGTGTGGCACCCATGGTCACAGATGGGACACTTTTTCTACAATAACAAAACAGGAATCCAACTCAAGGCTGTGAACAAACATATGCTGCTTTTTTCCTGTTTTTCCCTCCTTTTGTTCTAGAATTCTTATCCATATTTTTGAAAAATCAGTACTTAAAAGTGGTTGGTAGTGTTTTAAAATGACTTTTTTTTTCAAGTTCCTAGAGAGAAGAGGGCATAACAGTGTAGCTTATTGGTAGCATGGATTGGCATCCTAAGCATAGGACACATTCTCAGTGAATATACTGAGTCCCACACAAAACTCAAAGGTTTTGTAAATCCAATCCTATTTGTCCTTACAGTTTGGTTTTCACACAGTGCGGGCACTTCTGCTTCTTAAGTCCATTGAAGGGAATGAAGTGATCTTGTCCATCTCCTTCTCCTTCCTTCTCTTCCTCCTTCAACATTAAGGATTTTACAGCACAGTCACCTTCTTTTTGGGTTAAATATTAGTTAGGACAAATATTTGAAGCACACATTGACATGCCGGTAGGATGAAAAATGTTTCAGGAAGAGCATGTTGGACCATGACAGGAAGAAGCAGAACCACGATAATCCTGAAAACAAATAGAGAGGGACTTTCACTTGGATATGACGCTAAAAGTGCTGTAATCACAAACCTCATTCATATGGCAGCCTGTTGAGACAGTGTCTTGAGGGGCTGTACTGTACTGTTTATTCTTTTGTTTACATAAAGCAACTATTATGAGTGTAATGCATGATGAGAAATCATACACTGGGGCCATGTCATAGAAAGGTGAGGGGTTGTAAGAAAAATATTTGTTCATTCCATGGCATTATTAGCATGCATTCCTGTGTTTCATTTGGAATAGGAGGCTTTTAGTGAAAACTGAGCTACAGAAAGTAATTCGATGTTCTGCAACTGCGACGAGCACCTATGGCATTTCTTTTAGCCATTATAGCATATTGCATAATATAGACATTTGGTTACCAAATCTGACTATTTCATAATAGTCTCTGAGACATAAAACCCTGTGTTCCAGGCTCTGGACCTCAGATCTACCTCCACATGTCATATTTCCTCTCTTCAGGGGGAGGGGGAGTTTGTATCACTTAACTTTGGACTCAGCCTCTCTCCTAAAGGTTCATATGGAACCCCTTTTCCTTGGCAGATATTCAACCAGTCCCTGCTTACATATTTTAGGTTACTACCTCCCAAGGTTTGTCCATTCTGAATACATCATAGAATTCTAGCACCAATGAGGGATCCTATTAGCCATCTAGTCCTATCCATCATTCATATTTTACAGATGAGACAAATACGGGTCAGATTCTTTCCACAGATGTTCCTTGAGGCCTTATAGACCTGCACACTCATTCTCCTAGGGGTCACATTGTTAAACCAGATTAGAGAAAAATTTACATGATTGGTTGCAGTATTTGTCCAATTTCATATGTTATGCTTCAGAAAACTTTAGAACACTCAGTTGATTAGATAATAAGTAAAGTGTGCCTGCGGTATGGGCATATAACATTAGGTACACAATATTTCTCTTCTAACACTTTCTGTAATATCTCAGAATTGATTTACCTCATTTAAACATACAATGTCCAGATCATAAACCTTTATAAATTCAAGGCCTGCCTGTATTATTCAAAATGACACATGGATTTTTTCTTCTCATTGTTATTTTGAAACAGACTTTCCCCTGACTTTTGGTGTGTAAGTTCCATACTATAGACTGAAAGGGAACGTTTATGTAGCACTAAGATTGTTAAAGGTGACTTACCATCATACATATTGGCTTAAGCTTATAATTGAGTAGATGATACAGTGTTTCACAGTAGAATCCAAGGACCCATTTTCTCCAGAGTTTGCATCCTGAGATTCCCTTTTCCAGAGTTCATAACTGTCTTACAGCCCCAGACCTCAGGATCTTTTGCATTGGAGCATATAACCTGTTTATAAATAAAGGCTATCAAATATACTATTGTACTAACTATGATGATCAAATTAAAATTTCTAATATTGCTATCTCTGCCACCCCTAAACCTTTATTCAATTTTTTCCTGCAAAGTAATGAGGGATTTTGTTACTGCTTTATTAATAGCCCCTCCAAATAACAATAAAATCATTCCAATCATTATATATTCTTTAAGAGATGTGTCAAAATTTATTAAGAGTATTTCATACCATACAGGGATTCAAATACAGTACAATACAGTACTGCACCAAAAGCACATAGAATTTTGTTAAGTAGACAGATGAAAAGGAATGGTAGCTCTTTTAAAAAAATGTTTTAATTTATTTTTAGAGAGGGAGGAAGAGAGAGAGAGAAAGATAGATAAAAACAACCATCAGCTGCCTCCTGCAAACCCCCTACTGGGGATTGAGCCTGCAACCCAGGCATGTGCCCTGACTGGGAATTGAACTGCGACCTCCTGGTGTGTGGGACAATGCTCAATCCACTGGGCCACACCGGCTGGGCAGGAACTCTAGCTCTTAAGTAGCCTTGTTCGCTGGGACTGAACAATATCCTGGGATTTGTTGCAGTGGAGTTCCTTCATCTGTAGATAATTGTCAGTTGAACATAACTATTGATGATTATAATTGGAAAATTCTGGAAAAACTGAAGAATGTGAATTGGTTAGTTAGATTAGGTGGAAAGAATTGTGGGCAAGACAGAAAGATTTGTGAGGGTAACTTCTTTTTAAATAAAATGTTTATTTTTAGGACAGTTGCAGATTTACAGAAAAATTGTGAAGATTCTACAGAGTTTCCCTATACCCTACATCCAGTTTATTAACATCTTTCCTTAGTATGGCACATTTGTTAGAGTTAATGAAGTAATATTGATGCTTTATTAACTAAAGTCCAAACTTTATTCAAATTTCCTAAATTTTTACCTAATATCCATTTTTTTGTTGTTGTTACAGCATCCCATTCAAGATACCATGTCATATTTAGTGGTCATATCTTCTTGGGCTTTTCTTGAATGTGGCATTTTTTCAGATTTTTGTTTCCTATTGACCTTGACACTTTTGAGTAGTATGTCCCTCAATTGAGATTTGTCTGATATTTTTCTTATGATTAAACTGAGGTTAAAAGGAGGAAGACCATAGAGGTAACCAGCTCTTTTCATCACATCAAATTCACATGATTTCATCTTTGATGTTAACCTGGACTACCTGGCTGACATTGTGTTTGCCAGCTTCCTCCTTTGTACTTTCCCCCACATTCCATACTGTACTCTTTGCAAGAAAGTCACCATGCAGCCCACACTTAAGGAGAGCGGAGTTGTGCACCACATCCTTGAGTGTGAGTATCTACAAAAAAAAAATTATTTGGAATTCTGCATGGGAGATTTGACTCTTCTCCCTCATTTATTTATGTAATAGGTTTACTTGTATCAGTATGGACTCACATTTACTTTATACTTGGGGTTATAAGCCAATAAAATTTTATTTTGTATGCTCAAATTGTTCCAGCTTTGGCCATTGGATGCTCTTTTGGGTTAACTCCTGAGTCCTTTTGACATACCCCCATCATTTTCTTTTTAAGCATATATTTATTTGTTGGCACTACAAGATGCTCCAGGCTCATCTTGTATATTTTTGGCCCACTCCTATAATCAACCATTTCTTTAAGGAGCCCCGATTCCTTTTAATGGATAATTGTATTAGAAACCAAGATCTAGGGTTAGGTATGCTTATGGCTACTGGGGTATTGTTGCTTCTAGGCCATCTCAGCTGACAGAACAAGCAAATATATGTATATACACTAACTCATGTATATATACACATATCTACAAAGATTTCTATATGTAATCTTCCATATCTTTATTAAGCTAAACGTGAGTTCATACTGATGTTGCCAACAGCAGCCCATCACCAAATGTATCATTCTAGCCTTTTCCCTTTGCTTATTTGTAACCTCCCACTCAAACAGTAAAAAACCTGCCTCCCTCACTCTGACATCTACTTGCTCAATTGTGCAATTCTAGTATAAATATATAGCAGTATCTGAATTGTTAATCTGTACACTGTGGATAACAGCTAGAACACAGTGCTTATGTGTATGATAGTAACATTTTTTCAAACTCCAACAACTTTTCGAAACAAAGTGATCTGCAAAATTTAGGAATTAGGGATTTCTATGTTCTTGGTTCCAAGGATTTGAGAATCTATTCTGCCCCCCAAAAGTTTCTTCAATAACCAAACCATTAGGGATTGAGCCAACCTTGAATAAGCCTAAGGAAATTATTGATTCCCCCATAGTGTGCCAATATCTGCACAGAGAGATGGACACAGAAGAAAGTAGGTGTGCCCAATTAAAAGTAAAATATAACACTATCCTTTCTCACTGGCAAATATGGCTCTCTGACATTAAGGGTGCTACCCTAAGTTACCTCTCCCGTATTTTCCCATCTCTCACTTGGTTGACCTTAGGCAAGTCACATCACCTCTCTGTGCCTCAGTTAACCCATCTGTAAAATGGGAATCTAAATATCTACCTCACAGGAATGTTGTGAGGATTTTTATTAATGGATGTTGGCAACAATGACGGGAGATGCCTAAACGAATAAAAAGTATTATGATCATCACTATGATGATAATTCTAATAACCTATATTTTCCCTAGAAAATGGAGAGGATTTGGCTTTCTGGGTGATATAGAGCTAAATTTGAGTCAGTAATAAGGATAATTGAAGAGTGGTCACTGGAAGCAATATTATTTCCTATTCTACTTTCACTTTTCCTACATTCTCCTTGTTATTAACTATAGAATTCTGATCTGTTTCCAGGCTCAACGCATATTAGAGCCTAAAGGGATAGGTAGGCAAAATCCATTGCTACAAATGCTGTATTCCCCTTTCTTCACTCTGCCTGGACCACATTACATGTCATCCTGTCAGAAGCACAAAGGCAATTTCCCAGAGCCCTTCAGACACTGGTTCAACTTCACCAGTTACATTTCTCTCTTTCCCCACTTACTGTACCCTGAACAGTATAGGTAGGAGGGAAGTGAGGTGGATGTTTGGGGTGGGAGTGGAGTGGAAGAGGATGCAATTTATACCAATGGCAGGATGATTCTCACTCCGGTTTCACCTTCCATTTCCTTTTCTGATGGTGGATTGAGGGCTGAGGGAGAGAGATTATTTTAACTGTTTAGCTCTCTTTCCCTTCCAGTAGATGTTTCCCAGGATCAGTAGTTGTGTTGGACATTACTTTTTAAGTATGTTGTAGGCAGTGCTGTTTTCATTGTATTTCTGAATGAAAAGAGGAAGAGAATCCCTAGTATTGTCCATCCCTGGTTTTTGGCAGGAGGTCACAGCAGCAGAGCAGTCCCCAAAACTTTTTTGTGTATGTGTGTTGGGGAAAGGAGCCCAAAGTGAAGGGACTGACTGATTTTTTTTGTCATTGTTAGTTTGTTTAAAGAAATTACAGAACAGTATATAAGCTTTAGTCTCTATAACTCTTATGTTTGTGCCTCGTTATTTCAGTGCTTTAGAGCAGCACCCCATTTTCCTCTATGTTATTCTAGTTCTTGCTCCAGAGATATGGCTTTGAGGCTAGGATCATGAACAATCTCTTATATATGAGCCTGTTGTGCACCTGGAAATACTCAAGGATTTCCTCAGCTAGCATGGCCACTTTAGAGGTTACTCTGTTCTAACCTAAAGAGACTCTCCCTCTGTGGCATCCAGGCAGAGTGTGTGCTTGGGTACTAAGCAATCTTGTTATGTTTGATTATTGTACTTTTTTATTAATAAAGTATTTTAAACTTCAAATACCATGAATATTATTTTGACTTTGTCTCTATTTTATGTTTCCTCCACATGGCATAGCATAAATAGATAGCCCCCCCCCCTTAGCTGTGTAAACTATAGTGATGAAACTATTGTATATTAGCATGGGGCAATGAAAGGAAGCTGGTCTGTCTTAAGCACAATAATTTCTCTGTTTAAGCACATGAGGCCCTCCCCATTCTTGGTAATCTAGTCAGAAATGTCCCAGAATAGGGCCTCATGAAGACTATGCTTTTTAAAAAAATATTTTTTATTCATTTCAGAGAGGAAGGGAGACAAAGAGATAGAAAATCAACGATGAGAGAGAATTATTGATTGGCTGCCTCCTGCACACCCCCTAATGGGGATTGAGCCTGCAACCCGGGCCTGTACCCTGATGGGGAATTGAACCATGGCCTCCTGGTTCATGGGTCAGTGCTCAACCACTGAGCCATGCCGGCTGGGCCTGAGTGCTTTTTTAAAAAAATATTTCCTATAAAGACTCTTGTGGATACTGAATCAGTTGGCCGGCTTTCCCTGCCCATTCCTATTCTCCCCATAATTTTGTATTTTTGTTTTTTTCTCAGAAGGACTACAGGAGAGGAGGGCATAGGGACAGCTTTAAACTCCAAAGCTACTCAGTATAAATACCACCCTTTGGTGGGGATGTGAGAGGCTGTCTTGTTCAAAGACTCTGCTTTGGGAAGCTTTGTCTTTCAGAGACACTGGGGAGAAAGTAGAAAGGGGGAAATCCTGTGAGAAAGATTGAGAACAAGATCTAGAAAAACAGATCGAAGAGTGACTATTCCTGGAGCTGCCAGAAAGGGATTTTTTTATTACAAATGATACAAAACAAGAATTCTAGGGCTTATAGGTTTTCCAGTAATATTTCTTTATTCTAAGAGTCATTGTCATCCCTTTGGGTTAAAAGCATAAGCAACTGGATGCTACAAATATTAACTAAAAAGCTACCAATAATCCAGCCTCTTTGCTGGTTGCTATGGAAATGAATAAAATACAGCTACTCTCAAGCAATTCACTTCCTAATGAGGGATACCAGAAAGAAAACAACACAGTAGTGTCTTAAATATCATAATAGATATGTATTCTATATTTCTGCAGATTAAAAATATGTGAATAATATAAGATACCATAAGAAGGTAAAACACAGCCACACATATAACACAGTATTTGTATCCAATATACACACTTTGAATTATTATTCATTTCAATGGGTTAAGTCTGAAAATAGAAAAACATCAATTGAGCTATCAGCTGTTAAGTGTGTATACATTTTTGGGACACCCTATATATAAATAAATCACAAATAATAAAACGATAAAATGAATAAAAATTAACAAATAATTCACATATAGATTATATATAGTCAATAAACATAAAATATGTTCAACCTCACTACTAATCATGGAAATAAAATTAGAATGAGAACTATTTTTTTACTCATTTAAATGGCAAATATTACAAGTTTCATAAGACCAAGTGTTGGCAGAATATATGAAAATGTGCAAATATAATTCACTACTGGTTGGAGATAAAAAGTGGTAGTCATATTGGAGAGAGATTTTCCTGTATTTATTATGACCAAAAAGACCATATACTCTATATCTTAAAAATTCTACTTTTTGGTGTCTATAATACAGGGACAGATGCTCATATATGTAGAGGTTGGTGCATATACAATAAAGATGTTCATTTCAGCATTGATTATAATAATGACAAATTATGGACAACCTAAATGTCTATCAATAGGGGAATGACTATAAATTATGGTATAAGCTTTTCTGTGGAATACAATGTAGCAGTTAATAGGAATGAAGTAGATCCGTGTTAACGTACAGGGAATGATCTTGAAATCATATTTTAGAAGAATCCACACCAACTAGATTACCGTACCTTTTGTGAGAAATGAAGGACCTGAGTTTGAGGGTTTAAAATAAGTCTGAGATACAGCAGGGAAACAACTTGTAGGGCTGGCAGAAAATATGGTCAAGGGAATAGTGAATACAAAAACGCCTCTCTTCTGAATCATTTTATTAAAAAAAATCACAGGATTACTTGGGAGAGTTAATACATAAATTCATATTTGAGCACCCACAAGTATATTATTCTGATTCATTTGTTGGATTAGGTACAATCACGGGGCAGAGAATGAGTGGGGATAGGTGAGAATGGGACCAGGTACATTTTTTTGGTTAATCTTCACCCAAGGATATTTTTTCCATTGATTTCCAGAAAGAGTGGAAGGGAAGGAGGAAGTGTGTGTGTGTGTGTGTGTGTGTGTGTGTGTGTGTGTGTGTGGAGGGGGGGAGGGAAACATCCACGTGAGAGAGACACGTTGATTGACTCCCACTCTCACCCCTACTGGGGCTGAGGGACCTACAACAGAGGTAAGTGCCCTTGACTAGGAATCGAACACGTGACCTATGCTCTAATCATTGAGCAAAACTGACTAAGGTGGGACCAGGTATATTTTCAAAAGAATTGAAGAAGGTTAGCAAGGAGAAGGTGCATATCCTAGGGAAATCAAAGCAAAGAATCATTGCATCTGGGCCGAAAGATCATAAGAAGCCAGAACAACTGGGTGTGAATGGCCTATAATACAGGCTTTTCACCCTTCTCATGAGGGGAGGGGTGTAAGGAAAACTGACCTGATAGCTTGGCTCTTCGTGCTGAATATCTGAATGTGTTGTTTTAATTCCATTGCTGATATTTTCCCTCAGCATTTTCTCCAAATTACATTTTTTTCTACCAGCTTTATTGATTTATAATCCTATATAATAAAAGCCTAATATGCTATGTGTATGACCATTTGATCAGTCACTATGACATGCACTGACCACCAGGGGGCAGACACTCTGACCAGTAGGTTAGCTTGCTGCTGGGGTCCAGCCTATCAGGGACTGGGTGAGATGGGCTGGGCACAACCTGGAGCCCTCCCATGGTCCCTCCCCGGCCCCAATTGTACATCAGTGGGGTCCCTCAGGCTGGCCTGCACCCTCTTGCAATTGGGACCCCTCGGGGGATGTTAGAGAGCTGGTTTTAGCCCCATCCCAGCAGGCCAGGCTGAGGGACCTCACTAGTGTATGATTCCACGCACTGGGCCTCTAGTTGATTAATAATATTGTGTAAATTTAAGGTGTAAATGTGATGATTTGATACATGTATATTGTGAAATATTTGCCACAATTAAGCTAGTTAACACATCCTTCACCTCACATAATTGCCATTTTGTTGTTGTTCTTATGGTGAGAACATTAAAGCTCTGCTTTCATAGCGACTTTCAAGTATACAATACCATATTGTTAACTATAGTCACTACCACACTGTACATTTGCTATCCTGAATTGGTTCATCATATCACTGAAAGTTTTTACTCCTTTGACTAACACCTCTCCATTTCTCCCACCACTCAGCACTGGCAAATACAATTCTACTCTCTGTTTCTTTGAGTTTGATATTTTTAGATTCCGTTTATAAGTGAGATCTCACAATATTTGCCTTTGTCTGACTTATTTCACTTAGCATAATACCCTTTAGGTACATCCATGTTGTCACAAATGGTAAGATTTCATTCTGTTTTATGGCCAAGTAATATTTCATTATATTAATGTACCACATCTTTTTAAAAAAATATTTTTTATTGATTACATAGAGGAAGGGAGAGAGAGATAAAAACATCAGTCATGAGAATCATTGATCGGCTGCCTCCTGCATGCCCCCTACTGGGGACTGAGTCCACACCCCTGGCCATGTGCCCTTGACCGGAATCAAACCCGGGGCTCTTGAGTCCCCAGGCCGACACTCTATCCACTGAGCCAAACCAGCTAGGACACCATATCTTCTTTATCTAATCATCTACTAATGGGCAGTTAGGTTGCTTCCATATCTTGTAAGTAAGGCTGCAATAAACATAGGGGTGCATATACCTTTTGAGTTAGTGTTTCTGTTTCCTTCAGATAAATTCCCAGAAGTGGAAGTTCTGGGTTGTATTTTTGAATTTGGGGGAGGTTTCAGTTTGGGGGCATCTCTATGTGTTCACACAGCAGCATCCCAACAGTTATGCAACCTCTCCTGGTGGGGTAGCACTGTGTGTGCTCACCGTAGTGCCTCACTAGTTCCACACTTTCTCCAGACAGGGCAGCCCTGTGTGCTTGCACTTTGCTGGTTCTGCACTTTCTCCTGGTAGAACAGCTCTATGTACTTATGCAGAGGCACCCCACTATCTTTGCACTTTCTTTGGACAAAGCAGTGCTACATGTGGGCACCGTAGTGCTTTGCTAGTTTCATCTTATCTTTGGGCTGGGGAGCTTTATGTGCACACGCAGCCCGTGGGTGTGTGCAATAGCACCACGCCATATCCATCTGATCAATCTCTGGGTGGGGAAGCCTCATGTGCACGGGCTATGGCACCCTCCTGTCCCTACTGGCACTAGCTCTGGAGGGGTGAGCAACCCTTCATGTCAGCCATTGAACCTGGATGGAGCTTTCACCTGATATCCAGGGATAGGTAAACAATGGTGCTCACCATTTCCTTCTTTCACGAGAGTTCCCTCAGCTCCCAGAGACCTCTCGTGGCTCCCCAACTTTCTTTATGCAGTCTCTCTCTTATTTGTTGTGTAGAAGCTGTTCAATTGGCTCTCAGTTGTCTCTCAGAAGGAATTATTCCAAATTTAGGTGTACATTTGATGTGTTCTTGGAAGGAGGCAAGCTCAGTATCCTTCTAAGCCACCATCTTGGACTCACCCTTTTGGTAGTTTTATTATAATTTGTTTTGGAGAAAGTCTTTTGGCATTGCTATAATGGGGTACCTATTAGGTTTGTGAACTTGAATTTCCAAATCTTTCCCCAGGATTGGGAAGTTTCAGCTATTATTTCCTTTTTTCTAAAAAAAAATTTTTTTTATTGATTTCAGAGAGGAAGAGAGAGGAAGAAAGAGATAGAAATATAAACGATGAGAATCATTGATTGGCTGCCTCCTGCACACCCCACACTGGGGATCAAGCCCGCAACCAGGGCATGTGCCTTGACCAGGAATCTAAGTGGGACCTCCTGGTTCATAGGTTGACGCTCAACCACTGAGCCACACCAGCTGGGCTCAGCTATTATTTCTTTACATAAAATTTCTGCCACCTTATCCCTTTCTTCTTTTTCTGGAGTCCCCATTATTCTAACATTTTCATTTTTGGTTGAGACCCATCGATTATAAGGATTTCTTTGCTCCTTTTCGTTTCCTTTGTTCACTCCTAACATTTTTATTTCAAAATTCCTATTCTCTTAGTTACTTATTCTATCTTCCATCTGCTCTACTCTATTGAAGATGCTCTCTAATGTATTATTCACCTCATTTATTGAATTTCTGGGTGTTCGATGATTTCTAACTCTTTGGCAAAGAGCTTATTTTGTTTGCGTATTTTTCTAATATAATTGAACTTTCCTTTTGTGTTTTCTTTGTAGATTATTGAATTGTTTATGCATTTGTTCCAAATTATCAGCTAGATAACAGTATTCTATAGCTTTAAGCTCGGTTTTTTGAAGAATTATTGATATATTTTAGAGGTGACATATTAATGTTTTCTTGATTTCTTAATATTTTTTTACACTACTGTTTTCTCATTGAAGTAGTAGACACCTCCTTAAATCTTTATTAGTTGCCTTCAGATGGTGTACAAATGATTAGTGTTGCCATATCTGGTGTTTCCTTAGCTTTCATGTGGGCAGAGCTACTCCATTCTTTCTTCTTGTTTCCTCATGACAAAATCTTGAAGATTTTGTATGTACTAGTATTTTGTGGGGTTGTATAATTCACCAGTCTGGCTACAGGCAACTTCTATTTTATTTTCCAGAAGGTGGTGCTATCGCTTCAGTTTGTGGCCCCCTTGCCCACAGACCCTTGTCCTTATTTCAAGAGCACTGTGATCACTGCACCTGCTCTGGCTGCTGCACTTGGAAACATGTACAAGGATCTGGCCACATAAATAAAACAAGGAGGTATAGGTTAAGAGATGGGGGTGCCTGCTGGTCCAGTGAGGCGGTTTTTGACTGGGACACTCCCAGAGGCTTGTGAGCTGCCTTCTTGCTGAAGTCCTGAGGCTTCTAGTAGGAATCAAGCTCCTTTAATGCCCTCTGATATTCTTATCTGCTTCCTTCCCTTTCTCATCCCTCTTCCTCCTCCCTCCCCCCAATAATGGAGTTTCCACCTTACTACTCTGGGTACTACTGGTGAAAAACAGGTTTCTCCAGCTGTGACCCACAAAACTGGGGTAGCTGGGTAGTCATCCACTGCTTTCCACTTCCTCTCTGGTATAACTCACCTCTGGTGGTAGTGATGGCGGCGGAGCTCTAGAAGAGTTTCTTGCTCACCCCTAAATATCTGAATAAGTCAGCACTCTCCAGTTTTTCCCCCTTACCATGGTGATGGGATGGCGCATGCTCACTGACTCCCTTGGATCCACATTCCTTACCAGGTTTGATTGTCTATTTTCAGATGCACAGGTGAGCTATAAACAGCTCCCACTGAGATACTTTTGTTCATGTATGGTTGTTTAATTAATTGTTAAGAGGGGGGAGGAATGTCTTACATTGATAGTATGCTCTGATTGGAGTATTTTTATTAGAATTTGGGGGTTCATTGGTTAATAAGATTACATAGGTTTCAAGTGTACAGTTCTATGATGAATGATCTGTATATTGTATTAGGGGTAGAAAAAGGTAAAAGGGGTTTAAAAATGGTAATGGAAGTTTATTTGACTTTGGGTGGTGGGTGGTGGTGATTGGAGTATTTAATCCATTTATATTTAGAGTAAAATGATATGTAAGGGTTTAATGCAAAGTTATTGTTTTCTGGTTGTTTGTAGTTCTTTTGTTCCTTTCTCCCTCTCTGTGTTCATTTGTGGTTTATTTCTTGTTGCAGTGTGATTTAATTCTTTTCTTTTTATCTTTTATGTGTCTAGTAGAGAGATTTGTTGTGTACCCTGAAAATTACATAAAACTCTTTCTGATTATAACAGTTTATTTTAAGCTGATTATAATTTCTTTTCACTTGTATGTAAAAATCCTACACTTTTATTTCTCCTCCCACCACAATTTATCTATTTTTATATTGTTTAATCAATGAAAAATTATTGTAGCTGCAATTACTTTAAATACTACTTTTCAAACTTTTATACTAAAGATAAAAATTATTTATCTCTATCTTTATACTATGGGGAGATAAAAATGTAAAACTTTAATATGCATTCATATTTAACTTGTCAGACAGTTGGTTGATCTCCATTTTATTAAAGTCAATCACTAGGTCTTCATTTTGTTCTTTCGTTGCTGTCATTTTTACGTGATTCTTCATAATACTTGCAATCTTACATCGGTGTCTATGTATTTGAAAAAGCAGTCATCTCTTCCAGTCTTTGAAGACTGGTTTAATCTGGGAAAGCTCTTCCTCAGTCATCTGGTCAGAGATTCTGTATGGGCTAGTTGTGGAACCAAGGGTGAGCCATGTGACAGAGTCCACAGGCAAGCCAGTTGGAGGGATCCATGGTAGGATGCCTCGTGGATCTATGAGTGTTCCAGCTGCCTGCTTTTGTAGGCATGTGGGACTGGGGCCATTTTCCGTGGATGGGCAGGCCTAGTGCCACAGCCCGAAGTCAGCCCTGGTGCCAGGGTCTGTGGGCAGGTGGTCCAATGTCAGAGTCTCTGAGTGGGCCTGGTGCTAGGTTCCTTCATGGGTCTCTTAATTTCCCTTCACTTATTCTAGGCCAGGGGTCCTCAAACTACAGTCCGCGGGCCACATGCAAATACAAATATTGTATTTGTTCCCGTTTTGTTTTTTTACTTCAAAATAAGATATGTGCAGTGTGCATAGGAATTTGTTTATCTTTTTTTTTAAAAACTATAGTCCGGCCCTCCAACAGTCTGAGGGACAGTGAACTGGCCCCCTGTTTAAAAAGTTTGAGGACCCCTGTACCTAGGCCAATTTTATTTTGGAATACATTTCATACTAAATCATCTATTCAATCTATCAGCTAATTATTTTATTACTTACCTGTGTACATTTTTACTTGCAATATTTTAATTATTTATAACAGCCTATTCTTATTTCATATGTATGATATCCTTTTTTATATCTGTGTGGATATTAACTATATATAAAATTATCCTTTTGTTTTCTTGCGTTCATCGTTATGTCTTCCATATTGAGTTTGGTCCATCTCTTTTAAGCTGTTGTTTTTCCTCAACTATTTTCTGACAATTGTTTTTAAGCTTACCTTTAAATTTGACATTTTTTTTTGTTTGCTTCTCTGTGGATTCTCTTTCTGGTCACCACAGCCTATCTCCAGTGATTATGGGGGAAGAATGGAAGATCACACCAGAAAAGGTGTATAAGCAGATTTTCTGAAGGACATGGAGATCCTGCAGATCTGTTGTCACCACCATTCAAAGCATTCAGTTTCTTCTCTAGTCTAATCATTCACATATATTGCTACAGCTTAATAGCAAAATCCTCTGCTATCTGATTCTTGATGGAGGATGGAGAGGTGACATATATAGCTACTTCAAACATAATATCTCAGCTAATCATACTGATAATTGCTCCCAGAGTTCCTATTGCATTCTACATTTGTCTACTTAAACCACTCATTCATTCATTCATTTGTTTAGTTATTTACTTACTTACATACTTAAAAATCCCAATCCTCATGGGAATGAAATTGATACTCTGGGATTTCTATTTCAGAGATGTGTTCCTTTCTTTAAAAAAAAATTATTTTTATTGATTTCAGAGAGATAAAGGGAGAAGGGGAGATAAAAACATCATCAGTGACGAAAGAGAATCATTCATCAGCTACCTCCTGCACGCCCCTACTGGGGATCAAGCCCCCAGCCTGGGCTTGTGCCCTGACTGGGATCCAAACACTGACCTCTTGGTTTATGGGTTGATGCTCAACCACTGAGCCACAACAGCTGGGCTACTTCAACTGTATATTGCTTCTGAGCCACCACTATCTTGTATGAGTATATTCATGATTACAGTTTCCTTTGTCAATCAATCTTATTTGTGTTCATCTTTCAGAGAGTCCTCTAATTCTTGGTACAGCAGAAGTGCCCTTTTGTTTTCCAGAATTGTTATGGACTCTTTTTCTATAATTTCTGGGAATTTAGAGCAGGGGAAGGGGTAGGTGCATGTACTCAGCTTACCATTTTTAGCCAGTCAAAGACAATGACCACTACTATTCATTATCCTCCTTGTCATTCATTTTCTTTCATTATTATTATGATCATCAACATCATCACTATTATCCTTATTACTTTAAAAGGACTACATCTTCTGAGCAAAACAGACCTTGGAATTTACTTTAGCTGTTTCAAGTAATTTGTGTACAGAAACTATTCAAGATACCAAATAGAAATAGACGATGAAACTGAAATAACAGTGTAACTATTAAATATATCCTGAAATACATGTTAAGAGTAGAATATCCAAAAAGACTTTCTGGCTTTCTTATCTTTAACATACCACATTATGTTCGACAATAAGAGTCCATCTTGCTAAATTTGTTACGAGGTGATAGCGCAATACTTTCCTCAGCCTTATCCATTCAGACTTGTTTGAGAACTTAAAAAATGCATGAAGCTTCACTGATGTTTTCTGCTCTTCAATTTTAGGTTTTCTTTACATATTTATTGTTTAAAATGATATATATTTATTATTAAAATATTAAAATAATGTATAAAATACAAGAAAGTAAAAGTAAAATGTATCCCAAATTCTACCAATCAATGATAACCACTGCTATCTAAGAAAACATTCTTCATTTCTCTCTTTTTCGGCAAGAAATAGAATATGCAATTTTGAAAATAGGGTCATTCTTTTCCTGATATTTTAAAGCCAATTTTTACATAACAACATAGTCTGACATTTTCCAAGTCAACAAGCATCATTATTATCGACATTGTTAAATGTGCACTGTTCTGTTATATGGATTAAATTACAGCTGCATTAACTGACCCTAAATGATAGATGATTATATTGTTTAAATTGGACTTATTGTATATTGTTAAAGTAGGTTTTTAATTAAAATGTTTTCCCAGACGGAAGATGGCGGCGGTATAGGCGGACGCGTCCCAGGTCGTGTCCCGGAGCAAATGGAGTGAGCAGCTGAAACTAGTAACATCCACCCCGAATTGGCGAAATTGCTCAGCTGGTGAGACGGTTTGCAGCCGGGAAGAGCAGAACTCCCCTGGAAAGGTAAAAAAACCAGGGATTTGGGCAGGAAAGTTTGCCAGACCTCTGAGCCCAGAGAGTCGGAGGGAGACCGCGTGGCAGACAGCCGCGTCCCTTGGGACAGGCACAGCCCCTGACGGGGGGAAAGGAGAACCGCGGGATTCCTGGCGCCACCAGGGGAATTGAGAGCTGGGTTCTGTGATCACAGAGGACTGAGCCTAAAGGGGGCAGCCTGAAGAGCTGACCAGACCATGCAGTCCCGGTAAGAGAAGAGCTTACAGAAACCAAGCCTTCCCAGTTTCCGCGGCCGGCGTTTGTTTGTTTGTTTTCACTGAATCCTGTTCATGGGACATTTCGGATACAGACACTCACCTGTGCTGAAGAGAGGGAGAGGGTGCGGAGGAGTGGAATCTGGGGAGAGACTGAGGAGAGAAGGGGGGCCGGGAGAGGTGGCAGCGAATTGAGTGCTGAGACATCCCTGAGCCCAGGACTGAGGCAGCCATTCTCTCTGGAGAGTGAGACTCCTCCCCCCAGCCCCCAGGCAAGGAGCACAGCCACACCCAGATTCCACCCTGTATGAGATCAAGGATTAAAATAACCTGATCAGTCCCTGGGAGTTAACAGGGTCTGGCCTATAGAGGGATTTTCAATCCCAGCAACAACACAGCACCAGTAACTAACTATTACGCAGCCAGCTCTGGGCAGTGGAACTTCCACTGGACAGAGAGGCCCTATAGCCTCAGAGGCCAACCCCAGAACACTGCCACCCAGAGACTGACCCACAAACTGACTCTTTGCTAAACACAAAATAAGGCAGTCTGGGAAACAAATGCGGCTTGCTTTAAAATAAGGACTGTGGTTTACAACACAGAGGAACAGTGTATCGCAGGGAAACTCAACACTCTCCTGAATACCTGGCAGGTCTAAGGTGAGCCACACTGAAGAATAGAAGAACCGAAGGACCTTCACTACTGCAATTTTTTTTTCTTTTTTCACCTTTTAACTAAGAAACCAATTTTTTTTTCTTTTTTATTTCTTCTTTTTTTTTTCTTTTTTTTCTTCTTTTTCCATCACCTGATTTTACCCTTTTAATTACTACCTTCTTATTTTTAGCCAGTATTATTACTGCTACCATTTTACCATTTTTTTTAAAGTGCCATTTTATTTTCTCTTTATTTTATTTTGGGATTAGTGTTCTCCATTCTATTTTCATCGTTATATTATTGGTTGTTTCTAGTTTGCATTCATCTCCAGGGAGCTGTTGCTGGAATTTGTTGGGATTAATGGCTGTTCTATAGGAGTATTCTCCTCATATAAAAAAGTCTCTTCCCCTCTTCCACTTCATTCTCTCTTTTCGCTCTTTTTTTTTCTTTTCTTTTCTTTTCTCGCTTTTATTTTCCCCCCTCCTTTTTCCCAATTTCATTTTTGCACTCCTTTTTTTGGTCCCTACTTTTCTTTTCTTTTTTCTCTTTTATCTTTTTCTCTTCCTTCTTCCTTATCCCCTAATTCTCTTAATTCAGGTGGTCACCTTTATTTGGGGTTATTAATATCGTGAATATATTTGTGTATAGTGCCTGGTACATGGTGCCTTGTTGTGTTGTATTTTGTGCCTTTAAATCAACGCAGCAGATCCAAGCAACAGCAACCTCCTGAGCACCACACCCTCTGCTGAGGAACAGCAGCTGTATGTGAAACCTCGCCCCACCAGCCAGAAGAGCCACCACAGCTGTGAACAGCACCCACCAGAGGAGCTGCTGCCAACTGAAGAGCAGCTGCTACCGCAACCGCCCAAAGAGCAACCACAGACCAAGGAGTCACTGCCACCAAGGGAGCAACCACTGAACGACTCAACATCTAGATATGTCAGTGAGATCAAACATGGGTAGACAAAGAAACCCCCAAAGGAAAGAGAAGGAGGACTCTCCAGAAAAGCAGCTAAGTAATACAGAGGCATCCAACATGACAGAAAAAGAATTCAGAATAAGGGTCCTAGAGTGCATAAACCGGATGGAGGAAAAAATCGACAACCTCTGCAAGAAGCAAGAAGAAACAGATGAAAAAATCGATAACATATGGAAGAAGCTAGAAGAAACAGATGAAAAAATCAACAACTTAAGTAAGACCCAAGAAGAAATGAAGAGTGATATAGCTGCAATGAAAAACTCCATTGAAAGTATCAACAGTAGACTAGGAGAAGCGGAGGACCGAATTAGTGATTTAGAAGACAAGGAAGCAAAACACACCCAAAATGTACTGCAATTGGAGAAAAAAATGAAAAGACAGGAGGAGAGCCTAAGGGAGCTTTGGGACAACATGAAACGAAACAACATACGAATAATAGGGGTACCAGAACAACAGAAGGATGAACAAGGATTAGAAAACCTATTAGAAGAAATAATATCAGAAAACTTCCCTGAGGTGGGGAAGAAAAAAGTCACACAAGCCCAGAGAGTCCCAAACAAGGTGAACCCGAAAAGACCCACACCAAGACACATCATAATTACCATGGCAAATGTTCAGGACAAAGAGAGAATCTTACAGGCTGCAAGAGAGAGACGGAAAGTTACATACAAGGGATCTCCCATTAGATTGTCAAATGATTTCTCAACAGAAACACATCAGGCCAGAAAAGAATGGACAGAAATTTACAAAGTGATGCAAAGCAAAGGACTGAATCCAAGAATACTCTATCCAGCAAGGCTATCATTCAAACTTGAAGGGGAAATAAGAAGCTTCACAGACAAAAAAAGGCTAAGGGAGTTTATCACCACCAAGCCAACAATGCAAGGAATGCTAAAGGGACTGGTATAAGAAGAAATAAAAAGCTCAGAAAGAAAACAGCCACACAAAAACAGAAATGGCTACAAACAAGTACCTTTCAATAATAACTTTAAACGTAAACGGACTAAATGCTCCAAACAAAAGACATCGAGTGGCTGAATGGATAAAAAATCATGACCCATACATCTGCTGTCTACAAGAAACCCACCTCATTAGAAGGGACTCACACAGACTGAAAGTGAAAGGATGGAAAAATATCTTTCAGGCAAATGGAAAGGAAAAGAAAGCTGGGGTAGCAATACTTATATCGGACAAAATAGACCTCAAAGTGAAGGCCATAACAAGAGATAAGGAAGGCCACTTCATAATACTAAAGGGATCAATACAACAAGAAGATATAACCCTGGTAAACATATATGCACCCAATGCAGGAGCACCCAAATGCATAAATAAACTCCTGGAAGATATCAAAGGAGAGATAGACAACAATACAATCATAGTAGGGGACTTTAATACACCACTGACAACACTGGATAAGCCCTCTAGACAAACAATCAGCAAAGATACAGCAATCCTAAATGACTCACTAGATCAGATGGACTTAATAGACATCTTCAGAACACTTCACCCCAAAGCCAGGGAATATACATTCTACTCAAATGCTCATAAGACATATTCAAAAATAGACCATATATTGGGTCACAAGCAAAGTATCCCCAAATTCAAGAAGATTGAAATCATAAAAAGCGTCTTTTCAGACCACGATGGCATAATATTAGAAATAAACTACAATAAAAACAACCCAAAATACTCAAACACCTGGAAGCTGAATAGCATGCTATTAAATATTGATTGGGTTACCAATGAAATCAAAGAAGAAATTCGAAACATCCTGAAAACTAATGACAATGAAAACACAACAATCCAAAACCTATGGGACACAATGAAAGCAGTCCTGAGAGGGAAGTTAATAGCTCTACAGGCCTATCTCAAAAAACAAGAAAAAAATGGTAGTAAATCAGCTAACTCTACAACTCAAAGAATTAGAAAGAGAGCAACAAGAAAACCCCAGAGTGAGCAGAAGGAAGGAGATAATAAAGATTAAAGCAGAAATAAATGACATAGAGACCAAAAAAGCAATACAGAAAATCAATGAAACCAAGAGCTGGTTCTTTGAAAGGATAAACAAGATTGACAAACCTCTAGCCAGACTCACCAAGAAGCAAAGACAGAGGACCCAAATCAACAAAATCAGAAACGATAGAGGCGAAATAGCAACAGACCCCACAGAAATACAAATGATTGTTAAAAAATACTATGGACAGCTCTACTCCAACAAACTAGACAACCTGGAGGAAATGGACAAATTCCTAGAAAAATACAACATTCCAAAACTCAATCAGGAAGAATCTAATAATCTCAACAGGCCAATAACTATGGAAGAAATTGAAGCAGTCATCAAAAAGCTTCCATCAAACAAAAGGCCAGGACCAGACGGCTTCACAGGGGAGTTTTACCAAACATTCAAGGAAGAACTAAAACCTATCCTCCTCAGACTACTACAAAAAATTCAAGAGGAAGGAACACTTCCAAGCTCATTCTATGAAGCCAGCATCACCCTAATACCAAAACCAGGTAAAGACAACACAATGAAAGAGAATTACAGGCCAATATCCCTCATGAACATAGATGCCAAAATCCTCAACAAAATCTTAGCAAATCGGATCCAGCAGTACATCAGAAAGATCATACACCATGACCAAGTAGGATTTATCCCAGGGATGCAAGGATGGTACAATATCCGCAAATCAATAAACATGATACATCACATAAACAAACTGAAAGAAAAAAACCACATGGTCATATCAATTGATGCAGAAAAAGCATTTGACAAAATTCAACACCCATTTTTGATAAAAGCTCTCAGCAAGGTGGGAGTAGAAGGATCATACCTCAACATAATAAAAGCCATATATGACAGGCCCACAGCCAACATCATACTCAATGGACAAAAACTAACACCATTTCCCCTAAGAACAGGAACAAGACAGGGATGCCCCCTCTCACCACTCCTGTTCAACATAGTACTGGAAGTGTTAGCCATTGCAATTCGGCAAGAAGAAGAAATAAAAGGCATCCAAATTGGAAAAGAGGAAGTAAAACTGTCCTTATTTGCAGACGACATGATATTATACATACAAAACCCTAGAGACTCCATCAAAAAGCTACTAGACTTAATACATGAATTTGGCAATGTAGCAGGATACAAAATTAACCCCAAGAAATCTGAGGCATTTCTATACACCAATAGTGAACTTTCAGAAAGAGAGATTATAAAAACAATCCCGTTTACCATCGCACCAAAAAAATTAAGCTACCTAGGAATAAACTTAACTAAAGAGGTAAAAGACCTCTACTCAGAAAACTACAGGACGTTGAAAAAAGATATAGAGGAAGACATAAACAGATGGAAGAACATACCGTGTTCATGGATTGGTAGAATCAACATCATTAAAATGTCCATACTACCCAAAGCAATCTATAAATTCAACGCACTTCCCATTAAAATACCAACGGCATACTTCAGAGATCTAGAACGAACTCTCCAAAAATTCATCTGGAATAAAAAAAGACCCCGAATAGCTGCAGCAATCCTGAAAAAGACCAAAGTAGGTGGGATCTCAATACCAGATATCAAGTTGTATTACAAAGCCACTGTTCTCAAAACTGCCTGGTACTGGCACAAGAATAGGCATATAGATCAATGGAATAGAATAGAGAGCCCAGAAATTGGCCCGAACCAATATGCTCAATTAATATTTGACAAAGGAGGCAAGAACATACAATGGAGCCAAGATAGTCTCTTCAATAAATGGTGTTGGGAAAATTGGACAGATGTATGCAAGAAAATGAAACTAGACCACCAACTTACACCATACACAAAAATAAACTCAAAATGGATAAAGGACTTAAACGTACGACAGGAAACCATAAAAATTCTAGAAGAATCCAAAGGCAACAAAATCTCAGACATATGCCGAAGCAATTTCTTCACTGATACAGCTCCTAGGGCACTTGAAACTAAAGAGAAAATGAACAAATGGGACTACATCAAAATAAAAAGCTTCTGCACAGCAAAAGAAACCATCAACAAAACAACGAGAAAACCCACTGTGTGGGAAAACATATTTGCCAATGTCATATCTGATAAGGGCCTAATCTCCAAAATTTATAGGGAACTCGTACAGCTTTACAAAAGGAAGATAAACAATCCAATCAAAAAATGGGCAAAGGACCTAAATAGACACCTTTCAAAAGAGGACATTCAGAAAGCCAAGAGACATATGAAAACATGCTCAAAGTCACTAATCATCGGAGAGATGCAAATCAAAACAACAATGAGGTACCATCTCACACCTGTCAGACTGGCTATCATCAACAAATCCACAAACGACAAGTGCTGGAGAGGATGTGGAGAAAAAGGAACACTTGTGCACTGCTGGTGGGAATGCAGACTGGTGCAGCCACTATGGAAGACAGTATGGAGTTTCCTTAAAAAACTGAAAATGGAACTCCTGTTTGACCCTGTGATCCCACTTCTAGGAATATATCCCAAGAAACCAGAAACACCAATCAGAAAGGATATATGCACCCCTATGTTCATAGCAGCACAATTCACCATAGCTAAGATCTGGAAACAGCCTAAGTGCCCATCAGTAGATGAATGGATTAGAAAACTGTGGTACATCTACACGATGGAATACTATGCTGCTCTAAAAAGGAAGTAACTCTTACCATTTGCAACGGCATGGATGGAACTGGAGAGCATTATGCTAAGTGAAATAAGCCAGTCAATGAAGGAAAAATACCACATGATCTCACTCATTCATGGATAATAGAGACCATTATAAACTTTTGAACAATAATAGATACAGAGGCAGAGCTGCCTCAAACAGATTGTCAAACTGCAGCGGGAAGGCCGGGGAGGGTTGGGGGGCAGGAGGTAGGGGGGTAAGAGATCAACTAAAGGACTTGTATGCATGCATATAAGCATAACCAATGGACATAAGACACTGGGGGATAGGGGAGGCTAGGGGACTGTCTAGGGCGGGGGGATAAAATGGACACATATGTAATACCCTTTGTAATACTTCAAGCAATAAATTAAAAAACAAAACAAAAAAAAAAACAAAAAAAAATTAAAAAAAAAATCCAAATTCTAAACCAAACACATCATGAGAAAATCTTTACCCAATACACAAAAGAAGGGTAAGCATCTTCATTGTATTATAGAAGCAATGAGAAAAATGCTGAATGTAAAGTAGGTACATGGACCAAGGAGGTGATCAACAATTAATAAAAGTAGAAATGCAAAGGATAAAAAAAAAATGTTTTTCCATACATTTTCTTTTTATTTGTGTCATTATCTACTTATAGTGACTCTCTGGAAGGGGAATTGTTTGAGCAACAATATATGTATTTTACATTTTGATATATATTGCCCAATGGCCCTCCAGAAGACACTGATTTACAGTCTTACCAGAAGTTTATGAGTATTCCTGTTTCTCACTGTTAGCATCAGTTAACCAAGTTTTGACTTTCCTGTTCTTGTTATTATGGGTGATTTTTTATTGTATGATAGACACGTTGGGTATTATATTGGGACTAGAGGCCCAGAGCACAAAATTCCCTTAGCCTGGCCTGCACCCTCTCTCAGTCCAGGAGCCCTTGGGGGATGTCCCAGGGAGAATGGGCCTAAGCTGGCAGTCAGACATCCTTAGCACTGCCACGGAGGTGGGAGAGGCTCCGCTGAGCTGGCCAGCCGTAAACCTGGCTTTCAGCTGAGCGGTGCTCCCACTGACCACCAGGGGCCAGCTCCTGCATTGAGTGTCTGCCCCCTGGTGGTCAGTGAGTGTCATAGCGACCAGTCGTTCCGCCATCGGGCTGAAACCGGCTCTCTGACATCCCTCGAGGGGTCCCAGATTGCAAGAGGGAGCAGGCCAGGCCAAGGGATGCCACTGGTGCAGGATCGGGGCCGGGTAGGGATGTGGGAGGTTGGCCAGCTGGGGAGGGACCATGGGAGGGCTCCAGGGCATGTCCGACCCATCTAGCCCAGTTCCGATTGGCCGAACCCCAGCAGCAAGCTAACCTACCGGTTGGAGCATCTGCCCCCTTGTGGTTAGTGCATGTCATAGCGAATGGTCAACTGGTTGACTGACTGCCCCCCTGGTGGTCAGTGCATGTCATAGCAAACGGTTGAGCAGTCTTAGCATATCATTAGCATGTTACACTTTGATTGGTTGAACAGCCGACTGGATGACAAGACACTTAGCATATTAGGCTTTTATTATATAGGATAATCTTGATTTTAATAATATTTTTAAAAAATGTTAATAGGCAGTCACCCTGTTTAGAGATGGCATGTAAGTCCTGGCCTAATTTTGTGTAGTTTGGTCCCAATAACAGTCCAATTTTAAGAGCCTATGCAGTACTATTTGGTATGCTTTATTTAATCTAATTCAACCAAAGCTCTCCACAGTTTTTGCTGTTGCTGTTTGAGGGGGTAGAAGTAGTTTACCCAGGCTGGGCCAGTTGTTTCTCTAGATAGGGGAAGGGTTTCTCAGGCCTGGGACAGAATTTGATGAATGGGAGGACAAAGAGGACTCCCTGGACCTGGAACTTGTTATGGCAGGGTGCCTTCTGCCTGTGGGGTATAGAGACCATTTCCAGGGCTTAGTGGTTATACAGCATGATTTCATTTGCACTCATTCCCTAGCAATGTGATTATCACTAAATATGGAAAGGTTGTTGCTCATATTTTTATACTAATTTTATTTTATTTTTAAAAAATTTTTTATTGTTCAGATCATTACAATTGTTCCTCTCCCCCCCCCCCCATAGCTCCCTTTCATCCGGTTCCCACCCCACCCTCTGCCCTTACCCACCCCCCTGCCACTGTCCTCATCCATAGGTGTGCGATTTTTGTCCAGTCTCTTCCTGCACCACCACACCCTTTTCCCCCCAAAGAATAGTCAGTCCACTCCCTTTCTATGCCCCTGATTCTATTACATTCACCAGTTTATTCTGTTCATCAGATTATTTATTCACTTGATTCTTAGATTCACTTGTTGATAGATGTGTATTTGTTGTTCATAATTTGTATCTGTACCTTTTTCTTCTTCTTCCTCTTCTTAAAGGATACCTTTCAGCATTTCATTTAATACTGGTTTGGTGGTGATGAACTCCTTTAGCTTTTCCTTATCTGTGAAGCTCGTTATCTGACCTTCAATTCTGAATGATGGCTTTGCTGGGTAGACTAATCTTGGATGTAGGTTCTTGCTATTCATCACTCTGAATATTTCTTGCCACTTCCTTCTGGCCTGCAAAGTTTCTGTTGAGAAATCAGCTGACAGTCGTATGGGTACGCCCTTGTAGGTAACTAGCTGCTTTTCTTTTTCTGCCTTTAAGATTCTCTCTTTGTCTTTTGCTCTTGGCATTTTAATTATGATGTGTCTTGGTGTGGTCCTCTTTGGATTCCTTTTGTTTGGGGTTTTCTGTGCTTCCTGGACTTGTAAGTCTATTTCTTTGACCAGGTAGGGGAAGTTTTCTGTCATTATTTCTTCAAATAGGTTTTCAATATCTTGCTCTCTTTCTTCTTCTGGCATCCCCATAATTCGGATGTTGGTACACTTGAAGTTGTCCCAGAGGCTCCTTACACTATCTTCATATTTTTGGATTCTTTTTTCCTTTTGCGTGTTTTATACTTCTTCGTATTTCAAATCTTTGACATGATTCTTGTGATCCTCTAGTCTGCTGTTGGATCTCTGTATAATATTCTTTATTTCAATCAGTGTATGCTTAATTTCTAGTTGGTCCTTTTTCATATCCTCAAGGGTATCACTAGACTTGTTGAGGGGTCTTACTAAATTTATCAGCGGCCTCACTAGATTTATTGAAGGTCTTACTAAATTTATCAGTGGTTTCTAGAAAATTCTTGAAAAACCTTAAAACTGTGGTTTTAAACTCTATATCCAGTAGTTTGCTTTCTTCCATTTCTGTCATTTGTGACCTGTTTCTTTGTCTCCACATTTTGGCTGCTTTCCTGTGTTGATAGAATGGTTTTCTGTGCTAGGTGACCTATAGGGCCCAGTGGCTCAGCCTCCCCAATTACCTGAGGTGGACACTCTTGGTCCACCCCTTTGTGGGCTGTGTGCACAGTCTTGTTGTAGTTAAGCCTTGATTGTAGTTGGTATCCATGGGAGGAATTGACCTCCAGGCCAATTGGCTGTGAGATTCAGCTGTGTCTATGGTGGGAGAACTTCTGTGCTGGAGACACCCTTCTGGGGCAAGACTTGTTTCAGTGGGGCTTTGGTGCTCACTGAGTCTGCCCCCTGAGTGTGTCCCTTATGGATCTGAGGAGTTGTAATCTGGATGGTGCCACTCTGACCACTGAGTACACTGGCACTTGAATCTCTAAGGAAGTGCTAATTTAGCCTCTGCCTGAGGCTACCCAGCAGGAGCCATGGAGAGATCTGCAGATTCCTCTTCTTTGTTTGGGGTTTGGAGGTTCCCAGATAAGGCCCAGCTGTGAAGCAATACAAGCTGCTGTGGGACCTTGGGCCTTCTTTTGGATGTTCTGGGTCTCTCTGATGCAGCTGAAGTTTGTTAGGTAATTTTAGATTGCAAAGGGCCAGGTCATTCATATGCAAAAGCCTCTGTGCACAGCTTGGGTGGGGCAGGGTCTCAGGAAATCACCAAGGCAGAGCAAAGCTATGGCTGATCCTCAGCCCTGCCCTAAGAGGTCCCGGGTCTCAGTGGCCCGTGGTAATTGCTGCAGCCCCTCTGAGAGAAAGCCGCCCTTGAGTTCTGCCCGCTGCCAGACAGTCCAGTTTCTCCCCATATGAGTCTGGTCCCCCAGAGACTCACCCAGAACTGGAGTCAGGGCTGTTGGGAGCTTGTGTCTCCCTCCCGATTGAAAAAGACAACCGAGTCCTCAGTTGCCAGCCTTTTCCCTCCTTACCTCTGCACTTTATTTCCGCACCTCCTCTGAGTCTCAATGTGCTTTTCTCTTTCCTTCTAGTTGTAGAATTTCCACTCAGCCAGCCTTCCTGTGGTTCTGGATGATGTCTGTAATGCCTTTTAGTTGTATTTTTGAAGTGGTTGTGTGAGGCAGCAATTTCAGGTGTTTACCTATGCTGCCATCTTGGTTTCTCCTTTATACTAATTTTAATTAAAAAATTTTGAGCTCAGCTGGGGTGGCTCAGTGGTTGAGCATTGACCTATGACCCAGGAGATGACAGTTTGATTTCCGGTCATGGCACATGCCCAGGTTGTGGGCTTGATCCCCAGTGTGGGGCGTGCAGGAGGCAGCCAGTCAATGATTCTCTGCCATCATTGATGTTTCTATCTTTCTCACCCTTCCTTTCTGAAATCAATAAAAATATATTAAATTTTTTTTTGAGTCTTTGTCTATCAGTAAATTACCTTTTTTTCTATCAAATGTGTAACAAGTATTCTTCCCAGTTCATTTTTCAACCTTATTTTTGGTATCATTTTGGTAGGTTTGTTTTTTCCTAACGATTATAAAGCTGCACTAATTTGACTTCACCATGTTGTAATTCATACCATAGGGTTTCTGCCATGCAATGTCTGGAGTACAGATAGTTTTAATGGCATCATTATGCAGAACATTAGCAGAGTAACTTCTTCCATGTTAGACATGAAACCCTTTAAAAATATGTTTTTATTGATTTCAGAGAGAGGGAGGGATAGGGAGAGAGGGATAGAAACATCAACGATGAGAGAGAATCATTGACTGGCTGCTTCCTGAATGCCCCCACTGGGGATCAAGCCTGTAACATGGGCATGTGCCCTGACTGGGAATCAAACCCTGACTGGGAATCAAGCCCTGACCTCCTGGTTCATGGATGGATGCTCAACCACTGAGAACACCGGCTGGGCCCCTTAGACCATCTTGAATTTTGTTTTGTTTTATTCAGTCAAGTCTTCTCAGAATCCACCATAACAGTGGTTCTTAATTAGGGGTACTTGAACTTCAAAGGGTTTTTCAAGCCCCTGAAATTGCCTGCAAATTTTTTGTAATATATATATATATATATATATATATATATATATATATATATATATACATTTTCTAGAAAAATGTTCTACAGCTTTCATCAGATTAATTGGGGTCCATGGTCCCCAAAAGATTAACATTTAACTGCACAAAATAGTTATCTTTCTGACCATTGCAACTGCTGAAGCAGCCTTGTAAGGGAAAAAGAAGAAAGAACCTGAACTCAGAGTCCCAACTTTGCCACACATAACTACATCACTTCCACCCTCTAAGTTTTTGTTTGTTCATTTGTCAATAGTCAATATCATAGACGAAGTCATATATCAGGTTGTTATCAGCATAATTCTGATTAGAGTCACTGGTTAAACAAAAAGTCTGGCAAAAGGGAAAGATCTTACAATATTCTGATTACAATATTCTAAACTAAGAGGAAAAGGATGTTATATATTCCATAATATGCTCTAGTGCAGTGGTTCTCAACCTTCCTAATACCACGACCCTTTAGTACAGTTCCTCATGTTGTGGTGACCCCCAACCATAAAATTATTTTCGTTGCTACTTCATAACTGTAATTTTGTTACTGTTATGAATTGTAATGTAAATATCTGATATGCAGGATGTATTTTCATGGTTACAAATTGAACATAATTAAAGCATAGTGATTAATCACAAAAACAATATGTAATTATATATGTGTTTTCCGATGGTCTTAGGCGACCCCTGTGAAAGGGTCATTCGACCCCTAAAGGGGTCACGACCCACAGGTTGAGAACCGCTGCTCTAGTGTATAGTTAGAGTTTCTTAGTCTTTTTATTGGTTCTTACAGTGATAAATGGGATCAAGAATTTTCCTCCCCTTGATTAATTGTTCTTTAGTATCATGAAAGATAAAGCTGCAATTTATGGATTGCTTAGTATTTGTCAGGTATTGTGCTGAGTGCTTTCATCTACTATCTTTCAACTTCATGACACATGGTAGGTAGGTATTATCTGAATATTACTGATGTAAGGTTCCAAAGCTAATGAGTAGCTGAGCAAATATTTAAACTAACTTTATTCTAGTTCAAAAGCCATTATTATTTTAACTACATGTAAATTTAGATATATTTTACTAGAGACCTGATGCACGAAATTTGTGCAAGGGTAGGTCTTCACAGCTCCAGCTTCCTCAGCCCTTGTGGCCCTGGCTACCTTGTGGCCCCTGGGCCCTGCGCCCTGCCCACTGGTTCTTACTGAAGGTCATTCTGGAAGGTTGTTCCACCGTCCAGTCTAATTAGCATATTAGCTCTTTATTATGCAAGATTACTTGTTAAGTCAATGCTCCTCATTTATTTCCATGAAAAGAAAATGAAACCCAAATGCAGGATCAGATTAATACCTTTATAAGTTCTAACTAATGAACATATTTGCTGCCTACCTATCCAACTCCCATCCAATAATATACTTCAATTATTGTAATCCACAGTAAAATAAGTGTTAAAAACTTCAAGCAACAGCTCCTAAGCTGGGTCTGTTTTCCATAAAACCCTGCATTATGTTCATTAATTACATTGGGGGGAGGGGTGGAGATAAAGTATTTTTACAACAACAAAGGACTGAATTACCTAAGAATTGCTTGTTTCTTGCCACTTTACTGCCAATCAATACAATGTTTGCAAAGAGGAATTAAAAAAATAATTTTGGAACCATTTCCAATGGCAAGGGAGGCACAAGCTTAGGAGTAATGATGCTTGTTTTAAATAAGATGAGGATGGCCGAAACCGGTTTGGCTCGGTGGATAGAGCGTTGGCCTGCGGACTGAGGGGTCCCAGGTTCGATTCCGGTCAAGGGCATGTACCTGGGTTGCGGGCATATCCCCAGTGGGGGATGTGCAGGAGGCAGCTGATCGATGTTTCTCTCTCATCGATGTTTCTGGCTCTCTATCTCTCTCCCTTCCTCTCTGTAAAAATCAATAAAATATATTTTTTAAAAATAAATAAATAAATAAATAAATAAGATGAGGATGAGTGAGAAGACTCAGGATTTCTATTTATGGAGGTGGAGAGAACTATTGCTGGGATCAGATTAACAGGAGGTGGAAGAAAAAATAATATCTGGATACAAGTTATCACACCCATCATTAAAAGTAAGAACTGAGTTGTAGCTCTGCATACTTGTTGGGGTGTTCCATAAAAATATTGTCAAAATTGGCATACCTCAAGAAGTGTTATTTCATTCTAGTAGTTATCTTTCAGCTCGAATCTTCGCTTCCACCCCCAATGCTTTTAATGCCAGAATAATCTTTCTGAAACCTGCCCCTAATTATAAAACTTTCCTCCTTGAAAGTTTTTGGTTTTCCCAGTTTCTTAACTTAGCATTCATAAAGTTCCATTATAACCCCACCTATACAACTTTACTTCTTTCTCTTCTACGTATATACTCCACTGCATCATGTATATTGTGTTCTTCCCAGAACACAGCACATTTATTTCTGTGCCCTACATCTGTTTATGTTGCTACTTCTACCTAGAAAGTGCCCTCTTATTCCTTGGCTTTTCTAAAGAAATCATCTTTATCCTGAAGACCTAACCTAATTCCTGCATTCTCTCTGAAGCCTTTTCTAACTCCTCTAATACACATGGATATGCATCCTTCTCTGGAAACTTGTTATACTAAGTTTCTCTTAAGAGTCCTGTTTTCTGTTTGCTAGTTCTATTTCTCCAATTGACAGTAAACTCCTTGGGGACAGAAAGTATGACTTCGATTTTGTTTATTTTCATTTTCTCCTGCTGCACTGTGAGGAGGTAGTTCCCTATATGTGAATTGACTAACTCAGATTTATATGTCAAAGAATTAGGACTGGCTGGGTGAAGGAAAGGAAGAAATCAAAGATGACTTCAAGGTTCTTATGCTAGTAAATGAAACAATAGTGTGACCATCTGCCAGAAAACATACAGTCAACACATACTGAGGTAACCAGAGGTTACTTCCAAGTAGAAGATTCTTTGGGAATAGGAAGCTAGCTGAAGGCAGGCAGATTCACTTAATCTTCTCTTTCTACCTCAATTTTCTCCTTCTTTGACCTCCTTGCTTCTGCTCCATCTGTCTCATACCTAGTAGACTAAATTTAAGCCAGTATTTAGATCCCCAGCAAGAGCAAAATGTTAAAAAATAATTTGTTTTGTACATCTCATCCATAGAGCTCATAGCGCTTCTTTCCACTCTAGTAAAAAAAAAAAAAAGTCATATTGTTCATTAACTGATATTATCATTAGCACTAACTTTTCAATTGTGTTCAGCAAAATTCTCCAAAGAACAACATCATATTCATGGTGTGAATACTTCCAGGTAGATTTAATACAAGTTGGCCTGAGACACCCTTTTCATCCTGTAACGAAGAACTATTTTCTTCTGGTCATGTGTATACAGGTGAGAAACCATATAAATGCACATGGGGTGGATGTGATTGGCATTTTTTCTCATTTGAATGAATGCACCGGGCACTACCAAAAGCACACTAGAGCTAAGCCCTTTGGATGTCCGACTTGTGGCTTCTGATTTTCCCACTCTGACCATCTGGTACTACACATGAAAAGACACCCTAACTAAGTGGTCCACCTTCTGCTTACCCCACTTCCTCTCATGATATTCTATGGCAAATGGGCCCAACCCCAAACTAACCCAAGTTCTCATACACTTGAGCCACCACTTTTTCTGGTCAGGCTGGATGAGTGCATGTAAATTCATTGACCAATGCTTTTTACTAATGCATTGGTCCTGCTGTGTATGTAGTTGTCAAAAAGATAAGACTATTGACTGGCAAAGAGTTTATTTACTCAGAATCAAATCTTTTTAACTTTAAAGCCTTTAAATTACAGGGCACCACTATTTTATTTCTTCTGTGTAGATCAATCTTTCATTTCACTTTAAGCTATTATTGACCATATTTTTCATAGCCAACAGTAATAATTGTCCTCAAGGTAGGGTTGCGATATTTAGCAAATAAAAATATAGGCCACATAGTTGAATTTAAATTTCAGGTAAATAATGAATATTTAGCATACGTGTGGAGAAATTTAGAGATGTCTTCATGTGGACAAGTCTTGACCCTCTAACCAGTGTCTAAGCTTTCACTATAAGGACACAAATTTTCCCAAGAAGCAACTATAATTATAGGAAATTTGGAGATGGCATAAGTGTTCATTCCTAGGCAGCTGATTTCTCTCTTAAAATGTTCCTATACTTATACCTAATTTCTAAATTCTTTTATTATAATTTCTCTAGGGCAGTCATTTGGGAAGGAACAAGAATGGGAAGAATGATACCTTTTCATAATCATCTAATGAAATACACATGGACAAAATTGGCCCTTGGTTAAGCCTTTGATGCTCCTAGGCTGAGAACGTGCAAACCATTGCATTCTTCCAGTGTGATGTACAGGCTTAGCAGCTACATTCCTTTTGGAATTTGGTGAGGCAGCGGGAGGATAGGAAGGAAATAGGGATGAAAGTGTTCCTAGATTGTACAGCCTGGAACAAATCCATGTAATTTCCAAATCTGGCAAACAGACCTTGTTGGGACAATTCTAAATCTCTGTAAGTCTTTGACATATTTCAAGGCAGGGGGACAATAAAAAAACAGGGAGGGAATTTAAGTAGCTTAGAAATCAGAGATTCTTCAAGTCTCAGAATATCTTCCTCCTCTTCTCTCTCTCCCGGAAAAACAGCCCTAAGACTAGAGTGACAAAACCTGATTGTACAATCACACTTGCTCCTTCCTTCCTATAGCTGCAGCTGTTCTGAGCACCATCACATACTGGCTGCCAAATGAGTAAATGTAACACCTGCCTAATAGTCTGATTCAGAAGAATTGGCTCTCATCTGAGCTTTAGTTTGTGTCTTCCCAACTATGGAGCCTTCAACCTCATTGCCTCTGTTCCTGTCAAAGCTGAAAGCAAATTAAAACATATGGAAACCATCTGAGGAAATGATATTACAGCTAAACCTCATGAATTTGGACCATCTGATTAACAATTTGTATAATCCAGAACCAGGCTGCGATGAATTTAACTACTATAGTATACATATATATACATATATACGTATATATAGTAGATAAATATGCTAATTAACTGGGATGCCATAATGGGTCGACTGGACAGGAGGAGGTTGTGCACCCAGTGTCGGGGGCGAGGCAGCAGGGGCCTCCACACGTCTGTGCTAGAGGAGGCCCTGATCAGCAGTGGCCGAGGCTGCTTCAAGGGCTGGAGAGGGAGGCAGGCCGGACCGGTGATTTGAGGGTGGGCGGCACTGCATGATTTCGAATGGCGTACTGGGCTCCTACTATATCATAAAACGTTTGCTAAGCACCCATGTAGAAATGCAACTGATGCATTGGGTATAAATGCTTATCTGTCTGGTGCTGATGTCTCTTTAGGCCAACTCTTTGTTATTCAGTTTGGTTATTGTATTTCCTTGAAAAATTCACCCTTGATTCTCTTTAAATATTAGACTGGTCCCTAGTTCAAACTGCTTTTTCGTCCTCTGATAAAATTCAGAAGATTTGACTGTTTCAAACAACCAAAAAAGTCTGCTTAGATTTGTTTGTGAGAAAAACCGGCTTTAAAATTGCTGCGACATTTTCCTGGCACCCCTACAACAATTCTCATGAGTATATTCCAGGAAGACCCCATCCTTTTCATACAAACTAAGAATATAACTCTGATGGCGTATTGACAAAGGTAAAGTAATTTTGAAATCTATTTCAAAAACTCCAGTACCTCTGCACATCGTAATTAGCTTTAGTCCTTCGTAGCCAGGCACCCATGCCTTGAAAAGAGCTTTCGAAAGGGACATCAGAAAGCATGCTCAGCGGGGTCTCAGCTCCTAGCAGGAAGCAGGTTGCCAACTTGGTTAATAACTGCAATTTAACCCTTGAGTCCTCCTCCTGACTTGAACAATAAAGATGATTCAAGAGAAAGGGTCCTCAGGCCCAAGAAAAGAGCCTTGATTTTTCGAAGTTAAATGAAAAAAAAATCAGAGTCCTTAAAGCCAGAGACCGGCATTGGCCCTTCTGGTCCAATAACAGCACTATGTGCGGCATTCAGTAAGTCCTTTGTTCTGACAAATCAAAACTGTTCCTAAGTTTTTGTTCCACATTTTCCCTGGACTGCTTTTCTTTCATATTGCTGTATTATGTGAGTGGAGTATATTTCTTGTCTTTTCCTGTAGTGATACCCCTAACCTAAAAAAGCCTAACAGTTATGGCCCAGTGTTGAAGGTCAGGGAGATCCAGAACTGCTTAAACTTGTTTAACTTTTTAGTTCATTGGGAGGTGGTAGATAGCAAGATATGATGACAATTAAAATCGTTATCCTTCTTTTTATGCCTTACATATGGAAAAGAGAGTGAAGGTTACTTTTTAAAAAAATATATTTTATTGATTTTTTACAGAGAGGAAGGGAAAGGGACAGAGAGAAACATCGATGAGAGAGAAACATCGATCAGCTGCCTCCTGCACACTCCCTACTGGGGATGTGCCCGCAACCAAGGTACATGCCCCTGACCAGAATCGAACCTGGGACCCTTGAGTCTGCAGGCCGATGCTCTACCGCTGAGCCAAACCGATTAGGGCATGAAGGTTAATTTAAGTATGTGATAAAAGTCTGTGAGAAACAAGATACTAAGAAGACTAAAATACTCAAGTATTATACAATACTTTGTATTTCATTGCTATACTAAGATGCAAACCATTTAAAATACTGAGATAAAAAAATTTTTAAAATATGTTTTCATTAATTTCAGAGAGAGGAAGGGAGAGGGAAAGATAGAATCATCAATGATGGGAAAGAATTATTGATCGGCTGCCTCCTGCACAACCCCTACTGGGGATTGAGCCTGCAACCCGAGCATGTGCCCTGATGGGGAATCAAACCATGACCTCCTGGTACATAGGTTGATGCTCAACTACTGAGCCACACTGGTTGGGTGTAAGATACACATTTTTTTTTTACTTTCTTTTTTTAATTTTTTTTAATTAAATCTTTATTGTTCAGATTATTACATTTGTTCCTCTTTTTTCCTCCCCATAGCTCCCCTCCACCTGGTTCCCACCCCACCCTCTGCCCTTACCCACCCCACTGTCCTCATCCATAGGTGCACAATTTTTGTCCAGTCTCTTCCCGCATCCCCGACACCCCTTCCCCCCCGCCCCCGAGAATAGTCAGTCCACTCCCTTTCTATGCCCCTGATTCTATTATATTCACCAGTTTATTCTGTTCATCAGATTATTTATTCACTTGATTCTTAGATTCACTTGTTGATAGATGTGTATTTGTTGTTCATAATTTGTATCTGTACCTTTTTCTTCTTCTTCCTCTTCTTAAAGGATACCTTTCAGCATTTCATTTAATACTGGTTTGGTGGTGATGAACTCCTTTAGCTTTTCCTTATCTGTGAAGCTCGTTATCTGACCTTCAATTCTGAATGATAGCTTTGCTGGATAAAGTAATCTTGGTTGTAGGTTCTTGATATTCATCACTTTGAATATTTCTTGCCACTCCCTTCTGGCCTGCAAAGTTTCTGTTGAGAAATCAGCTGACAGTCGTATGGGCACTCCCTTGTAGGTAACTGAGTTTCTTTCTCTTGCTGCTTTTAAGATTCTCTCTTTGTCTTTAGCTCTTGGCATTTTAATTATGATGTGTCTTGGTGTGGTCCTCTTTGGATTCCTTTTGTTTGGGGTTCTCTGCGCTTCCTGGACTTGTAAGTCTATTTCTTTGACCAGGTAGGGGAAGTTTTCTGTCATTATTTCTTCAAATAGGTTTTCAATATCTTGCTCTCTCTCTTCTTCTGGCACCCCCATAATTCGGATGTTGGTACGCTTGAAGTTGTCCCAGAGGCTCCTTACACTATCTTCATATTTTTGGATTCTTTATTCTTTTTGCTTTTCCAGTTGGGTGTTTTTTGCTTCTTCGTATTTCAGATCTTTGACTTGATTCTTGCGATCTTCTAGTCTGCTGTTGGGAGTCTGTATAATATTCTTTATTTCAGTCAGTGTATGCTTAATTTCTAGTTGATCCTTTTTCACAACCTCGAGGGTCTCACTAGACTTATTGAGGATCTCATTAAATTTATCGGCGGTCTCACTAGATTTCTTGAGTGTCTCACTAAGTTTATCGGCGGTTTCTAGAAAATTCTTGAAAAACCTTAAAAGTGTGGTTTTGAACTCTATATCCAGTAGTTTGCTTTCCTCCATTTCTGTCATTTGTGACTTGTTTCTTTGTCTCTGCATTTTTTATGCTTCCCTGTGTTGATAGAGTGGCTTTCTGTGCTAGGTGACCTATAGGGTCCAGTGGCTCAGCCTCCCCAATTACCTGAGGTGGAAACTCTTGGTGCACCCCCTTGTGGACTTTGTGCACAGTCTTGTTGTAGTTAAGCCTTGATTGTTGTAGGTATCATTGGGAGGAATTGACCTTCAGGCCAACTGGCTGTGAGAATCAGCTGTGTCTGCAGTGGGAGAACTTCTGTGCTGGAGACACCCCTCTGGGGCAAGACTTGCTTCAGTGGGGCTTTGGTGCTCACTGAGTCTGCCCCCTGAGTGTGTCCCTTATGGATCTGAGGAGTTGTAATCTGGATGATCCCACTCTGACCATTGGGTACACTGGCTCTTGGATCGCTAAGGAAGTGCTAATTTAGGCTCTGCCTGAGGCTACCCAGCAGGAGCTCAGCTGTGAAGGAATGCAAGCTGCTGTGGGGCCTTGGGCTAGCTGCAGTTGGTTAGGTAATTTTCAGATTGCAAAGGGCCAGGCCTTTCATATGCAAAAGCCAGCGCACAGCTTGGGTGGGGCGGGGTCCCAGAGGATCAACAGGGCGGAGCAAGCAGCTATGGCTGCTCCTCAGTCCTGCCCTAAGAGGCCCCACTTCTCAGTGTCCCGGTAATCACTGCAAGCACCTCTGAGAGAAAGCTGCCCTCGAGATCCAACCAATGCCAGACAGTCTAGCCCAGGGGTGGGCAAACTTTTTGACTCGAGGACCACAATGGGTTCTTAAACTGGACCAGAGGGCCGGAACAAAAGCATGGATGGAGTGTTTGTGTGAACTAATATAAATTCAAAGTAAACATCATTACATAAAAGGGTACAGTTTTTTGTTTTTTTTTAGTTTTATTCATTTCAAACTGGCCGGATCCGGCCCGCAGGCTGTAGTTTGCCCATGGCTGGTCTAGCCTCTCCCCATATGAGTCTGGGTTCCCAGAGACTTGCCCGGAACTGGAGTTCAGAGCAGTCAGGAGCTTGAGACTCCCTCCTGTTTGAAAAAGACAACCGTGTCCTCGGCCGCCAGCCCTTTCCACGTGCTCCTCCGTACCTCTGCACTTTACTTCCGCACCTCCTCTGAGTCTCGGTATGCTTTTCTCTTTCCTTCTAGTTGTAGAATTTCCACTGGGCCAGCCTTCCTGTGGTTCTGCATGATGTCTGTTTTATCTTTTAGTTGTATTTTTGTAGTGGTTGTGCGAAGCAGCAATTTCCAGTGTTTACCTATGCCGCCATCTTGGTTTCTCCCAAGATACACATTTTTAAAACAGCATCTAAGTAATGGAAGAAATAATTGTATGTGTTGTGATGCTTTCTTGGAGGGACATTGGGCAATCCCTTGAGATTTATTAGAGGAAAAAGTTATCCATTTGGAATAAAAAACAACTCAAAAATATTGAAAGAATTAATTCTAGGAATTATCATTTTGACATATTATAATATTATCTATTATTTCCTGCACTCCAACTATGTGTCAAATAATTTACATCTACTACCTCACATCTCAAAAGGAAGGTGGACTCGTATTAATGCCATTTTATGGATGAAGATACTGCAGATTATAGATGGTCAAGTAATTTTTCCAAGGTCACATTGAAAGAATAAGTTGATTTTTTCTTTTTAAAATCAGGCTACTTTTTTCTAGAAAATGCAAGTGTTCACAATCAATTTTCACATCTGTGGGAAGTGGTATGTGCAGTTTTCATTGTGACTTTAGGAAGTTCTCAAAATTTCTATTTTTAAAGATCTTCAACAACCTATTAAAATGGACCATTCTTTCCTTAAAAGTAGTAATGTCCAAACTTTTTCAAAAAAATTGAGAAATCATTGATCAAATATTTATTGAGAGCCCGTTGTAACACTAAGGAGTCAATTATGGGGGAAGTGGATGCAGTTTCTGCCCCCATACATTTGGTATTCTGATGGAGAAAATAGCCAATGAGTTGATAAATAAAATAATGTATAAATGTGCTATGAGTTAAAAGAAATCAAGGCAAGGGATAAAATTGCCAGGAGCTGTTCTTTCATACAGGATATTCAAAGAAGACTTTTCTGAGGATGTGCAATCTGAGCAGAGCCCAGAATAAAGGGAATTAACCATAAGGAGATCTGATAAATACCCATTTTAAACAGAAGAAATAGCAAGTGCAACAGGAATGTGTTATTGTGTTCAAGGAATAATAAGGAGGCCAGTGTACCTGCAGCTGAGTGAACGAATGAGAGAATGATAAAAAGTATATATCTCCGATATATGTTCATTTATGTATAAACTAGAAGCCTGGTGCATGAAAATTCATGCACTCCGGAGGGGTCCCTCAGCCCGGTCTGAGCCCTCTTGCAGTCTGGGAGCCCTCAGGGGATGTCCGACTGACAGCCTAGGTCTGTTCCCCCCCCTTCAGCTCCCCCATGGGGAGCAGGCCTAAGCCACAGTCTGGCCTCCCTCTGCAGGAGGCAGACCCAGCCAGGGAGCAGCTGACCCTGCCCCCTGATCGCCCCTCCACCTGCTGTTGGTCACCGCTGCCAGCCCCCTTATCGCCGTCTCCTCCTTCTGCCCGCTGACACACACCTTGGCTGGCCTGGCGATGTCTGCTCCCTGGCCCCGCCCTCCACCAACCAGTTGTTCTGGTTGTTCCGGTTGTTCCACCTTTTGGTCTATTTGCATATTATGCTTTTATTATATAGGAGGATTGTGTACATGCACTACAGTACAAATATATATTTTGTCCATTATAAACATTCACAGAGCCCTGCCCAATGTGACTCAGTTTGTTGAGCGTCATCTCATGCATTGAAGGTTCATCAGTTTGATTCCAATTCAGGGTACATACACTGGTTGTGGGTTCAATCCCTGGTTGGGGTGCATACTGATTGATGTTTCTCTCTCTCTTCATCTTCATTCCTCTCTCTCTAAAAAAATTCAATAAAGACATATTTTAAAAATACATTCACAGAAATGCCAAGTGTATCAAGATAAAATAATACAAATACAAGTTTTAATATTTTCTTCCCATAAATCAGCAGATCATGTTATGCCTCCTCCACCCTACATAGGAGACTTTTAGGTCTGATGAAATAATTGAATTGCTTTCCCCTCCCCTGGGAACTGACCCTTAGACCACTTCACAACCGACATTCCCTTTCACTGAGACCACATTCCACTTGCTAAGACCATTATTTTCCCCTCCAGACTTTCCCAGGATCCAGATCTGCCCAGAGAGTTCCCCACCCAGAAAAAGCTCATCTAGAGTCCTTTAAAACCTCTGACTTCCCATTCCTGGGTGCTGGCGCCATTTTGGGGCTCAGCCCATTTGTTTTGCAGATGATCTAATAAATTTATAATCCTATGCCACTTTTGGCCTTGTGCATTCCTCCTTTGGTGACCCTAACAGAGACCATTGCCATAACCATTGGAAAACAGAGTATGACTTATCACCATGCATTTGCATCCATGATCTCTACCAAACATACAGACATTTCCTTCTCAGCTCTAATAATATTTTTCAGTAGAGCGGGACCATGTGTCATTCCTCTACCTTAGCATCAACAGTGATCACTTAAAAGAAAGGATTTGCCATAACGTGGTAAATTTAGAACTCCAGGTTATACAAACTGCTGTTGTTTTTTGAGTTCCTGCTCTGGAATAGTCAATTTACCATGTATTGAACATCCTTTATTTTATGTAATCCTCACAGCAGTTATGCATCAGGGCATGATTCCAACATTACAGATGAGGACCCAAAGTCTCAGAAGACCAAAGTACTGTAGATGCTTTGCCCAATATTTCAAAGCTAGTAAAATGATAAGAAATGGGTCTCCAAATTCTGTGTCCCTTTTACCACAGCATCCAGTGGACAAGGTAAATCCTATAAATATATTAAATGGCTGAACAATACTTGAACCCACATTGCTCTGACACTAGAGTGCATGCCTGTTCCACCCTGCATGCAGCTCCTAGTAAGGTATCTTTTTATCTGTTTGTGTCCTTTTCATCTTTCTTCTGGTAAGGGAATGGAATTTCCAGTACAGGGCCAATTCAAGAGAAAATAGCTACTTTCCAATGTTTTGGGAATTTGAATTCCCTTTTACTTTTTCCCAATTTTTACTTTTTTTAAGAGAGAGAGGAAGGGAGAGAGATAGAGAAATAGAAACATTGATGAGAAATATCAATTAACTGCCTCTTGCATGTGTCCCTCTAGGGATCGAGCCCACAACACAGGCCTGTGCCCTGATCAGGAATCAAACCAGTGACCTCCTGGTTCATGGGCTGACACTCAACCACTGAGCCAGGCTGATTTCACTTTTAAAAGAGAGGAAAGAAGACAAGGAATGTGATGGAGTAGAACCAAACCCACAAATACATTAATAATTGGTGGTTTTAAGTACAGAAAGTCTGCTGTGGGTCAAATGAATGGTGAAACAAATTTAGAGCTGGAAAAAAACTTTTATTGTAAAATATGCCTGTGAAGGCACATCAGGGATTTGTTAAATCAACAGATATTTTGACCAGTTATTATGTATCAGACACCATGGCACTATAACTAGCATATATTGTATTAGCACACCAATGAAGATGGTCAATTATGGAGGATAATTGGAACATAATATTTTCATGTGTGAATGACTCCTATATGCCTAGAGTCTCTATGTATAGATTATTTCTAATTTTCACAACAGTTATGCAGGTAGGTATTATTATTTGCTATTGCTTTTACAGATTTAAAAGATGAAATTCAGTCAGGTTCTAATTCCAAAGCTTATAGTTTCTTCAAAAAAAAACAACAAACAAACAAAAAAACAAGCTAAAGCTACACACTTATTAGCAAAATTCCTCACCATAGCTTGCTAAGCAATGAGAATACTGCTTAAATCCCTCCTTTCTCTGACAGTGATATACTCTTTCTATAGCTATATTGAATCCCCTCCTCTAGTTAATAACCTTTGTTATTACCAAGTAACTTTGACTCCAGTTAGAGGACATTATAAAGGGAGTAATATGAGTTGTCTTTTTTTTAAAATTTATTTTTAAAAATTTTTTTTCTGCTTTAACAATGTATTATTTATTTTTTATTTTATTAAATCTTTATTGTTCAGATTATTACATTTGTTCCTCTTTTTTTCCCCCCATAACTCCCCTCCACCCAATTCCCACCCAACCCTCTGCCCTTACCCCCCCACTGTCCTCATCCCTAGGTGCACAATTTTTGTCCAGTCTCTTCCCGCATCTCCCACACCCATTTCCCCACCAAGAATAGTGAGTCCATTCCCTTTCTATGTCCCTGATTCTATTATAATCACCAGTTCATTCTGTTCATCAGATTATTTATTCACTTGATTCTTAGATTCACTTGTTGATAGATGCATATTTATTGTTCATAATTAGTATCTTTACCTTTTTCTTCTTCTTCCTCTTCTTAAAGGATACCTTTCAGCATTTCATATAATACTGGTTTGGTGGTGATGAACTCCTTTAGCTTTTCCTTATCTGTGAAGCTCTTTATCTGACCTTCAATTCTGAATGATAGCTTTGCTGGATAAAGTAATCTTGGTTGTAGGTTCTTGGCATTCATCACTTTGAATATTTCTTGCCACTCCCTTCTGGCCTGCAAAGGTTCTGTTGAGAAATCAGCTGACAGTCGTATGGGTATTCCCTTGTAGGTAACTGAGTTTCTTTCTCTTGCTGCTTTTAAGATTCTCTCTTTGTCTTCTGCTCTTGGCATTTTAATTATGATGTGTCTTGGTGTGGTCCTCTTTGGATTCCTTTTGTTTGGGGTTCTCTGCGCTTCCTGGACTTGTAAGTCTATTTCTTTCACCAGGTAGGGGAAGTTTTCTGTCATTATTTCTTCAAATAGGTTTTCAATAACTTGCTCTCTCTCATCTTCTGGCACCCCTATAATTCTGATGTTGCTACGCTTGAAGTTGTCCCAGAGGCTCCTTACAGTATCTTCGTATTTTCGGATTCTTTTTTCATTTTGCTTTTCTGGTTGGGTGTTTTTTGCTTCTTCACATTTTAAATCTTTGCCTTGATTCTTGTGCTCCTCTGGTCTGCTGTTGGGAGTCTGTATAATATTCGTTATTTCAGTCCGTGTATGCTTAATTTCTAGTTGGTTCTTTATCACAACATCGAGGGTCTCATTAGATTTCTTGAAGATCTCAATAACTTTATCGGCAGCTTCTAGACAGTTCTTGAGAGACCTTAAAAGTGTGGTTCTGAACTCAATATCCTCCATTGACAGTTTTGTCCTGTTTCTTTGTCTCCGCATTTTTTATGCTTTCTTGGTGAACCCCCTAGTGGTCTTTGTGCGCAGTTTTGTTGTAGTTAAGCCTTGATTGTTGTAGTTAATACTAGGGGGATTTGACCTCCAGGCCAACTGGCTGTGAGAATCAGCTGTGTCTGCAGTGGGAAAACTTCTGTCCTCTAGGGAGGTGCTAATCTAGCCTTTGCCTGAGGCTATCTGGCAAATGGCTCTGCACAGGGCTTGGGCGGGATCAACAGAGAGGGTGGAGGAAGCAGTTATGGCTGCTCTCAGTCCGGTCCCCAGAGGCTCTGCCTCTCAGAGTCCCAGCAACCGCTGCAAACCTCGGAGAGAAAGCTGCCCTCGCGTTCCGACCGATGCCAGACAGTCCCGCTTCTCCCGTTTGAGTCTGGGTCCCTAGAGACTCGCCCAGAACTGGAGCTCAGAATCTGAGACTCCCTCCTGATTGAAAACGACAACCGCGCCCTCAGCTACCAGCCCGCTCCGTGCATACCTCCGCACCTTTGTATTTTCTGCACTGCGCCTCCTCTGAGTCTCATATGCTGTTCTCTTTCCTCCTAGTTGAAGAATTTCCCCTCAGTCAGTCTTCCTGTGGTTCTGGGCGATGTCCGTTCCGTCTTTTAGTTGTATTTGTGAAGTGGTTGTTCGAGGCAGCTAACTCCGGTGTTTACCTATGCCGCCATCTTGGTTTCTCCCGAGTTGTCTTTTTTTTAAATGGGAAAAATGGATGGACTCTCCCTTGGTTAGGGATTTAAACAAAAATTCAATGTTCTCTTTTTTTAATTGAATTTATTGGTGAGACACTGGTTAACAAAATTATACAGGTTCAGGTGTACAATTCTACAACACATCATCTATACACTGTATTGTGTGTTCACTACCCCAAGTCAAGTCTCTCTCCATCACCATTTGTCCCTCCTTTACTTCACTCCACCAGCACTCACCACACTGTTGTCCATGTCCATGAGTTTTTTTCTCTTTTTTTCCATTTATTGCTCTATCCCTCCACACACATACATCCATTGCCCCCACTGACAGCTGTCAGCATGCTATCTATGAGACTGTCTCTATTTTCAGCCTTCTCTGGCAGGTGAATGGAATGAGTTTCATAGAGTGTGTTGAGCTGGTGTTTTTCAGAGAACCTTCCAGTCCTATGTAAATACACACTGCTTCCCTTCTTCACATGCTAATGTTTTCTATTAAAGCAAGTACTCTGCTGATATTTTTTGCTGCAAATCACAGGAATCTGATTGAAAAACCAAGAACTGTACAGATTCCATTGCACTAATCTTAAACATCCTTTTTAAAAAATATATTTTTATTGATTTCAGAGAGGAAAGGAGAGGGAGAGAGAGATAAAAACATCAATGATGACAGAGAATCATTGATTGGCTGCCTCCTGCACACCCCACACTGGGGACTGAGCCCACAACCTGGGCATATGCCCTGACCGGGAATTGAACTGTGACCTCCTAGTTCATATGTTGACACTCAACCACTGAGCCACGCCGGCCGGGCTAGTCTTAAAAATTCTTGATACTGTAAACCTTCATCCAATACAGTTTAGAAAGGCAGACTGATCTTCTTATCCCTGAGCTCCATCAGTACACATAACTGAAACTCCTAAATCTCCACTTGAGGGATCATTCTACTCTGTACTGAAACCAAGCAGCCCTTTAGTCTAAAGACTTAAAAGAGCCCACCTCATAGCTTGGTGACTTATAATCTAGTCTTTACTACTAATAAAGACAAAATAAATACCACTATTCTTTATTTATTCCTTTCAATTTTATTGAGATACTAGAGGCCCAGTGCATGAAATTTGTGCACAGTCAGGTGCCGGGGTCCAACCCCAGCAGGTCCAGGGGTCCCCAAAGGTGTGGATGGAGTCAGCGAAGAAGGAATGACACAGAGACAGCGTTCAGTTGATCAGCAGCCTAGCCAGGATCTCTAGCCAGGATCTCCAGCCAAGTTCTGGTCTGGATCTCCAGCGAAGTTCTGCTGTCTCTAGAGAACGTTCTGTGTAGGTTCTGTGCCTAGGTTCCGTCTCTCTTGGTTCTGTCTTCTTACATCTGTATTTATACCAGTTGATTCCAATCCTATCAATCTCTATTTCAAAGGTTAGGGCGTTTCTTATCTCCATTCCAGGGAGTAAAGATTATGTAGCTTAAGCATGATTGTTCGTAGTTAAAGTGATTAATTACCCACCTGGCACTTAGTTAAGAGGTTTTATTCCCTCCCTAACTTCAGGGGAAAATCCCTACCTGGGGAAACAACCTTTCTCAGAGACCTTGGTTAAAACACATAGTGCCAAGAAGGTGAGCAAACATATTAAGAACAGTATGCCGTATATGCCAGGTCCCTTGAAACAGCAAGGATGGGCCGGCTCCCGGCAGTCAGGGTCCCTAGTAGCTGTTGGCTGCTGGCTGCTGGCTGGGGCCTCTCTTCCCCAGCTGCCAGCTGCCAGCTGGGTCCTTCCTTCATTCTGCACCACCCCCCTGGTTTCTCTGGCACACATCATAGCAAGCGATCGAACTCCTGGTTGGTCAAACTCCTGAGGGGATACTTTGCATATTAGGCTTTTATATATATAGATGATTGACATACAGCACTGCAAAAGTTTAAAATGATGTGTCATAGAATTATACACTTGAAACTTATATAATCTTATTAACCATTGTCACCCCCAATAAATTCAATAAAAATAAATAAAAATAAAATGTACAGCTTAATGACTTGACATATATATTGTGAAATAAATATCACAAGTTTACATCCATCATCTCACATAGTCACCAGAAAACAAGAGTAAATTGGTATTTTCTTTGTGATGAGAACTTTTAGGATTCATTCTCTTAGCAACTTTCAAATGTACTATACAGCAGTGTTCACTATAGTCATCATGTTTTATACATTTTCAGTACTTATTTATTTTATTACTACAAGTTTGCCCCTTTTGACCCCTTCTTCCAATTCTTCTCCCCCCACTTCTGCCTCTGGTAACCACAAATCCGATCTCTTTTTCTATGAGGTTTTTTGTTTGTTTGTTTATCTTTTTAGGTTTCACATATAAGCAATATCATACAGTATGTCTGTCTGTACCTGATTTATTTTGCTTAGCATAATGCCCTCAACATCCATTCCTTTCAATACAAATGGCAGGATTTCTTTCTTTTTATAACTGAACTAGTAGCCCGGTGCACAAAATTCATGCACATTAAAAGGGAATTAATTGCCCTAACTGGTTTGGCTCAGTGGATAGAGCTTCGGCATGTGGACTCAAGGGTCCCAGGTTTTATTCTGGTCAAAGGTATGTACTTTGGTTGCGGGCACATCCACAGTGGGGGCTGTGCAGGAGGCAGCTGATCGATGTTTCTCTCTCATTGATGTTTCTAACTCTCTATCCCTCTCCCTTCCTCTCTGTAAAAAATCAATAAAATATATATATTTTTAAAAGGGAATTAATTAGCAGAGATATTTTAATATTGTTATTTGCCCTTTCTATATAATAGAAGTGTGAGAGATGAAAGGAAATTAGTAAAATGTATATGAAAATAATATATAAATTTATTAATAAACAGTAACAAAAGGATATAACAACAGAGGCATGACATAAAAACAGCAAAAACATGATATAAAAACAACAGTGATGCAAACAATGACTGATAAAGTGATTAAACTTATTCTAATATCTCCCTGTACACCACATTAAGAGTGAAAACACTTTCAGAGTGCTTGACTAATTTCCCTTGTGATGAAGTACTTAGAACTTCAACTGTAACGTCACATGCTCTTCAAACTCGAGAGAAAGCAACATATAACTGACCACGTGCAAAAATGGGTTCAGGTAGGAATATGCCTACTTTGCCTAGAGTTTCTCCTTGTGATTTATCAATAGTCATCACAAATGCTGGCATCGCGGGAAACCATCATCGAATCAATTTCAATGGGAGGCCAGTGTCAGATGGGGACAAATTAATTCTTGGGATCAGAACAACCTCTCCCTCTACAGATCCTGTTAATACTTCAGCTTCAATAATGTTAGGTCGTGATCTTTTGATAATAAATCTGGTACCATTACAAAGACCCCATTTACTATTGAGATTTCTCAATAGCATGATGATTGCACCCACTTTCAATTTTAATTTATGACACGGCATTCCTGAAGGAGTAATACTATTAAGAAATTCGATGGGAAAATTTTCCTTTTCAGCATCATCTGTGGAATCAATAGAATCATCACTCAAATATGTGTGAAAATCTCCATTGAGTATATCCAAATTTTCTTCATTTAATTTTTGAACATGCTAATTTTTTGGACAAAGAATTGCATGTTTAGATATATTTTTAATATTATCTATAGCAGTGGTTCTCAACCTTGGCTTCACATTAGAATCACCTGGGAATCTTTTTTAAATCCTGATTCCTGGGCCTCATCCTCCGGAAATTGTTTCTTTGTTATGGGGGTAGGGCCACAACATTAGTAACAAAGAAACAGACTTAAAACTTTATTGTGGGGAGCCGCTATAGTGTTTTGGACAGGTTCAAGCCTTGGACTGATGAGAGGGCACAGTCCTCTTATTGCCACGTGCAAGTCCCAGCTTGGAGGTTAGGGCCCTCCCAGCACAATTATAGCCAACAAATGTAGTTGTAAGATTGAACCTATGGTCCGAACATGTGGCCCCACATGTGATGTAGGCTTGATAGAGTTCAGGTGCATGTAGTTGAGTAGGATTGAAACCCAGGAGAATGTTGTAAACATCTTGGTCATGCCCTTACTTTGCCTCATAGCATCTGCTATAAAATAAAGGCATGGCTGTGGGCGTGGTCGCTGTCTCTCAGAGAAGCAGTGTCCCACCGAGACCTGGCTTTCATTCTCTTGTCTGTCTTTTCTAAGCCTTTCAGCCACCACCACTTAGGTTCACCCTTGGCCGTGCTGGTGTGGCACACTTTATAAAGATATGCCTCCACACTCTCAGGGAGGGTTCCTGCCTCAAACCCCACCCTTACAGGAAACAGCTCGGGGGAGGGTGCAGCTGTTGCCAAGACAACCCCTGCAGGACTGACTTCCTTCCACTTGGTCGCGGTTCTGGTTGTGATGAACACCACCCAGTGTTTTTATATAAGTAGATAGTATTCCATTATATACAGATCATATTTTATTTTCTCATTTATCTGTTGATGAACAGTGACATTGCTTCCATGTCTTGGCTATTGTAAATAATGCTGCAATAAACATGGGAGTGCAGATATTTATTCCACATAGTGATTGCATTTTCTTTAACATATACCCAGAAATGGAATTGCTAGATCATATCATAGTACTACTTTTAATTTTTTGTGGATTCTCCACAGTGTTTTCCATGGTGGTTGTACCAATATATAATCCCACCAGCATGCCCCAGGGTTCCTTTTTCTCCACATCAGTATTTGTTATCTTTTGTCCTTTTCATGTTAGCCATTCTAACAGGAGTGAGGTAATATCGCATTATGGTTTTGATTTGCATTTCCCTACTGATTAGTGATGTTGAACACCTTTCATGTATGTCAATTCCAGTCCTTTGCCCATTCTTTAATTTGATCACTTGCTTTTCTGTTATTGAGTGGTATGCATTGTTTATATACTTTGGATATTAACCCTTAATCAGATATATGATTTGCAAGTATAGTCTCCCATTCCACAGGGTTTTTTTTTTTTACAGTTAGTTGATCATTTATTTTGCTGTGTAGAAGACTTTTAATACTACTAATTTTCTTAAACATTGTTCCAGGCACTGTGGTAGTCTAATATGTACAGAAACTGTATGAAGTTGTATTTTATCCTTTGTTTATTTGGAGAGACATACTATGTTGATTTATTATTTTTTTTACTGAAAAATGTTAGAGAGGATTTGTCCTTGAAGACCTACTCATCCACACTGGGACTTACAGAACACTTCCATTCACCATGGTATTCCATACAACATTGCTTCTGCTCAAGGAATTCATTTTGTACAAAAAGAAGTATGGTAATGGACCTATGCTTATGGAATTTACTGGTCTTAGCATGTTCGCCACCATTCTGAAGCAGCTGGCTTGATAGAACTGTGGAATGGCCCTTTGAAGACTCAGTTACAGTGCAAGCAAGGTGGCAATAACTTGCAGGGCTGGGCAAGGTTAAGCAGAATTTTATATGTGCTCTTAATCAGTAGCCAATACATAGTGCTGTTTCTCCCATAGCAAGGATTGATGGATCCAAGAATCAAGGGGTAAAAATGGGAGTTGCACCACTCGCTATTGTCTCTTGTTGCACAGTAGCTAAATTTTTGTTTCTTGTCCTCATAATCTTGTGCTCCTTTGACATTTTTCAAAGAGAGAGGGCTGCTTTCACCAAAAGGCACAACAATGATTCCATGAACTGGAAGTTAAAACCACCATCAAGCCACTTTGGTCTCTTCAAGCTTCTGAATCAGCAGTCAAAGAAGAGAGTTATGGTGTTGACTGGGGTGACTAATCCTGACTACCAAGTGAAATTAGACTGCTACTCCACAATGGAGATAAGAAAGAGTATGCCTGGAATTTGAGAGATCCCTTAGGGTGTCTCTTAATATGATTTTTCCCTGTGATAAAAGTCAGGGGAAAATTACAACAACCAAACCCAGGCAGGACTACTAATGGCCCAGGCCTTTCAGGAATGAAGATTTGGGTCACCCACCAGGTGAAGAAGAGCTTGCTAAAGGTAAAGGGATCATTGGGAGGGTAATGGAAAAATTCCAGCTATGACCATGTGACTGGTTACTGAAACAAAGGCTGTAATTGTCATGAGTATTTTCTCCTATAAATATGTTTATGTGTGCATATGGGTAATGCTGACTTAATAAAATGAGTTGGAAAGTGTTTCTTCCTCCTGGATTTTCTGGAAGAAATAGTGTACAATTAGTGTAATTCATTCTTAAATATTTGGTAGAATTGTCCTTTGAAATCTTCTGAACCAGGCAATTAATTTTTATGGGGATTAAAATGATGAATTTAATTTCTTTACTAGGCAAAGGCCTATTAAAATTATGTTTCATATTGGATGAGATATGGCAATTTGTACTTTCCAAGAAATTTGGTTCCTTTCTTTTCAGTTATCAAATATGTGGACATAGAATTGTTCATAATATTCTTATCTGCCAGGTCTCTAGGGATATTTCTGTTTTATTCTGATGATATTTTCTGTTTTATTTGTGTCTTTTCTCCTTTTTTATTTGTCAGTTTTGTTAGGAGCCTCTCAATTTTATATACCTATTCCAAGAATAAGGTTTTTGTTGTTAATTTTCTCTTTGTCTTTTTGTTTTATATTTTGATTCTTGCTTCTTATTCCCATCATTCTGCTAATGTTGGCTTATTTTGTTCTCCTTTTAATAGTTCTATCAGGCTTTCTCTTACTTCTTGCTGATGAGGGGAAATGGAGCATGGCCTTGTTATTGCCAGGTGGGGGTTAGGGTGGAGGTACCAATCTCTTACTAGGCTTTTACTGACACCACCTGGTTGGAGGAAAGTAAGTGCCTCATTTCTGTTCTCCAGCTGATCTATGATGCCAGTGCATGAAAAGAGAATTGTTACCATGGAAAGTGGTGAAAGCCCCAGCTTCTCAGTGGGAGGGTCATCTTTACCACAAGTGAGAATAAAGTCCAGGCTCTAAATACCATTCTTTTGGGGAGGACAAGGCGGGGAGGGGGAGTCTGGGGCGTTTAATTATAGCCTGGTGAAGGAAGAAGTCTAGGTTCCCTTCTCCAACTTTGTTGATGGAAGTGGGCTTGGTGTCACAAATTTATCAGTGGTGCTTGGCTGGAAAAGAGCACATGGCCTAAAAGCTTTCTGCCTTCTAGGTTTCTCCTTCCTGTTCCTTTGTCAGAGAGAGCAGACATTTGTTGAGGGTTTTTTGTCTGGGCTCATTGGTGTTTCCAGGTTGCAAGCTTCTCTAGCACCAAATTTGGAAAATGTGAGTCCAAAAGAAAACCCAGGTAGCTAAGTATCATGTCTTTCCTCAGCTCTTGTGACTCCCAACTTTTCTGCCTTTTTCTCTCCACCCTTCAGAGTTTTCTTGTGTTTCTTTTGTATATCATGTCCAGGTTTTTTTAAAACCCATATCAATTCCATTATATTGGAAACAAAAGTCCTTCTCTACTGTTTTATTTTTTATATCTTGTATACCCTTTTAGATTAGGTGTGTAACTGAAGGCTAAAACTAAGGCAATAATGACAGGAAGAAATGGTGGGTCAGTTGTGACCGGGAGAGTAGAGAATGGGGGTGGGTAGGAAGTCACTGCTAGGACACTGAAAAAAGGCTTTCATGATTAAGAAGTAGGTCTTGAGAAATCAGCAAAAATTCCCCAGCATGCATCCAAAAAGATAATCTCATGTTTTGGAATCTGCTCATAGGTCAGATAACCTGAAGAAAGGGGCCCAAAGGGAGGACTGATAAGCAGAGACAAGATTCTGGAAAATTTCAAATGCCATATTAACTTGCTTGGAATGAAAAGTATTACCTCGTTAAGCCAATACAATTCCAATTAAACAACACATAAACTGACATTTTAAATCAAAATAATATATGCATGGACCACTATCTTACTTCACACACAAAAGTTAACTCAAAATGAATTAAAGACAGGTTACAAATGGTGGGATAGAAAGATTCTGAACTCAGTTCCCTCCATGGACACAACAAATCTACAACTACACATGAAATAATTTCTTCTGAATAAGACCTGAAAACTCAGGAGGGATATCAAAATATGGAACATTTCCCTGAAGAGTGAAGGGTTTGTGCTTCACATTAAGCACTCTACCCTCTAGATTCTGCACAGGAGAAACAAATCTCCCAAAATGCCTGTTTTGTTTTGTTTGTTAATCCTCACCTGAGGATATTTTTCCATTGATTTTTAGAGAGAGTGGAAGAGAGAGGGAAAGACAGAGAGAAACATCAACGTGAGAGAAACACATCAATTGGTTGCCTCCTGCCCACACCCTGACCAGGGCCCTGGCCAGGGAGGAGCCTACAATGGAGGAATGTGCCCTTGACTGGAATTGAACCCAGGACCCTTCGGTCTGCAGGCCAATGCTCTATCCACTGAGCCAAACCCGCTAGGGCTAGTTCATTTTTTAAATATATTTTTATTGATTTCAGAGAGGAAGGGAGAGTGATAGAAACATCAATGATGAGAGAGAATCATTGATCAGCTGCCTTCTGCATGCCCCCCACTGAGTATTGAGCCTGCAACCTAGACATGTGCCCTGATCGGGAATCAAACTGTGACCTCCTCGTTCATAGGTCCACACTCATACACTGAGCCATGCCAGCCAGGCAAAAAAAAAAAAAAAAAAAAAAAAAGTTAAACAGTGAAAGCATATCAAGGAATTTGGGGGACAACATCAAGTGGAATAACATTCGGATTATAGGGGTCTCAGATAGAGGAGAGAGAAAGAAAAGGTCGAAAAACTATTTGGAAAAATAATGGCTGAAAATGTCCTAATGTTGGGGAAAAAAAGACATCACAGTTCAGGAAGGGCAGAGAGTTCTAAATAAGATGAACCCAAAGAGATATACACCAAGACACATTACAATTAAAATGGCAAAAGTTAGCCCTAGTTGGTTTGGCTAAGTGAATAGAGTGTCGGCCTGTGGACTGAAGGGTCCCGGGTTTGATTCCAGTCAAGAGCACATGTCCAGGTTGTGGGCTTGATCCCCAGAAAAGGGCGTGCAGGAGGCAGCCAATCTATGATTCTCTTTCATTATTGATGTTTCTCTCTCTCCCTCTCCCTTCCTCTCAGAAATCAATAAAAATATATTTTAAAAAATAAAATGGCAAAAGTTAGAGAATCTTAGAACTGGCAAAAGTAAAACAACTTATTTATGTACAAGGGAAAACCTCTTAAGGCTATTGGAATTTTTTTCAGTGCAAATTGCTATATAGAAGAAAATGTTATGACATGTTAAAGGTACTAGACAAAACTTAAAACCAAGTAATCTCTACATGCCAAGGTTATCACTAAGAATTGAAGGAGAGATTAAGAATTTTCCAGATAAGCAAAAGCTAAAGGAATTCATATTACTATTAAACAAGCATTATAAGAAATGTTAAAGGAACTTCTTTAAGTTGAAAAGAAATGGCACTAACTCATAACAAGAAAACATACAAAAGTAAAAACATCACAGGAAAAGGTAAATATATAGTAAAATTAGTAGACCAATCACTTATAAAGCAACTATGAAGGTTAAAAAAAATGAGTGGTAAACTTAACTAAAACTACAATAATTAGCTAAGGAATGCATTCAAGAAAACAATGTAAAATGTGATAAAAATATAAAATACAGGGAGAATTAAACATGTAATGTTTTGGAATGTGTTCAAATTTAAGTGGCTATCAATTCAAAACAGACTTTTTTATTCATGTTTATATGGGAATTTATTTATTTTTATTTAATTTTTCCCTTTTATTGAATTTATTAGGTTGACACTGGTTAACAAAATTTTACAGGTTTCAGTGTACAATTCCACAATACATCATCTGTACACCGTATCGTGTGTTCACTATCCCAAGTCAAGTCTCCTTCCATCACCATTTATCCCCCCGTACCCTTCTCCATCACCCCCACTCTCCTCCTGGACAATCACCATATTGTTGTTTGTGTCCATGAGTTTTCTCTCTCTTTTCTTCTTTTTTGCTCAATCTCTCTACCCTCTCCACCCAGCCCCCAATCACCACCTCTGACAGCTGTCAGCCTGCTCTCTATGAGTCTGTCTGTTTTGCTTGTTAGTTCATTTTATCCATTAGATCCTACATATGACTGAAATCACATGGCACTTGTCTTTCTCTGACTGGCTTATTTCACTTAGCATAATTATATATATGTAGAGCATTATATAAGAACCTCACAGTAAACACAAAGCAAAAATTTATAGTAAACACACAAAAGAAAATAAGAAAAAATCTAAACACAACACTATACAAAGCCATCAAATAAACATTCACAACATAGGGGTAGCAGAAGGAAAAGAGAGAGCAAGGGATTGAAAACTTATTTGAAGAAATAATGACTGAATAGTTAAGTCCAGAAAATACAGAGTCCCAAACAAGCTGAATCCAAAGAGTTCTACACCAAGACACATGAAAATTAAAATCCCAAAAATTTAAAGACAAACAATATTACAAGTAGCAAAAGGAAAGCAATTAGTGAGTTCAATTTGGCTCCCATAAGACTGTAAGCTGATTTCACAACAGAAACTTTGCAGACCAGAAAGGAATGGCACAAAATATTCAAAGCAATGAAAGGCAAAGACCTACAAGCAAGATTTTTCTACCCACAAATGCTATTATTTAGAAAAGAAGGAGAGATAAAGACCTTCCCAGATAAGAAAAGCTAAAGGGTTTTGTCACTACAAACCAGTATTACAAGAAATGTTAAAATGACTTCTTTTAGAAAAAAAGATAAAAAAATATGACTAAGAAAATATAGGGGAAAAAAATCCTCACTGACAGGCAAGCATTTAGTAAAAGCTGTGGATCAACAAACTATAAAGTTAGTACAAAGGTTAAAAAACAAAAGTAGAAGGACGATATTGTGTGGTTACAACAATAAATTAAGGAATACACACAAACACATGCACACGAAAGAAATTTCAAATGACAAAAACATAAATATGGAAGGGGGAGCAAAAATCATAGTCATTTTAGAATGAGTTTGAATTTAAATGACCATCAACTTAAAATAGATTGCTATAAACATAGGAAGCACATGGTAACCCCAAACCAAAATTCTATAAAACATAGCCAAGAAATAAAGACAAAGAAATCCTAACATGACTATAGATAGACAGTCATCAACATATAAGAGGAGAGAGTAAGAGAACAGGAAAGGAACTGAGGAGAATTCTCTGTTCTACAAAAACATTCAGAAAACAATGAATACAATGGCAATAACTACATGCCTATCAATAATTACTTTAAATGTAAATGGACTAAATGCTACAATAAAAATACATAAGGTAGCCCTAGCCAGTTTGACTCAGTGGATAGAGCATCAGCCTGAAGGCTGAAGGGTCCCGGGTTTGATTCCAGTCAAGGGCACATGCCCAGGTTGTGGGCTCGATCCCTTGTGGGGGGCATGCAGGAGGCAGACGATCAATGGTTCTCTCTCATCATTGATGTTCCTATCTCTCTCTCCCTCTCCCTTCCTCTCTGAAATCAATAAAAATATATATTAAACAACAACAACAACAACAACAAAAACACATAGGGTGGCTGAATGGATGACAAAACAAGATCTGTACATATGTTGCTTACAAGAAACCCATCTCAGATTAAAAGACACACACAGACTGAAAATAAAAGTATAGAAAAAGATATTTCATGTGAATGGAAAAAATAAAACCTGGGGTAATAATACTTATATCAGACAGAACAGACTATAAATAAAGACTGTAACAGGAGACAAAGGACACTTTATAATGCAACAAGTACAATCCAAAAGGAGGATATAACTCTTGTGAACATCTATGCACCCAATGTTGAAGCACCTATATTGACAGATATAAAGGGAGAGATCTACAGTGATATACTAGTAGAAGACTTTAATACTCCAAAGATATCAGTGGATAAATCATTGAGACAGAAAATCAACAGAAAAGAGTGGTCTTAAATAATACAGACAGATGGATAAATTGATGTTTTCTAGGATATTTAGTCCCAAAGCAACAGAATATATGTTCTTTTCAAGTGCACATGGAACATTTTCTAGGCTAGATCATGTAAGGCCACAAAATAAGTCTTAATAAATGTAAGAGGATTGAAATCATGTCAGGCATCTTCTCAGATCACAATGGTATGAACAAACAACCTGACAAAAAATGGGCAGAGGATCTGGACATTTTTTTCAAAGAAGACATACAGATGGCCAACAGGCATACGAAAAGATGATCAACATCAGTAATTGTTAAGGAAATGCAAATCAAAACAACAATGAAATACCATCTCACACATGTTAGAATGGCTATTATTAAAAAGATTAAGAAAAAATAATGTTGGAGAGGAAGTGGAGAAAGGGGAACCCTCCTACACTGTTGGTGGGAATGTAAATTGATGCAGCTAATATGGAAAACAGTATACAGGCTTCTCAAGAAAGTAAAAATAGAATTACCATATGATCCAGCTATCCCACTTTTGGGTATTTATCCAAAGAATACAACCCCGATGTCTAATAGTACACGAGTAGATAAAGAAGATACAAAGATGTAGTATATTTTGCTAAGTGAAATAAGTCAGATGGAGAAAGACAAATATTGTATTATTTCACTCATATATAAAATATAAAAGAAACAAAACGAAACAAAAAAGTCATAGATACAGAGAACAGATAGGTGGTTACCAGAGGGGAAGAGGCATGGTTGTGGGGAAAATAGGTGAAAGGGTTCATTTGTATGGTAAAAGATGGTCACTAGATTTTGGTGGTGATCACTTTGCAGTGTATACAAATGCCAAATTATAATGTTGTACCTCTGAAACTTGTATTAAATAAATAAATGGCTGACTTCAAACATATGACTGAAACCATAAAACTTTTAGAAGAAAACATATGTGGTAAGCTCCTTGGCATTGGTCTTGACAATAATTTTTTTTTATTTGACACCTAAAGCAAAGGCAAAAAAAGTAAAAATAACCAAGTTACACAGCAAAGCATATCATCAACAAAATGAAATGGCAACATACAGAATAGGAGAAAATGTTTTACAAATCATATATCTGATAAGGGGTTAATGTCCAACATATGTAAAGAACTCATACAACTCAATAGCAAAAAGCCAACCCTCCCCCCTCCCCCCCCCAAAAAACCCCAATCTGATTAAAAATGAACAGAGGATCCAAATAGAAATTTATTTCAAGGAAAAAATACAAATGTCCAACAGGTACACAAAAAGGTGCTCAAAATCACTAATCATCCAATAAATTCAAATAAAAACCACAGTGAGATATTACCTCACACCTATTAAAATGGTTATCAAGAAGATAAGAAATATCAAGTATTGGGGAGGATGTACACCGTTGTTAGGAGTGTAAATTGTTGTGACTAGTATGGAAAAGAGTATGAGGTTCCTCATAAATTAAAAATACAACTGCTATATGATCCATCAATTCCACTTTTGGGTATTCATCTGAAGAAAATGAAATTATTATCTCAAAAAGATATTTGCACCCCAATGTTCATTAGAGCATTATTTATAACTAGTGGCCCAGTGCATGGATTCGTGAACATTGAAAGGAAATTAATTAGAAGAAAGATTCGTGCAGTAATTACGTTACTGTAAAAAATTACATGTCAAAATAGTATATATAATATAGTATTTTAAAATACAAAATATTTTAATATCACTATTTGCCCTTTCTCTATAATAGAAGTGTCAGAGATAAAAGAACATTAGTAAAATGTATGTGAAAATAATATATAAATTGATTAATAAATAAACAACATAATATAAAAACAACAAAGACATGATATAAAAATAACAAAAACATGATATAAAAACAACATTCAGAAGTACATTGTGCCAATAGTTGGTCTTCAGATACATTCTGGTGTCACATGAAATTGGCGACAGCGAGAGCTTTATATGTATCGTGCATGCGCGAGTCAATGTTTATTTTTAAATTGCCAGTGTGTCATATGTACCACCGGTCAGTTGGTCAGATGGTCAGACAGACGGACGGTTGGTCACTTAGTTTTTTATATATATAGATAGCCAAGGCATGGAAATAGTTTACGTGTCCATAAATGAATGAATGAATGGATACACAAAATGTGATATATTTATATATTTCAGTCATAAAAAAAGAAGAAAATTCTGTTATGGGGAACAACATGGATGGAGCTTGAGGGCATTATACTAAGTGAAGTAAATTAGATAGTGAAAGACAAATACCATATGATATAACTTGCATGTGGAATCTAAAAAAAATAAACTCATAAGATACAGAGTAGAGATTGGTGGTTGCCAGAATCTGAGGGTAGGTAAAAGGTGAAAATGGTCAAAAGGTACAAACTTCCAGTTACAAGATAAATATGTCCCAAGGATATAATAATGTACATCATATTGACTATAATTAACAGTACTGTATTGTGTATTTGAAAGTTGCTAAAGATTTTTTTTTAAATATGTTTTTATTGATTTAGGAGAGCAAGGAAGGGAGAGGGAGAGAGAGATAGAAACATCAATGGGCTGCCTTCTGTACACCCGCTACTGGGGATCCAGCCCACAACCTGGGCATGTGCCCTGACTGTGAATCAAACCAGTGACCTCTTGGTGCATAGGAAGACACTCAATCCACTGAGCCACTCGGCGGGGCAAGTTGCTAAAGTTTTAATATCAATTTTTCAAAACCAACAAGGTAATACATGTACATATTTTTAATATGTCAAAGAGTACAGCAGAACTTATGATTAAAAGCAATAGCTTCCATGTCCATATCTTCCCGGGATGGGCAATCATTTTTAACTATTTTGAATGAAGTTATTATGATTATGTAAATAATTGTTCACTGAGGGTCTTGGAAGTATAATCGGATTACATTTTTCTCTATATAGTTCTAATGTCACAAGTTGAAAGAGAATTTTCTCAGTTTCAAGGTCAGATGGATTCTCTTCACTTATATTCCATCAATAGCTTAAAAATTATGCTAAATTTTAGTTTGCTTCATATTTAGAACACTAGAGGCCTGGTGCATGAAATTCGTGCATGGGAGGGGGGTGTTCCTCAGCCCAGCCTGCACCCTCTCCAATCTGGGACCCCTCTGGAGATGTCTGACTGCCGGACATCCTTCTCGCAATCTGGGACCGCTGGCTTCCAACCGCTCACCTGCCTGCCTGCCTGAACGCCCCTAACCACTCTGCCTGCAGGCCTGATCACCCCCAACTGCCCCTCCCCCACCAGCCTGATCACCCCCAACGCCCCCCCCCCCTCCCGCTGGCCTGCTCGCCCCCAACTGCCCTACCCTGCTGGCCTGATTGCCTCTAACTGCCTCTGCCTCGGCCCCGCCACCATGGCTTTGTCAGGAAGGATGTCCGGAAGGTCTCCCAGTCTAATTAGCGTATTACCCTTCTATTAGTATAGATATTACTCTAGTATGATTTTTTAAAAAGACATTCCCTGGAGTTTTTAATTACCCAATTTTTGTTGAGAGAAGACATATGCCTTCTTCACCACATCACTAAAATTTTCCAGCTTCTTATTCTACCCACTGAAGGGGATTCAATACATTCTCCTTCTTGGAAACATTTTTCTTGTAGCCTACTGCCTTCCTGTTCTAATTTAGAGTGATTGCTTTCTAGGCCTGTTGCACAGCTGTCATCCTGAGATTTCTTTTCATTGCACTCCAGGGTAAATTCCATGGTTTCCTGTATCACGTACCTTCCTCTTCCTTAGTTCACACATCATTTCATAGCACTAAAACCTCATGTCACTTCCTCAGAAGGGATGATTGGGAGGCAAACACTCTTAGTTCTTGCATATCTAAATTTTACCTGTCTATTAGATTGTGAATTTGGGTAGGTAGATTCATATTATGGCCCCACAGAACTTTCAAGGTGTTATTATCACTAGTAAAACTTCTGATGCCAGTGTAATCTTTGTTACATTGTTGATAAGATTTTTTTTCAAGAAAGGTTCATAATTTTCTCTTTGTTCTTGATGTTCTGTAATTTTGTAAAGTTGCTTTAGGTGTGGGCATTTAAAATCTGATTTTGATTAAGTCCGTTTAATCTAAAGATAATTTTTTCCATTCTTGGATATTTTCTTGTAACGTTAGTTTCAGAATTGTCTCCTTCATCTGTTCTCTCTGGAACATCTACTAGTCAAATGTTGGAATTCTGAATTGTCTCTTCTTTTATATTTATTGTTTGGGGTCTATTTTCTGAGAGAGATTCTGAACGTTATCTCTTTGGTATTCTAGAATTTTTTTTGAAATAACATTCTAATGTTTATTTTTATTTTATTTTAAAAATATTTTTATTGACTTCAGAGAAGGGAGAGGAAAAGAAAGATAAAAACATCAATGATGAGAGAGAATCATTGCTGGGGCTGACCAGCAGACCCTGAGCAACAGATGAATGGATTACTCCAACACAACGTTTGCTCTGAAAGAGAGGCTAAGGGATGGCCTGGCCAAAGTGAACAGGCAGCCTCAATTGCCTGCCTCATTAGGCTTTTATTGGAATGTTTATCTTGAGATACAATCAGTAGGGTGAGTAATCTTGGGAGGGCACATGTGTTTGTCTTCTAGGCCAGGGCATCCAGGGATTAAGCATAAGGATTCCAGTAAACACCTGGGGGTCTGCACATGCACAGACTTGTTTAGAAAGGTCAAGGCATAATTAGTGGTGCCACCTATGACATTCCCTTAAGTCTTCCCTAGGTCGGAACTCCAAGAAGTAGGGCAGGTAGCCTTCCACACACTTCCCTTTTCTCAGAATGTCTTCCTTACAACTTTCCAACCAAGTCTCTTATGCTCCCCAACAAATCTTTGATTGGCTGCCTCCTGCACGCCCCCTATTGGGGATCGAGCCAGCAACCCAGGTATGTGCCCTTACTGGGAATTGAGCCATGTCCTCCTGGTTTATAGATCAATGCTCAACCACTGAGCCACAGAAGCCAGACAACATTCTAATGTTTATAATATTTTTCTCATTAAATGATATTTCTTCTTCACAATATCCTTTTTTGTTATATGGATATAATATCATCTTCAATTTCTGTAAGAATGCTAATTAAAATTTTAAAATTCTCTTATTTTTCTTCTGGGTTTATTGTTTTGTTTCTTTTGGTCTCTATATTCTTTCCTATCTTATTCATGTGTCTGTTAATGTTGGATTAGGTTAATTATTCTAAGAATATTTATTCTGCTGTTTCAGGGGATGAGCAGATAGAAATCCACTTTAAGGTCGCCCCCTACAAAAATCCAGATAGAGGAGATATTTACCCTTGGGCACTAACTGCTATGCTAAATATTAACCCAGGCAACATTAAATTGCTTTTGAAGATAGGCCTCTGGATCTTTATCTAGTGGGAAATCTGATTCTGCTTGCCATCCTGTGAAAAGGAGTGAGGGAGGGGATGGATGGTACTTGCACAAGCAATTTCCAGGTCTCACATGAGCTGTGCACTTCTTTAAATGATTGAGAGCTGTCCTAAATAAGTGCAGTGATTATTATACTGTCACATCATGTTCAATATTTGCTGCAATAAATCTTTATTAAACAGAAGAATTTTTCTAACTTAAATAACACCTTGAACTTTTTTAAAAAAATCAAAAACAGCCACCAAATGCCAAGCAGGAATATTGAAAGTCTGCCTACCTATATCCAGATGTGGGTTTAATACAGAGCTATAGCCAAAATTACATATTATTGTTTTCAAATGTTTTTCTTAAATTTTATGTTTCAATTACAGTTAACATTCAATGTTATGTTGATTTATTTTTTTCTATTTTTATCATTTGTATTCAAAATAGCATAGTACAGGCATAAAAACAGTCACATAGATCAAGGGAACAGAATAGAGAGCACAGAAATAAAATCTTCCTATATGGTCAGTTAATCTATGATAAAGGGGGCAAGAATATACAATGGGGTAAATATAGTCTCTTCAATAAATGGTGCTGGAAAACTGGACAGATACATGAAAAATATGAAACTAGACCACTTTCTTAAACCACATACAAAAATAAACTCAATATGGATTAAGATCTTAAATGTAAGACCTGAGACTATAAAACTCCTAGAAGAAAACTTCGGTAGTAAACTCTTTGACATCACTTTTAGCAATATTTTTTTGGCAATGCCCCTCAGGCAAGAGAAACAAAAAAATAAAAAAATAGGAGTACATCATACTAAAAAGTTGTTGCACAGTGAAGGAAACCATCAACAAAACACAAAGACAACCTATTGAAGAGGATAATATATTTGCCAATGATACATCAGGTAAAGGGTTAATATCCAAGATGTATATTAACTCATGCAACTTAACACCAAGGAAACAAAAAATCCAATTAAAAAAAGGGCAGTAGACCTGAATAGACCTTTCTCCAAAGGAAACATACAGATGGCCAATAGACATATGAAAAGATGCTCAGGTTGGGTGCAGCCAGCCGTCTTCTCCACAGGAGCATGCTTAACAGGGCAGAGCCAGTGACTCAGGAGAAGAGATCAAAAGAGTCTCCCACCGGGAGTGGCTCAGTTGGTTGAGCTTCCTCCTGTGCACTGAAAGGTCACCAGTTCAATTCTTGGCCAGGGCACATCCTGGGTTTCGGGTTCCATCCCGGGTTGGGGCACATACAAAAGGCAACCGATCCATCTCTCTCTCTCTCTCTCTCTCTCTCTCTCTCTCTCTCTCTCTCTCTCTCTCCCCCTTACTCTCTCTAAGCATGCCCTCTGGTGAGGGAAAAAGAAATGTGAACTGCCATTTGACCCAGCGATCCCACTTCTAGGAATATATCCTAAGAGACCCGAAACACCAATCAGAAAGAATGTATGCACCCCTATGTTCATATCAGTGCTATTTACAATAGCTAAGATCTGGAAACAGCCCAAGTGCCCATAAGTAGGTGAGTGGATAAAAAAGCTGTTGTACATTTACACCATGGAATACTATGCAGCAGTAAAAAAAGAGAGAGAAGGGTCTCTTACTATTTGAGATGGCATGGAAGGACCTGGAGAGTATTTTGCTAAATGAAATAAGCCAGTCAGAGAAAGACATGTACCACATGAACCAATGAACAAAATAGGTCGAGGCATGGAAGCATGGAACAGACTTACAGAGCTCAGAGGGAAGGGGGAGCAGGCAGAAATTAACCAAAGAATTTATATGCATGTATGCATAATCTATGGGCACAGACAATAGTGAGGTGAAGGCCTAGGGTGGGAACCAGATGGAGGGGCCATTTGGGAAATAAATGGAGACATCTGTAATACTCTCAGCAATAAAGATGAAAAAAAAAAAGAAATGCCAATTCCCGAGAACCACACCAGGTATTCAGTACTAAATCCCAAAATTCTGAGGGCAGGAAACAGCGATCTGTGGGGGCTATAAATGTTTTATATTTAGATGACTGTAAATTCATTTGTAGTTGTAAGAAACAATATTACATGAACCCTTTACCCAGTTACCCAAACTGGCAGCATATTGTATAACAGTAGTACTGTACCACAAACAGGAAATTTGCATTCACAAAATCACCAGTTTTATTCAAATTTTACCAGTTTTGCTTGTACTACTGTGTGTGTGTGTGTGTGTGTGTGTGTGTGTGTGTGTGTGTGTGTGTTTAGTTCTACTAGTAAGTAACTTTATCATGGTAATTTCATGTGACCACCACCACAGCCAAGGTACAGAAAAGTGTCATCAATACAAAGATCCCTTGTATTACTCCCACCTATTCCCTCCACCCCTCTCTCTAGCTACTAGCAAGCACTTATCTGTTCTCCATTTCTATAACATTGTCATTTAAATAATGTTTTATACATGGATTCATACAGTATGTCGGTATGTGACCTTTTGAGATTGGTTTTTTTTCACTTAGCATAATTCTCTGGAGAGTTATCCAAATGTTTTATGTATAATAATTTATTTTTATTGCTAGTAGTATAGTTGTACTACAGTTTGTTTAATCATTCCCTAATTGAAGGACCTAACTTCAACACCTTCTGTAGTTATTGGCTATTATGAATAAAGCTTTTATGAATACCCTTATGCAGGTTTTTGTGTAAACATACGTTTTTATTTCTTTGGGATAAATTCCCAAATATGCAATAGCTTAGTCATATAGTAAACACATGTTTAGTCTGTATTAAATTGCCATACTCTTTTTCAGAGTAGCTCTACCATTTTACTTCCCCATCAGCAAAGTGTGAGTGGTCTAGATTCTCTGCATTTTTGCCAGTATTGCATTGAGTGTGCAGATTTCTTTTGTGTGCCATTTTTGTCTGGTTTTGGTGGTAAAGCAATACTGGCATATGCTTTCTGCAAGAGGTTGTGTAAAACTGGTGTTAGTTCTTCTTTAAACATGTGGTAGATTTCTCCAGTGAAACTATGGGCCTGCAGTATATTTGGAGGAGCTTCTTAATCAGCATTTTGTTTTGTTTTATTTTTTATTATTGGGTTGTATGAGTTCTTTATACATTTTGGATATTTATCCCTTATCAGATATACTGAAAACATTTTCTCCTATTCTGTCAGTTGTTGTTTTGTTGTTGATGATGATGGTTTAATTTGCTGTGCAGAAGCTATTGAGTTTGATGTAGTCCACTTGTTTGTTTTTGCTTTTGTTCTCTTTGCTTTTGGTATTACCTCAAAAAATCAGCACCAGAACCAATCTTAAGTAGTTTGTCCCCTATGTTACTTTCTAGGAGTTTTATGGTTTCAGGTCTTATGTTTACATCTTTAATCCATTTTGAGTTGATTTTTGTGGAAGGTGTAAGATGGGGGTCTAGTCTCATTTACTGAAGTGATTATTCTTTCCCCATTACATATTCTTGGATCATTTGTCAGAAATTAATTGGCCATATATTTGTGGTTTTATATCTGGGACATGTATTCTAGTATATTGATCTATATATCTGTTTTTATGCCACTACAATACTGTTTTGATTACTATAGCTTGTAATATCATTTGAAATCAGGAAGTGTGATGCCTCCAGCATTATTCTTTTTTTTTTTCAAAATTATTTGGTGTTTTTGAGGAACTCAACCATTACTTTTTTTTTTTTTTTTTTTTTGATTTTGAGAATACGTTTATTTATTTTAATTTTATTTTCTTGTTAAAGTATTACAAATAGTAGTACATATGTCTCCTTTTTTCCCCCATTGACCTTCCCCCGGCCTCCCCTAACACCCCCCCCCCACACACACACACATGCCCTTACCCCCCCGCCCCCCGCCAGTGTCCTGTGTCCATTGGTTATGCTTATATGCATGCATATAAGTCCTTTGATTGATCTCTTACCCGCCCCCCCAACCCTCCCCAGCCTTCCCACTGTATTTATTAAAGCGGGACAGTGAAACAAAGGAAGGGCCTGGGGAGAAGCAGCAGGAGGGAGCCTGGGCGGTGCTCTGTCTGGCTCCCCAGAAATGTTCTAGGGAAGAAGTGGGCTGCTGTCAGCTCACTGAAAAGTCAGAGAAAAGGGGGCCTTGGAGGCAGGTGCAGGACGGCAGCCCAGGACGAACTGCCGCTGCCATGCACCTGGGTCACTGCGAAGTGCAGCAACTTAATTATCTCCAATCAAAATAAGCAACAAACCAGTATGATCTCATTTCTGTTAACCTTTGAAGTTTACAGCAGTTAAAGTATTTTTGGCTTCTATGTATGAAGGTTAAAAAAGTATTTTTCATAAAATACAAGAGCAACCAATTTCACCATAGAGACGATGAGAAAAATCCATTGTCTCCTCCTTGGTATTCCATTCCCTGGGAGTCTACTCCGTACAAGAGACTCCAATTCCACCACGTCCTTTCGCAAACTGGGACCCTTCTTGTGACTTATCCGTGACAATTTCCAAATTTTTTATAGTTGTTAGCAAACCATTGCAGCAGGGGCGTGCTCTCAGTGAGTTCATGTCCCAGTCCTGTCTCTTTCCTGTGAAATGGGATTTGTCCTTCTCTTGTTCTGGCGTTAGATCGAGAATTTTCTCCTCTTCCATGCCGTGGCAATGAAGAACGTATCTCATTAGACCCAGATTTTCATAGACTACTAGAATTTCTACAGCTCCTGTTTCTAAAGCCTCTAGTGTATCTTCAACTCCAAAATAGTATTTGCCCACATCCTGGCTGATTTTATCATAGTATCACCCTATTAATTTCTTCTCTTGAATGAATTTCACACTGGAGAGGGCTTCAGTAGATAACTCACTAGATTGGTTGAATCCATTTTCACCATCTTGGCTATATCAACTAATTTTATAACTTGAAAACAATTTTTAACATTTTAATCCGGATCAGCCTGTGTCACCTCTACTGAGCAGGTCCACTTCCCCACCCCACTCGGACATCACACCCCCTCAGAGCACCCTTTGCCCCAGTGTTATGCTCCTTCCTCAACCTCCTGATTCGTAGCTTGGCCCAGGCAATACTATGCCCTGCGCTGTGGATACAGAACGTTCCCTAGTATAAAAGCCCGCCCCCAGACGAAGTGGGCGCATTGGCATTTACCATGAGCACCTGTCTCACCCTGTGTGTGAGGCAATCAATCCTGCATGTTGTGCCCAGATTTCATGATTCCCAAGAACCCACAGGGAGCCAGCGAGTCCGATGCAAAAGCAAAGAGTCATTCATTTCAAACCTAGGTTTGGCTCCCCTGCCACACTCACCGATGCAACGGTAAGCTCCAGTGGCCGAGAGAGAGAGAACTCTGTGTGGAGAGAGGTTTTATAGGGGTTTGGGGTAAGGGGAGGAGAAAGGACTGTGGGCCCTGCTGATTGGCCAGGCGTGAGTACACAGGATGTGGTCATAGTGATGGCGTGCACTTCCCTTGACTATCTTCCGGGAAGAAGCTTGCTGAGCACATGGCCAAGTTAAGATGAAGGGCATAGCCCTTACCCTGGGGCAAGGTGGAGGGCGTACTCCTCGCCCTTTCATTCCCCCCTTGTCTTGGAACTTCCGGCTCAATCATGAGACGGACTGCATTTCTATTCCACCATTGCTAGAGGCCCATACTGGGCACACAGAACTATCAACTGAACTATCCCTATAAGCTTAACAAATGGCCCGGTGGAAGGGAAAGAAACCATTTTAGATTTAACAACTTCTATTGAAACAGGATTTTTCTTCTTAAAATTCCTCCATGGCTATCAAAAAGCCAAATCAAGATTAATTTATCTACTGTCCTGATGTTTGCATACACACAACAAGAATGGTAACTGACCACCTTTGCTGGAATTTCATGTCAACCATTACTTCTAAATCATACATTTATGAGAATAAAGTTGTTTGCAATGTATCCTCATTATCGTTTTTTTTTTTTTTTTAAAAATCCTCACCCGAGGATATTTTTCCATTGATTTTTAGAGAGCATAAGAGAGAGGGAAAGACAGAGAGAAATATCAATGTGAGAGAAACACATTGATTGGTGGCCTCTTGCCAGGGAGGAGCCTGCAACTGAGGTACGTGCCCTTGACAGGAATTGAACCTGGGACCTTTGGTCCGCAGGCCAACATTCTATCCACTAAGCCAAACCGGCTAGGCCGTCTCATTATCTTTTTATTGGCTACAGAATCTGGAGTGATACCCCTGATTTATTCCTTACATTGTTGTTTTGTCCCTTATCTCTATTTTTTTGGTGTGTGAGACAGATGAAATTTCAAGACACAGGGAGTCTTTTAATCATGTACACTTTATTCATTTTATTTCCAAGGGATCTTATGAGTAGAAATGATCTCTTCCTTATTTCCATCTATTGGTTAACATCCTAGTGTCTATATTTTGAGGAACACATTTGTAAGTATATGAGCCAGGTAGCACTCCCCTGAGAACTGCTCATGCTCCATCAACCACACACACATTCACACACACACACACACACACACACACACACACACACGCACGCGCGCGCGAGCGCAGAATACTACGATCTCCTGCGGCCATGTTACTACCAGGTTCTGCTTACCCCAGCCACAATAATTAAGAAAGAAATGATACAAGGCATGCTGTCAACACCAGATTATCTTTCCCTAAAGAATATAGAAATACTACCCAAATTCTAATTGGGAAGCCAATGGACTTGTTAGCATGGGACTCCATTTTTATGCCCATCCCCTCAACCCCCTCCCTTCTGGCAGCCATCAGTTTGTTCTTTGTATCTATGAGCCTTTTTCTGATTTTGTTTATTCACTTGTTGTTGTTTTTTAGAATCCACAATAAGTGAAATCAGATGGTGGTTATATTTCTCTGTCTACCTTATTTCACTTAGTATAATATCTTCCAGGTCCTTCTATGTGGCAAGTAACAATATTTAATTCTTTTTGTGGCTGAGCAATATTTCATTGTATATACATATTACTTCTTCTCCATCCATTTATCAATCAATGGATATCTGGATTGCTCCCATATTGTGGCTGTCCTATAATAAAAGCCTAATATGTAAATCGACTGAATGGCAGAACGACAAGTTGGCGGGAGGTGGGGGGGAGGGGGGCACGGGGCCAGGGAGCAGGGGGCACCAGGCCAGCCAAGGTGGGTGCCAGCAGGCAGAGGGAGGGGATGGCGATGGAGGGGAGGAGGCTCTGTGGCAACTGGGCGATGAGGGGCAGGACCAGAGCTGCCCCCTGGTGGTCAGTGTGCTCCCATAGGGGGAGTGCCGCTTAGCCACAAGCCAGGCTGAGGGCTGGCAAGCACAGCGGCGGTGGTGGGAGCCTCTCTCGCCTCCACGGCAGACCTAAGGATGTCTGACTGGGGCTTAGGCCTGCTTCCCTGAGGGCTCCTAGACTGCAAGAGGGTGCAGGTTGGGCTGAGGGACTCCCCGAGTGCATGAATTTTTGAGCACCGGGCCTCTAAATGTAAATAATACAGCAATGAACATAGGGGGACATATATTTTTAATTAGTGTTTTTGTTTTCTTCAGGTAAATATCCAGAAATGGAATTGCTGTGTCATATGGCAGTTCTATTTTTTAATTTTTTAAAGTTATCTCCATACTGTTTTCCATAGTGACTGCTTAAATTTTCAATCTCACTAAGAGTGCATGAGGGTTCCCTTTTCTCTACATCCTCAGCCACACTTTTTTGTTGATTTATTTGTGATGGTCATTCTGACAAGAGTGAGATGGTATCTCACTGTGCTTTTAATTTGCATTTCCCTGATGACTAGTGATGTTGATCATTGTTTCATGTTTGTTTGGCCATCTGTATATCTTCTATGGAGAAATATCTACTCATGTCCTCTGTCCAATTTTTAATTAGAGTGGGGTTTTTTTATATTGAGTTGTATGAATTTTTTATATTTTGGACATTAACCCCTGTTAGATATATCATTTGTGATTATTTTCTCCAATTCACTGGGTTGTTGTTTTTCATTTTGTTGATGGTGTGCTTCGTTATACAGGAACATTTTAGTTTGATGTAGTTCATTTATTTGTGCTTGTGTTGCCTTTGCCCAAGGAGACATCGAAGATGTTGCTAAAACCAGTGCCAACGTCTTAACTGCCTATGTTTTCTTCTAAGAGTTGTATAATTTTATGGTTTATGCTTAAGTCTTTAACCCATTCTTTTTTTATATATATAATGTGAGAAAGTGGTCCAGTTTCATTTTTGTATGTATATGTTCAGTTTTCCCAACACCACTTATTGAAGAGACTGTCATTTCCCCTTTGTATATTCTTGCCTCCTTTGTCATATGTTAATTGACCTTATGAGTGAGGGTTTATTTCTGAGTTCTCTTTTCCTGGCCCACTGATCTATGTGTCTGTTATTGTGCCAGTACCATCCTGTGATGATTATGTAGCTTTGTGATATAGTTTGAAATCAAGGAGCATGATATCTCTCATTTTGTTCTTTTTCTCAAGATATCTTTGGCTATCTGGGGGTTTTTGTGGTTCCATATATTCTCTCCTTTCATCATTGTCAGTCTGGCTTGAAGTTATCAGTTTTATTGATGTTTGGAATACCAGTTTTTTTGTTTCATTGATTTTTTCTAATTTTAAAAAAATCAATTGCATTATTTTTTTTCTTATCTTTTCCCCCCTTCTGCTGCCTTTGGGTTTAATTTGTTCTTCTAGGTTTTTGAAACAGGAATTTCAATTATTGATTGTGCTAATGTAAGCACTTAGTGCTATAATTTTCTCTCTGATTTCTATTCAAATCTGAATATTTTGTTTTCTTGTCTCCTTTGAAACGTCTATATTGACCCCATATAAGTATGTTGTTTAATTTCCAAATGTTTGGAGAGTTTCTTGTTGTTTTTGTATTATTGAATTTTATCTTGATTTCATTATAGCCACAGAATATAGTCTGTATGATTTTAAATATTTTAAATTTGTTCATGTTTGCTTTATGGCCTAGGTTATAGTTTATTTTGTTTTGGAAAAATGTGTTCTGTTGTTAGTGAGTAGTTTTCTATGTATATCAATTAGATCCTGTTAGTTGATTCTATTGTTCAGTCCTCTAGCTATTCTAATTTTCTGTCTACCACTATGATCATTATGAGTGAGGTACTGTTACAGTTATGGGTTTGTCTATTTTTTTCTTTCACCTCTCATTTTTTGCTTCATGTATTTTGAGATTCTGTTGTTTTGTAGGTACACATTTACGGTCATTTTGTCCTTCTGATGAATTAATTATTTTATTATTATGTAACGTCCTTCTTTGTTACTAGTAATTTTATATGCTCTAAAATCTGCTTTATCTGATATTAATGTGGTGATTCTTGTGGATATCTTTTTCTATCCTCTTACTTCTTGTATACAGCATATAGTTGGGTCATTTTTTTAAAATTCACTATGCCAATATTGGTATTTTAATTGTTACATTTAGAGTATTTTCACTTAAGGTAATTATTTATATGTTAGGTTTTAAGTCTGCTATTTTATTATTTTTTTTGTTTGTTTCCTCTGAATTTTATTCCTGTTTTACTTTTGTTGCCTTTCCCTTAAGTATATTTAATATTTCATTTTGACTTATAGTTTTTTAGTATACCATTTTAAATAGTGTTATTAGTGTTTTATCTAGTTATTACAATATACAGACATAATTTACTGTATCAACTGCTACCAACATTTTACCACTTCAAGTGAAGTGTGGAAATCTTACGTCCTTTTAGTTTCTTTTCTCCTCCCCACTTTTTAAATATAATGGTCACAAATATTTCTTCTACATACTTTTAACACCACATCTGGTGATGTTACAAATTTGCTTCAACCATTAAATGTGATTAAAGAAACTCATTCCCACTATTTTCATCTATTTTGTTGTTCATCTTTCCTTTAGGAAAGCACAGATCTTCTGTCATTAACTTTCTGTCTAGGTAAGTGTGCTAGTGGCAAATTCTATTATTTTCTTTACCTGAGAATATTCTACTCCCCCTTTATTCTCGAATGATAGTTTTATCCGATATAGAATTCACAATTAACAGGTTTTTTTTCTTTAAGCACTTGAAAATGTGTCACTGTTATCTGGCCTCCATGTTTCAGATAAGAAATCCACTGTCACTCAAATTTACATTTCACATTTCTTTATAGCTTTCTCTCTGGCTGTTTTAAATGTTTATTCTTTGTCTTTAGATTTAAGAATTTGACTATAATGTGTCTTGGCATGGAGTTATTTTGGCCTATCAAAATTCTGTTTCTCAGCTTCTTAAATCTTTATGTTTATATCTTTTGCTAAATATGGGAAGTTTGCAGCCATTATTCCTACAATACGTTTTCATTCAATCTCTCTCTCTCTCTCTCTCTCTCTCTCTCTCTCTCTCTCTCTCTCTCTCTCGATTTGATTGTTAACTCTCTTTATATGATTGTTAACTCTTCATTATGTCCTCATCTCACATTTCTTTGAGTCTCTGTTTTCTTTCTTTTAAAAATATTTAAATTTTTTATTGATTTAAGATGGAGAGAGAGATAGAGATATCGATTTGTTGTTCCACTTATTTATGCACTCATTGGTTGATTCTTGTATGTGCCCTGACTGGCAATTGAATCTGCAATCTTGGTGTTTTGGGATGATACTCCAACCAACTTAGCTATCCTGCCAGAGCTCTGTTCTTTTCTTTCCAGTTTATTTTTTCCCATTGTTCAGATTGGGTAAATTCTATTGATGTCTTCTTCAGTTAATTGATTACGCCCTCTGTCATCACCATTGTACCACTGAGATTTTTCTGTTTTATAATTTCCATTTATATTTTTTAATAACTTACATATTTGCTAAGCTTTGCTATTTTTAGTTTGTTTACAGAGACTTCATAATTAATTGTTGAAACATTTTTGTGATGACTTCAATATTCTTTTCAGTTAATTTTAACACTGATTCATATATTGTTGGCACTTGTGGGTTTTCTTTTCTTATTCAATTTGTAATTTTTCTGGTTCTTGGTATGACAAAATATTTCCTATTGTATCCTGGATACTTTTGACATAATGAGACTGCAGATCCCTTTTTAAACAACTTCTTCCTCCTCCCTTTCTTCTCCTCCTCCTCCTCCTCCTTCTTGTTTTTTGTTTAAGCATATCATAAAGGTGGAGTGAATGTGTGTGTTTACTTATCCTCTGGACACCACTGATTCCACTCCAGCAAAAGTGGAACACTGCCTCAAACTGAAAGCCTTATTGCTGGAAAGGGGGTGGAAGTTTAGCTGTGTTCTTAGCTCTTTTAATATTTTCTTAGTGAAAATGGGTAACCAATTTACACCACTTCGTTATCTCTATGTGGGTGTGTAAGCTCAGCTCCAGACTAGACCTTGCTGACTTCAGACAGAAGCATAAAGGTGATGTACACTACCTTCTTTTTTTAAAATATGTTTTTATTGATTTCAGAGAGGAGAGGGAGATAGAAACATCAATGATGAGAATCACTGATCGGCTGCCTCCTGCACACCCCCTACTGGGGATCGAGCCCCCAACCTGGGCATGTGCCCTTTATCAGACTTGAACCTGGGACCCTTCAGTCCCCAGACTGATGCTCTATCCACTGAGCAAAACCAGCTAGGGCTACACTACCTTTTTGATGCACAGTGACAGTGGGAGTTTACATCCCCTCTGGTCCTTTTGAACTTGGGCTGGGGAGGATGAGGAAAAGTAGAATGTCCACTAATCTCATCTCCCACCTCATTCTGCCTTGCTTTATCTCTTTGAAGCCTTTGAAAGAGGGAGTGGTGAATTTTAGTTCCCCACTCAGCTCACTAGCACAAGGGTAAGAAAGAAGGGAAGTGTTATTTATACCACCTCACACAACCACTTTCATTGATGCTAGATGAGAGTGAGGGCTCAGCTTTCCACCTGACCCTGTTGAAAGTGGCGGTGGGGTTGAGAGTTCTCACTAATCCTGCATCACACTACCTCGTTCAGTCTTCCAGCTGCAGAGGGGATGTAGACACTCACCTCCCCATTGGGCCTGCTGACACCAGGGAAGGAGGGAAAGTGGAATGCTGGAAAGCCCTGACTCAGACCACCCTGCTCAGTCTCACTGATGCACAGTGGAGGTGGCGGATCAGTTTACCACTGAACCATGTTGACACTACCCTGGCCAGGGAATCAAAGCACCTCACGATTCCACTGGGGGACATTCTAATATCACCGCTCATACTTGCCGACCCTACCCTTGAATGGTCATTGAAGCACTACCTGATTCTGCTGGTGAAAGGATAGAAGATTAACTTGCCAAAACCACCTGGCTGTGTAATCAGAGTGCTGACTGGTTCTGGAAGGGAATATAAGATCAGATTCTTAAGTGTATCTGCAAAACTCCTTGGAGAGAGAGAGAGTAATGTCATCTGGTTCCATGGGGAAGGGAGGAAGATCAGCTCCCCACTCCATCCTGCCGAATCCACGAATTAAGTTACTTGCCTGGAATTCCTACAGCTAGGAACTAGGGGAGTTGGGATGTGAACAGAAGTGTTTCTGTGGGGCAGTTTCCACTGGTGTTTGAATGAAGTAGGGTGGGTATTGTCCAAAAGATTGTCTGGGTTTTTTAGGGCACCCTTTTCTCAGGGATTAGGCTAAGGGAAATAGGATCTTCTTGGAGTTTTCTGTTGTTGTTTTCTCATCTATGCCTATTGGTGGTTCCAGATTGGAGGCTTCTGCAAAGCCCTGTCGAGTATGTGTGGTAGGCAATAGGAAATCCCAGGCAAATTGTTACTCTCAAGTCCTGAAGTCTTTGGACAGTCTACCTTCTTTCCAAATTTTAGAAACTTCCATTGTCTGTTTGTTATGTTGTTTCCAGAGGGTTTTTTTTTTAAGTATATAGGTTGTAAGAAGGAAGACCTGTGAGGGTAGAGGCCAGAATTAGGACAGAACCAAATAAGTGCAATCTGTGTTTTACTAATGCACCCAGGAGATTCTGATACACATTAAAGTTTGAGAACCACTGGAGTACCCTAGAAAATGGGTTTTCTAGACAGATTAAACACCTGAGAGCCCTAGCTGGTTTGGCTCAGTGGAAAGAGCATCAGCCTTCGGACTGAAGGGCCTCAGGTTCGATTCCAGTCAAGGGCATGTACCTCGGTTGCAGGCTTGATCCTGGGCTCTGGTCAGGGCATGTGTGAAGGCAACCAATTGATGTGTCTCTTTCACATTGATGTTTCACTCTCTCTCCCTTCCACTCTCTCTAAAAGTCAATGGGAAATATCCTCAGGTAAGGATTTTAAAAAATACCCGAGAAAAGGCAGAAGCATAGACTAGTTGGTAGATATTGAAGTGCCAACTTGATGAGAATACTGAGTGTAGAGTAAGGAGTAGGGGAAGGTACACTTCACTATAATGAATATGAAAACACATGGACAGAGAGATTAGGTTAATTCTAATGTTATCAAAATAAGGCTCACTTGAAGGGCTTTAGGAAAGAACCTGACACATTGGCTGAGAATTGTTCTGGTTAGGCTCTAGTGCCAAATGTCCTCTGTTCAAATCCCAACTCCCCTAATTCCTAGCTGTAGGAATTCTGGGCAAGTAACTTAACTCATCCCAGCTTTTGTTTCCCAAACTATAAAACAAGGATAATGAAGGCATTACTTCAAAGTGTTGTTGTGAAGATTACATAAGGCAGTATATAAACTATTTATCCAAGTGATTTGCACATACTGTGTGCTCAATGCGTGGTAGTTATTGTTAATATTTCAGGACAATTTCATAAAGATGATTAATTTTGAAAGAATTCATATTCTTCAGCAATCAGTTCTGTGAATCTCTCTTCCGAGAGGTAGGCTGTAAAAGTTGTGAAAGAGCAGTAGTGTTTGCTAAGGCGACCTTTGTATGTAATGTTTAACTAGCAGGTAGGACGTTGTTCTGAGAGAAGATCTTTCGCAATTCTTTCCAGACCTGACAGTCTAGTTTTTATGTGTGATTTTCATTTGTTTTTGGTTTTGCTTTGAACAGAATTGAGGTATGGGTGGGAGGAGGGGCCAGTGTTGGGGCAGCAAAGTATTATGCATCTCACTTGTGAAAACATTCTGTTTTTCCTCATGGAAAGCTAGGTAAGAAAGGAAAATCAGGAGATAAGCTATACATAAGCAGAGAAAGAATTAACATTGTTTTTAGATAGATTGGGTCATTTAATCCTCACAACAGCCCCATAAGGTAGATACTATTATTGACCCCAATTTGTAGATGAGGCTTGGAGGATTTATACCACTTGCCCATCCATAGCCACAAAGGTGCTAAATGATCTGACCAAGCTAGGAGTTGAATTCAGGATTCTAACTCTAAAATCCATGCTCTTTTCTGAACAATACCCTGCCTCCACACAGGGAACCTTTCTCGCTCTATCAGCCCTTCTTCCTATGTCTTTCTTTTTCTCTACCTTTTGCAATTTACTCCTCAAGGTGAACTGAGAGATAAAAAGGAGAGAACAGAGTAAAAAAATTAAGATTTAGAAAGAACACTGAAAAATCACAAAAACCTACAAGACCAGAGAAAACACTTGCAGGGACTCCAAAACTAGCATCAAGGTTAGTGGGATATGAGGGTGGAAAAGAGGAAAAATACATTATCAGTACCAATTATCAGTGAGCTGGGGATGGGGTCCATCTGTAAGCTAATTTATTCCTGCACTCAACAGGTATTTATTGACCTACTATGTGTTAGGCCCTCTTCTAGGCACTGGTCACCTACTGGAGAATGCAACAGAAAAGGTCCACAAAGGTGGAACTTCCATCCAGTGTGTGTGTGTGTGGGGGGGGGGGGGGCGCAAGGGGGTGGGTGGGTGGGGGAAATACAAACAAAAAAGACACATATTGTTAATTACTAACAAAAATTATAAAGTACTATAAACGAACAAAATGATAGGACAGATTCTAGTTTAGCTAGAGTGGTCATGAGAAACTTCTCTGAGACATAAAACTTAAATTAAAATTGTAGTTTGGCAACCAAGACCAGCGGATTCCTAGAGTTTACTTACTTGAGACATTTAAGGGCAATGTGATGAGCATGACTTTAAAAGTGTAGATCAGAAAGAGTGGGAGATATTAGAATGAGATAGGGATCTTTCAACAATTTCATTCAAATATGTTAAAAGTAAGCAGGAGCCAAACCCAGGTCAGTCCTGTAACATAAAGGGCAGGTGACAACAAATAGTAGTAAGCCATGTTATGTTTACTGCAGTTTTGAGCACATTTCTCTCCCGGATACCAGGGCCTTGGAGGGACCTGGGAAAGATGGACTAGGTAGACATCTTTGTTACTGTTGGTGATACTGTTAGTGGCAGGGGAGGCATTGTCGCTAATAATGTTGCTGAAGTGCTTGGGTCTCTAGCATCAGGAAAAATGCAACCTAAACCCTAAATCTTATTGTCACAGAGGCAAATGGCTGTTAATATCTATCTAGTCCTGCTAGTGGCCTTGTCAGACAAACCAAAATAACAAGGGATGGCCACTTGAGCTTCCCTAAAATGTTGAATTAATCAGGCATGAACAAACAGAGGACTGGATAGAAACCAATTTTCTGAGAGCTATAATCACCCTAGCATATTCCTCAAAAGAGTGAGGTCTTAGGATGTAGGAGTCATTGAAGGATGTAGGAAGAAGGGGAATATTCACAAATGGAAGAGCTGGATATACAATTGAATGGAGAAAGCCTACACTTGAATTCTGTACTTCTTTCAGGATAACATGCCAGCGTGTCACCAATCCTCCTCCACAGCAGAGAAAGTGGCCTTCCAGGATGTTCGGTAGCCACAGATATGGCATAACATCTCCCAGTGATATGCACAAGGGGCTCAGACAGAATGTTACTGGTTTTAGCTCTCAAATGCTCATGTGATTCCCAGGAAATTAATTGTAAGAAAAATGATTATATCTCATTCTAAGCTCCTGCTGTCATTATAATACAATATTAATCACTTTCTTTTTTCTCAGATCTGGTACAAGATCCTGCTTTTCTTCACACACAAACATAGTTTTAATATACATGTTAGAGTCAATTCCTAAAACAGTGAATCTTTTCTTTAATAAATCCGTGGTTTATGTCCTATAGACCTATATTCATAGACCTATATGTCTATAGATAGGTGTCTCTGGTTACATATGTATTAAGTGATATAATGACAAGCATCCAGGTGGAATGGCTTTACTAAAAGCCTGTATGTGCTTCTGTACTAATTAAATTTGCATAAACTGGCCCTGCTGGTGAGTCAACAAATGACTCAAAGTAACAATTCTTTAATTTACAGATCTCTTAGCTTTTTGCAGATTCTCATATCCAAACTTAGTTATGGAATTGTTAAAATAATCTTGTCACCCCCTCAGGAGATTATTTTGAATCATTATTGACTAATAATGACTTCATCTCTGACCTTCCTGGTAACCCATAATGCTAATTGCTTTTCCTCTATATTTTGATCATTAAATTCTAATTAGAGACATAAAATATGCACGTGAAAACATAAATAGTCACAAAACAGAGAAGACAAGTGCTAACTATCTTTATTGTCTGACTTTTCAGCAAGCCTCATAACCTCTTTTGTCAAGCCAGGAAAGTACATGCCTATTGGACCTGTAATTCATAAACAACAAAGCTATGTGGTGTCAGAGACTGGAATAGTAATTTATTAATTCATTTACTTATTTAACCAATGCTCATAAAGCACCTACCACGTGCTTATGCTGGATACTTCGCAAGGTCCTGCGAACAAAATTATAAATTAGGTGACATCAGGCTTCAAAAAATTTACAGTCTAAGAGAAGGATAAATAGAAAAACAAGGTCAGTAATGTGTTATGGATACCATTATAGAAATATACATGTCGCAATAATGAAATTATGGCTACTTTTTTTTTATTGATTTCAGAGAGGAAGGGAGAGAGAGACAGAAACATCAATGATGAGAGAAAATCATTGATTGGCTGCCTCTTGCACGCCCCCTACTGGGGATCAAGCCCGAAACCCAAGTATGTGCCCTTGACCGGAATTGAACCCGGAGCCCTTCAGTTCGCAGGCCAACGCTCTATCCATTGAGCCAAACCATCTAGGGCATGGCTACTATTTATTAAGTATTTACTAGGTGCTAAGGGTAATAATGTCAATAACTAAAAATTAATATGTGATATTTAATCTTCACCTCTGAAACAGGAGCTATGATTATTTTTATTTATAATTGGAGAAACTGAATCACAGAAAGGTAAATAATTTGCCCTAGGTTGCCAAGGAGGAAGTAATGCAGAAATAATTTTAACCTAAAGATTCAGGCTCAAGGGTCTGTGAGTTTGACTGATTACAATATTTAGCCCAAGAAAGAGTCCTGGAATTTAACTACTAAAGTTTATCAGGTAGTGTTTTTAAAGACACTATGATTGTAGTCATTTCTTACAGTAGAGATGGAAAACTGATATGGATACTTTGAAGTTTTCCCTGGTGAAGCAAAGAGGGAAGATTGGTCATTTCTCCCTAGAATTTTGAGAGTAAACAATGAAACATAAAGGATCTTCTCTGAGTCTCCAATTTGCTAGTCTGTAAAATTATGGAGGTGGGGAGGGTGGGTAGTCTCAAAGACCTGTTCCATCTTTAAAATCCCAATTGCTTCATTATAGTCAATTTGAAATAGTATGACCTATTGATGGCTTTATGTTGTTTTGGATTACTGAATCAGAATTTCAGAGCAATAGAAACCTTAAAGTTTATTTAATCCATCCACAAATCTAATTCTTGAATTCTCACAGCAACTCCACTTGTTTAGACATCTGTTCTTTGAAGCTACTGCAATAGGCTAGGCCCTGTGGGTAACTGACTCCCTCCTTGCAACCAGATGGTATAGCCTTTGAATCCAGAGGCTGTCTGTCATGTTGAAGGACTCTACATAGCAATGAAAAAACCCTCTTGTAAGAATTTCTTGATATGAACAGGTAGAATTCCTCTTCCCTTTCCTTGTACACCAGGAATCAAACACTCAAATGCCTTCAGTGGCCAAGCAGGTGATGTAAATGAGTGAAGAGGAACAGGTACACTACAAAAGGAAATGCTAAAGAACACCAAGGCAAACACAAGTACACATGTTGAATCTAAAGAGGCAGATACTACCTATCTACAGCCAAATGTTGCCATGCAGAGATATGAGCCCAGTATTAACCAAAGAGCAACAACATAGCATGGTTAAGAATGTAGGCTCTTAAACCAGATTCTCTGGGTTTGAATACTGGCTCAGTCACTTAATACCTATGTGACCTAAGTTAATTCACCCAGCCTCTCTGTTTCAATTTCCTCAATTCTAAAATAATAATAATTGTATCTTCCACATGGAGCTTACATGAGGCTTGAATTAATTTGTGCTAAAGGGCTTACAAACATAGCTAGCACATAATAAATGTTTAACACATATGTTCAGAAATTTTGTGGGAAGCCAGAAACTCAAGTTTTCTCAAGAGACTTCTCAAATTTTTTTTATTTTTTTAACATATTTTTATTTAATTCAGAGAGAGGAAGGGAGAGGGAGAGAGAGCTGGAAACATCAATGATGATAGAGAATCATCAATAAGCTGCCTCCTGCACACCCCCTACTAGGGATTGAGCCCACAACCCAAGCATGTGCCCTGACCAAGAATCAAACCAGTGACCTCTTAGTGCATGGGACAATGTTCAACCACTGAGCAACACTGGCCAGACAAGTTCTATGGCTTTTAAATATCATCTACATGCTGATGGTGCCCGAATATATATGTCTAAATATCTATCCTCCTTGAGCTCTAGATTTGTGTATTCAACGTAAGACTTGAATGTCTAAGAATTTAACATTCAGAATGATCACACAGAGCTCTTTATTCTCAGAGTCTGTATTTCCGTTTAACACCTGACACTATCCTCCTCATCTTCCTGAATCACACCATTGTACATCCAGTTTCTTAGGAGTTATCCTTGATTTTTTTCATATTCCCTTGATCCAATCTGTCAGTAACTCCTATCAATGTCCACAAACTTTTTAGTTTAAAATTTCTAGCCCACTAGAATATCAAACGAATAATAAAATGAACATTTATATACTGTTTATTTCGATTCATCAATTGTTAACTTGAATTCACCTTGAGAGAGGTGTGTCCAAGATGGCTGTGTAAGAAGGAGGACACTGAGCTTGTCCTCTCCCAAGAACACATCAAATGCACACCTGTATCGAGAGCAACACCTCCTGAGAGAGAACTAAGGGCCAATTGAACAACTTCTGCCCAACAAATGAGAGAAAAACCACATAGAGAAAGTTAAGGAACTGAAGGAGAGATAAAGAGTTTCCCAGAAAAGTAAAAACTAAAAAAGCTCACCCCGACTAACCAGTTTTACAAGAAACATTAAAGGAACTTCTTTATATGCCCTTCTATATCTCTTGCTACAATAAATAATAAAAAGGATATAAGAATGGTAAATATCTATGTACCCAACAGAGGAGTGTCTAAGTATATGAAGCAAATATTAATGGACATAAATGAAAAAAATAGCAGTAATACGGTAATAGTTGGGGACTTCAATATCCCACTTACCTCAATGGATAGATCAACCAGAAAGAAAATTAATAAGAAAAAAGTTACCTTAAAGGTCACATTAGATCAGATTGATTTAATAGACATTTATAGAACATTTCATCCCCAAACTACAGAATGCATATTTTTCTCAATTTTAAGACCCAAGCAGTTGTTTTGAAAAATAATCCAAAATTGGTCTGATTATTTCACCATGTTTAGAAAATCTTGTCAGTTATACTCCCAGCATACATCTCAAATTTGTCCATTAATTTTTGGCTCCACCTCTACTATCCTAGCCTAAGACCCAGTTATTTCTGATCTGGATTAATATGAACACTTTTCAACTGTTTCTTCTTCTTCTTTTTTTTAATTTAAATTCTTTATTGTTTAAAGTATTACATGTCTCCTTTTCCCCCATTGACCTCTCCCCAGCCGCTGCCACCCCCCAGCATATGCCCTCCTCCCTCCCCCCATGTCTGTGTCCATTGGTTATGCTCATATGCATGCATACAAGTCCTTTGGTTGATCTCTTACCCCCCCCCCCCCCGCTACCCCCGCCTTCCCTTATACATTGGACAGTCTGTTCAATGCTTCTATGTTCAACTGTTTCTTCTTTGGTTTCACTTCAACCTAGTTTCCCAACAGCAACCAAAGTGATCTTCTCAAAATGCAAATTCGATCATATCATCCCTATATTTAATAGCTTCTATTTGTCCTTTTAAAAAAATCCAAACTTTTTACTCTGGCCTTTAGGGTCCTGCATAATGTCATTCCCACGCATCTCTCTGACTTTATATCTCACCACCCTCCACAATCACTATATCCATTTTACACACCACTCCCTTCCTGGGGCTCCTTGCCATTTTGAGATATACCAGTTTATCTACTGTGGAATCTTTTCATGTACTGTACTTTCTTCTGGAATGCTCTCCCTCCTGTTTTTTTATCTGTCTATCTACTACTCATCACTCATATCTCACCTTAAATATCATATTTTAGAAAAGAACGTTGTGACCACTTATTGCAAAATAGGTAGGCCTTGTGACTCATTTTCATAGCCTGTTCTTTTCCTTAATATCCTAATTGTAATTTGTAAATTCTATATTTATTTCACGTGTATTCCATAAAGGCAAGATATGTGTTTTATTCACCACTGTATTCCCATGGACAACCACTGCCTACGATACAGTAGTGAATTCAATAAATATTTTTGGAAAGAACAAAAAAGATTTCTGGGAAAGTTTATGGACCCTCAGACATTTATGGATCATTCAATTTGTCCATTAGACAGAAATGTTTGAAGAACCTTGTTCACTCTCTCTTTTTTGTTAACCCAGTTACCATTGCAAACCCAAAGACTTATGTGGGTTATGTCTGCATGTTTTTCAAACCCTTTTATAAGACTTAGGATAGTGTCTCTCAGTCTTAAATAATGTATGGACCCCTCTTTAATTGAAAAAATGTTGGAGTTCTACACTTGATTTAAATTATTTTATTATGATGGTATTTATATATGTACAAGCATGAAACTATATGCAAGCTCTTAATGTGTATAGTCCTTCTAAAATTATAAACCAAAACATATTTCCAAATTAAGTAAAACTCATTCAACATTAGAGTTCAAAACAGCATTTTTTTTGTCACACATAAGTTGCTATTTGCAATACAAATATGTTACTGACCTCTTTGATGTACATTATTTTAAATGTTCATGCCTATACTGAAAGGAACATGAAGGTGACTATTGAGGGGACTGGTCGTATCCAGTTTCTAAATCTGGATGCTAATTACACAGCTCATTGAGGTTTACACACATGATTTGTACATATTTTGTATATATTTGATACTTTAATAAGTTTAGCTTAAAATTATCCTTTTCAATTAACTATATGGCCGGGTATGAATTTACCTCTTATTTAGGTCAATGCTCCTGGTTGTTTGTTTTTAATAAGTTACTTTATTTTTTAAAATATTTTTTAGAACTAGATCTTTATTGATTTCATAGATGAAAGGAGAGGGAGAGAGAGATAGAAACATCAATGATGAGAGAGAATCATTGATCGGCTGCCTCCTGCACATGCCCTCCTGGGAATTGAGCCCACAACCCGGGCAGGTGCCCTTGACCGGAATCAAACTTGGGACCTTTCAGTCCGCAGGCCAACGCTCTATCCATTGAGCAAAACCAGCCAGGGCAATGCTCCTGTTATTTGACTACTACATAGTGGTGCTTCTAATCAGTAGCCACAAACAAATCTAGCCCCACTTGTTTCATTGAAACACAGGCTCCCAGAATAGTCTGACCTCCATTCTGTGCAAGACTGACTAGGTTTGAATCCAAGCTCTGCTGCTTACTAGATGTGTGAGCTTGGGCAAGTGACTTAACATCTCTGCAACTCATGTTCCTCATTTATCCAAAGGGAATAATGAGCACCTATTTGTGAGAATGCAATAGGTTAAATTGTCACCCCTTAGCTATGATCATCAAAGCATCATATTTAGTCATAATTATCCACATAACTCTACTTCCATGAAAACAATTTCTCTCACCAGACAAATCTTCAAGTTCCTGCATTGACAGAGAGTCATAAGTGTCTTCTACGAAGTCATGCACAATGTTTCCAAATTCCTGGAAGCACAGCTACAGGAAAAGCCTTAGGTTTTGAAGCAATGTTGTCTGCGCAATTGTTTCTTAAACTAATTTCTAGAGAAAGTTGTAAATGGAATTATCCACACAATGTATCCATACCCACAAATTTTGGACCCTAGGAGAATTTTTTTAATGAATATATATATATATATATATATATATATATATATATATATTTTTTTTTTTTTCAGAGAGGAAGGGAGATAGAAATAGAAACATCAATGATGAGAGCGAATCATTGATTGGCTGCCTCCTGCACCCCCCCCCCCACACACACACACTGGGGATTGAGCCTGCAACCCAGGCATTTGCCCTTGACCGGAACTAAACCCTGGACCCTTCAGTCTGCAGGCCAACACTCTATCCGTTGAGCCAAACCAGCTAGGGCTAGGAGATTTTTTTTTCTAAAGTACTCTCCTGATCTACTACCAATATCATGCTTGTCCATGTCACCAAGTGCATTCTCTCATTTCTTGGCCTCATCACCTTACTCTGGGAAATAATTGATATTTCCTCTAAAAAATAATTTTATTTTCCCTGTGTTCAGTTGAGTAACTTAATACCTGAAGTAGCTCTGCTCCTCCCACATCTGCTTCATTTTATGAGGCATATTATTCAGAAAATGAATTTCATCTTCTATACACATAGAAAAATCACTCAGGTCTGTTTTCCATTCTTATTTTTTATCTGTTGAGCAAAATCAATAAAAAAAAAAACCTTTAAAAAATCCAACAACAAACAAAAATGGAGTTGTTCTCTTTACATAAAGTCTCCTCAACTCAGAACTTGGTAGAAAATTCTGTAACCTGTTTGTATTAAACCTGTTGTTGTTGTTTATTTTTTTGGTTTTTTTGTGTGTGTTTTGGTGTGGTTTTTTTTTTTTTTTTGTATCAGAGCAAAACCCATTTTCTCTTCTCTTAGAATCCTAAAGGTCTCTCACAGTCTAGTCTTTGTTCTGTTCATATCATGCTTCAAGCTTTGTACTGTTTCTCTTCTGAAGAGAATTTGATTCTCATTTATAAAGCCATTTACACTGGAACTACCATTCAAGTATTCTTTGTCTCATCTTCCATTTCATTCCTTTTAGTATTCATTCCCCATCCCTTTCTGCCTACGCCATCATTTTCCAATGTAGTTGTCTCCTTGGCTAATGTCCAGGCCTGCATTTCCTCATCGAAGCTTGCATTTCCAATCTTTCATTTTGGTCCTTCTTAGTTTTCCTGCATCCAGCCAGATTTATACCTTTTTCCATTTTCTTTCCAACTTCTGTGTTACAGTTTTTCGCTTTGATTACTTCTGTATATATTTGAGTGATTGTTATACCATACACTAAATTCTCACCTACCTGGGGTGAGTCTATATATGTGACTATATATTCCATCTGACAACACAATTCTATGAAATCCTACAATAACATCCTACTATTTTATTATTTTTAGCTAGAAAATACCGTACTTACCTATTTCATTGATGGTGCTTTTTCAGAGCAGCATTGTCAGTACAAGAGACTACAATGAATTTCCTCTCCACTGCATCCTACCTAAAAAGAAACACAAAAAAGTGGTATATGATTGCCATTTGATAATTAAATTGTTAAACCTGCACATCATTAATCAAAGAAAAGAGATGCAAAATCATCTGAGGGGACAGAATGACTCTCAGGCCCCTAAAGCGTAAGTATCCTAATGATGCCATTGTAATAACCTGCTTTTTATGTATCAAAAAAGGAGGAAAGGGGAGACCAGGTAGACGCACGCTTACTAAGGTCTGAATGAGGCAGGAAGGTGCTTCCCCATCTATCACACCAGAAAGCTAGTCAATAGCCAGGATGGGCGTAGCCACTGCACACTTTCAAACAAAGGAAGTTTCTCTCTCTCTCTCTCTCTCTCTCTCTCTCTCTCTCTCTCTCTCTCTCTCTCTCCTGTCTTGGGACTCCTGTGGCAGGGGATATTCTCCCCTGTGCCCACGCGGCGCATGGCCATGTTGGACACCACCCATGGACTAATGGACTTTAATTTGGCCTGAATACTGAACCGCACCCAGCTGCAACATGGACCGGAAGCTCTGGACAGTGGCCTTGTTTCTGACTCTGCTGAAATCCCAGCTGCATCTTTTCCAGAACTGGCTTAAGGGGCAGGGGACTTTGGAACCCAGGAAATGTAACTCCACGCCTATAAAACCTACCACCTCTCATCCTCCCGTCGGGGCTTTTGAAAATTCCTATTTCAGTGGCACCCCAAGGACCCCACTCTCACAAACAACGTAAGGTTCCCACTCATGTACCCTTCCAGCAGCTCTAGACCTGATTGACTGTTTTAGCATCTTTAAAAAGAATACGTGAATGTGAAGGGACTGGAGAGGTTGGTCAGCCACAAAAGCATAGGGAAAGGAGAATCACTGAAGTACATTGATAGTACTCAATGGATAAAAGGTGACTAAGGCATTAAATTTCCAGTATTTCTAATCCGATGAGCAAGACTATCTCTGTTGGAGGATGGATGTACAGAACTAGTGTGGGTTTATGCCAATAAATATTTGGTTTATGATCTTATAAATTGCAGTTTACCTAGCAACCATCTTATAACATCCCATCACATATCCTTTTAGATGATTTTGCCTGTGTCTGCTCTGATTAATATGCTAGGCTTACAATTTGCACTCAAAGAATAATCAGCAATCCCTCATTTTCTTGTTCTGATTTTTATTTGGATTTTCATTTAGCCTTGCAGAGGGAAAATGTGCTGAATGCATAGATTTGAGTACTTCCAGTATGTGTGAAAATGCTGTTTCTCACTGGAAATTAATAAATTGGTGTTCCTGTGTCTATGTCAATATCATCTGCTTTTTCATTTTTGTGAGTTATTTTCTAAGGGCCTAAACCATTCTGGATGCTGACATGGGTGAATCTCTGGGTTTGCAAAGCCGATGACCAAAGATATAAGGCAGCTCTCAAATCAGAAATCTTCAAACATTTTTGCTTATGTACCCCTATAACAGAATTTTGAAGCACTGCAAACACCTTACACATATTTAAGCTAACATCTAAAGTTTGCCATCATATATTTCAATAATGGCAAAAATATAACTTCTGAAGTATTATGAATATTAACATTTTGAAATAAACTGTTACTCTTTTAAAAATATCCAACAGAATCAAAATACTGTAGCAATTTGAGATCCACCACCATTTGTTTTTAAAATACATTAACAGACTCTAACAATTGTATAATTTGCATTTTCTTTTTCTCTTTGATGTATATTTTCATTTGTTATAACCACAAAAGTTTTATCCTAATTTTATTTATTTTTATGTTAAGAAGCCTTTCATTGATTACCTTATCATACTTCCTCACCACAAAAATTATATAAATTAATTTTAAGAGTTAAAAAATTGTTCTGTATTGTTATTATTATAATTATTGTTACTACAGAATTGATCAAAATAATATACATACATCACCAACTTTGATAAATATTAGTTTATTCATCTAAGCATCAATATTACTTATTGCTCACAAGTCTTTTACTTTTATTTGCTTTTATAAATATGAGCACTAAAATACATAATAAATGAATAGATGGAAATAGAAGGACTTTGTTATAGTAATTTTCTTCCATCTTTTAGTTCCTTCCAAATAATATGCCAAAAATCACATAATGATCTATCTTCATAAATTACCTTAATGACCTATCATCTGACAATTCCATTAGGTCCTCCTTCAATTTTGTGCAAGGCAAAGAATTGGAAATTACGAACTTGCAAAATGATTTATTACCTAGTCATTAGAGTCATTCAGTTTCTCAATGTGGATACCAATATATATTTGAAATTGTCCCTTTGTTGACTCAAGGTTTTTACACCCAGAGGCAATGCAACATAGTAAAATCTTGAATATGTGACAGAAGTATGACTTTATTTTGTAAAGTGGAAAAAGATCAATTGCAGAAGGGGATGCCTTGACCTCAGGGCTATTTTCTGGAAGATCAATTTAGGAAAGAAGATATATGGAAATCAAGTAGCTAGAAATTGACTCCTTTCAAACTGTCTTTATCCTCCTACTGTTTGAAGAGACTTTGTGCAGACAAGCTCAAATTTGAAGACTTTGCTAATATAATACTGCTACAACTTCTGTATCTTCTGTTGCACTGATATTTGCCATCGACAAAAGACATTACCTTTACAAGAGTTTGACTTTTCCTAACTCTGGTATCTTTGTTTTATCCTTCATCTTCTATAGACCAAGAGACTTTTCAAATAAACATTGCATTATGTGATTTATGCTTGGGCATTTTCAATGTCCGATGGCTTTGAACTGCAACGTCACAATTCACCAATAGATGCCATCAGTAAATGCCAATCTGAGGACTTCAGGCTATTAAAAGTAAATACCAGCTGTCCTATTTATCTAATATACAGATTTGCCAATGAAGCAGTTGCCTTGGAAAGAGATTTGTTTTGCAATTCAACTACAATTCAACTCCCTTTATTTCTCTGTTGCCATTGGAGATTTCTGAGTACTAATACTATAGTCTTGGGAATTCAGTTGCAAATGCATGTGGAGGAAGTATTTCCTCCCACTGCTGCCAGGTGTATTTCTGTTGGTTTCTGATTTGCATGTTGGAAGCAGTTTTTACATACAATCTTTTCAATGGTGACACATTCCCATCTATAATAATAAAAGCATAATATGCTAATTAGACCAGACAGCCAAATGACCTTCCGGACGACTTTCCAGACAACCTTCCGGATGAAGCTGGGGCTACGAGGGCTGAGCCCTTTGCATGAGTTTTGTGCATAGAGCTTCTAGTTTGACTATAATGTAGCTAACTTCAACTCCTAAAAAAAATTGATTTCAGAGAGAGAGAAGAAAGGAAAGGGAGAGAGAGAAACATCAATAGGCTGTCTCCTGCATGCCCCCTATTGGGGATCAAGCCTGTAACCTGGGCTTGTGCCCTGGCCTGGAATCAAAAGGCGACCTCTCAGAGCATGGGACCAAGCTCAACCAACTGAGCCACACCGGCCAGGGCCTAACTTCGACTCCTTTTAACAATTTTTTATCTTTATTGTTGAAAATATTACAGATATCCCCTTTACCCCCCACCCCATTGACCCCCTCCAACCTGCTCCTACACCCCTTAGGCCTTCACCACACTAACTTCAACTCTTTACCATGCTGCAAATTAAATAGGCTTATAGAGTTACTTTAGAAATGTAACTCTGTTTTATGTAAGTTTTTGAATGTTTATATAATTGTGTCAGTCTAGACTCAGCATTTTAATGCCTACAACATCCCCATGGCCAACATGCTACTATCTTTAAGCTTTGACAGCCTCTAAAATCATAGGTTCAATTTCTCCTGACACCTTTACTTTGTCATCAGTTCTGTTGTTTGTATGAATGAGATTAAAAGTAGCAGTTGTTCTACTCATTTCTACATTCCAATGAAATACCTGTTCTCTCGCTTTTCTTTTCCATATCAAGTCCTCCATATTATCTGTATCTGAGTATTTTTCTCAAAATTCTCATTTTAATTTTCCTTTTTATTGATTTTATATATCTAGAAGGCATTTGGTTCGACCAAATTCCTTTGAAAGGAATTCATAAAATGCATGGTGAGGCAGACTTTCACTCCCATCTTATATCCTTCTCAAGGACTAATTTTCAGTTGCAAGGCCCTCAAGGTAATATAACTCTGATAGTACAAGGCATGGAAAGATAAATGGAAGAAAAAGTATTAGCTGCTTTCATCATCATCATCATCATTGTCATCATCATCATCATCATCAGAGAGTGTTTGCCTCAATACAGACATAGTTATACTCCCCCTAAGGTGAATACTCCACCTTCTAATAAAGTGACTCAAGTTTATTATTGGTCTTTTCCAACTCACTTCAGTGTTTCTATTCTTTGGGAGATAGAGTGAGGGGAGGGAAAGCTTGAGTTTTTCCATCAAGGGTCAGAAATTCCAATGCCTATGGAACCAACTATCTAAGAAAATGAATGAAGTGGACCTGGTAGAAGCAGTACACATGGCTTGTCTAAAAGGGACAGCCATGCCCTTTGGCTCAGTGGATAGAGCGTTGGCCTGTGGGCTGAAGGGTCTCAGGTTCGATTCTGGTCAAGGGCATGTACCTTGGTTGTGGGCACGTCCCAGGTAGGAGGTGTGCAGGAGGCAGCTGATCTATGTCTCTCTCTCATCAATGTTTCTAACTCTCTATCCCTCTCCCTTCCTCTCTGTAAAAATTCAATAAAATATATTTAAAAAAATAGATGAAAGGGACAGCCACTACTCAACTCCAGTCAAATTGTGGCCCTCCAAAGGTATGAGTCCAATGTAGCCAGAAAATCAGTTTTGAAGGAGAAACTTAAAATCTCAATTTGCCTGAGAAATTTGTCAACTTTTAGTTTTGGGGAGGCCAAAGCCATCTCATGAGTTGCCAGTTTGTAATTTATGTACTAGAGGTTCAAGTGGGTGTCTAACACTAGAATTTCTGGACATTCAAGAAAGCCTGACTTGTACATTCTTTCTTTATAGGCAAACTAAATGAAAAATAAACTGATTAGAAGACTATAGGGAGCAAGGAGTCAGAACAAAAATGATGATTAGAATATACATCTTTACAGCAGAGTATATATCTGCCAGATATATCGCATCTCTGCTCAGATCCTTTACTGGTTTTCATTTCATAGTTTAACTTACCAATGGTAAATTTATTTCATTTATTTTATTTTTGGAGGAGAGGGTGTGTCAGAGCAATTAATGTCTCTCTCATATATTTACTGACTATAACTACAACCATGAAGTGTATGCATATTAGTCCCATTTTAGCTGATGAAGAAACAGCGGTTCAGAGAAATGAAATGAAGTGCACTAAGGTCATACAACCGTAAGTGACCAAGCTGGAGTTTAAATCGAGCTTTTTGGCCCAAGTCTATGGTCTTGCCACTATACTATTCTGCTGTCTCTCTAGTTCTGACTGTATTATTTGCCCCTCAGTAGCAATTGGGAATGATCATGGGCTTTCCCTTAGGTTATGTAGATACACTCCAGGAAGACAGCACATTTAAATAGTATAATCACCTCTAGAACTCAACAACCTAGAATTGCTTCCTCAGGATAAATACCTTAAAAATTGCTCCGTAAAATTGTCTGCATGTTTTATTAAGCTTTTGGTGTTTATTAGCAAATTGTCCTTCATATAAGTTGTACCTAATAAGTAACCTATTTTCCAGTACAGTATGAAGAACTTGTTTCTTCTAATAATAACAATAATATCACTCAGAGAATGCTTACTATGGGGCACTGTTTTAAATGTTTGAAATATGTTAATTTATTTGATCCCCAAACAGCCATTTACATCACAGATAAAGAATACTGAGGTACAGAAAGGTTCAGTTACTTGCCCCACATCATGCAGCTGATAAGTGGAAGTAGTTAGAGGCAGAATTTGTACCTAAGCAGTCTAGATTGACTACCTCAAGACTGGATATTATAACAGTCTCTTTAATTTTGTAGACAAAAATATTTCATTATTTTAAATTGTACTTTTTTTATTTAAAGAAGATAAAATATTTTCCTTTTTTCCTTCCTTCTTTCCTCCATCCCTGCCTTCCTTTCTTCGTTTTCTTCCTTCCATCCCTCTTTTCCTTTCTTTCCTTTTTTCTAAATATATTTTTATTGATTTCAGAGAAGAAGGGAGAAGGAGAGAGAGAGAGAAACATCAATGATGAGAGAGAAACATTAATCGGCTGCCTCCTGCACGCCCCACACTGGGGATTGAGCCCTTAACCTGGGCATGTGCCCTGACCAAGAATCAAACCGTGACCTCCTGTTCATAGGTTGATGCTCAACCTCTTTTCTTTTTGACTGTTTTCCTCCTTTTGTAACATTAACATGTTAATTAATGTCCTTTATCTATTTTCCCTTTGGGTGCTCATATTAAAAATTTGATTTGTAAGAAGTATGTTACGTCAAGGATGCTAAGATCTCATGTGTTATAAATGTTGCAAAAACTTTTTAGTTAGACTTTAACCTTTTAATTTTTATTGTATTTTTCACATACAGAAGTTTTTAAATCCTTATTTAATGAAATACATCAATCTTGATTTTTCTTTGTTGTTTTAGAAAGGTTATCACCATGCCTAGGTTATAGAAATATTTGCTCTAATATTTTTCTGCAAATTTTATGATTTTATTATTCATCTAGAATTTATTTTGGTATTTAACATGAAGATTCATGGATTAGACTTCTTCCACTTTTCCAATACTGTTAAGTATTCATTATTTTTATCACGTCATTTAAATCAATTCAGTGGATTTGGTAAAGGGAGGAAGTAAACGCATAAGCTCAGCCACAACCTTTACTAAGAAAGCTGATTTTTAAAATATCGAATTATTTAATTTTTATTCTTTTTTTAAAAAAAATCCCTCACCCAAGGATATTTTTCCATTGAGTTTTAGAGAGAGAGTGGAAGAGAGAGGGAGAGACAGAGAGAAATATCGATGTGTTTCACATCGATAGAACCTGGTACCCTTTGGTCCACAGGCCAACGTTCTATCCACTGAGTCAAACCACCTAGGGCTAATTTTTTATTCTTTTTCTTACAATGTCTTACATGATTTGTAAGGTTTTTCACTTCTTGAATATATTATGGTCATGTATATCTTTCTAGAAAAGTTGTACAATCATCCATCTTCTTTGTATTAGTGAAGATTTTTGCAAAGTATCTCCAATGGAATAGTACTCAGCCATAAGAAAAATTAAATGCTTCTTTTTGAGATAACATGAATGGATCTTGAGAATATCATGCAAAGGGAAATAAGTCAGACAGAGAAAGTCAAGAACCATATGATTTCACTCACATGTGGGATGTAAAACTGAAAGCAACAAATGAACAAACAAGATAAACAAACAAGAACTCATAGACACAGACAACAGTATGGTGGTTACCAGAGGGAAAGAGGGGTGGGGAGGTAGAAAAGGGTAAAGGGGGTCAAATATATGGTGACAAAAGGAAATGTGACTTTGGGTGGTAAACACACAATGCAATGTATACAATTGTATAGTTGAGACCTATATAATTTTATTAACCAATGCCACCCCAATAAATTTAATTTTTAAAAATTCCTTTAATCTGTTATTAAATCTACTCATGCAACCCCAGTTTTTTAAATATATTTTTTATTGATTTCAGAGAGGAAGAAAGAGGGAGAGAGAGATAGAAACATCAATGATGAGAGAGAATCATTGATTGGCTGCCTCTTGCACGACCCCCACTGGGGATGGATCCTGCAACCCAGGCATGTGCCCTTGACCGGCATCGAGCCTGGGACCCTTCAGTCCACAGGGCGATGCTCTATCCACCGAGCCAAACCGGGTAGGGCGCAATCCCAGTTTTTATGTATTTATCTTGTTGCTCTTTTTTTTGTTGCTCTTTTCTTAAATTTTAAGATAAAGATTAAGCTAATTGATGTGTTTCTCACTTACAAAAGCATGTTCATTCAACCACTGAAATGCTAATTTTACTTAGTTGCAATTTAATACATTAAAATGGATATATTTTGGAATAAAATGTAAAATATCACATCATTTATAAAATAAAGGATACAAACTCAAGGAAATTTGCTTTTGGTGGCACTCAGAAACATAGATTGTCATGGTGGTTTCCAGGGGCTGGGTGGTGATAGGAAAGAAGGAGATAGGAAAGAAGGGTACAACCTTCCAGTTACAAGATGAATAAGTTCCGGGAATCTAACATACAACATGGTGATTATAGGTAACTAGAGGCCTGATGCATGAAATTCATGCACGGGTAGGGTCCCTTAGGCCTGGCTGGTGATCAGGGCCAATCTGTGAGGCGACCGGCAGGGCAATCAAAGGGCCGCCACTAGCATCTGCCTTGGCCAGCCTCACACCACCCACTTGCCGGCCCCGCCCCCCCCCCCACAGGTCGCCTCCCTCTGCAGGCTAGGGGCAGCTCCTGCATTGAGCATCTGTCCCATGGTGGTCAGTGTCCATCATAGTGGCTGGTCTTTCCTCTGGTGGTTCCGCTGTTTGGTCAATTTGCATATTAGGCTTTTATTATATAGGATAATATTGTACTATATACTTGAAAGTTGCTGAGAAAGTATATTGCAATGTTCTCACCACAAAAAAATAAATGGTCATTATGTGATGTGATAGAGGTGTGAGCTAACACACTATTGGTGGTAACCATTTTTCTTTTTTTAAAATATATTTTTATTTATTTCAGAGAGGAAGGGAGAGGGAGAGAGAGATAGAAACATCAATAATGAGAGAGAATCATTGATCAGCTGCTTCCTGCACACCCCCTCCTGGTGATTGGGCCTGCAACCTGGGCATGTGCCCTTGACCAGAATCAAACCCAGGACCCTTCAGTCCACAGGCCAACGCTCCATCCACTGAGCCAAACCAGCTAGGGCGGTGGTAATCATTTTTCAATATATAAGTATATCAAATCAATGAGTAGTACACCTTAAACTTATACAATGTTATATATGGCAATTATCTCAATAAATCTTGGGGGAGGAAAACAACGAAGACCAAATTACGCTAAATCTCTAACATTGCTTATTGAACACAAACTGGGGCCCCTCGTGAGGAGATGCTCTTTGTCAAGCCTTTTAGTTCCGCAGAAACTACCCTTCTCTGGAGGGACTCCAGGATGATTGCTATTTAGTGTAATTTCCGCTCTGTAGAAAGAGTTTACAGTGGAAAAAAACAACATGGTTTTGGGAGACCAGGAAGAGGGGGTCACTACACTGTATAGTACCTGGGAAATAAAATATCATTAAACTGGGATTTGATAAGAATGCAGATCCCTGAGCCTCACCTATTTGGGTAGGTTTGTAGTGGTGCCTAGATCTGTGTATTTTTTTAAACAAGATCTCCAGACCATACATAAGGAAATGCCATCATAATTATTGATATATGTGTTCGCATTATCATTATGTTACTAAATTCACTCTAATAAAAATTTTGATTTGCACTTTGTCCCTAAAGTGTCTAACTCTGTGTTAATTTTCAAGTGGTTAAGGTTTTTGTTTACACTTTCATTATTAATATCTAGGTTTGTTCTATTAAGATCAAGTAAGATGATGTGATATTTTCTTAGTTTATTTTATTTTTTGAGAAAATTAAAAATCCTTCTAAATGCAACATTCTAGATGGCAGGGACATGAGTATTTATCATAGTACTCATGTCCCTGACATCTAGAATTAGCTATTGCTATTTTGCCATATTTGCTTCTATTTTAAAGATGAAATACATTTTTACAGATTTAATTCAATCTCTTTTTACTCATTATCCTGTGACCTATTCCATTTCCTCTTCCTCCTGGGTACAAGTTTAGTATGAATCACTTTAATATATTGCTGATAGCTTCACATACATATGAATGCATCTATAAACGCCATAGAGTGTTGTGATAATTAATTAGGTTTTGAGATTTATACATATTAATATGTTTAAATCTAATTCATTCATTGTATCTTTTGTATTCTATTAATCATATTAATCATACTATTTTAATCCATTCCCCTATTGATAGATATCACATACTCGTATTTTTTTCTTAAGATTTATTAAGGTATTTGTGGCCAAATGACATTCAAATGGTGTTAAATGCTGGTTGGAGACTGGTGGGAAGAGTATTTTCTGTATAGTATAAACTAGAGTTAGAAATTTACACACCAACATAAAATTCTTTGTTCTTATTATTCAAGTGGTACATCTTTATTTATTTCCCCTACGTATCTGTAACTAAATTAGGTAAATATGTTAATGTCTGACTTTACTATTGTGTGCCTGTCAATATCTATCTATCATCTCCCTCAAAATGTCTTCTGATTTTTTAAAAATATTATAAATGCAGTGGATACTTATAAAAGCCATAAAAAATTTAAATATCAATAGACAAAGGATAGTCTTTCCTAATTTCAGCACTAAGTAATAACCACTATTAACATACTAATGTACAGCACTCCAGATTTATTTTTACACATACACCTAAAGATAGTTCACATATATAAACTATTTAAAAATAAGTTCAGAATAAAAACATGTTTGTTGTATTTTTTGGTATTGAAACATACAGGCTTATGCAATTTCTACTCTACATAAATATATAAATATAGCTAAAAGTGAAAATACTCTGTGATTTCCCTACAACCACTGTTTATTTCATCTATACCTTTAAAAATGCTTTAGGTCATATAAATTAACCATCCAGTTTTTAAAAACATAGTGCATATTATTTTATTGTATGGCAATATCATAACATAGTTGATCATTTCTGTTTAAACAGATCCTGATTTTACCTTTTAAAATAATTTTTAAATGCTGGAGTGCATATACATTTTATACGTATGCTTTTGCATCCTTATCAGTTATTTTCATAGGGGAGGCCTCTAAATGAGGCATTTACAAAGAAAGGTGGAACTATTTAAAATGTTGATATATATTTTCAAATTGCCTTATGACTACAATAACTTACACTTCAATTGGCATGAGAGTGCGTTTTCTCAGCTCTCTAGAAGGTCTATCATTTTTCATTTTTGCCAGTGTGATAAGGCAGAGGTAGAAGCTCAGTGTTTTCATTTGGGGTTTTTTGGTTGCTGCTAGGCTTAATCATCCTTTCATATGCCCATTGGCCATTTGCACTTCTTTTGTACAATATGAGCTTCTGCCCAGTCTTCTCCCGTTCCCCTATTGGGGATGTTAATCTGTTCCTTTTTGCTTTGTCAGAGTTCTTTATTTTGTATTCTTTTGTCTTTTACATGGGGTCAGTTAGATTCAGGCTTTCTTTCATCCTTTCACTGCCTGTAGACTTCAAATACGTGTGTGTGTGTGTGTGTGTGTGTGTGTGTGTGTGTGTGTGTGTGTGTGAAGTCCCTCCCCCCATTGGTCTTTTAATGTCCTCTACAGAAGCAGGCTCCCTCTCCCCCCTCCCTCCCTCCTTCTCTGGCTTTTCTCTCCTCTCTTTGTTTATTTCCCTCTCTGCTGCTCTCCCTCGCTCTGGGTTTTTTCGTTCCAGAAGTTTTTCATTTTGATCGAGTCGCAGCTATCATTCTGGGCCTGGCGCCGCGTCAGCGGCGGGGGGAGGGGCGCGCGCGGGGGGAGGGGCGGGGCGGGGAGGAGCGGGCGGAGCGGCTGCGGGAGTTGCTGGGAGCGCGCGCGGTAGGATCACACGGCGGTGGCGGCGGCGGCGGCGGCGGAGGCCCCGAGCCCTGAGCGCTGAGATCTCGGCCCGCGGCCTACACGGAGCCATCTCTCCAGCCGAGGAGCGGAAGCCCGCAGCCTTCATCACCGAGGTACTGTGCTCCGCGCTCCCCGCCCGAGCCGGCCCAGCCTGCTGCGGCGGCGCCTCCTTTCTCCTCCTTCCCTCGCTTTCTCTCTCTCGCCCGTCCGCCCGCGCCTTCCCTGTCTGCCTGCGTCACCGCGGCCGCCATGGCTGAGAACGGCGAGAGCAGCGGCCCCCCGCGCCCCTCCCGCGGCCCTGCTGCGGCCCAAGGCTCTGCCTCTCCCCCGGCCGAGCCCAAAATCATCAAAGTCACCGTGAAGACCCCCAAAGAGAAAGAGGAGTTCGCGGTGCCCGAGAATAGCTCGGTGCAGCAGTTCAAGGAAGCGATCTCGAAACGCTTCAAATCCCAAACGGATCAGCTGGTGCTGATCTTCGCCGGAAAAATCCTAAAAGATCAAGATACCTTGAGCCAGCACGGCATCCATGATGGACTGACCGTTCACCTTGTCATCAAAAGCCAGAACCGACCTCAGGGCCAGACCACACAGCCCAGCACGACCGCGGGAACGACTACTACTACCACCACCGCGTCGACTCCCAGGAGTAACTCCACACCTATTTCCACAAATAGCAACCCGTTTGGGTTGGGGAGCCTGGGAGGACTTGCGAGCCTTAGCAGCCTGGGCTTGACCTCGACCAGCTTCACCGAGCTGCAGAACCAGATGCAGCAGCAGCTCCTGTCCAGCCCTGAGATGATGCTCCAAATCATGGAAAATCCCTTTGTTCAGAGCATGCTTTCGAATCCCGATCTGATGAGGCAGCTCATCATGGCCAATCCACAGATGCAACAATTGATTCAGAGAAACCCAGAAATCAGTCACCTGCTCAACAACCCAGATATAATGAGGCAGACCCTCGAAATCGCCAGGAATCCAGCCATGATGCAGGAGATGATGAGAAATCAAGACCTGGCCCTCAGCAATCTCGAAAGCATCCCGGGGGGCTATAATGCCCTACGGCGCATGTACACTGACATTCAAGAGCCGATGCTGAATGCCGCACAGGAGCAGTTTGGGGGTAATCCGTTTGCCTCCGTGGGGAGCAGTTCCTCCACCGGCGAAGGTTCGCAGCCTTCCCGCACCGAAAATCGAGATCCGCTGCCCAATCCGTGGGCACCACCGTCGGCTACTCACAGTTCTGCAACCACCGGCACCACCTCGAGCAGCGGCAGCGGGTCCAGCGGTAGCTCCAATAATCCCGGGAACACTATGGCCGCGGCCAATTATGTCGCCAGCGTCTTCAGCACCCCGGGCATGCAGAGCCTGCTGCAGCAGATAACTGAAAACCCCCAGCTGATCCAGAATATGCTGTCTGCGCCCTACATGAGAAGCATGATGCAGTCGCTGACCCAGAATCCAGATTTGGCTGCACAGATGATGCTGAACAACCCCGTGTTCTCGGGAAACCCTCAGCTACAGGAGCAGGTTCGTCCGCAGGTCCCTTCTTTCCTGCAGCAGATGCAGAGTCCAGACACGCTGTCAGCCATGACAAACCCGAGAGCCATGCAGGCGCTAATGCAGATCCAGCAGGGGCTACAGACATTAGCCTCTGAAGCGCCTGGCCTCATTCCAAGCTTCACTCCAGGTGTGGGGGTGGGGGTGCTGGGAACCGCTATAGGCCCTGTAGGCCCAGTCACACCCATAGGTCCCATCGGCCCCATTGTGCCGTTTACCCCCATTGGGCCTATTGGGCCCATAGGACCCACTGGCCCTGCGGGTCCTCCTGGCTCCACTGGTTCTGGCAGCACCCCTGGGCCCACCGTGCCTAGCTCTGCATCCAGTGAAACCACGAGCCCAACATCAGAATCTGGACCCAGCCAGCAGTTCATTCAGCAAATGGTGCAGGCTCTGGCTGGAGGAAATCCTCCTCAGCTGCCAATTCCAGAAGTCAGATTTCAGCAACAACTGGAACAGCTCAACGCAATGGGCTTCTTAAACCGCGAAGCTAACTTGCAGGCTCTAATAGCAACAGGAGGCGACATCAATGCAGCCATTGAGCGGCTGCTGGGCTCCCAGCCATCCTAATTACATTTCTGTACCTTGGAAAAATGTATCTTATTTTTGATAATGGCTCTTAAATCTTTAAACACACACAAATCATGCTTTACTTTCATTTTGATTCTTTTCAATCTGTCTAGTTATAAATCTAATGATAGATTTTAAGGTGGAGTCCATACCTGCCTCCTTCCTTCCTTCCTTTCCTCTCTGCTCCCTCCCCTCTCCCTCCCTCCCTCTCTCCTTCCATTTCCTTCCTTGTCTGTTTTGAATGGTGGGAATCAATACTGTTTTACTGTTTTTCTCAAAAGTGTTGCATGCAGACACTTCTCTTTATTCTGCATTTATTGTGATTTTTGGAAACAGGTATCAAACTTCACAGTTGGGTGAACAAGTTTTGTTCTTCAGATGTCCAATTTGTTTGCATTTTAAACATTAGCCTATGATAGTAATTTAATGTAGAATGGGAAATATTAAAACAAGAAGCAAATTATCTGAAGCTCTCTAATTTGTGGTACAATATTGCTTATTGTGACTTTGGCATGTATTTTTGCTAGCAAAATGCTGTAAGGTTTATATCATTCTTTGATTTTTTGCTATATTTGTATACAGTACAGTAAGCACAATTGGAACTGTACATCTAGAAATGTTACAACAGAGTTTCTGAGCATAATATGTGTAATCACAGTGAGAAAGAATATAAGTATTTCTGGAGCTAGGTATGTAACAATTTTGTAGAATCTTACAGCATCTTTGATCAACTTCTCAGTGAAAATGTTGGCTAGGCAAGTTCAGTTAAAATATAGTAGAAATGTTTATCCTGGTATTTCTAAGTATACATTTAATTGTACAGAAAACTTACTGTGTGAAATTGTGTCAACATTTGCTGATTGACTGTATATGACCTTAATCTTTGTGCGGCCTGAAGGATCAGTGTAGTAATGCCAGGAAAGTGCTTTTGACCTAAGATTTCCTTCTCAGCTTCTCTCATAAAGAGACCCTAATAATACACATTTTGATTTGTAATTGGAAATGTAACTTTCACTGAAAATGTCATGTGATGTTTGCATTACTTTTAACTGCGATGTGTAAAGGATACTGTATCTTTTGACTCTATCAGTTATTTCTCTTATGCACAGGGAAAAAAGCATTAAAATGACTAAAAAAAATAAAAAATAATAAAAAATGGATAAATGGCTTCCTTTTTGCCTTCTGGCCCTAGGATACTGTTTAGTAGCATTGCTCCACCCCAAGATTTTATAAATCTTATCCTATATTTCTCTAATTTTAATGGTTTTACTAAAAAAAAAATACTCCTTTTCTCTTCTGCAATGATTTTGATATACAGGTTTAGGGATTTAATTTTTTTTTTCTTTCCCAAAAATTAGCCAGTTGTTAGCTAGTATTTATCTCTTGAGCACCATCCATATACACACACACACACACACACACACACTTTATTTTGGCTTTTTCACAATTTATGTAAAAATACGTTTTTATTGATTTCAGAGAGGAAGGGAGAGGGAGAGATAGAAACATCAGTGACAAGAGAAGCTGCCTCCTGTATGCCCCCTACTGGGATCAAGCCCACAACCTGGGCATGTGCCCTGCCTGAGAATCCAACCATGACCTGGTTCATGGGTCGATGCTCAACCACTGAGCCACACCCGCTGGGCTATTTTTCACAATTTTGGATGATTCTGGCATTTATTTGTACCACATGAACTTTGCAGTTAATTGGTTTCCCCCAAGAATAAATTGGGAATTTGGTTGGGACTGTCTTAAATTGGTATAATAGTGAGAATTATAGAATTGCAGTGCTTTCCAGGAACATGATACTTTGTCTCATTTAAAAAACATTTTATATCCTGTAGGGGCTTTTCATTTATTAAAGTCCTGTATAATCTATGATAAATGTATTCCTAGGTAACACATACACACAGGAAAAAATAATGCGAATGGGAGCTCTTATTCAATTTGTTACCTATATGGGCATTTTTGCTACATAGGGTAAGAATATTTTCATAGAATAATTTTAAATTGGCAATTTCCTGAAATCTATTCATTTCAGAGATATTCATTTGATCCCTGAGTTTTTCCTAGTAAGCAGTCATATCAATGATAAGTTAGAATAATATGTGTTCCTTTTCAAAATTTAATATAGTTTCTGACTGCATGGGGTAAACACTTCTAGAACAGTCCAAGTAATAAAAGTGGCAAGGGCATTCTTGTCTGGGTTTTCATTTTAACCAGACGAGGTTTGCTACAGCGATTCAAAATTGCATTTTTGAAAACACATTCCTCCGGGAGATGATCAAATAAGTTTGCAACACGCCGTGTACTACAGCCCCTCTTCAAGAGCCCTGGTGCAGTAAATATTGACCAGTATTATTTTTTTTTAAGAATAAAAGCTACTGCCAAAGCCAGTTTGGCTCAGCGGATAGAGTGTCGGCCTGCGGACTGAAAGGTCCCAGGTTCGATTCTGGTCAAGGGCATGTACCTGGGTTGCAGGCACTTCCCCAGTGGGAGGTGTGCAGGAGGCAGCTGATCGATGTTTCTCTCTCATCGATGTTTCTGACTCTCTATCTCTCTCCCTTCCTCTCTGTGGAAAATCAATAAAATATATTTTAAAAAAAAAAAAAGCTATTTAGTTTAAAAAAAAAAAAAAAGAATAAAAGCTATTTAACTTTGTTTCATTCAGCACTTCCCAAACTGATTTGAGTAAAGGACACCTTTTTAATTTTAAACGCACCTCATAACATTTGGCCTATCCGCGTTCCTCAGAAAACCAAGGTAGGAAATATGATTTGTTATTTCATTGCTATATCATGCTGGGTGTTTGCGATCATAATAAAGACAAAGTCTGCCATAAAAATGAGAATTTTAATGAATGGCCTGGATGCTTTTACAGGGAAATAAACCCTAAACTATGCCAGTGGCATAGAAAACAGCAGTAAATCAGCAGCAGGAAAAACTGGATGTTGTCGGAGGCCTGGCTCAGACGGTTTAGCAGGTAAATTCCTTAATTACTCTTGCAAAGTGTTTGTCTGATTTTCAATACATTTTGTTTTCTCCTGGAAAAGACTCAAGGCTTTATTAAGTGTACTGTAGTTTTTATTTTGCTTTCTAGTATGTTTTTGTTTATAACTGTATTTCCTCTTTCAAAAATCACTTTGAACTCTTTGTCCTTCCTCCATGCCTTACATGAGGTAGTTTTTTTTCCTATTATTTTGCAAGTTGTTTTTCCAGGCTCTGTTTTGGTTTGGGGTTTTATTTATCTACAGTCAATTCACAGTGTATCTATTTATTCACCATGGGATCAAGAAGGGTACATCCTGACCTGCCAACCCTTCCCCTCCAGAAAGAGTGGGGCAGTGCTTATAGGCATTCACTGTTTGCTGCTTGTCACCCCCTCCCTGAGCTCACACTGGGCTGCTGGAAGGTGTAAGTTTATATACTGGGGCTGTGATCAGCAGGATGAGGTAGTGGGGAGGGAGCCAGGGTCCTGGGCAACCCCAGCAGGAGTTCACCTCAAGATGGCTTTTCTGCCCTAGCCAGTTTGGCTCAGTGGATGGAGCATCGGCCTGCCGACTGAAGGGTCCTGGGTTCGATTCTGGTCAAGGGCACATACCTGGGTTACAGGCTCCAGGGCGAGTGTAGGAGGCAACCAATTGATGTTTCTCTCACATTGATATTTCTGTCTTTCCCTCTCTCTTCCACTCTCTGTAAAAAAAAAAAAAATTAATGGAAAATTACCCTTGGGTGAGGATTAAAAAAAAAATGAGGTTGAAAAAACAAATAGTAAATGACAAAACAAATTTTTTTTTTTTTAAAAAAGGCTTTTCTCATGTGCTCTTTGGCCTCTACTTCAGGTACGTGGTTGATACATATATTCTCACCAGTTGTGTGGTGGTGTGGTGGTGGGGGGATTAGATACACAACATTAAAACAAGCCCTGCTGGCTCATTCAAGAGGACTCATCTCGGGTGGGGATCACCATGTTGATTGAAAAGCCACAATCAGAGACACTGACTTGCCCTCTGAGAGTGATCAGCCTGCGCCAACTTCTGCTGATCTGAAGTGGCAAAATAGGAGCAAATGGAGTCATTCTAGTCAGGGCCTCACTCGGGTGGGGTTTAAGGTGTCAGGAGAGCCATCTGGCCTGTGTCTCACATTCACAAAAGGGCTCAAATTTAGGATTTTGACATTACCCTCAAATGAATTGCCTACTCCAGCCAGAGCCAGATTAACATGGTGGAAAATGCTCATCATACAGCTTAATTTAATAAATGGGATTTTTTAAAACTCTGGCAATTTTGGTATTTCTAATTTGACATTATTTTCTTTAAAAAATAGACTTGAAGGCTTACGTAAAATGGTCATTACTCAGGCTGCTCTCAACTTATGAGAGGTTCGCATCCTAGTCATTTTCACTGATTTGCCCCTACTTCCAGTCCTTACATATATATACTAGAGGCCCGGGACATGAATTCGTGCACGGGTGGGGTCCAGGTCGGCCCACGGAGGGGCTGCAGGAGGTTGGCCTGCCGGCCCTGCCCTCGATGGGAGTTGGGGGTGAGGCCTGCCGGGGGGAGGGGCTGCGGGCAGTTGGCCAACTGGCCCTGCCCCCTGGTCAAACTCCCTGTTGAACTCCTGGTTGAACTCCCACTCAAACTCCAGGTTGAGGGGGAAATTTGCATATTAGCCTTTTATTATATAGGATTGCCAGTGTGCGTCATATGTACCAGCCAATTGGTTGGTCGGACAGTCGGTCACTTAGCCTTTTATACATATATATATATCTATTATCTATTATATAGATACTAGTGGCCCGGTGCACAAAAATTTGTGCACTTGCGGAGGGGTCCCTCAGCCCGGCATGTGCCCTCTCGCAGTCTGGGACCCCTCGGGAGATAACGACCTGCTGGCTTAGGCCTGCTCCTGGGTGGCAGAGGGCAGGCCCAATCCCTAGGTGCAGCCCCTGGTCGGGCTCAGAGCAGGGCCGATTGGGGAGTTGGGGCGCCGCCCCGTCATGCACAGAGCAGAGCGGATTGGGAGGTTGCGATGCCACCCTCAGTCACGCTCAGGGTAGGGCCGATTTGGGGGTTGGGGCAACGCCCCCTGTCACACTCAAGGCAGGGTCGATGGGGAGGTTGTGGCACCACCCCCTGTCACGCACAGAGCAGGGGCCATCAGGGGGGTTGGGGAGCTCACCCCTGTCACCCACAGAGCAGGGCTGATCAGGGGGTTGGGGTTCCCCCACTGTCACACTCAGGGCAGGGCTGATGGGGAGGTTATGGCTCTACCCCATCAGACACAGAGCAGGGCCCGTGGAGGGGGGGTTGGGGCGCTGCCCTCTATCACCCACAGAGCAGGGCCGATAGGGGAGTTGGGGCGCCGCCCCCTGTCACACACAGAGCAGGGCCGATCAGGGGGTTGGGGTGCCGCCACTCTCACACTCAGGGCAGGGCTGATGGGGAGGTTATGGCTCTACCCCATCACACACAGAGCAGGGCCTGTGGGGGGGGGGGTTGGGGCGCCGCACCCTGTCACACACAGAGCCGCAGGGCAATCAGGGGGTTGGGGAGCTCCCCCCATCAGGCACAGAGCAAGGCTGATCAGGGGGTTGAGGGGCCTTCCCCTGTCACGAACAGAGCAGGGCCGATAGGGAGGTTGTGGCCCCGCCCCCTGTCACACACAGAGCCACAGGGCGATCAGGGGGTTTGGGCGCTGCCCCCTGTCACACTGATCCCGGGGCTGGCTGGTTTGCCCTGAAGGGTGTCCTGGATCAGGGTGGGGGTCCCCACTGGGTGCCTGGCCAGCCTGGGTGAGGGGATGATGGCTGTTTGCAGCTGGTCACACACCCTTCAGGGTGGGGGTCCCCACTGGGGTGCCTGGCCAGTCTGGGTGAGGGGCTGAGGGCTGTTTTCAGGCTGGCGGGTGACTGGAGCTCCCAACCGCTCCTTTTTTTCTTTTTTTTTTTATTCTGGGCCAGCTTTAGCTCTGAGGCTCCAGCTCTTAGGCCTCCACTCCTGAAAGCAGGTATCTGGTTTGTTTCGGTTCTATAATCGAAACAATGTATAACTCCAGCTCTGAGATCCTGGCTCGCTGAAAGCAGGTTTCTGGGGTTTTGTTTAGCTTCTATATTTGTTACAATGTTTCAAACTGCAGGCTCAGAGGCCGGCAAGGCAGGCAGGGAACGTTGGAGTCCTCCGTCACTGAAGCAAGCAAGCCTCATGTTAGTTTCAAGCTGCCTGGCTGCCGGCCGCCATCTTGGCTGGCAGTTAATTTGCATATCACCCTGATTAGCCAATGGGAAGGGTAGCGGTCGTATGCTAATTATCATGTTTCTCTTTTATTAGATAAGATACTATATAAGAAAAGGCTAATATACAATGTGTTGCTATGACACACTGACCACCAGGGGGCAGACGCTCAACACAGGAGCTGCCCCCCCCCATGGTCATTGTGCTCCCATAGGGGGAGCACCACTCAGCCAGAAGCCGGGCTCGTGGCTGGTGAGCGCAGCAATGGTGGTGGGAGCCTCTCCTGCCTCTGCGGTAGCGCTAAGGATGTCTGACTATGGGCTTAGGCCCACTTCCAATGGGGAGCGGGCCTAAGCCATCAGTTGGACAGCCCCCGAGGGCTCCTGGACTGCGAGGGCATAGGCTGGGCAGAGGGCCCCCACCCCCCTCTCAGTGCACGAATTTCATGCACCAGGCCTCTAGTAATATATAAAATCTTTGATGAAAATGGCATTTTAAAGAGTACTATACTAAGTGAAATAAGCCAGTCAGAGAAAGACAAGTACCATATGATTTCACTTATATGTAGAATCTAATGAAAAAAATAAAATAGAAACAGAATCATAGATACAGAAAACAGACAGCTGTCAGAGGGGAGGGGCGCTGGGGGGCTGGGTGAAAAAGGTGATGAGATTAAGAACAAAAACCTCACAGACACAGTCCTTGCTTTTTTTAAACTAGATGGTATTAGAGGTTTTCTGCCAGAATTTTCTTGGTTTGTCAGAAGGTCACAAAACTTTTGATTGGTGATTTGCTTCAGTATGGCCTAATCAACATCATGATTCACAGAAATTGAGGCTTCTGAGGCCCACATTATACATGTGTTGCTCATTTTCCTGTGGTCACTTCTGTTGATTTGTGAAAAGAATTTGGGACCTGTTTTAATGCTGCTATCTTCCTGGAAGTCTGTTAGGAGACCTAAAGAAAAAGCAATTTCTTAAAAATAGAAAGGAGAGCCCTGGTTGCTCAGTGGTTAGAGCATCCACCTGTGGACCAAAGGATTATGGGTTCAATTCCTGGTCAAGGGCATGTACTTGGGCTGCAAGTTCGATCCCCGGCCCCAGTCAGGGTGCATGCAGGAGGTGATCAATCGATGTTGTCTCTCTCATATCGATATTTCTCTCTCTGTGTCTCTTCCCCTCCCTTCCACTCTCCAAAAATCACTGGGAAAAAAATCCTCAGGTGAGGATTAACAAAAAAATAGAAAGGAGAAGCATGATTTGGAAGACATCAGACTGAAGCCACCCCCAAAAGCAGCTTCATCAGATGGTTTACACGTTTACCTAGGGTTCAGACACTGATGATAAGTAAAAACCCTTGGTGAAAACTGCTCTACACCAACAAACTTAAAAGTATGGTCCTAGCTGGTTTGGTTCTGTGGATAGAGCATCAGCCTGCGGACTGAAGAGTCCTGGGTTCGATTCCAGTTGGGGGCATATGCCTGGGTTGTGGGCCAATCCCCAGTGTGGGCTGTGCAGGAGGCAGCCAATCAATGATTCTCTCTCATCATTGATCATTGATGTTTCTATCTCTCTCCCTCTCTGAAATTATATATATATATATATATATATATATATATATATATATATATATATATATATATATTACCAGAGACCTGGTGGCATGGATTCATGCACCGGTGGGGTCCCTTGGCCTGGCCTGTGGGGATTGGGCCAAAACTGGCTCTTTGACATCCCCTGAGGGGGTACCAGATTGTGAGAGGGTGGTTCTTGGGTGATGCACCACAGAATCAGGCTCTCTCCTCTCTGCATCACCTGAGAACCACAGCTGCCAAGTCACCATAGCTCAGAAGCTCCTGCATTGAGTGTCTGCCCCCTGGTGGTCAGTACACATCATAGCTACTGGTTGGATGGTCAAACAGTCAGCTGGTGGCGGTTGCTTAGACTTTTATATATATATATACTAGAGGCCCAATGCACAAAATTTGTGCAAGGGGCTCAGCCCTCGCAGCCCCAGCCGGCCTTCTCAGCCCCTCGCAGTCCCTTGCAGCCCCGGCCAGCCCTCTCAGCCCCTCTCAGCCCCTCATAGCCTCTTGCAGCCTCAGCCAGCCCTCACAGACTCGGCTTCGTCCGGAAGATCATCTGGATGGTTGTCCGGAAGGATATCTGAACAGTTGTTCAGCTGTTCGATCTGATTAGCATATTAGCTCTTTATTATATAGGACTAATGGCCCAGTGCACGAATTCATGCACATTGAAAGGAAATTAATTAGGAGAAATATTTTAATATTGCTATTTGCCCTTTCTCTATAATAGAAGTGTCAACCAAATTCAGAATTGACAATGACAGATGAAACATGTGTGTGATTGGCACCAGCGAGAGCTTTATATATATTGCACATGTGCGAGTCAACTTAGCCTTTTACAGATATAGAATAAGCTTGCTTAATTAGACCTGCTTTCTGATTTAGCTAAACTTTTTCCAGCCCAATGAAGCACCCCAACTTATCTTTCATGTAATTGCCAGCAACACAGCAGTAAATATCAACACAAAGCAGATTATTATTGTAGATCATGCAGGGAGAACAAAGGGTAAAATATTTAACTGCAGCAGTGTTTGACTATATTCTGCACAGTGAGAAAACCTGAAGTCATTTTCAAGGTCCACCATTTCTTACTTCTTTTCAGTCGGGTCAAGTTTCTAGACTTTCTAAATCTCCATTTTCCTGCTAATGAAAGAAACTAGGATTCCACTGAGTCTCCTATCTACCTACTCCAGGACTTCTGTGAGGATCAAATGAGATGAGGCACGGGAAAACGCTTCACAGACATTTGGTTACAGTGTGAAATGTTTGCACCTGGCTATAAAGCAAGTCATGTTCCTGGGCTGAAGAAACCGCAAGGAGGCTAGTCATCGCTAGGGAGAGGAAGCCGGGCGTTGCTATGTGACAGCATTACCCAGATATATATACTAGAAGCCTGATGCACGAAATTCATGCAAGGGGCTTAGCCCTCGCAGCCACAGTGGCTTGACTCAGCCCTCACAGCCCAGGCTGCATCTGGAAGGTCGTCCAGAAGGACGTCTGGAAGGGCATTCGGCTGTCGGGTCTAATTAACATATTACACTTTTATTAATATAGATATGCCTAAGTGACCAGTTGACCACTCGACTGGTTGACCTCTAGCTATGATGGGCACCGACCACCAGGGGGCAGATGCTGAACACAGGAGCTGCCCCCTGGTGGTCAGTGCGCTCCCACAGTGGGAGCGCCACTCAGCTGACAGACAGGCGCTAGACACCAGGCTCACCGCTGGTGAGCATAGTTGCGACAGCGCGAGCCTCTCCCATGGACACTTCCCCTATGCACCCGAGCAGCAGCTGTAGCAGGCACAGTGAAGTGGGATGAGGGGGAATGGAGCGGCGCCCAGCCGGGGCTCAGCTCCTCCCCAGCTGCCTGCCGCTTCGCACACTACTGCTGTGTGGATTGACGCAGATAGTGGGCTGGAGCCCGAGGAGCTGGCAGGTAAGGCTGGGCTGTGGCGGCAGAGAGGTCCACTGATCCCCACAGGGACCCCGCTGGTGCACGAATCCACGAATCCGTGCACTGGGCCTCTAGTGTGTGTGTGTGTGTGTGTGTGTGTGTGTGTGTGTGTGTGTGTGTATTCCTTTTAAAGTATGGGCAACCCACCCTCAAATAAGGAGTTCTTTGTCCTGACATACATGGGCAACATTATTTATCAAATGGATACGTATTGAGGCATGTAGGTCCAGTAGTACTGAGGTTTCTGAGCACAGATTTGGGCTACCTAAGACGGTGTTTTCAAAATCCAACTTCAGAACTTCTTGGCCCAATGTTTAGATTAGCAAACATAAGGTAATTTCAGAAAAGAGTCCATAATTTATTATTAAAAGAATTATTGAGCATGGAAGAAAGCAAAAGACGATTACTCAGCCCTAATGAAGATTTCATAAGATTGTCTTGCCAAACTAAATTAATTTCTGTTAGATTGGGATAATAATAATAGCTAATGTAGTCATGCTTATGTTCAATTTTCATAACAACCCTATAAGATAGTACTATTGTTATCTTCTCCAGTTTACATATAAGGAAATAAGCTAAAAGAGATTTGGTAATTTTCCAGGGTCACACTGCTATTAAGCAACAGAGTCAAAATTTGAACTCACTTCTGACATTTCAGAGTGTGCATTTATGAACAGTTCACTATTGTTCCTGTGTCTGTTAAATGGCACTAGTCTAGCTGTCATAGCAGTTTTATAAGAAAGTATATTCTAGCTGGCCTTCTGGGTGTTGTTGAGGAGACAGATTAGCTTTCGTTACGTGAATATAACTCTGCTGCTATTTATCCTGAAACAGGTTGCATACAAATGCATGTTAGAATCAGTTCTGTCACAATTAATAACTGCAATTTGGGCTTTGCCTTTCTGACTTTTGAGTTGGGGCTAACATTTCAAACTGCCCTTCAATACATCTGTCCAGAGTGGCCTAATACATATGGTATGTCTCCAAATTGGCAATCACATGGGCCACTTGTGCTTCAGCTGCTCTGGAGGACGCCTGCCTGTTTGTTGAGCTGCCTCCCAGAGATCTCAGAAGGCAATAAACATTGTGTACCTCACCATGGCATTTGGCAGTTTCTCAAAATGCCCTTGAGAAGAAAAAGGAATATTATGAGCTAGTGGATAATGGCAGGACAGTAGATGGATTCGTAATTTGAATTGACAGTGTTCAATGCTGTGGGCGAGAGGTTTCCAATCTCAGCTTAATCCCATCAAAGTTCTTTTTCAATGACTGGCATGAAAACTTAAAATAGCTTGCCCATCCCATTACAAATAGTATAATATTAGAGGGTCGAATAAATGCACTAGATGGCACTAGCAAGATCCAAAAAGTCCTTAGTAGGCTAAAGAAAAAACAGCCAAATCTAGCAGGATTAAATGGAATAGAATCAAATGTGGAGTCCTGTACTTGTATCAGACATTCATTTGCCAAATGTAAGTGGTTGTGTGGCTTAAAAATAGCATATGTAAAGAAGACCCAGTGGTTTTAATTTACTCTCACTCTAACATGAGCCAACCATGTGAGTTTTATAATGCACACACACGTAATGAATGAAATCTTAGGTTCCATTAATAGAGACATGGCGCCCATAACAAGGAAGTCCTTCGTGAAGTTTTATTTTGTACTTGATCATTTATGTTGGGAGATTTGTATCATTTCAGAGTTCATAATCAATATGGATACAAGGACCCTGGGAAGTGATCAAGATGGTAACTCATTTACAAATAGACACAGAGCCCTAGCCGGTTTGGCTCAGTGGAGAGAGTGTCGACCCTCCGACTGAAAGGTCCCAGGTTCAGTTCTAGTCAAGGGCACACACTTCACACTTTGGTTGTATGGTCGGGGCGCGTGTGGGAGGCAACCAATCAACGTGTCTCTCTCACATCAATGTTTCTCTCTCTGTCCCTCCCCTCCCTTCTACTCTCTAAAAATCAATAAAAAAAAATATCCTCAGGTGAGGATTAACAAAATAATCAAACAAAAACAGAAAAAAAAATTATGAAAAGGAACATGAATGCTGTAGTCAGATGTTTTGTTGTTAAGAGCTTTCTAGCAATTAATTGAATCTAACCCTCCTCACTGGAACTGCTTAAACAGGTAGAACTTTGAATTAGAAGACCTTCAAAACTTCCTTCCAAAACAGCCAGCATAGCTCAGTGGTTGAGCATCTAACTATAAACTAGGAGGTCATGGTTCGATTCTAGGTCAGGGCACATGCCCAGGCTGTGGGCTCCGTCCACGGTGTGGGGGGTGCAGAAGGCAGCAGATCAATGATTCTCTCTCATCATTGATGTTTCTGTCTCTCTCTCCTTCCCTCTTCCTCTCTGAAATCAATAAAAGTATATTTTTTAAAAAACTCACAAAACTAATAATTTTCTAATAGACTTTGCTACTTCTCACTGAAGTTGCACGGTCTGGGATTAAAGTTATTCTAGACTGCAGTCATGTTAAAGACTTCTATCTTTGCCCGGCCAGTGTGGCTCCATGATTGAGCATCGACCCATGAACCAAGAGGTCACTGGTTTGATTCCAGGTCCGGGCTCAATCTCCAGTAAGGGGCATGCAGGAGGTAGCTGATGGATGATATTTCTATCTCATCAGTGTTTCTATCCCTTTCCCTCTCTCTCACTAAAGTCAATAAGAACATATTTTTAAAAAACACAAAATACAAAACAAAGATTTCTATCTTCCATTTTCTAGTGTAATTAACAGTAGCTCAGTAGTAGACTGCACACCTTTGTTGACATAAAATCTAGGTAAATTTAATACTCATTTTATTTCTTAGTGCTATAGATGGGGAAAGGACTCAGACTATAAGATCTTCAGCTGAATGTCACAAAGTGCTGAGAGCTTGGGAAGAGGAAATGGGAGGGGATGCCTGAGGTCAAAGGACTTTGGTTTGTGGTTTAAGGTTATAGGGCTACTCTGACTGCCTATTTCTCTTGGTAATATTTTCCTACCCTGTGTCATGCACAGGGTGGTTAAAGAGGTGGAAGGAAGCTGAAACTCAGAGTGAAATATAAGATGCAATGGCAGACTATCTATACTAATAAAAGGGTAATATGCTAATTAGACCAGACGTCTTCCAGACATCCTTCCAGACACAGCCACAGTGGCTGCAAGGGCCAGCAGCATGGGAGAGGCTGCTGTGCAGGAAGAGAAGGCAATCGTGGCAGCTAAGGGAGGAGGAAGTCTCTCGCAGCAGCCGTGGGAGGAGAGACACCTCCCCACAGTGCACGAATTTTCATGCACCAGGCCTCTTGTGTGTGTGTGTGTGTGTGTGTGTGTGTGTGTGTGTATGGGTAAAAGTAGGTTTACAGTTGTGAGTCACAAAAGAGTTTATTCTTGTATTATTATTTATTAATTATTGTATCATTTTTCATATGAACAAATGTAGATTTACTTTTACCCTACAGTGTGTGTGTGTGTGTGTGTGTGTGTGTGTATTCCATATATAATATTTTAGAATGATCTTTTTGGAGCAGAAAAAAGTTTGTGCTTTGCTTTACATGACACCTTGGGTTTCATTACATGAAATAAATGATCTTTTGAGTCATTATATTACATATTTTTTATAAGTTTCCAAAGAATCTGGGAGAGAGTGTTTTAGTACTGGGGACAGGCTGAAACATCAGTTTCCTTATTTGAGGAATATGAATTGAATTTCAAATACATGTATAAGTGTGTGTGTTTGTGTAACTTTGATTTTGCCACCTAAATCAAGGTCCCTTCCACATACGCTTATACTGATGAACTGCCCTCATACATTCCTCATGGAGATATTCATTTACACCCCTTCTTCCATTTCTGGATGTATTCTTATATCTGGATGGCTTCAGCCCCTTTGACTTATTTTGAAATAAACCTCTTATTTTAAAATAGTTTTAGATATGCAGAAAAATTGCAAAGACAGTATAGAGAGTCCCCATGTACCCCACACCAAGTTTCTCCTATTTTTCACATCTTATGTTGGTATGGTACATTTGTTACAATTAATGAAGCAATATTGACACATTATTATAACATAAAACCATACTTTATTTAGATTTTCTTAGTTTTTACCTAATGTCTTTTTTTTCTGTTCCAGTTTTCCACCCAGGATACCACATTACATTTAGTCATCATGTTTCCTTAGGTTCCTCTTAGTTTCTCAGGCATTCCTTGTTTCTGGTGATCTTGATAGATTTGAGGAGTACTGGTCAGCTATTTTATAGAATGTCATTCAGTTGGGATTTGTCTGATATTTTCCCCATGATTAAACTGGAGTTAAAGATTTGAGAGGGAGATCACAGAGATAAATTGCCATTTATTTGCACATCATATCAAGCTTACCTATTATTAACATGACTTATCACTGTTGATGTTGGCCTTGATCATCTACTTTGAGATCAGTTTTATCCACTGTGAAGTTGCTCTTTTCCCATCTTTCAATACTGTACTTTTTGGAAGGAAGTCACTACATGCAGCCTACACTTAGGAGGAAAGATATATTCCACCTCCTTGAGTTATCTACATAATTTGTTAGGAATTCTGCAGGAGAGATTTTTCTTTCCCACATTTATTCATTTAATAATGTATTTATATCAGTATAGACTTATGGATATTTATTTTAGACTTTGGATTATAGTCTGATACTACTTTATTTATTTTGTTACTCAAATTGTTTCAGGTTTGATCATTGGGTACTCCTTCAGGTTGACTTTCAAGGTCTCTGACATACCTCCATTGTTTTTGTTTGTTTGTTTGTTTGTTTTAAAATAATTTTCTCACTTTCTTGCAGGGCTAGATGCCCCAGGATAATTTGTGTGTTTCTTGGCTCACTTTTTCTCCTAGGAACCATAGTTCCATTTATTAGAGAATGGTATTGGAAACTATGACCAGGGTGCTCGATGCCCTTGTTACTACTGAAACTTCATTACGCCTAAGCCCTCTCAACTGACAAAGCAAGGACGTGTGTGTGTGCACGCGCGCACCCACTTATGGGTAATCTAAATATAACATCTATAAATATTTCTTTTATACAGAATAATCTGTGTCTATATTAAGCTAAACATGAGATTTTGCTGATATCTCAATTTTAATCCACTACTAAAAGGACCATTAATAACCCACATGCAGTATTCAAGCCACCTCCCTGAATTTATCTCTAACACCCTACTCCAATGGTGAGAAACCTGTCTCCCACCATAGGCCATCCATTTACTCAATTATTCAGTTTCAGGATACGTATACAGAAGTACATGTTTAACTTATATATATTCACCCTATACCTGTGGGAAACGACTATCAATTAGACTATAGTGTTCAAGTACAGTTTCTTTGCTTTTAGTCTTACAGACTGCTCATTTCTAAAGTTACTTAAGTCAGCACTGTTCTCCTCATACCTTCCAGTAAGATTGTTCCATACATTTGTAATTAAAATAAAATATAATTACTTTCTTACTTTTAAAAAACCAATTACCTAAAATTACTTTGTAAAAGGAATAAATACTCATTATAAAATAAATTTAAAATGTAAAATAGAATGAAGAAAATAAAAAACACTCATAACAAGAGATAATCACTACATTTTAATGTTTTACCTAGTTTTATACAAAATTTGATATAAATAATTTTTTATTTGTCTAATTAAAATTTAAATTTTTACAAAACTTTTTTATTTCATGCCTAGATTTCCAGGGACTTAGGGGCTGGGTGAGAAGGGTATTCTGGCTATTTTGGGTCACTTGAGTATCCATATAAATTTTGGGATGTATTTTTCTATTTCTGCAAATGTTATTGGGATTTTGATAGGGATTATTTTAAATCTGTAGGACACTTTGGGTAGTTTGACATTTTTTTAAAAATATATATATATATTTTATTGATTTTTTTACAGAGAGGAAGGGAGAGGCATAGAGAGTTAGAAACGTCAATGAGAGAGAAACATCGATCAGCTGCCTCCTGTACACTCCCCACTGAGGATGTGCCCGCAACCAAGGTACATGCCCTTGACGGGAATCAAACCTGGGACCCTTGAGTCCGCAGGCCAATGCTCCATTCATTGAGCCAAACTGGTTAGGGCAGTATTGACATCTTAATATTAAAGCTTCTAATCTATAAGCATGAAAGGTTTTCAATTTATTTAGGTCTTCTTTGATTTCTTTTAACCATATTTTATACTTTAAAGTGATCAAGTCTTGTACCTTCTTGGTTAAATTTTTTCTTAAGTATGTTACTTTTTTATATGTTTATAAAAAAGAATTTTAATTATATTTTTGTATTGTTCATTGATAATATATTGAAATACAACTAATTTTTGAGTATACATCTTGTATCCTGCAACTTTTTAAAATTCATTTATTAACTCTATGAGTATTTTTGTGGATTATTCAGGCTTCTCTATATTAAATCATGTCTTTAGTGAGTAGAGAGTTTTACTTCTTTTCACTTTGTATGTCATTTCTTTTTTAAAAAATATATTTTTATTGATTTCAGAGAGGAAGGGAGAGACTAGAGAGATAGAAACATCAATTATGAGAGAGAATCATTGATTGGCTGCCTCCTGCATGCCCCCTACTGGGGATCGACCCTGCAACCTGGGCATGTGCCCTGACCGGGAATCAACCATGACCTCCTGGTTCATAGGTTGACACTCAACCACCAAGCCACACCGGCTGGGCAATGTCTTATTTATTTAACTTGTCAAATTGCTTAGATTTTCCATTACTCTGTTTGATAGAAGTAAAGAAATCAGGCATCTTTATTTTGTTTATGATTTACAGGGTGGAAATTACAGGCTTTCACATTGACTATGATGTCAACTGTGGGTTTTCATATAGTTCTTTTATCATGTTGAGGACGTTTTCTTCTATTTACTATTTTTTATATATTTTATAACAGTCTCAAATTTTATCAAATGCTTATTATGAAAAAAGTGAGATGACCATGTCTTTTCCTATTGTCATTCTGTTAATATGATACATTACATTGATTTATTTTGTATGTGAACCATCATTGCATTTTGGGGAGAAATAATCCCACTTGGGGTTGGTCTGCAATCTTTTTTACATACTGCTGAATTTGGTTTGATAGTATTTTGTTGATTAATTTCACATTAATATTCATAAGGTGTATTAGTCAGTAAATTTTTTGTCCTTCTGATGTTTATTTGGCTTTGTTATCAGAGTAATGCTGGCCTCATAGAATTAGGAAGTCTTCCCTTCTCTTCTGTTCTTTAATTTTTTGGTAGAATTTACATGTGAAGCTATTGGGCCCTGAGCTTTTCTTTGTTTGAAGGTTTTTGATTAATGGCTCAATCCCTTGTTATAGGTTTGTTCACATTTGCTATTTCTTCTTAAGCCAGTTTTGGTACTTTTTGTGTTTTAAGAAATATGTGTGTTCATCTATGTTATTTAATATATTGGTGTACAATTTTATTCATAGTTTTTAATAAACTTTTATTTCTTTAAAGTTTATAGTAATGTTCCTACAGTCATTTTTCATTGTAGTAATTTGAGTCTTCTTTGTTTTTTTCATGATCAGTATAGTTAAAGGTTTGTCAATTTTTTTCATCTTTTGAAAAACCAACTATTGGTTTTGTTGTCTCTGTCTACTGTTTTTCTAAAATCTACTTTATTTATTTCTACCCTAATGTTTATTTTATTCTGATAAATTCAGTATTAGCCTGCTCTTCTTTTTCTAGTTTTTAAAGGTGTAATTTAGGTTATTCACATGGGACATTTCTTGTTTTTCAATCCGGGAACCACAGCTGTAAACTTTCTCTCAGCACTGGTTTTCCTACATTCCAGAAATTTTTTTTATGTTGTAATTTCATTTTCTTTCAACTTAAAGTATTTCAAATTACCATGTTGATTTATCTTTTAATCCATTGGTTGCTTAAGCATGTTTTCTTCTGTTAAAAGATATCTGGTTTCATTCCATTGGGATAAGAAAAGGTACTTTGTATGAAACAATCTTTTAAAATTTTATGAAGACCACTTTGTGGTACAACATAATATCTATCTTGGAGAATTGGTAGTTTAATTAACTTATCTTCCAGTTTATTGATTCTTTCTGATGCCTGCTCAAATCAGAAAGAACCTCTTTAGTGAAATTTTTATTTTGGTTATTGTAGTTTTCAGCTTTATAATTTCTATTTGCTACTTTTTATACTTTTCATCTCTTTATTGATATTTTGTTTTAACATAATTTTTTTAAATATATTTTATTGATTTTTTACAGAGAGGAAGGGAGAGGGACAGAGAGCCAGAAACATCGATGAGAGAGAAACATCAATCAGCTGCCTCCTGCACGCCCCCTACTGGGGATGTGCCCGCAACCAAGGTACATGCCCTTGACCGGAATCGAACCTGGGACCCTTGAGTCCGCAGGCTGATGCTCTATCCACTCAGCCAAACCGGTTAGGGCTAACATAATTTTTCTTATTTTTAAAACATATATATTTTTATTGATTTCAGAGAGGCAGGGAGAGGGAGAGAGAGATAGAAACATCAATGAGAGAGAATCGTTGACCAGCTGCCTCCTGCAAGCCCCCTACTAGGGATCAAGCCCACAACCTGGGCATGTGCCCTGACCAGGAATAGAACCATGACCTCCTGGTTCATAGATCAATGCTCAACTACTGAGCCACACCGGCTGGACTCATTTTTCTGGTTTGTTTAGTTCTTCGTCCATGTCTTTCCATGGCTCTGAGCATATTTAAGATAGTTATTTAAAACATTGTTTTCAACTAAATTCAATGGCTGAACTTCCTCAGGGAAGTTTTCTGTCTTATGCCTTTGAATGAACCAACTTTTTCACTTTTTTTGTATGTCTTTTGATGTTTTGTGTATATTGGATATTTGATTATTATAATTTGGTAACTATAGAAATCGGATTCTCCCCATTTCCATAATTTGCTATTTATTGATTGACTGATGAGTGCATCAGTAGTGTCCTTTGAAAACTTTTCAAAATATTTTGCAAGAATTATTTCTTGCTGAGTATGCTAATATTTTCATAGAGATTTTCAGATTTTCCCAGAGCTGAAACACATAACCAAACCAAAAATACTAAAAGCAAAAGAGAAAACAACCACTTCTCCAATTTTTTTCAGACTAGCTCTGTGCTGGGGCAGTTCTTCACTATCTAAACTTGTTGTGAGCACAGGGATTAGCATGAGGCATTCTCAGGACTTTTCTTAGTGTTCTTTTTGCCTAAACATGCCATAAATTTTGTCTTCTCTGCCATTTGTGGCCACTGAAGTCTGTGTTTTATTAGCTTATTTGTCAATATTTTGACAGTTTCCTTAAATATTTGGAACAAAAAAAGGAAAGATAAATAAAAGAAAAATGAAAATATGCTCTTTCAGACTTTACTGATTATATGTGAGTTTTGGGGCAGTCCTTTTTAAAAAATATATATATTTTATTGATTTTTTACAGAGAGGAAGGGAGAGGGATAGAGAGATAGAAACATCGATGAGAGAGAAACATCGATCAGCCGCCTCCTGCACACTCCCTACTGGGGATGTGTACGCAGTCAAGGTACATGCCCTTGACTGGAATCGAACCTGGGACCCTTGAGTCCACAGCTGACGCTCCATCCACTGAGCCAAACTGGTTGGGGCAGGGCCGTCCTTTAACACTTATTCTGTTCATTTACAATTATGAATTAGCCTTCACATCCTTCATGACTAGAACCTGAAGTTAGCCAGAGGTGAAAGATTACAATTTCTCAGGTCTTTTCTGAACACGCATGTACCCGTGGGCATGTGCATGGCTTTGTGATCCCTCAGTATTCAGAGTTATATAGAAGCTTTTGTAAAATAAATTAATGTTGAAGGAGGGCCCATGGACCTCTAGTAATATTTCAGCTGTATTTCCTGGATTCTGTGACACCTATTTTGGTGGTTTCAAATTTGATGGAGTGGGAGCTGGGGATGCCAGAGAGTTCATTCTGGTTTACAATCACTTCCTAAAATTGCCCAAAATGTGATTCTTAGAAAAGATGTTGGAGAGTATTTACCGTGCAAATGTTTACTTTGTGGTGACTCTTGAAACTGTTGTTCAGGAAAACACTCCCTGGCTCCCATCTGACCAGGCAACACCTGAAGGAGGTGACACTTCCCATGCTGAGGGCCTTCACTGTAATATGAGAAGTAGCTGATTTTTTCAAAGCCCAGTTTTAAGAACTGCAGCAACAAAAAGCTTTGGCAAGTAACTAGCTGAAGAAAGCCACTGCCCTGCATTTTACTTTTATTTACCAACTAAGAAGTCTAGATCCCCAATTTCAAGGCGTCATTAGAGTTAATGTCATAATGTATGAAAGTCTTGATTTCATTAATAAGACCTGCACAATAAAAAGTGACAACATTCTTCTAAATTCCTATGTGCTAAATAAAACCTGAGCTTCACCCACACACACCCTCTCTGACCACTTCTTTCCCATCTTTCAGCTTGGATGGGGGAGATCTCTGCAAAAACAAAAACAAAAAAACAACAACAAAAAAAACCCTTAATTCCTTCCCAGCAGGTGTGGCTCAGTGGTTGAGTGTTGACCTATGAACCAGAAGGTCATGGTTTGATTCCCCGTCATGGTTGTGGGCTCGATCCCCAGTGGGGAGCGCACAGAAGGCAGCCAATCATTGTTGCTCTCTCATCATTGATGTTTCTATCTCTCCCTCTCCCTTCTCTCTGAAATCAATAAAAATATATTTTAATAAATAAATGAATAAAAGCCTGTAATTCCCCACATATGTGCTTTCCTGACTTCTTCCTTTCCAGATCTTTGATTGTTCTATTGCTTCTCCTGACTGATATATCTAGGTTCACTCTGTATGGCCAATGCTTTTGCCTTTAAATATTTTCAAAAAATGTCGCTTTGCAAGATGCCTCAACCCTTTGAGATAAAAAGGCAGGCTCTTGCACCATTCTTTCCGACAGAAAGGCCAAAACAGCAACCACAATTCTTTGAAAATAATGTTTGTATTTCTTCTTTTGGCACTAGCCACTTGCACCAGGAGTGCAGGCTGCTAACTCCATAGGCACCACCAATCTGAGGTTGAGGCAATTTAAAATACCACAGTGCTGGCTTATGACAATGCAGCCACTTCTGTCATTATTCAGCTTTCTCCTGGTGGTTGTAACATTTTGGCTCTATCCCAGAATTCTGGAAAAGTTGATTATGATATTCCCCCCCGCCCCCCAGTTTATGAATTGGTCTTTTGCTACTCTTGCTACTCTTCTATTTTGGGTAACATCACCTCCCTGAAATTCACTGCCTTTTATAGCAGATTTAATTATTGTGAAATTCTTCCTCAGGTTAAGCTTAAGTAGGTTTCATGGATTCCCAGAGTGTATCCCTCATTCTGCCATTTAGGTAATATAATAGAAAATAAATTTTATTTCTTTTCCTTTGTCTGGCAGCCCTTCTGATATATAAAATTTGGAATTCAGTCCATGCAAAAATATCTACTTTGTAGGCGTGGCAGATCAAAGTCCCTTTCACTGTTCCTCCTAATGCTGTGGTTTCAAATATATTTCTATCCTGTTCTCTTGTGGTTTTTCTTAGGTGTGACATCTGAAAGAAAGAAAGAAAGAAAGAAAGAAAGAAAGAAAGAAAGAAAGAAAGAAAGAAAGAAAGAAAGAAAGAAAGAAAAAAAAAAAAAAAAAAAAAAAACAGAATATACCAGCTGTGGTTGACAAGCAGAAGGGAACTTCCCCAATTTTTATGGAGAAACTTCAGATCATATTCACTTTTTTGGCAGCAACATTACAATGTTGGTTTACATTAAACTGAATCCGTTAAAACCCTATGTGTGCTTCACACACGTTGTTCTTAAATTTGTTCCCACTCCTATTGTCTATGTGCCCAAATGTCACTTAACTGGTTTGGTCTGAATTTCCTTATATGAAAACTGGGGATAATAATACTCCACGTTTCAACACTTGCAATATTAAAATACTTTGAGCATGTGCAAAGTTATTATTCTCTTCTTTTTTTACTCCTACCTAATCTTAGTGCTTTAAAAAATACCAATGACTAGGTATAACCAACAGGTATTCTTATGTAATTGGTATGGGGTATGGCCTATGCATTATGTTTTTTAAATTACTTCAAGTGACTCTAATGTACAACCAAAGTTGAGATCCAGTGCCCCTGAGAAAGAGAGAAAACACCAAAGGAAGTAGCTAACATTTACTCTACTCCAATGAATTAACCTTCTAGCCACACTATGAAAGTAGGTGTCATTCATTATTCTCAGCCACATTTTATATTTTAGAAAGCCATAGCACAAAAGGCTAAGAAATGCGTCTCTGTCAGTCACGCAGCAGGTAAGTCTCAGAGCCCAGGTTCAAATCCAGGGAGCCTGATTCTCGATCCCAAGAACTTAACCACTCTTCGAGGGTTTCTCCACCTGGGCTCCAGTTTGGATTTCTGTCATTAATGTTCTAGTTTATGTCATTCTCAGTTAACTTTGGGGCCTAATAGCTATTTCACATTCATCAGATGAGGCTTGGTAGAGTCTCCGAAATGCCTGTAATCGTTGAGTCAACAGCCAGCCAGTTAAGCAGGGAAAACAGTCTTAGGAGGTCAATGAACAGCAGTAAAGGGAACTAACGGGATTGGGCAAGAGAGAAAACATTAAAAAAGTACTATGATTGCAGAAGAAAGGGCAATAGGAAACAAAAGTAGAGTAAGACCCAGGGAAAGCAGTCAAGGTTCCCAAAACTGTATCAAGTTAAGAATCACAGTACCAGCAAGTCTTTAATATACGTCTGTCCAAGATTTGCACAAAAGATTGAAAGTGGACTAATCCCTGTGGGTTTGGAGGACTGTGTAAGTGTAAACTAGAGGCTAGAACTCCAGGAAGTTGAAATGAGGCTTAGCATTCCAGCTCTTAGGGAGTAAAGGGCAAGGGAGACATGAACATGAATTGCAGAGAAAGGAAGTATTTTATTGTATTTCTTTTTTATGGTAAAATGCACAAAACATGAAATTTATCATTGTAACCATCTTAAAGGGTACAGTTCAGTGATATTATGTACAGCTACAGTCTTGTGCAACTGACATTACTATCTAGTTGCAGACTTTTTTCATAACCCCAAATGCAAACACCATAATCACTAAGCAGTCAGTCCCCGTTCACCTCTGCCCCTAGCCCCTGGAAACCAGAAATCTGCTTTCTGTCTCTAAGGAATTGCTTACTCTGGATTTTTTTTCTAAATGGAATCTTAATAATTTGACCTTTGTGTCTGTTTTCTTTCACAGCCATCCATGTTGTGTAGCATGTCTCACTACTTCATTTCTTTAGCTGAATAATATTCCAATTTCTAGATATACTATATTTTGTTTATTTACTCATCCATTGGTGGACGTTGGGTTGCTTCCACCTTTGGGCTGTTGTGAATAATGCTACTTTGTATACTCATGTAAAAGTATTTATTTGAACACTTGTTTCTAATTTTTTTGGTGTATACCTAGGAGTGGGATTGCTGGATTATGTGATAATTCTATGTTTAACTTTTTAAGGAACCACCACAATGTTTTTCCTTTTACATTTCCACCAATTTCTCCGTATCTTGCTAACGCTTGTTATTTTTTAGAGCTATAATCATTCAGCTGGACATGAAATGGTATATCGTTGTGATTTTGATTTAAATTTCTCTAAAGACAAATGATTTATCATTTTTTCATGTGGTTGTTGGCCATTTGTATATCTTCCTTGGAAGAGTGTCTACTCATGTTCTTTGTCCATTTTTGTTGGGCTTTTTTGTAGTTGTTGAGTTGTAATAATTTTTAAATATATTCAAGTACTAAACCTTTTGACACATATAATTTGAAGATGTTTACTCCAGTTTTGTGGGTTGTCTTTTCATTCTCTTGATAGTGTCTTTTGATTAACAACATATTTTAATTTTGATGAAGTCCAATTTATCTTCTTTTGTTACTTTTTATTTATTTTATTTTTTAATGTATCACAGGATATTTATTTATTTACTTTTAAATTATTTTCACCCTAACCGGTTTGTTCAGTGGATAGAGCATCACCCTGCCGACCAAAGGGTCCTGGGCTCCATTCTGATCAAGGGCACGTACCTTGGTTGCAGGCTCCTCCTCGGCCTGTGCCCTGGTTGCGGCATGTGCAAGAGGCAACCAATTGATGTGTTTCTCTCACGTTGATGTTTCTCTCTGTCCCTCTCTCTTGCACTCTCCCTAAAATTCAATGGAAAAATATCCTCAGGTGAGGATTAATAACAACAGCAAAAATAGAGCACATTCCATTTGCTAAGACCTGTAACTTGTCCAGGATCCAGATATGCCCAGAGAATTCCCCGCCAAGAAAAGTCCACCTAGAAGCCTTTAAAATTTTTGACTCCCCAACCCTAGGTGCTGGTGCCATGTTGGGGCTCAGCCCATCTGGTTTTACAGATGACCTAATAAATTTAGAATTCTTTACTACTTTTGTCCTCCTGCGTTCTTCCTTTGGCGACCCTAACATTTGGTGCTGAAACCTGGGAGGGTTCCAAGGGGAAGGGGAGCCATTGCCTTGTGTTCCGTCACCCAGAGTTTGCTACTCGGAGAGCAGTAGGCAGCGGTAGCTTGTCCTGGCCTTACCTCTGAATCCTACTCAGGAGACATGATCACCAGCCTCAATTAAGCTAAAGAGAACACTGGATTGGGAAGCTCTTCTTCTCCATTGCTGACCCTCCATCCCACTCCAGCCAATCTTCTCTAGGTGAGTGATGTTCTACAACTTCCCTCTTCTAGAGTCTTCTGTTCACTTGCACTGATTTCTCGAAAGTCCTCTCTTCTCGAAAGTCCTAGTGCTAGGCCAGAAGACTCCTCGGCCATTTGGCCTCGGGTCCTTCTGGAACAGGAACGCCCAATTTCTCATGGTGATTTGTTCAGTGGTGGGGACGCCTATCCTAAACAGTCACCTTTGGACTTATGGTCTGTCACTCACGCCTTCTCTCTCATGGGCTCCTTAAAAATATTGACTGCCTTAGACTCACAGGGGAGATCATGCCCAACCACCTCATTTTATTTCGTAACACTGGCCACAATATAAACTAGATAATGAGTCTCAATGGCCTGAAAACAGCACTTTCAATTTTAACACATTGGGTGATTTAGATAATTGCTGTCACCGCAATGGAAAATGGTCAGAGATTCCCTACATCTAGGCCTTTTTTCACCCTTTGGTCTCCACCCTCTGTTAGTATTGCTTTACCTATTAGATCCTTCTCCTTCACATAAAACATCATACCCCTAACACTTCTGATTCTGAAGCTACTTTTGACCCAGCAGACCACCGACCTCCACCCTCTTATGTGCCCCCTCCCTCACTGCAGTAGATTCTCAAAACCCAGACCCTCCTAACCAGCAACCACCTTCTCCCCCAGCCTCAAATCCCAAGAACTTGAGCTCTAATACAACCTTTTCCCCATCTAACACTCACTCTCAGGTCACAAAAGACACCTTCCTCAACAGTGTTTCTATTCCCGTGCCCATTCTATCCCTGAGGGAGGTAGCAGGAACTGAGGGCATAGTCCTAGTCCACATCCCATTCTCTATGCCCGATATTTCTCAGATTTAGAAAAGATTAGGTTCTTTTTCTACTGACCCAACAACCTTTACTAAGTAACTTGAGTACCTGACCCAGTTCTATGACCTGACCTGGCACAAAATCTATGTCCTGCTGTCCTCTCTAACCCTAGAGGAGAAGGAGTGCATGGCTAGCAGCTCAGGACCATGCCGATGCCCTCCATAGACAGGATGCAGCAGCCAACCCAGTTGGCACTAACATGGTCCCCCGAACTGACTCAAGATGGGACTATCAGGTTAATTCTTCAGGGCACTGCCGCTGTAGCCATATGATTACCTATCTTATTGCTGGACTCAAAAAGGCTGCCCATAAGGCTTTCAACTATGACAAACTTAACAAAATCACTCAGGGTCCTGATGAAAACCCAGCTCTCTTTCTCTCCCGCCTCACGGAGGCCTTACAGAAATTTACCACCTTAGACCCCACATCCCCGGAGGGAATCTTCTTCTGAACACCCATTTTATACCCCAATCAACCCCCAACATAGGTCACAAACTTAAAAAATAGACACAGGTCCACAAATGCCTCAAAAATACCTTGTAAACCTAGCCTTTAAGGTCTTTAATAATAGAGATGAGGAGACCCAAATCCAAAAACAAAGGCGAGATCAGGCCAAGGTTGAGGCCCAGAGGGAGGCCTTTCAGCTTCTAGCCACTGCTCTCACGAACTCTAAACAAAGTGTCGGTCCTCCAACCAAGGGTAAATCAGGGACTAAGCTTCCTCCAGGCCCATACTTCAAATGCAACAAGAGAGGACACTGGACCAATTCCTGCCCAAATCCGAGACCCCCACCTGGGCCCAGCCCAAGGTATAGAAGGGAAGGCCATTGGAAAGCAGACTATAGTCTGACCACTCCAGGTCAGACCTCAGCCAGTCTATCAAGACCGCCCTCTGGATCCAGTTTGGAGCTCCCAGACCTCCTAGGACTGGCCACTGAAGACTGAAGCTGCCCAGGTCCTGACAGGGCCCCATAGACTTACATCACCAGAACAAAGCCTCAGGTAACGATCGTGGTGGCAGGTAAGCCTATCTCCTTTTTAATTGACACTGGGGCCACTTATTCTGCCCTCCCCGAATTTTCTGGGACCCTCGTCCCCTTCTCAGCCTCTATTATGGGGGTTGATGGACTATTCTCACAGCCATTAGCCACCTCACCTCTACACCGTATCTTTCTAAATGGCCCCCTTTATCCACTTTTTTTCTCGTTCTACCTAGGTGCCCAACCCGGCCTATGCATCTCCTTATAAAGCCCAGTTGTCCCAAACCACAGTCATCTACCTTGGCTTCACTCTCAGCCCACAAAGTCGAGCCATTACCTTAGACCAGTGGTCGGCAAACTCATTAGTCAACAGAGCCAAATATCAACAGTACAGCGATTGAAATTTCTTTTGAGAGCCAGATTTTTTAAACTTAAACTATATAGGTAGGTACATTGTTATTAACTTAATTAGGGTACTCCTAAGCTGGCTTTTGCTAAAAACGTCCTCAATCTGAGGGGTCGACCTCAGGGAACGTACCCCCACTTTTTCTAATGCGACTTCTTCAAAATAGACTCGCCCAGTCCAAAAACCGACTTCTGCGCATGGGCCACGAAGTTTCAATCGCATTGTACGTGCGTGCTTGCACGTGGTATTAGTGGAAGAGGCACACCCAAGGGGCCAAAGAGCCGCATGTGGCTCGCGAGCCGTGGTTTGCCGACCACTGCCTTAGACCATAAATGCCTTATCTCCTCCATAACTATTCCCTCCTCTAGACAAGAAATACTCTCCTTTCTCGGGCTTGCTGGCTACTTTCACCTCTGGGTTCCAAACTTTGTCCTCTTGCAAAGCCCCTCTGTGATGCAGCGAAGGGGCCCCTCACTGAGCCTTTAACTCCCAAGGCCAGCATTCTCACCGCCTTTAATGCTCTGAAAACTGCTCTCACCTCAGCACCCCCCACACTCCCCCCTCCCAAAGAACAACTTTCTTTACTGCAAAACTGCAAACACTTAACAGTCCTGCTACTATCAGAAGCAGAACTCATTATCACCCCAACCTTAGCATGCTATTTCTAAGAAAAAATGTGGCAGGTTTAAATCCAAGCGGCTGGAAGCCTAGAAACTGCAGTCCTAGAACAGGCTGCAGGGCCTTCCCGTGCCCCCCCACCCCCGAGCCCCTTCTCTACAGCCTCTTATGCCTATACATAATTTTCCAAAGTCTTTGGTAACTTAAAAGCTTTAATGATAAACATCTCATTGGCTAAGAGTTATTGAAATTGAGTTATTCTAACGATGGTTATTTCTGAATGGGTACAGAAGTTTTATGAAAGTTGTAAAAAAGTTGGTCCAGTGAGTCAGGACATGATCACCCCTGGGTTAAATGATAAACATCTCATTGGCTAAGAGATACTGAAATTGACTTATTCTAATGATGGTTATTTCTGAATGGGTACAGAAGTTTTATGAAAGTTGTAAAAAAGTTGGTCCAGTGAGTCAGGACATAATCATCCCTGACATCTGAAGGGACCCCTTCTCTCCTAGTAAGCTAAAGCAACCCTGCCCAGGCCTTCTCCTGCTGCTTAAGTCCTTAGATTGGAGCCTAGACTTTATTTCCACCACTCATTCGCTGTCCTTGACATTATCATTGAAAGCCTCAACATGTCTTCATGCTTGGTATTTAGAAACTTCTCTCCCCTTTTCTAGCCTTCTCTTTTTTCTTTATTGATTAAGGTATTACATATGTGACCTTAGTCCCCCATTTCCCCCCACCCCCCACTCATGCCCTCACCCCCCTGTTGTCTGTGTCCATTGGTTAGGCCTATATGCTAGCATAACAAGTCCTTTGGTTGATCTCTCTCCCTTACCCCCACCCTCCCCTACCTTCCCTCTGAGGTTTGAGCATCTGATTGATGCTTCTCTGTATCTAGATCTGTTTTTGTTCATCAGTTTATGTTGTTCATTATATTCCATAAATGAGTGAGATCATGTGATATTTATCTTTCTCTGACTGGTTTATTTCGCTTAGCATAATGCTCTCCAGTTCCATCCATGCTGTTGCAAATGGTAAGAATTCCTTCTTTTTTACCGCAGCGTAGTATTCCATTGTGTAGATGTACCACAGTTTTCTAATCCACTCATCTGCTGATGCGCACTTAGGCTGTTTCCAAATCTTAGCTATTGTAAATTGTGCTGCTATGAGCATAGGGGTGCATATATCCTTTCTGATTGGTGTTTCTAGTTTCTTGGGATATAGTCCTAGAAGTGGGATCACTGGGTCTAGCTTTCTTAAAAGTCATCAAAAGCAAAGGAAAAATTTATAATTTAAATTGTGTGTATGGTCTTCATGTATTTGTCTGTATGTTGTATGTATTTCCTGCCTCTGGATGGCACCAGTAGGCTATAATGTTTTAAAATAATATTTGGGGGCAGGGAGAGAATATTCTAGAAATTTCAGCCTGCTCTAAGAAGAAACTTGCAAAGATTCAGAGCTGAGTTCAAACAGGAAATTCTCAGAAGTAACAGGTATCTTGCCAGTGATACCAGATAAGCCTAGAGCAGGGATCCTCAAACTACGGCCCGCGGGCCACATGCAAATACAAATATTGTATTTGTTCTCGTTTTGTTTTTTTACTTCAAAATAAGATATGTGCAATGTGCATAGGAATTTGTTCATAGTTTTTTTTTATGCTATAGTCTGGCCCTCCAACGGTCTGAGGGACAGTGAACTGGCCCCCTGTTTAAAAAGTTTGAGGACCCCTGGCCTAGAGTAATAGTTCCCTATAGAAGACATCTCTCAGTAGTATTCCAGATGTTTGTAACCCACACATTTGGGTGTTTATAAATTACTTCCAGTGCTCAATACACACTTTAATGAACCATGTGCAATGTTTTAAAACTCTGCATTGAACCTAAAAATATAAACTTTATAATATTTGGCTACAACCCTCCAAACTAATATCTCTTTCCTTCCCCCAGACCATTTGTCTATAATTCTTGTCATTCTAGTTTTTGCCCCAGTAATACTAAAATTTATAACACAGTTTTTCTCCACCAGGTTATAAGCCCTACTTATACTGAGGAAGTACCACCCCTAGACACTATCACAATCTCCTTTCGTGCCCAGGCCTCATTGTCCTTCTGACCGAGAGCAAGGAATTTTGGCTCTGAAAGAAAATGTTGCCCCCTTTCAGCAGGAAGCAGCTATGGAAGTGACCCCGTGCCTCTTCTTCCCTGAAAGAATTCAGTGCCAAAAATCCTTGAGGGGGGAAATGTTAGACAGACCCCCCTCCCCAGAATGTTAGACCCCCAGAGCAAGGATGATGGGCCAGATACAGAAACTCACCAGGGCAGAAAGCTCCAGATGCCTAGCAAGGGAAAAACTGGAAAAACAAGAACCTTACCCCCAGGATAATCTATCCTACCCTATATCACTAGTCAGGCACTTAGACTCCTGACATTTTCCTCCTTAAAGATAACATCCAGGCCTCAGTTGTATTTCAGCTCTGGGCCCAGAAAAGCAGCAAAACCAGACAAGTAACACTGTGGCTGCCTCAGGACCAGCTTTTAACTCAACAGGACCAATTTCAAGCCTTCACCAACCAGTCTCTCTGGGAAATCATGTTGCTGCAATCCCTTGCTCCAACCATATAGAATCTAACAGCACTTCAGCCAACTACAATCAAAGTCCATCCCATTATGCTCTCAACATCCCCTCTTGGATGGAGGAGATGACCTCCCTCCCCATTCCTATTCCATAAAACAAAAAGGCTGGAATGTTAGGTATCCCTTCCCCTGGGGAATTGACCTTTAGATCATTTCATAATTGACATTCCCTTTCGGTTAGTCCACATTCCATTAGCTAGGACCAGTAACTTTCCCCTCTGGACTTGCCTAGGACCTGGACTCATCCAGAGAATTCCCCACTGAAAAAGCCCACCTAGAGTCCTTTAAAATCTCTAACTCCCCATCCCTGGGCGATGGCACCATTTTGGGGATCAGCCCATCTGGTTTTCCAGATGACCTAATAAATTTATAATTCTTTACCACTTTCGGCCTCATGCATTCCTCCTTTAGTGATCCTAACATTTCACAGCTATTAGAGCTACTAAGCCATTAAACTTTGAGCATCTCTGACACCACCAAAGAAGATTCTACAGTCTATTTGATAATGTGGTCTTGTGTCCTTTTAATACTGTAAGAGTAAGTGAGCTACAGATGCTTATTGCTCTGCTGTAGGCATTCTACAAACTGAGGCTAATTTAAATCATCTGGTTCTATCCCCCTGTGGGACACATAATAATTATTATTATTACTAATAATTATTTGATAAATAACAATTATTTATTTAATAAGCATTTTGGATCATAACTAATTGAAAAGGGCATGGTGAGAATTAAAAAGAATTATCAAGATGGCCTTCACTTGCCAGCAACTTTCTTTTTTAAAAAAATATATTTTTATTGATTTCAGAGAGGAAGGGAGAGGGAGATAGAGATAAAAACATCAATGATGAGAGAGAATCATCAATCAGTTGCCTCCTGCACGCTCCCTACTGGGGATCGAGCCCACACCGGGCATGTGCCCTTGACCAGAATTGAACCTGGGACCCTCCAGTCCGCAGGCTAACGCTCTATCCACTGAGCCAAACCAGCTAGGGCTAACTTTCAATCTCTAATAGGAAAAATGCAAAAAAGTATCCAGCACATCACAAGTCAAAGTTTGTTAATGGTGTGGCAAATGGTTGGCTTTTGTTTTCTAACTGTGGCGTGCATAAGACTCTCAGTTGTGCTAGGAGAAAGTATACTGTACTGCAGTGTTTCTCAAACTGACCTGATCACAACAATCACCAAACATAGTTGTTCAAATAGAAGTGCATAGGCTCCACCTAAACCTACTAGACAAGAATATCTAGGCAAGAATATAAAGCTTTGTTCCTAATAACTATCTTATATGATTTTCATGATGGGATAAGTGGGAAAATGGATGTGGTGGAAAGAGTAAAGGTTTGAGAAAAGTTGTTTTCAACTTCAGCTGAATATGAGAATTATGTAGGGAATATATATAAAATTTAAAAATACCAGTTCCTGGAATCCACAACTCATACATATTCTGATTTAATTGGTCTGGGCACTGGTCTCAGCATCTGCATTTTTAAAAGCTGCTTTAGCGGATTTTAATATGCAATCATATTGATAATAATTTGCTTAGAGACAGATTATCTGGGCTTGTATTCTAGATCCCTTACTAGTTGTATGGCAATAGCCAAATTGGCATATGTTTCTGACCCTCAGTTTCTGCACCTGTAAAATATGGCTAATAAGACCTGTCTTATAGCTTGAAATGCATTAAAAGAAAAAAGGAGACATAAAGTGCAAAGTGTATAGAAGAGCATATAAGTGCTTCATAAAGATTGCTATTATTCTATATCTTGGCCATGCCAAAAAAGAATATTTCTGTGCATACCCAAGATAAAAAACCAAAAACAAATCCGTGATGGCAGAGAGAGTGGGATTCCTGACCCAGCTGAAAAAGGTTTAATTAAGTGAACCCAAGTGGTAATCAATTCCAATTTGCCCTTCAGTGGTGGCCCCCGTTTGGTATCTTCCTGCCTATCTGCCAGGAACAGCAGCAGGGAGGCCATCCTAAAGAACATTTTATTCCATTGTGACAGGGAAATGTTTTGATTTTCTACCTCATTGACTTCCTGCAGAGACCTACAAATGTCTCCTCTGAACTCTTCTCCAGCATCATCTGCTATTAACCCTGGCAGCTGCACCTGGCAGGTGGTACCTTGTAGGGCCTCTTTAGAAAGCTGTGGAAACTTTCAAAGGTTAAAGGTGCAAAAAACATAGAAATGACAAGTGATCTCAGTAGCCTACTTATCACTTTGCAAAGCTAGTAAATAATTTTAAATGGAATTAGTTAACATGTCAATAGTAGCATAAACCATTTCACTCTTAAATTTCTACTTATTAATTATGCTGAAGGGACAGAATGTAATAGTGTTATTAATGCTGTATAATTGCCTAATTGCTTTGTTCTCCTATCACCTTATTCTTAACTTTGCAAATAAATCCCCCAGGAAACAGATTCCAACTGCTCTGGAGACCTCGACTCTATTGGGGGGGGGGGGGGGGCTGAGAAAAACAATTGAGATCTAAAGGAACATGCCAGTTCATAAATATATAATTAGCTAATTTTTATAATTGAGTAAAACAAGTATCCTAGATGCGTGCAGATAGCCAGCAAGCAACTACAAATTTTAGTAGATTTCCATTTCTTTATATAGAATTAAAATTGCAGTTGTTATATATCATTCCTCCTTGTAATGAACAGTCAGCAGGTATTTAACATATCGAAGTTACATTCAGCTTACTTTGATGCCCTGTTTTCCATAATTTGTTATCAGGCAAACTCAAACATTTTGTTGTCATAATTATTTATCAGTACCTCCTACGGTTGCCCCTGACAGTGTATCTAGCACATATCATTAATCACATCCTTTTGCATTCCTTAGTAAGGTTAGTAAAGATTAGTTCTCCCACAATTATTCCCCCGGGTAGGTATTTGATACAATTTGCATTACAACAATGATTTCTCTTTGAGGTGTTCTTAATTTATTGTATATCCAAGAAATCTAAAGCAACATACCTAACAAAACAATGATTAACATTATGACAGAATGATTTTAAATGAACATTAGTTTTAGGTGAATAGCTTTTGATATCATACCAGTGATGTATATAGAGTGCATTCTTGACTAGCAACACACAAAAATTATCTATCATTATTTATCAACTTTATATAATAAGGTGATTAGTTTTAGCAGCTTGTTTCTCTAAGTGCTTTACAATTGGAGAGTTATTCTTCATTTCTCATTTTTCTTTCAGTTGATACCTAACATATAATTAACACGCGGAGCTTGGTAGGTAAAATATATTATTCCTAGACATTAAACCACAAACAATAGAAATATATCATCTTCCCAAGTCATGTTACCAATATAATACACTCATATTCCACCAAGCCCATTATTCATTATTAAGGTTTGCTTTTGAGGTACTCATTGAAGGGTAAATATAGAACTACTAGAGGCCCGGTGCATAAAAATTCATGCACTGGAGGGGGGTCCCTCAGCCCAGCCTCCCCCCCCTCAGGGGCGGGAGGCAACTTGGCGATCTTGGGAAGGCAACGTCCCATCACACCTCTGCTGCTGCCACTGCTGGCAGCGCAAGCCTCGGCCAGCCCTGGTTACCTGCGCCTCGGGCGGGCCCTGGGTGGCTGGGGGGCTGAGGGGACTGGGGGACTCCGGAGGCAGGCACACGGAGCAGCCACACACCTGCTGCCCCGGCGTGGCTGACGGGACTGGGTGCCACCATCCTGTGGCTGTGGGTGCTGCCATCTTTGAGGGTGGGACAGTCAATTAGCATATTCCCTCCTTATTGGTTGTGGGTGCCACCATCTTTGTGACAGTGTGAGGGTCAATTAGCATATTTCTTCTTTATTAGATAGGATTATAAGAAACAGTTTAGTTTGTTCCAAATCTTGGGGACAAACTCATCCAACTGGCCATATCTCTCTCACATTTGTCAATGTCAGAAGTAACATTTGAATTACAATCAATTTAAAACACCTGGCATGACAGGCACTCATCATACATAATTGTTTCATCTATATATATAAAAGCCTAAGTGGCCGGCCAACTGGCCGACGGTTCGACCATCTGACGGGTAGCTATGACACGCACTGACCACCATGCAGCAGACACTCAATGCAACACGCACTGACCACCATGCAGCAGACACTCAATGCAGGAGCTGTGGAGCTGCGATGACTTGGCAGCTGAGGTTCTCAGGTGATGCACCCAGAACCAGAGAGGAGGGAGCCTGATTCCGGGGTGTGTCACCCAAGAACCACCCTCTCGCAATCCAAGACCCCTCGAGGGATGACAGAGAGCCAGTTTCAGCCTGATCCCTGCAGGCCAGCCGAGGGACCCCACATGTGGACGAATCTGTGCACCAGGCCTCTAGTTGTTTCATATAGGTCTAGGATTTATATCATTTAGTCAAAAAAGTTATATTGGTTCAGTTGTCAACAGTTTCAATCTGATAATTCCAAATTTCACTTCTATAATCTGATCAGCCTTTTACAACATACTGATTTTCTCCACAGATAGTAGCATGCCCAATGCCTAGTTGTTGACTGCCTAGTTGTTTGGTTATACAGGTGAGGGCTTGTGAAAATTCTAGAGCTATGTTGTGTTGCAACAGGATTTTATACCTGGCTGTTGAATTCCAAATTTCCCCAATTCCATCATAATTTTGCTTTTACTGCTATATCCTGTATTAGGTTATGATTCCAACCTTTTTTTCATTGGAATCACATGTTTCTGCAATTGACCAAAAGCAGTAGGTTTTTAAATTGTTTTTTAAATGAATTCAGCTTTTTTCTCTTTTAAATTTTTCTTTACTTTTTTTATTGGCATATAATATTATGTTAATTTCAGGTATACAACATAATTGTTAGGGTCACTGAAAAAGGAATGTACAAGGCCAAAATGGTAAGGGATGGGAGTCAGAGGTTTTAAAGGACTCTAGGTGGGCTTTTTCGCCTGGGAACTCTCTGAGTGGGTCTGGATCCTGGGAAAGTCAGAGGGGCAAGATAATGGTCTTAGCAAGTGGAATGTGGTCTAAGCGAAAGGGAATGTCAGTTGTGAAGTGGTCGAAAAGTCAGTTCCCAGGGGAGGGGGAAGCGATTCAATTATTTGATCAGAACTAGCATTAATAATTCAATATTTGTATGTATTATGAAATTATCACCAAGTTCTCAAATGTCAACATATACAGTTACATTTTGTTTTCTTGTGATAAGCACTTTTAAGATTTAGCAACTTTCAAATATACAATGCAGTGAAATTAACTATTGTCACCATGCTGTACATTATATCCCCATTATGTATTTATTTATATTGTAACTGGAAGTTTGTAGGTTTTGACCCCCTTCAGGCATTTTGCTCAGTCCAACTCCTGTCTCTGGCAATAACCAATCTGTTCTATGAGTTTGTTTTCTTTTAAGATTCCACATATCAGTGAATCAAATAGTATTTGTGTTTCTCTGTGTGACTTATTTCCCTTAATATAATGCCCTCAAGGGGCCATTCATATTGCAGCAAATGGCAAGCTTTTGTTTTTTTGTGGCTGAATAATATATTCCATTGTACATCTTTCTCCATTCATCCATTGATAGACTCTTAGGTTGTTTTTATATCTTGGCTATTAAAAATAATGCTGCAATGAACATGGGAATGCAGATATCTTTTTGAGCTAGTGTTTTTGTTTTCTTTGGATAAATACCCAGAAGTAGAATTGCTGAATCATATGGTAGTTCTACTTTGAATTTTTTGAGGAAACTCCATACTGTTTTCACCATTGAGTTTGATATTAAATATGGGCTTGTCTTAGGTAGCCTTTATTACATTAAGGTATGTTCCTTCTATACTGGATTTGTTGAGAGTTTTTATCATGACCGCAGGTTTAATTTTGTCAGATACTTTTTCATAGTGTTAATATAATGTATCACATTGATTGATTAGCTGATGTGCCATCCTTGCATCACTGGAATAATTCTCGTGGATCATGGTGTATGATTATTTATTTTTTTACTTTATTACAGATGTCCCCCATTTTGAACCTTTTAATATACTATTGACATTAGGCGTGTTAATATTTTGTTGAGAATTTTTTGCATCTATTTTCATTGAGGATATTGGCCTGTTATGTTCTTTTCTTGAGGTGTCCATGCCTGATTTTGGTGATGCTGACCTTGTAAAATCAGTTTGGAAGTGTTTGCTCCTCTTCTAATTTTTAGAGTAGTTTGAAAATAATTGGCATTCATTTTTCTTTGAATGTTGTTTAGAATTTACCTCTGAAGCCATCTGATCCTGATCTCTCTCTCTTTTTTAATGGGGAGGCTTTTGATTACTGATTCAAACTCTTTACTAACAATTGGTCTGTTCAGATTTTATATTTCTTAATGATTCACCTTTGGAATTTTGTATGTTTCTAGGATTTTATCCATTTCTTCCAAGATTTCCAAATTGTTTTGTGAAAAATTGTTGATAGTAGTCTCTTTTTAAAAATTTAATTCTTTATTGTTGAAAATATTACTTGTCTCCTTCCCCTCCCCCCATTGACCTCTCCCCAGCTGCTCCCACTCTCCAGCACATGCCCTCACCCCCTACTATCTGTGTCCATTAGTTATGCTTATATGCATGCATACAAGTCCTTTGGTTGATCTCTTACTGCCCCTGTCCCCCCACACACACACCCTCCCCTGCCTTCCCTCTGAGTTTTGAAGGTCTGTTCGATGCTTCTATGTCTCTGGATCTATTTTTGTTCATAAGTTTACATTGTTCATGGTAGTGGTCTCTCATGATCCTTTGTATTTCTGTGGTATCAGTTGTAATATCTCTTTCATTCTTGATTTTATTCATATGAGCCTCTTTTCCTTTCCTTTCCTTTCCTTTCCTTTCCTTTCCTTTCCTTTCCTTTCCTTTCCTTTCCTTTCCTTTCATTGTTTCCTTATTTCTACTAGTCCAGCTAAAGTTTTGTTAATTTTCTTTATCTTTTCAATGAGCAGCTCTTAGTTTCAGTGATCTTTTCCATTGTCTTTTTGTTTATATTTATTTCTACTCTTTATTCCCTCTAGTACTACTTTTGGGCTAATTTTACTCTTTTTCTAGTTCCTTTGGTGTAAACTTAGGTTGTTTAGTTGAGTCTTTTATTGTTTCTCGATATACGCACTTATTACTATACATTTCTCTCTTAGTACTGCTTTTGCTCTATCCCATAAATTTTGGTATGTTGCATTTCCAATTTTATCTCAAGATATTTTTTGCATTCCCTTTTTATTTCTTTATTGACCCATTGGTTGTTTAGTAGAATGCTGTTTAATACTTACATATTTGTGAGTTTTCTAGTTTTCTTCCTGTTTTTTATTTCTAGTTTCATACCATTGTGGTCACAAAACATGATTGATTTGATTTCAGCCTTCGTAATTGATTAAGACTTGTTTTGTGGCCAAACATATGATTTATCCTATAGAATATTAGCTGTGCAGTGAGAAAAATGTGTATTCTGCTGTGTTTGGATGGAATGTTCTGTATGTGTCTGTTAAGTTCATCTGGTCTAACATATCATTAAGGCTGCTGTTTCCTTATTGATTTTCTGTCTGGATGATGTATATGTTGATATAAGTGGGGTATTAAAGTATCCTGCTAATATTATATTGCTGTCTACTTTACCCTTATGGTCTGTTTTAATTGCTTTGTATATTGAGGTGTCCCTATGTTGGATGCATAAATATTTACAAATATTATATCCTCTTGTTGGATTGAACCCTTTATCATTATGTAATGCTCTCTGAGTGTCTTATTACATTCTTTGTTTTAAAGTCTGTTTGGTTGGATATAATTATAGATACCCCAGCTTTCTTTGGTTTTCATTTTTATGAAATATCTTTTTTGATCCATTTACTCTCTGTCTGTGTGTATCCTTACACATGAAGTGATTCTCTTATAAGAAGCATATGGATTTTTAAATCCATTCAACCACTCTATGTTTTTCGATTGGATAATTTAGTCCATTTATGTTAAAGTAAATATTGGTAGGTATGTACTTATTGCCATTTCTTAAATCGTTTTCTAGTTGTTTGATTTTTCTGTTCCTTTTTTCTTCTTTTCCTCTCTTTGTGGTTTGATCACTTTCTTTAGTGGTATGCTTTAATTACTTTATCTTTTGTGTTCCCACTATGGGTTTTTGCTTTGTGGTTAACATGGGGCTTACACATAACAACTTATATTTATAACAGTCTATTTTAAGTTATAACAACTTAAGTTTGAATGCATTATAAAGTTGTATATTTTCACTCTCCCCTGCCATGTTTTATATTTTTGGTGTCATGTTTTATATCTTTTTATATTGGTTGTCCCTTAACTAATTGTTGTAGTTAGGGCTATTTTCTCTTTTAACCTTTTTACTAGCTTCATAAATGGTTAAGTTTACTGGTGATATTTATACTTTTATATGTCTTTTCTTATTAATTATCTGGTTTGCTGGTGATGAACACTTTTAGCTTCTCCTTGACTGAAACACTATTTATCTCTCCTTCAATTCTAAAGGATAACTTTGCTGGGTAGAGTATTCTTTTTAAAAATATATATTTTATTTACTTTTACAGAGAAGAAGGAACAGGGATAGAAAGTTAGAAACATTGATGAGAGAGAAACATCGATCACCTGCCTCCTGCATGCCCCCTATTGAGGATCGAGCCTGCAACCAAGGTACATGCCCTTGATCGAAATCAAACATGGGACCCTTCTTTAGTCCCCAGGCCAACGGTCTATCCACTGAGCCAAACCGGTTAGGGCATGGGTAGAGTATTCTTATTTTTTTTTTTTACTATATTTTATTGATTTTTTTTTTTTACAGAGAGGAAGGGAGAGGGAGAGGGATAACGAGTTAGAAACATCGATGAGAGAGAAACATCGATTCAGCTGCCTCTTGCACGCCCCCTACTGGGGATGTGCCCGCAACCCAGGTACATGCCCTTGACCGGAATCGAGCCTGGGACCCTTGAGTCCGCAGGCCGACGCTCTAGCCACTGAGCCAAACCAGCTAGGGCGGGTAGAGTATTCTTGATTTGATTTTTTCCTTACAGCAGTTTGATTATATCATGGCACTTTTTTTCTGGCCTGCAAAGTTTCTACTGAAAAAACCTGTAAATAATAATATGGGGGGATCCCTCTGTATGTAACAAGTTTTTAGTTTGATGCTAAGTTTGTTACTATTTCTATATTATAAAACATTGTGAAATTTCTTGGAGTGCCAGCACCCAAACAGCAAATTAAGAAACCCTAGCTCCCACCCCCCAGAAATATCAACCATTAGACAGCTATTCATGAGCAGGGAGATCTCTGGGGGAGAGAGCTCTGGAGTCCACTTAACACATTCTCCTGCTTTCATATTACTCTGTATTTTACATAAATGTTAAAGGCACGCCTTAACGTTAAATACCCATTGCATTTTGAAGTTATTTATTACATGTTCTTACAAGCTAATAGCTTTTAAAGTATGATACTTTGTAGAACGTCTTTTTGTACTCGTTCAATAGAAACTTATCTGGCCACTGGATAAAGCTAGCAATAAAACTACTGGTGCGCAATGTGTTAAGAAACTTTACCAGCACAGTGGAACAAAAAAACCTGAGAATAGCTGCACGAGAAGAGAGGGAAGACAGGTGCAGGTGCATTTTGCCTGCATTATCCCATTCCTCAAGCCAGCATTGATCAGTGCCAAGAGGTAAAAGCTGCCTTTATAGGTCTTTCCTTATTAATTATCTGATTTTCTTATTAATAAGCAGGAAAGGAAGAGTGGGGTGAGCAACCAGCTTCCTCCATCTCTTGGGGGCACCTTTAAAGATCGTACCTCAGTTTCACTCCATCCATCCATACAGAGGTGAGATGTATAAAGACAGCTAGAAAGGAGTAAGAAAAGCAGACGTTATGTCCTACCGGTTTGGCTCAGTGGGTAGAGAGTCGGCCTGCAGGCTAAAGGGTCCTGGGTTCAATTCCAGTCAAGGGCACATACCTCGGTTGCAGGCTCCTCCCCAGCCCAGGCCCTGGTCAGGGCGCATGCAAGAAGCAACCAATCAATGTGTTTCTCTCACATCAATATTTTTCTCTGTCTTTCCCTCTCTTCCATTCTCTCTAAAAATCAATGGAAAATATCCTCAGGTGAGGATTAACAACAACAACAACAAAAGCAGAGTTTGTCAGCACACACGAGGTACAAATGATCATTGTTCATAGTGATCTGCTCTGCAGTCAAACCCAGGAAATTTTGGCACTGTGGAAAGCAACAGCCAGCACAGCTGCTGTAGACTTTCTAAAAATTTTACCAGCGTTCGCACCACAGCTATTCCCATTTGCTAATGGCAGGCACCAGAGTCCCTCTCTGCTAATTCTCTCCCTCCACCACTAGAGCCCAGGAGCTGCCCTAGCAGCCAGTCCAGGACTCTGAAGTTGCACAAGTGCCAGACCCCTATAGCTGACCTAGTCTTGGGTACATTTTTAGGGCTCGCCCCTCCAGCTATGCACTTACACATGGCCAGCCTGATTCACATCACCAGACTCCACTGCAGTGCACACACCCAGGGGGCGACTGTGCAGACACGGCAAAGCACAGTGACAACCAGTGATCCTGCAGCTGCTCTTGGGACTAGATCGGGCTGTCTTCCGTCACTTAACAGCACCACTCTGCTCCCTCCAGCTTTGCAGCTACACGCTTCTGGTTCAACCCCCATCATTAGCCTTCACTGCCATGTGCCCAGGCCAAGACACAGAAGTCACGGTAGTGCATGCTGCCAGCCAGGGCCCACATAGCTGCCAGTAAGTCTATAGTTGGCCCCAGTCCTAGTTGCCGCCCTGGCCCCCCTCATCATGTTTGTGTCTGCAACTAGCACCTGCTGCTAGTGCCCCCACCAAGTGTGTGCACGCCATTGGCTGACCACCACCACTACCACTTGACCTTGAGACACCACTTACGACTCCAACAGCCATATCAGCCACTGCATACCCCCAGCAGTGCTTGCCAAGGACCATAAATTTGTCAGTGCTGTGGCCTGAGCTAAAGAGACATCATGTTTCCCCAGAACCAGTGCTGCCACATGACCCCACATTTAGTGCTCTGCACCACTAGTCCCAAGATTACAACATACCCAAGCTTGTTCCCACCCATAGGTGGAAGTCTCTCCTTATCAAAGTCAGTCCATAAAATCTGGAAGATGTGTCAGCTTCATCAGATATGCAGACACCAGTGCAAGGCTACAGGGATCATGAAGAATCAGGGAAATATGACTCCACCAGAGGAATACATTTAACCACCAGAAATAGAAATCAAAGAATTGGCTGACAAAGAAATCAATACAACTGTTCTAAATATGTGCAGAGAGCCAAGAGAACACAGATAAACTATTTAGAGAGCCAAGAGAACACAAATTACTTAACAATATCAGGAAAAGAATGCAAGCACGTGAAAGAGGTAGAAAACATTATAAGAACAAAAAAAATGGAACTGAAGAACGCAGACTGAAGAAATCAGCAAAGACCTTCGAAACAGATTTAACCAGGCAGAAAAAAGAAAAGTGAGTATAAGCTGGGTCAATTGAAGTTACCTAATCAGAGCAGCAAAGAAAGAAGAGAATGAATAGGAGTGATGAAAGCCCACAGTGCATATTGGACACATTAAGAGGAAAATGTACACATCATTGAAGTCCAAGAAGGAGAACGGAGGAAGAAAGGGTAGAAAACTTAAAGAAATTATACCTGAGAATTTCCCAAGCATGGACAGAGATTTGGTCATCCCAGTTCATGACAATCCAAAATTTTAATCCAAAATGATCTTGTCCAAGGCACATTTTAATAAAACTTTCTAAAATCAAAGACAAAAACAGAGTTTTAAAATAAAGAGGAAAAAATCTCTCCTAAACAAGCAAGATATATATATATCATACAAGGGACCCCCATGAGATTATGGTAAGTTAATGGTATTTGTAGGGTTTTACAGAACCCTTGAATTACCATAGGAAAAAAAATAATTTCCCTATTGGATTCTCAATGTCCCAGAGTTACTAAATTTGGAATCCTAGAATTCAATAAGGCTTTGATCACCATTACATTCTGAGAACAGCACCCTAGTAAAGGAGGAGTTGCAATATTCCCCTCCTGTGGACATTCTGAGAACAGCATGTAAGGCATTAGTTGCAATAGTGGTCTCTTGTGGACATGCTGAGAACATCACCCTAGTAATCAAATCGAGGAGTCTGAAAAAGAAAACCCAATTGATAGACCTAGCGGGCTCTCTCCCTTGCAGGGAAGTGTTGAAATACTGCTCTCTTGTGGACATTCTGAGAACAGCACCCTCCTAAGGAATTCTGAGTCTGAAAATAAAACCTTGTCCCACAGCTCCCTTAAGCTGTCCTGTTTTTTTGTGTGTGTTTTTCTTTTTGGTTCTCTAATTGAGTGATTTTTTTCTACCCTGTCTTCTAATTCACTGATCCAATATGATCCTCAGCTTCCCCTAATCTGCTGTGTATTTCTTCCAATGTGTTCCTTATCAGTGCTATGTCATTCTTTATTTCCAAATATTTTTTTCACAGTTATTGTATCTTTTCTAATGCCGTTGAGCATCTTTACCATCATTATTCTGAACTCTATAGCAGATAAATTTCTTATCTCCATTTCATTTCTCTCCTTCTGGAAAATTCTCTCATTTGGAAGGTTTTTGTTTTGTTTATTTGTCTCCCCATTTTGGCTGCCTGTTTGGGTTTGTGACTACTGGTATGTACTAGTATTAAGTCGATCTGCTACACCTCTCAATCTCTAGTGCAGGACAGTGTAAAACCCTGTTTCTGACTAATTATACCAGGCAAAGACTCAGAGCCTCCAGAGACCCACCTCTGCCTGCATACCGATTGGCTTCAATCTTGAATAGCCATTAGGCAATCATCCACAGGTGTGGTGAGAGGTTTTCCAACAGATGTTGCGATTGCTTCTGCCTGGAGGCTTTTGTTCTCAGTCTCTTAATGGGCCTCAGAAACTCCACACCATGGGCCAAAGTGTTTTCCAATAGGGTAGGTCAACTGTCTTTCTCGCAGGCAAAAACCGCCTGGATAGCAAAGTCTGCCTGAGAAAGATGACTTCCCCAGCATGAGGGAGGGACTCAAGACAGGAAACTGGTGTGTCTGCCTTCTGAGCTCCAACTCCAGAGCCCCCAACTCTGGCTTCTGCTTACACAGCTTCAGTGCACTCTGCCCCCCACCCCCCAAAGCACAAGGTGAGTGGCTCCACAGGAAATTTAGTGTGTTGGCCCTTTAAGAGGGTGCCTGTATGTCCAGCCATCTCTTCCTGGCAGACGGTAACCCCACTGCTTTTCACAGACAGATGTTATGTGGGCACCTTTCTCAGTTCTGGTGCTCTCTGCTTGGGGAGCCCAGCTTGGGGATTAGACCCCAGAGGTCTCAGTGGCAACCCCCCACAGCTGAGATATCTCTCCGGAACTTCAGTTGCCGGCTGTGGGTGCCTGACCAGGCCTTTCTAGCAGTCTCTATGTGGCCTCCACTTTCCATCCTTGGTTATCAGGGTTATCTCCAGCTAGTCTTCAGTTGATTATTCAGGATATTTTTTGGTATTTTAGTTGTAATTCAAGTTTGTTCCTGGGAGCGTGTCTGAGTAGCATCCACTTACTCTGCCACCATTTTTAATCTCTCCTTTTGTGGGCATTCCAAGAACAGCACCCTAGTAAGGGATTAGGCACAATAGCACCCTCCTGTGGGCATTCCATTTACAGTTAGGGTGATTTTTTTGATGTGTGGACTTACTACAACCATTTTATTTTTTGTTTTCTTTTTTTTTTAATTTAAATTCTTTATTGTTGAAAGTATTACATATGTGTCTTTCCCCCCCATTTACCTCTCCTGCCTGCTCTGGCCCCCCCAGCACAGGCCCTCACCCCCTACTGTCTCCATTTCCTCAACTCTGAATTTTTTGTTTTATGTTTGCCATTAGGTTTATGTAAAATGTCTCATACATACAATAGTACTTTTTGTTTAAATTGGGGTTTTTTTATTCACCTTTATATGATCAGTCCTTTTTCTACCCTCCTTTTATGTTTTGTTGTCTCAATTTATCTCATTTTATGCTGTGCATTTGTTCTAACATTGCAGTAGTTATTGTTAGTTTTAATGCTTTTTTACCTTTTAACCTTTAGGTTATAATTGTTTAATATCTTACTCTGAAATAGAGTTCCACTTCTCTGCTCTAGTTTGTCTATTTGTGATATTACTCACAGTTTTGTAGTATACTTTTGTCTTTCTGTTTCTGGCATAAGAGCTCCTTTTTTAACATTTCTTGTAATGCAGGTCTTCTGATGGTGATTTCAACTTATGATTGGGCAAGCCTTTATTTCTCCTTTATATCTAAGATAACTTAGCTCACTATATTATTCTTGACTGATCATCGTCTTCTTTCAATATTTTGAATATTTTATTCCACTCTCTCCTGGCACAGAAGGTTTCTGCTGCAAAATCTGATGATAATGTAATGGGGTTTCTCTTATAGGTTATAGTTGTTTTTTTTCTCTTGCTTGCCTTGAGAATTCTTTCCTTGTCATTAACTTTTGGCAGTGTTACTATAAGGTATCTTAGAAAACATCTTTTTGGGTTGAGATAGTTAGGTTTTCTCTTATGTTTGAATGTCTCTTTCCATACGTTTGAGAAGTTCTCATCATTTTTGAGAAGTTATCATTTTTATATATTTTATTGATTGTTTTAGAGAGAGGAAGGGAAAGGGAGAGAGAGAAACATCAATGAGAGAGAAACATCAACCAGGCTACCTCCTGTGGGCCTCCTACTGGAGATCAAGCCAAACTCAGGCATGCCAGGAATTGAACCATCAACCTCTCAGTACATGGGATGGCATGTTATGTAATTTGATCTCTGTCAGCCACACTGGCCAGGATTCATCAGTTATCTTTTTTAATAGACTCTCTGATCTCTTCTCCCTCTCTTCTACTTCTGGCATAACCATTATACTTATCTTGCTTCTTCTAATTGAGTCAAATAGTTTTTGTAAAATTCTTTCATTTCTTAACTCTTAGTTCTCTCTCTTCTTCCTCTTGAGTCATTTCTAGGTTTCTGTCTTTGAGTTTGATAATTCTCTCTTCCATCTGGTCTACTCTGTTTCCTATGCTCTCTAATGCATTTCTCACCTCATTTCTTGAATTCTTCAGTTCCGGAATTTCTGTTTGGTTCTTTTTCATAGCTTTTTTTTTATTTCTTAAAGTATTACAAAGAGTATTACATATGTCTCGGTTTTTTTCTCCCCTTGACCTTCCCCCGGCCTCCCCTACCCCCCCGCCCCGCAGTGTCTTGTGTCCATTGGTTATGCTAATATGCATGCATACAAATCCTTCGGTTGATCTCTTACCCCCCCCCCATCCCCGCCAACCCTCCCCAGACTTCCCACTGTAGTTTGACAGTCTGTTCGATGCTGCTCTGCCTCTGTATTTTTGTTCATCAGTTTATAATGGTCTTAATTATCCATAAATGGGTGAGATCATGTGGTATTTTTCTTTTTTTTATTGCTTAAAGTATTACAAAGGGTATTACATATGTGTCCTTTTTTCCCCCCGCCCTTGACAATCCCCTGGCCTCCCCAACCCCCCAGTGACTTATGTCCATTGGTTATGCTTATATGCATGCATACAAGTCCTTCGGTTGATCTCTTACCCCCCTCCCTCCTGAACCCCAACCCTCCCCGGCCTTCCCACTGCAGTTTGACAATCTGTTTGAGGCAGCTCTGCCTCTGTATCTATTATTGTTCAAAAGTTTATAATGGTCTTTATTATCCATGAATGAGTGAGATCATGTGGTATTTTTCTTTCATTGACTGGCTTATTTCACTTAGCATAATGCTCTCCATTTCCATCCATGCTGTTGCAAATGGTAAGAATTCCTTCTTTTTTTACAGCAGTGTAGTATTCCATTGTGTAGATGTACCACAGTTTTCTAATCCATTCATCTGTTGATGGGCACTTAGGCTGTTTCCAGATCTTAGCTATGGTATGAACATAGGGGTGCATACATCCTTTCTGATTGGTGTTTCTGGTTTCCTGGGATATATTCCTAGAAGTGGGATCACTGGGTCAAATGGGAGTTCCATTTTTAAGTTTTTGAGGAAACTCCATACTGTTCTCCACAGTGGCTGCACCAGTCTGCATTCCCACCAGCAGTGCACGAGGGTTCCTTTTTCTCCACATCCTCTCCAGCACTTGTCGTTTGTTGATTTGTTGATGATAGCCAGTCTGACAGGTGTGAGATGGTACCTCATTGTTGTTTTGATTTGCATCTCTCTGATGATTAGTGACTTTGAGCATGTTTTCATATGTCTCTTGGCTGTCTGAATGTCCTCTTTTGAAAGGTGTCTATTTAGGTCCTTTGCCCATTTTTTGATTGGATTGTTTATCTTCCTTTTGTTAAGTTGTATGAGTTCCCTATAAATGTTGGAGATTAAACCCTTATCAGTGATAACATGGGCAAATATGTTCTCCCACACAGTGGGTTTTCATGTTGTTTTGTTGATGGTTTCTTTTGCTGTGCAGAAGCTTTTTATTTTGAAGTAGTCCCATTTGTTCATTTTCTCTTTAGTTTCCAATGCCCTAGGAGCTGTATCAGTGAAGAAATTGCTTCGGCATATGTCTGAGATTTTGTTGCCTTTGGATTCCTCTAGTATTTTTATGGTTTCCCATCTTACATTTAAGTCCTTTATCCAGTTTGAGTTTACTTTTGTGTATGGTGTAAGTTGGTGGTCTAGTTTCATTTTTTTTTTTGCATGTATCTATCCAATTTTCCCAACACCGTTTATTGAAGAGACTGTCTTGACTCCATTGTATGTTCTTGCCTCCTTTGTCAAATATTAATTGAGCATATTGGTTCGGGCCGATTTCTGGGCTCTCTATTCTATTCCATTGATCTATATGTCTGTTCTTGTGCCAGTACCAGGCAGTTTTGAGAACAGTGGCTTTGTAATACAGCTTGATATCTGGTATTGAGATCCCACCTACTTTGTTCTTCTTTCTCATGGTTGCTGCAGCTATTTGGGGTCTTTTTTTATTCCAGATGATTTTTTGGAGAGTTCGTTCTAGGTCTGTGAAATATGCCGTTGGTATTTTAATAGGGAGTGCCTTGAATTTATAGATTGCTTTGGGTAGTAGGGACATTTTAATGATGTTGATTCTACCAATCCATGAACATGGTATGTTCTTTCATCTGTTCATGTCTTCCTCTATCTCTTTTTTTCAATGTCCTGTAGTTAACTGAGTAGAGGTCTTTTACCTCTTTAGTTAAGTTTATTCCTAGGTATCTTAATTTTTTTGGTGTGATGGTAAATGGGATTGCTTTTTTAGTCTCTCTTTCTGTAAGTTCACTATTGGTGTATAGAAATGCCATAGATTTCTTGGTGTTAATTTTGTATCCTGCTACATTGCCAAATTCATTTATTAAGTCTAATAGTTTTTTGATGGAGTCTTTAGGGTTTTTTATGCACAATATCATGTCATCTGTGAATAAGGAGAGTTTTACTTCTTCTTTTCCAATTTGGATGCCTTTTATTTCTTCTTCTTGTCTAATCGCAATGGCTAATACTTCCAGTACTATGTCGAACAGGAGTGGTGAGAGTGGGCATCCCTTTCTTGTTCCTGTTCTTAGGGGAAATGGTTTTAGTTTTTGCCCATTGAGTATGATGTTGGCAGTGGGTTTTTCATATATGGCTTTTATTATGTTGAGGTATGATCCTTCTATTCCCACCTTGCTGAGAGTTTTTATCAAAAATGGGTGTTGGATTTTGTCAAATGCTTTTTCTGCATCAATTGATATGACTATGTGGTTTTTTTCTCTCAATTTGTTTATGTGATGTATCACGTTCATTGATTTGCAGATATTGTACCATCCTTGCATCCCTGGGATAAATCCTACTTGGTCATGGTGTATGATCTTTCTGATATACTGCTGGATCCAATTTGCTAGGATTTTGTTGAGGATTTTGGCATCTATGTTCATGAGGGATATTGGCCTGTAATTATCTTTCAGTGTGTTGTCTTTATCTGGTTTTGGTATTAGGGTGATGCTGGCTTTGTAGAATGAGCTTGGAAGTGTTTCTTCCTCTTGAATTTTTTGGAATAGTCTGAGGAGGATAGGTTTTAGTTCTTCCTTGAATGTTTGGTAAAACTCCCTTGTGAAGCCGTCTGGCCCCGGACTTTTGTTTGCTGGGAGCTTTTTGATGACTGCTTCAATTTCTTCCATAGTTATTGGCCTGTTGAGATTTTTAGATTCTTCCTGATTGAGTTTTGGAAGGTTGTATTTTTCTAGGAATGTGTCCATTTCCTTCAGGTTGTCTAGTTTGTTGGAGTAGAGTTGTTCATAGTACTTTTTAACAATCCTTTGTATTTCTGTGGGGTCTGTTGTTATTTCACCTCTATCATTTCTGATTTTGTTTATTTGGGTCCTCTCTCTTTGCTTCTTGGTGAGTCTGGCTAGAGGTTCATCAATCTTGTTTGTCCTTTCAAAGAACCAGCGCTTGGTTTCATTGATCTTATGTATTGTTTTTTGTTGTTGTTGTTGTTGTTGTTGTTTTTTGGTCTCTATGTCATTTATTTCTGCTCTGATCTTTATTATCTCCTTTCTTCTGCTCACTCTGGGCTTTTCTTGTTGCTGTCTTTCTACTTCTTTGAGTTGTAGGGTTAGATGATTTACTACCATTTTTTTCTTGTTTGTTGAGATAGGCCTGTAGAGCTATAAATTTCCCTCTCAGGACTGCTTTCATTGTGTCCCATAGGTTTTGGATTGTTGTGTTTTCATTGTCATTAGTTTCCAGGATGTTTTTAATTTCTTCTTTGATCTCATTGGTAACCCAATCAATATTTAATAACATGCTTTTCAGCTTCCAAGTATTTGAGTGTTTTGGATTGTTTTTATTGTAGTTTATTTATAATATTATGCCATTGTGGTCTGAGAAGATGCTTGGTATGATTTCAATCTTCTTGAATTTTAGGAGACTTTGCTTGTGACCCAATATGTGATCTATCTTTGAAAATGTCCCTTGTGCACTTGAGAAGAATGTATATTCCATGTCTTTGGGGTGAAGCGTTCTGTAGATGTCAATTAAGTCCATCTGATCTAGTGAGTCATTTAGGATTGCTGTTTCTTTGCTGATTGTCTAGAGGATTTATCCAGTGATATCAGTGGTGTATTAAAGTCCCCTACTATGATTGTATTGTTGTCAATCTCTCCTTTGATATCTTCCAGGAGTTTTTTTATGTATTTGGGTGCTCCTGCATTGGGTGCATATATGTTTATCAGGGTTATATCTTCTTGTTGTATTGATCCCTTTAGTATTATGAAGTGGCCTTCCTTATCTCTTGTTATGGCCTTCACTTTGAGGTCTATTTTGTCCGATATAAGTATTGCTACCCCAGCTTTTTTTTTTCATTTTCATTTGCCTGAAAGATATTTTTCCATCCCTTCACATTCAGTCTGTGTGAGTCCCTTCTAATGAGGTGGGTTTCTTGTAGACAGCATATATATGGGTCATATTTTTTTATCCATTCAGCCACTCGATGTCTTTTGGTTGGAGCATTTAGTCCGTTTACGTTTAAAGTTATTATTGAAAGGTACTTGTTTGTAGCCATTTCTTTTTTGTGTGGCTGTTTTCTTTCTGAGCTTTTTATTTCTTCTTTTTACACCAGTCCCTTTAGCATTTCTTGCATTGCTGGCTTGGTGGTGATAAATTCCCTTAGCCTTTTTTTGTCTGTGAAGCTCCTTATCTCCCCTTCAATTTTGAATGATAGCCTTGCTGGATAGAGTATTCTTGGATTCAGTCCCTTGCTTTGCATCACTTTGTGAATTTCCTTCCATTCTTTTCTGGTCTTTTTCATAGCTTCAGTCTCTAGTAAAGTATGCCTTTTATTTGTTCATTTTATTCCTGATCTCATTGAACTGTATTTTTGAATGTTCTTATATTTCATTGACTTTTTTTCATGACTGCAAACTTGAAATCTTATCATTTAAGTCACAGTCTTCCATGTCTTTGAGTATGGTTTCTGAAGAGTTTTAAATATCCTTCTGTGCTACATTGTTACCTTGGTTATTCATGGTACTTGATGGATTGTTTCTGTGCCTATGGATTTTAGGAAGTGAACTCTTCTTGTTTAGGTACTGCTTTGCTCTTAACTCGGCAGGTTGACAAGTAAAGGTCTTTCTTTTGTTTTCCAGTAGATGGTGCCATAGTGAAAGTTTTGTTTTCTTTACCAGCACTACTGCCACCTCCAGGATCTATGTGGTAGTATGCCTTTGGTGGTGGAAAATGCCCCTCATTCCATGGGGTTGTGGACATTCCATTTGTGTGAGGGTGGCCTTGGTCTCAGGGTATCCCCCTTTGGAGGGATATGGTGGGCCGTCTGGGTCCAGGCCTGTAAGCTCCAGATGTCATTTCCTTGTTACCTATGGCCACCACCCATAGTGTGCTATTTGAGGTGTCTCCACTGCCTCAACTGGGTTCTGCCTGTACCCAGGACACACTGAGCAGGTGGGATTTTGGTTTTGTGGCTTTGTGTCTGTCAGTAATGGCCACTGCAAGACCACGACTTTGTCAGCAATGGCCATCATGTGTCTGCAATGTCTCTGCTCCATCACCAGGTTTCACCTCAATAGGAGCCGGATTTTCAGGCAGGTATTTTTCTTCTACCACCCCTACCCTCCAGGTCACGGTGTGAGAGCTGCAGCCCAACTCTTCCACTGCTATCATGTGAGTAGGGGCTACGGCATGCTCCAAACTGTGTATGCAGTCCCATCTCTGTTTTTCCTTCCTCCCACCTCCTAGGCTCATGCCAATGCTCCCACCTTTAGATGTCCCAATGTGTGGATCTGTCAAATGTGTTTGTAGATTGAGCAGAGGATCTTTGTTGAAGTGTAGTTGTCCAACATCTTGTGAGTTTAAAGGGAGATACAAAGGAGTCTTCTCACTCTGCCATCATTCTGACATCACCTCTCACAAATTTTTATTTTATTTTATTTATTTGAACCAAGAACCAAGGAGAACAACTTGGGGGGAAATCAGTGTTCTTTATGAATTTGTGAATTATTTTAATACTTTGAAGTATTAATTTGATGTTTTTATAATTATATATGCCATGAATCTATCTGAGAAATCATCTGTTCCATTTTTCTTATTATAATAATAACTAGAGGCCGAGTGCATAAAATTCGTGCATGGGTTGGGTCCCTAGGCCTCGCTGGTGATCAGGGCCAATCTGCGAGGCAACCAGTGGGGCAATCAGGGAGTCCCCCACTGGCACCTGCCTTGGCCAGCCTGGGGCCTGCAGGCTGGGGGCAGCTCCTGCGTTGAGCATCTGCCCCCCTGGTGGTCAGTGTGTGTCATAGCAACCAGTCATTCTGCCATTTGGTCAATTTGCATATTAGGCTTTTATTATATAGGATACCAGTTGTAGCTACTATTTATTGAACATCTACTACACCATAAGATATGTTATGTTATGAACTTTTCAGACCACCTCCTGAACTTTACTTCCTCCTCACCATAGCAACCAGACCATCTGCACTCTTCAAATACATTTATAATTCTCTCTACTTCTATACTTTGTGATCCATAAACTAGGTGTCATTGGTTAACCCAGCTAGGTCTGGCCCGACTTACTCTGAAATTCAGAACTTATATGCTGATAAACACTCCCTGATTTTACCAGGAAACAGCCACTTATTTTTTTTCTGCTTGCAATCACCATCTTTTTTCTTGCCTTTATCTCTCCCACTTGTCTTTCATCAGATGTCTACTACTCTCTTTCTTTTTTCCAGGTCAAGTTTGAATGTTAGCCTCTAATATAAGGCTTTATATTTTCAATCAATTTGAAGATCCTCTGGATTTTTAGTATAATGTTAATAGACTGATGTTACAAATGTGCCAGTTTGAAAGAAGAGAAAAAAAGCATCAACCTCATTTTGCATCAGTGAGACCCTAAGGATGAGAATGCAAGGCTCTCTCAGGCAGCAAGTTTGGATGTGTTACCTACTCCACATGTTGTACTTTTTCTGACTTATTTTCAGAGCAAGAATGACTCCAATTATTTAAAAAAGGTAGCTGGTAGGCTCCAAATCACCTGTGATCTTTGAATTCAAGTGTAAATGGAAATTATCCCAATAGAGTCACTTATGTCAAGAAAACTAAAATGGAGCCAGGAAATCACAAAGAGGTTTGTCTTATGCTCATCCCACCAATGAACTTTTCAACCAGCTGTGAGACCACCTCCTGAACTTTACTTTCTCCTCACCATAGCAACCAGACCATCTGCACTCTTCATCTTGAAAGGAGTCAATCTGGTTCACCAGCCAGTATCCTTCTTTTGCATAAAGGACCTAAATGAAGTTTGAACTCTTGGACTTTTGTGCTTGCTGTAGAAGCACATCCTATAATGTGCTTACTTCGGAGCCTCACCACCCAGACCTGACCAATCATTTTTTAACATGCCATCACACCATGTTAGACAGCCAATAGGGAAAATTTCTTTTGTTATGAACTTGTGGTTTGTGCCTTTATAAGGTCTGGCTTTCTTTGTCTTCCCCAGAACAAGTTTCAGGTTTTCCCCTGGATCTGTGTCTCCCAGATTTAAATCCCATAAGATTCCAAATAAACTTTTATTTGTTTTATAGCTTCAGATATTTATTGGTCGACACAAGGACAAATTGAATTAATGAATACATGAAAATTAATTTTAAAGTTGGCATGTGGTTGTATCCCAAAGGACTGAGAAAGCTGACAATACAGAGTGTGGAGACCATTAACAAAGCGTTCTAGAAAAGTGAATCTCTCACAGAAAAATTTGTGACTTTTCACTCATACAAAAATCGTAGGGAGGCCTGGTTGGATGGCTCAGTTGATTGAGCATTGTCCCATACACCAAAAGGTTGCAGGTTTGATTCCCATTCAGGGCACATACCTGGGTTATGGGTATGGTCTCTGTTGGGGCACCTACTGGAGGCAACCAATCAATGTTTCTCTCACACATCTCTCCCTCTTTCTCTCTTTCTTTCTCTCTCTCTCCCCCTCTCCCCATGTCTCTCTCTAAAAATCAATAAACACATATCCTCAGGTGAGGACTTAAAAAATAATTTTAGGGAGTTATGTCATTAACAGCTGCTGGGTTCCCCTGGAACTCTGTTTAGAGAAAAATTATTTTTGTGTGTGGCCACTGGCAAGCTTCTCTCGCCAGCTCTTTAATTATCAAGGGCATTTTGACAGTTAATTTTATAAGGAAATGTGATTGTTCTTCAAATTTATGGCAACCTCCAAGTATAGTGAATATTGGAGAGCAGTGCATTTTAATCAAAACCAGATTTTCCAAATAATTTTGAGCCTTAGTTGTTTAAGATGGAAATCAACTGACTTTTCTGCCTGTAAACAATAGCTAAATCCTAACTTCATTACCTCACTTTGTCACATTGTTACAGCTTAAAAAGAGACAAAAGTTTATTGAAGTCTCACTTTTATCCACTGATCATATGTAGATAGGCACACCCATAATCTATAGGTTGTCTCTAGGTAAATTCAATACTGGGCTAGAATTGTGGTGGCATATATAATTTTGGCATGTTGGGTAATAGTCTATGTCTTGTACTTGGCTCTCTACAAAAGTCAGTTAGCTGATAAGGACTGAGAATAGAGAAAGAAAACTTAAACCAAGCAGGAAGCCTGAGAAAACCTGGGCAAGTTATCAAAAGCTATTTCCTGCAATAGAATTGGAGTCATGGGTGTGGGCAGAATTGGATACTAAGCCAGCTGAACCAGAGATGGGAATTCTAAGCAGGGAAAATACTTCAGAGTATGGGTAAATCTGAGACTAAACATGGCAGGCAAAAACAAGAAGGCAATCCATAGAGCAAATGTTGCCAAGCCCACAGGCCAAATCCATTCCGCTGATGCATTCTGTTTTCTCTGCACAATATTGGCCACTATAGTGTCTTAAATTACAGTTAATTGCCAATATTGTAAATTTAAGGGATATCACATAAAAATTCTGTTTCTCTTAAAATATCTGACAACTCTGGATTGTATTTCTACATGGTAGCAATCAGTAAGAGCTGACAAGTAGTGGTAACAATAATAACAGTGCTGCCCGGCCAGTGTGGCTCAGTGGTTGAGCATTGACTTATGAACCTGGAGGTCACGGTTTGATTTCTGGTCAGGATATATGCCTGGGTTGCAGTGCTTAATAATAATAATAAACAAACATTTTCTGAGCATTTACTATATACCAGGTTCTAGTAACAGATTTTTAAGTATAGTAACTCATTTAATGCCTAAAATAGCTCTATCAGGTGGGTGCTATTATTACTAACATTTTACATCCAAGCTCTACCAGAGCTTGTGATCTTGGACAGGTTACCTCTGAAGATCCACTTTTTCAATATTAAAGTGGGGATACTATTATTGACCTGAAATTTCACAGATCATCAATAAATGTGATGAATTAATGAATGAATAAATAAATAGGATTGTTTTCAGAAATATAAATTTGTGTAAAGACAAGACATGTGCTCAATGAATACTATTTAGAATAATTGTTAAGCATATGCATTTGGAGTTAGAACTTTGTATGAGTTGCTGAGCTCTACCATTTGTATGCCCTTAGACAAGTATCTCGACCTTGGTTAGCCTCTTCTTCCTCATCTGTAAAATGGAGATATGTCACATATAAGGGGTTGTGAGATTAAATGAGATAAAGAATGGAAAGCATTTGGCACTTAGACCTAGCACATATGCTAAACAAATATGAAGTGCGTGGGAAGAATAATTAGCTAGCCATTCTATTTTTATTATACAATTAGATCATTTGTACTCCAAGGCATTTTGTTTGTCTGTATTGCCTAATTTCATTATATATAGCTTTGTGCGTCATTTGAGCTAATTTTTTAACAATAATAGAGATCATTTTGGTGAATTTCTCACCAATATATCATCCAAACCTCCCCTTAACAATAATATTTGAGAAAAAGATAGTGTTAAGTATACTGGCTAAATAAAATTATATAGGTTTCAAGTATACAATTCTGTGATTATATGATATGTCATCTGTATATTGCATTGTGTATTTACCATTCAAAGTCAAATCTTCTGCCCTATCCAGTTTTGCCCAGTGGATAGAGCAGCCATGGGCAAACTACGGCCCGCGGGCCGAATCCGGCCCGTTTGAAATGAATAAAACTATTGAAAAAAAAGACCGTACCCTTTTACATAATGATGTTTACTTTGAATTTATATTAGTTCACACAAACACTCCATCCATGCTTTTGTTCCGGCCCTCCGGTCCAGTTTAAGAACCCATTGTGGCCCTCGAGTCAAAAAGTTTGCCCACCCCGGGATAGAGTGTCAGCCCGTGGACTGAAGGGTCCTGGGTTCAATTCCAGTCAACTGCACATACCTCCATTGCAGGCTCCATCCTGACCCTGGTCAGGGTGCATGCAGGAGGCAACCAATCGAGGTGTCTCGCTCACATCAATGTTTCTCTCTCAGTCTCTCCTCCTCCCTTCCACTCTCTCTAAAAATCAATGGGAAAATATCCTCAGGTGAGGATTAACAACAACAAAATCTTCTTCCATCACCAAATATTCGACCCCATTTACATTCATTTTACAAGTGATTTTACAATTTTAGTGGGTCATTTTGGCATTGCTGCATGAAAATATTTTGAGCCAATCTAAGATTCTGTGGCAGAATTTAAATAAGGTCTGTTACATGTGGTCCATTCCATCGCATTTTCTTTTATCATACAGAAACCCTATTGCTGTAATGGTAAGGTTTGGAGGGAGAGAGGCTGCATTCTACAGTCCTATCTTTAGGTCTCAGTCTTTTAGTGAGCTGGTGTCTCCAGGCTATGACCTTCCCAAGTGCTTTGCAGTTTTGTTATTTTTCCTTCTTAGATGAAACTTGAATTCAAGTTGGAGGGAGCTGGAGTTGTGTATTTTTTTTCCAAGTTTGTTAGGTTATAGTAAATCATTTTTCTTGAGCACTGGCCTTGTTAAGGAGAACAGGATGCTCTGGATATATTACAGAATGGCTATCCTTCCATCTTTGCTGGAAGCAAGAAGACATTCTCTCTTATCTACACTGGGAACACCTGGAAGGGCTCTTTGAGGTAAAACTCACAAATTTGTAGAAACCCCTGCCAGACTGGGATTTACTGGAGTTTTAAGTCTCAAATTTGTTCACACTGATCATCCAGCAATTCCCTAATTACAATTTAGGGTTTCCTATCTAGGTACTGGTTCCTGTAGAGGTTTCTGCTCTGATAAGTTGTGATTCTCTGTATCTGCCTGCCTGTCTCCCCAATTTTAGAAGCAGTATTTTGCCCTGTGATCTCAATTATCTGATGGATATAAAGTTATTTATTTTTAGTATGTTTAGTTGCTGTTGTTTGCGAGGATGGGAGTGATGATTTCTGAGCACCTTACATGCCAGACTGGAAACTGGAAGTCTCTGGCAAGACTTTTAAAAAATATTTTTTTTTCTTGTTTTCAGAGAGGAAGGGAAAGGGAGAGAGAGATAGAAACATCAATGATGAGAGAAAATCATCGATTGGCTGTCTTCTGCATGCCCCAAACTGGGGATCGAGCCTGCAACCAGGGTGTATGCCCTGACTGGAATCGAACATAGGTTGACGCTCAACCACTGTACCACACCGGCCGGGCTCTGGTGAGACTTTTTAATGAAAAAAACATCAAATGGACTTTGTGAATTTCTTTAGCAATCCCCTAAGTTCAGGAAACAAGGTCAGAGAAGGAGAACAATAAGGAGAGGAGAGTGATAGCTAAAGGAACTAGTTGAAGTGAAAAGATATGGCCCCTTGATTCAGATAGACCCAGGTTTACAATGTATATGCTTCATTTAGTCTCTTTGTGACTTTGAATATTTCACTTCCTCCTCTATATAAGTAGTAATATTTACCTTGTTGGCATTTTTGAGTATTAAATAAGGTAAAACATCTCATATATAAGACATAGATAATCAATAAATAATAATTGGGAAATTTTTAATATAGAAATAGCCAGTGATAAAATGGAAGGATTAGCTAAATGGGTAGATCAAGGGACTAGAAAGAGTGAGAAAAAATACAAGTACATGTTTGGAGATAGAGATAGATATAGATAGATAGATAGATAGATAGATAGATAGATAGATAGATACTAGATTGATTTTAAAAAAAGATAGCTAAAGATAGATAGATGATAGATAGATGATAGATAGATAGATAGATAGATAGATAGATAGAATTTCCAGATTAAGGCCTCCAAGATTAGGTAGTTTAGAGTAATAATGACAAAATAGTCAGATGAGGTGAGGTCTTGATAAGAAAAATAAAAACCCAGTTTACCCATGGTTTAGTAACACCTAAAACAATTAAAGAACCAACATGAAGAGTTTTGCACGTTGTTTCATCAAAAATGCCATATGTCTAAAAATAACGCTAGTGTCTATTACTAAAAATTTCCTGGATAATTGACAGGGATTTTCAAATAATTTCCTGGTTCTGTGAAATAATAGCATTATGGCCTTTGGGTGTTTTATTTAACCAGTAAAATACTTTAAAGATAGATAAAATTCAAAGGATGTTTATCAAATTGAAATGACCCTCTCCAGGCATTGGTAATTTTACCTATAAATGGGAAGCATGATTTTTGTTTGGTTGTCCGAGGTTAGAGACTAAACAGTGATCTCTTGAGAACCTTCTTAGCTGTTGAATCTGAGTTTCAAGCATTCTGTTTTACTTTTCATTGGCTTTCTTCTCTATTTTTAGTTCCAGTGGTTTTCAACTACAGGAAGTGTCACTCCAACATACAATAATAGGGTCTGAACTTTATCCTTCCTTAGGTCTCTAGAGCCAAACTAAGCTATTTCAAACATACAAGGAAGGGGAAGATAATAATGAAACTATATTTTTAAAAAGACTGACTCATGAGACCAAAAACATGATCAACAAAAGGAAAAAAATAGATAACTTGGATTTCATCAAAATTAAGAACTTTTGTGCATCAAAGGACACTATTAAGAAAGAAAAAAGATAACCTACTGAGTGAGAAAACCTTTGCAAATCATATATGATAAGGGATTAATATCCAGTATATATAAAGAACACCTATAGCCTAGCAACAAAAAACAACATAAAAGAAAACACACTCACACACACACACACACACACACACACACATACACACACCCCAAAACAACTGAATTCCAAAATGAGCAAAGGACTTAGACATTTCCCTAAGAAGATATTCAAATGTCCTCCCTAGCTGGTTTGGCTCATTGGATAGAGCATCAGCCTGCAGACTGAAGGGTCCTGGGGTTTGATTCTAGTCAAGGGCACATACCTCAGTTGCAGGCTCCTCCCTGGCCCAGGCCCTGGTTGGGGTGCATACAGGAGGCAACCAATTGATGTGTTTCTCTCACATCGATATTTCTGTCTTTCCACTCTCTCTAAAAATCAATGGAAGGTAGAGGAGGGTGGGGGGTAAGGGAGAGAGATCAACCAAAGGACTTGTATGCATGAATATAAGCATAACCAATGGACATAGGCACCAGAGGGTGAAGGCATGGGGAGGGGGGGCAGGGGGGGTAAGGACACATACGTAATAATACCTTAATCAATAAAGAAAATAAAAAACAAAAAAATCAATGGAAAAATATCCTCAGGTGAGGATTAACAAAAGATATTCAAATTATTCAAATGTCCAATAAGTATATAAAACAGTGGTCAACATCATTAATTAGGGAAAGAAAATCAAAACTATAATGAGATACCACTTCGTGCCCACTAGGATGGTTATAATAATAATTTCAGAAAATAACAAGGATGGAAGAAATTGGAACCCTTGTGCATTACTGGTAGGAGCGTAAAATGTTGCAGCCACAGTGAAAAACAGTTTGTCAAGTTTCTCAAAAGGTTAAACACAGAACTATCATATGACCAGGAATTTAACTACTAAGTATATCGATAATAGCCAAAAAGTAGAAACAACCCAAGTGTCTGTCAACAGATGAATAAACAAAATGTGAAATATACATACAATGGAATATTATTCAACCATAAAAAGGAACTATATATATATATATATATATATATATATATATATATATATACACAAACCTTAAAAATGTTATGTTTATAAAATAACCCAGACACTGAAGAACAAATATTGTATGATTTAACTTATATGAGATACCCAGAATAGGCAAATTCACACAGACAGAAAGTAGAATAGAGGTTACCATGGGTAGGGAGAGAAGGGAATTGTTTAATGGGGCTAAAGTTTTTGTTATTGTTTAATGGCTATAGAGTTTTTGTTGGGAATGATGAAAATGTCTTGGATAGGGGTAGTGGTGATAGTTACACAATATTGTGAATGTATTTAATGCCACTTAATTGTACATATATGAATGGGCAAATGATAAGTATTGAGATATATCCTATATAATAAAAGGCTAATATGCAAATCGACCAAGCTGTAGAATGACCAGTCACTGTGATGTGCACTGACACCAGGGAGCAGATGCTCAACAAAGGAGCCGCCCTCTGGTTGTCAGTACGCTCCTACAGGGAGAGCACTAAGCACAGCGGCAGTGGCGGGAACCTCTCCGGCCTCCTCAGCAGTGCTAAGAATGTCTGACTGATGGCAGGGAGTGGGCCTAAGCCAGTGGTCGGCAAACCATGGCTCACGAGCCACATACGGCTCTTTGGCCCCGTGGCATGGGCCACGAAGTTTCAGTCGTACTGTACATGCATGCCCGCACGTGGTATTTTGTGGAAGAGCCACACTCAAGGGGCCAGTTTGCTGACCACTGGCCTAAGCTGTCAATCAGACATCCCTGAAGGGCTCCCGTACTGCAAAAGGGCACAGGCCAGGCTAAGGGACACCCCCCCACCAGTGCACGATTTTCAGGCCACACTAAGTGATGCTGGTTTCTCCCTTTCCTGAGTGTTTCCTTGAATTGTGAAAAGGGAGAATCCTAACAGGGACAATCTTATGTCCAGTTGTGGGCCAGGCATAAGAATGTTGTTGAGGTGCAAAAAGTTGCCAAGATTTTGATTGCCTATTTATAACTACTGAATTCAATGAGGGAGAAGTAGAATAGAAATAGTAGAATATCACAGCTTGTACTTCGTTAGGATATGGAGAAACAAATGTGGTGCCTATCTTCAACGGAATACTCTAAAACAGTTAAAAGAATTAAATCACACGAAAAAGAATTAAATCACCATGGATAGAGCTCAAAATAAGAATTATAGCCAAAACAGGTTTGGCTCAGTGGATGGAGTGTCGGCCTGCGGACTGAAAGGTCCCAGGTTCGATTCTGGTCAAGGTCATGTACCTGGGTTGTGGGCACATCCCCAGTGGGGGATGTGCAGGAGGCGGCTGATTGATGTTTCTCTCTCATCGATGTTTCTAGCTCTCTATCTCTCTCCCTTCCTCTCTGTAAAAAATCAATAAAATATATTAAAAGAAAAAGAATTATGAATAAAAAAGCAAGTTATAGAATTATATAGGGTGTCCCCCAAACATATATACACACACACTTTGAGTAATTATAAAGGCAGTGTTTATTAAAATAAATTTCATTTTCAAAATTTAGCTATCAGCTGTTAAATTATGTATACATTTTTTAGGATGCCCTGTATGTACAGGAAAATACTATTTTTGTAAAACATGTGAAACAATCATATGTTTTCCAAACAAACAAAATGTAAGCATAGAAACAAAGGGATGTTTGCCAAAGGGGAAGAGGATGGAGGGATGGGTGAAAAAGGTGAAGGGGAATGAGTCAAAAATACAGTGATAAGTTTGCAAGGTGACAAATGGTTACTAGAATTAATGGGGTGATCACATTGTAAGGTAAAAAAATGTCAAATCACTATATTGTACATCTGAAACTAATATAACTAATATAATATTGTATGCCAACTATGCTTAAGTAAAACATAAATATATCTTCACATAAGATAAAAAGACAATTTTTTTTTATTGACATAGGCACTTAAAGTGTGATTGATGTTGAAAAATGTTTTGAAAGACATGTCCAAAACTCAAAACTCGTCATTGTGATTACCTCTAGTTGGCAGGAGATGGGAGGAAATCAGCCTGGAAGTTGGAAATCAAAAGGAGTTTTGGCTTCATACTAATTTCAAAAGGACAATGTATTCATCTATTACTTAGAAAATTTAACAAAATAAAGAAGAGCAAAAAACAAAAACAGAAAACTTCCAAACTCTTCATTATTGTTTTCTATGTACTTCTCTATTATATATTTCTAAAAAGAAAGAAAATACTATTATAGAAATTTTGTATAGCTAGCTTCAGCATAAAGAAATTTCATAGAGGAAAATAAATGTTTATTTGCTTGTTGGAAGGTCTGGAGGAGCAGGCTTTAAGCTATTTTGCTTCTAGGAACAAATTCAAGCCACCTAAGGCACTAAACCTTGGCTTAAATTAGGTAAACTGCCCCTGCTATTGCGTAAATGTAACAATTTCGGATATTGCATCCCAAATTTTGCAGCCATCATTATGACTGCAAGTTCTAACACCGCATCATTACCATCACAGTGTGCATTAGTAAAATGAATAGCTCACATCTTGCCCCTTTCCTGACATGAATCATTTCTGAATTAGTCTCACAGATTTGTAAACAGCATCTAGAGAATATAATGCAAAGGCATCTAGAGAATATAATGTTATTATTAATACTGTTAATATTAACTTTCTAGCCTCTGCATAATAGAGGAAGTCAGAATGGATATTAAGCAAGCCAATCCACAGTACCTTCAATGGTCATTTTGAAAATTACAAGACCATAATCAGATTACTGATACTGAGATGTATGTTGATACTTAGATACGTTATCTTTTTCAGCAACTGGAGGCAAAAATCATTCTACAACTGAAACTAGATTGTAGAATAATAGGTGAAGGACAGGACTTTTCTAAATCTCTACAGTAAACTTAAAGCTGCTGACAAGTGCTCTACTTCATCACTTCAAATATATTTGACTGTTAGTACATGTAGTCAAAATGAATCTATCTGAATGAACCTGTGTTATTAATTGGAATCAATAAAGATTTAAATTGCAAACCCTGCTAGTTGCAATTTACTACGTATTGATCTTCTTTCCCCAATCTTAAGGACATTGCCTTCTGTTTAACAAGAATTACAAAGGATGAGATAAGTTAATTGTAATTTATCCGCTAGAGGAAGATATTGGATTTTTTTTATCATTTAAAAGTGGGTCTTTAAGAAGATTATTTTCCAAGCAGGCTGGAGGGTAGATTAGAGGGAGGGGAGACAGGAAGCAGAGAAACCAAAACAGTGCTGTTGTAACTGTCCATGTCAGTCTCAGGACTAGAAATATTGGCAGTGGTGATGGAAAGAAAAGAACAAAGAAGAGAGAAATTGCACAGGCAGAATCATCAAAGAGTGTTAATTTATTAGATACAGATGGAAAAAGAAGAAGAAAAACTGAAGAAAACTTTGATAGAATTAAGTCAATAACAGAAAGCAAGTTTAAAGGGAAAATGCTGACTTGAGGGTGGGAAAGAAGGTGGAAGTACAAGGTTTGAGTTTGTTTTTGAGTTTGATATACTAGCACTTCAAGGAGATGTTCTGGAAACAAATTAACATGTATGACTAGGGCTGGGGGAAAAGGAGGACTGAAAATTTGGATTGTGGAAATCATGTAATTATTAAGTATCGTTTTTTCAACATTGTGAAAGTTAAAAAGAAATGATCTATGAAGCACCCAGGGGAACCTTAAATGAATATTACTGAATGAACAAAGCCAATTTGAAAAGGCTACATGCTGGATGATTTCAATTCTATGCCATTATGGAAAAGGTAAAACTATGAAAACAGTAAAAAGATGGGTAGTTGCTGCCAAGCTGGTATGGCTCAATGGTTGTGTTGAACTATGAACCAGGAGGTCAAGGTTTGATTCCGGTCAGGGCACATGCCTGGGTTTGGGCCATGATGCCCAGCAGGGGGCGTGAGGAGGCAGCTGATCAATGATTCTCTCTCATCATTGATGTTTCTATCTCTCTTTCCCTCTTACTTCCTCTCTGAAATCAATAAAAAAAAAATTTTTTTTTAAAAAAAGATGGATGGTTGGTAAGAATTTGGGGAGAGGGAAGGATGAATAGGTGGAGCACAGGGAAATTTTAGGGCAGTGAAGCTATTTTATATGATACTATTATGGTAGATACATGTCATTATACATTTGTCCAAACTCATATAATATACAACAGAAGTGAACTCTAATGTAAACTATGAACTTTGGGTGATAATGATGAGTATTAGTTTATTACTTGTAACAAATATACTGCTCTGGTATGGGCTGTTGAAGGTAGGGGAGGTTGTGTGAAAGAGGGGAGGACATAGGGTAACACTCTGTCTAGACTTTCCACTCAATTTTGCTATGAACGTAAAACTGCTCTGAAAAACAAAGTCTATTAAAAATTGGGATGGCCATGATGGGCTCTTCTATGCCTAAGCAATTAGAGTCATGAATTCCCTTTATCCTTTTCAGCAACTGGCAATCAAATATCTTCTTTTTTTTTTTTTAAGATAACAAACGCTTACTCAGAAATGGATAAGTAACAGTCTCTTCCATCCATTAATGCCTCTTCCTCTCCTTTTGAATGAAAGAAACACAGATGGAGAATGTAGGGGCATGGGAGGTAAAGAGAGACCCAAGGATTAGTCCATCATCTTCTCTTCCCTGTTTCCTGCAATGACATCTGCCGGGAGCCGGTCCATGCTTGCTGTTTCAAGGGACCTGGCATATATGGCATACTGTTCTTAATATGTTTGCTAACCTTCTTGGCACTATGTGTTTTAACCAAGGTCTCTGAGAAAGGTTGTTTCCCCAGGTAGGGATTTTCCCCTGAAGTTAGGGAGGGAATAAAACCCCTCAACTAAGTGCCAGGCGGGTAATTAATCACTTTAACTATGAACAATCATGCTTAAGCTACATAATCTTTACTCCCTGGAATGGAGATAAGAAACGCCCTAACCTTTGTAATAGAGATTGATAGGATTGAGTCAACTGGTATAAATACAGACGTAACAAGACAGCAAGACACAGAACTTAGAACACAGAACTTAGAACACAGAACTTAGCAGACAGAACCAAGAGAGACAGAACCTACACACAGAACCTACACAGAACCTAGAGACGGAAGAACTTCGCTGGAGAGAACATGGCAAAAGATCCTGGACTGAACCTGACTACAGAAATTGGCAAGAGAACCTGACTAGAACCTGGTGACTGAACCTGGCTGGAGAACCTGGAAAGAACCTGGCTGGAGAACCTGGCTGGAGAACCTGGAGAACCTAGCAAGAGAACATAGACACAGAACCTGGCTAGAGATCCTAAGCAGAACCTCTCTGGAGATCCAGACCAGAACTTGGCTGGAGATCCTGGCTGGAGATCCTGGCTAGGCTGCTGATCAACTGAACACTGTCTCCGTGTCCTTCCTTCTTCGCCGACTCCATCCACACCTTTGGGGACCCCTGGACCTGCTGAGGTTGGACCCTGGCATCTGGCGCCCGAACAGGGACCCCTAGGTAAGCCCCACTCTCGGGATGGATAGGACTCCACCGTAGGAAGAGGGTGGATAGTCTTCGCCGACTCCGTCCACACCTTTGGGAACCCCTGGAACAGGATTCCCCTGGGTAAGCCCCCCCCCCCCCATTGAGAACCCCACACTCGGGATGGATAGGACTCCACCAGGGTACTGCAGACCCCCCTATAGAGGATAAGTAGGGTAAGAAGGTGGATAGTACAGAACTTAGATTGAGAAGATGTGCCATACTGAGTCCAAAGCAAGAAGACTCTGTATTGATTCTTAGATTGAGAAGATGTGCCATACTGAGTCTAAAGAAAAAAGACTCTGTATTGATCTTTTAACACATATGCTTGCTAGCAGAGGAATTAAGGTTACTCCCAGTCAGACAGAACGTTTTATACAAGAAGTATGTCCATGCTTTTCTGAGGAAGGAAAGGTAAATGTAATGGCATGGGAGAAGGTAGGCCCAAGGAGCCTTATCCTTAACCCCACTGCAGCCTTTCCACCCTGGGAAAGTGCAGGATTGGCAAGCTCTCCCTGGGGTGATAGATCAGGACTCAGGTAATAGCGGAAAGCGTCAATCCTACTCTTAAAATGGATACAAGAGAGCATTTGGGGTTTTTTCTTTTTAATGCCTACTTTTAAAAAATAAAAAAGGGGGAATTTGCCGGGAGCCAGTCCAAAGGTTGTTTCCCCAAGTATGGATTTTCCCCTGAAGTTAGGGAGGGAACAAAACCTCTTAACTAAGTGCCAGGCGGGTAATTAATCACTTTAACTATGAACAATCATGCTTAAGCTACATAATCTTTACTCCCTGGAATGGAGATAAGAAACGCCCTAACCTTTGTAATAGAGATTGATAGGATTGAATCAACTGGTATAAATACAGACGTAACAAGACAGCAAGACACAGAACTTAGAACACAGAACTTAGAACACAGAACTTAGCAGACAGAACCAAGAGAGACAGAACCTACACACAGAACCTACACAGAACCTAGAGACGGAAGAACTTCGCTGGAGAGAACATGGCAAAAGATCCTGGACTGAACCTGACTACAGAAATTGGCAAGAGAACCTGACTAGAACCTGGTGACTGAACCTGGCTGGAGAACCTAGTGAGGGAACATGGCTACAGAACCTGGCTGGAGAACCTGGAGAACCTAGCAAGAGAACATGGACACAGAACCTGGCTGGAGATCCTAGCCAGAACTTCGCTGGAGATCCAGACCAGAACTTGGCTGGAGATCCTGGCTGGAGATCCTGGCTAGGCTGCTGATCAACTGAACGCTGTCTCCGTGTCATTCCTTCTTCGCCGACTCCGTCCACACCTTTGGGGACCCCCTGGACCTGCTGGGGTTGGACCCCAGCAGACATCCTGTAGAGCAGGGGAGGCAAACAAGCTCCACCCCACAATGTACCACGTGGCTATGCAGAGGACCAGGTTCACATGGCCAGGTAGTTGCAACTGGCTCAATGAAACTCTGGTGACTAGAGCAGCCTGAGAAAAGAGGTTAAAGCCACACATCCAGGATATTTACCACCTCTGCTTGAAGCAGAGTCCGAGCAGTGGCCAGACTGTGCTCATGACCTAAGAAACCAGGTCCTACTGCCTTTGGTTCTTTCTTAGGCCAAGAAGGGGAAAGTGTAGAAGAAATGTCTCCCAGCTACTGAGGAGAATTGTTTGTGTCCGTTCAAAAATTGCATTCTTTAAAGAACTGGGAAGTGGAGCACCATTTTTGGACTTCCCGGGCCTGGGCAACCTCAGAGCTGGAGTACTGAGCTGGGTTCAAACTCTGGGTCCTTCCTGCTTGCCACATTTAACTCTATGGAAACATGAGTTTCCAGGTTTTTCTTCACTGACTGGCCCCAAGCAGGTCATGAGAGGCTCTTAGTATCTCAGCGCCCTCTACTTTCTAAGCTTGTGCTTTTCATATCATTTACAAATAGTTGTATAGAGCTCCCAGAATCTTGCTTCCCAATTAGTTCCAGATCTTCCAGCCTGGACTCCCTTTACAGTTCCAACAAACCGGTGGGAGACTGAGAATGATTCCGGAGCAACGCTGTCTTGATATTCAGGGGCTGCTCCTGGGTTCTACAGTTTTGCCCCAACCCCCTGGAACCATGCTAAGGGAATAACCCACCGCTTACTTGGAAGGGCTGCTTTGGTCTCTCAACTCCCTCCCCACCACCCACCATTTCCCTGTCTCCACCGCCAAGGCAGGAAAACACCCCTCTGGTCATGAACAGATGGGTCTCTTTACAATAGTGGAGACAGTGCCCCTTGGTGGCAACTCGATATATGCCTTTTAGCATCCCTCACTATTGTCCTGTAGACATCTGAGCCCAGAAAGGAAGAGCCAAGAGCAAGCCAACATCTCCCCTTTCAATAATCCTCCAAACGTGCAGTGTCACAGAACTAGTGGAGAGCCGGCATTGACACCAAAACCAGGGCGTGGCGAGTGCTGGGCTGGTGAGAACTGGAAGGGCCAAGAACACAAGCTTTCCCAGCAGTGATAACCAGAAACCAATAGAGCTGGGATGGAGGACTTGGCATAACACATGGGAAAGGGGAAATGTCACTTCTCAGGATTTACCCTGGTTTGCCTGAGACAGCACGAGCCCTCCAAACCAAGAGCTGGGGTGCACCCTTCCTAGCAGAAGAGCAGCTTCACCATGTACTTGCTACAGGGCCGTCTCCAGACCATATTGGTTTGGGGCCAATTGTTGTGAGAAGACCAGAGGCCTGCAACCCGATTCCCATCCAGGCCATCTCCATTGACCAGGCAGGTGAGTGGCACAGCTCCGAAGCTGACATGACTCCCATTCCCTGCCTAAAAACTTTTTTAAAGGGAAGGCAACCGCTCACTCCTAGAGAAAGCAGTGTCTTTCAAACATCCCTGCCCTGTATTCCATGGAGCCACAAGAAAGCCATGCAGAGAATTTAGGGTACCATTTCCAAAAAAAAAAAAAAGAAATCAGTTTGGGGCTGAGATTAGGGAGAGAGGCACTGAGAAAAACAAACCTATCTTGGTGAGGAGGTGGAGGGAGAGGAAACACACTATGGGAGATGTGTAGAGCTCAGAGTAGAACACAACACAGAGAGGCAGGTCCATCCAGTGAGGAAGAGTACTACCTCCCACTTGGGGGCCTCCAGGCCCACGGCCCATTGGTCACAAGCTTTCCTTTAGGAAACAGAACCACATCCTCTGCCCCTGCTTCTGGCTGCCTCACTCCCCCTCTCAAAGTTTGATTTTGAATTGTGTGGGCTGTGTGGCCACAGAAGCCTCGGAGGACTTGCAGAACACCTTCAGCATGATGCCAGGGTCCACTTCAGCAGGAGGGTTGGACGAGGCAGCAGAGTTCACCCTGTGAGGCAGCTCACTCTCCTTTATCACTGAGTGGCTGGCACGTAACCGGAGCAGGATGGGCTGCTCTGAGGTGATAAGGTTCCCATGCGTGTGAAGGTTGCACTTATTGGTTTCCCGTCCAGACACCGGTTGTTATATTTCTTTCCTTTTTTTTTTTTTTTTTTTGTTAATCCTCACCCGAGGATATTTTCCCATTGATTTTTAGAGAGAGTGGAAGGGAGAGACAGAGAGAAACATCAATGTGAGAGAGATACATCAATTGGCTGCCTCCCGCACGTGCCCCAACCAGGGCCGGGGATTGAGCCTGCAACCAAGGTATGTGCCCTTCACCAAGAATTGAACCCAGGGCCCTTCATTCCATGGGCCGATGCTCTATCCACTGAGCCAAACCAACTAGGGCTGTTATATTTCTTATATGCGGTGATGGGATCATCCTTCTTCTTTATTTATTTATTTTTATTTTTTTTATTGATTAAGGTATTACGTATGTGTCCATTTCCCCCCTTCCCCCCTCCGCCCCCCACTCATGTCCTCACCCCCTGTTGTCTATGTCCATTGGTTAGGCTTATGTGCATGCATACAAGTCCTTTGGTTGATCTCTCCCCCTTACCCCCGCCTTCCCCTGCCTTCCCTCTGAGTCTGATGGTCTGATCGATGCTTCTGTGTCTCTGGATCTGTTTTTGTTCATCAGTTTAGGTTGTTCATTATATTCCACAAATGAGTGAGATCATGTGATATTTATCTTTCTCTGACTGGTTTATTTCGCTTAGCATAATGCTCTCCAATTCCATCATCCTTCTTAAAGACCATTTCTGCTGCCCCAGAATGGACCAGTCGAGCCGCTTCAGGGCTCCACATACACAGACATCTTAACAGTATCTTCCTTGGTGACTCTAAGGTGCAGATTATTCACAGTCATCTTGGTGCCTTCCAAAGTGCTAACAATGGGCTCAGCAGACAGCAGCTCTTCAGGGAAATCCTCCTGGTTCAGTAGTGTCCAGGACATGTTGGTCAAGGCTTTTGTTCCAAGCGAGAAGAGGAGAGCAGGAGTTGTGTATGCATCATTCTGAACCACTTTGGCGAGAGGGAGGGCATTGGCTATGGAAAGCTTAGAAATGCTCGGCTCGGGCATGTGGTGGAGTAAGCTGCCTGAGGCTGGGAATTTCATCTGTTTACTAAGAATGGGAACTGCAACGTCATCATCTTCATCCAGGCTGTATAAATTCTGTTTGACCTAGTGATTATTGACAATGTTATCCCTCATTCCAGCAGGATGGGCACAAGGTGGTTCTGAAATTTAACTAGTTTTAACAGAATTTCTGGAAGGATCATTTCTTTTCTGTAGTATCAACCAGATTCAGTTTCTGGTGCCTGCAACACAACAGCCTTGATAGAAAGTCACTTATAACATTAACTATAGTTTGAGCAATTATTTATAAACATCAACCACACTAGTGGCTCTCAAATGAAAACTAATATGTAATTATTTGCCTACCCAGTGAGATATCCCCTTATTTAGCCTGTGAGCCATCCTATGTTCTACCTTCTTAATGAACTACACAATCTGAGAGATTATTACAATTTATTCCCTCTGGTTCCCCCATTACTTTATTGCTAGGTGATAGGAGAGTAATCTGATTGGGCTAATACAATTATAATTTGAAGAACAAATGATACAGTGTTTTGGAATTAATTTGAACCCAAGAGGACAGTACATTGATGACAGAATAAAAGTGAGTAGAGCAGTAGTCCTGGTTCTAAATTGGGTTACAAATCTTCCCTAAGTACATTTCTAAGAGGCCGAGCCTAAGGCATGAAGCACCAGGTCACCGTTGCAAATCTCTCTAACCTTATGGCTTAACTGTGGTATACATATAACATAGGACAAAAGATAGCCTCCTCTCTACTGCACAACAAAACCACTGAGGCCTGGAGCATACCAGAAATATGTCGGGGGGAATATAGCTATTGGATGTATTTAAAGAAAACTGAAAGTGGACTTATTAGCTCACTTTTTAAAATATTAGATTAACAGTGCACGAGGGATATAGGAACCGTAAAAACCGTAAGAATGGTACACAAATGACTGAGTTTGGGACACACCTCTCTATAGCATCTAAAATGTTGCCCCTCCAGGGCACTAACTTATCAGAAGGGTATTAGCAAAGCTAGATTGGAAGATCATGAAAGGTGACCCCTGACCACATTAAAAAATCATCACTTCCATGAATAGTCAATCCGGACGCTGAGACCTTTGGAAATATTCATCAATGAGTCTTTTACATGTTATACACTTACTGTTTACTGTGTGTCAGGCATAGGGAGTAATCCATCTAGAAATGTTGATAATAGTCCTTTGTTTGGTTGCCGACACTCACAGTGCCTTCCGCCCATTCAGACTCTCTCTCTTAAGCCACGGCTGATTGGGATTTTTTGAATTAGGGTGTCACTAAAGAAGTTAACTATGGAGAGAATGGCTGAAAATTCATGCTCATGGAAGGGCTGACATGTCTGTTTTATGGCAGGTACAAGCTGAGAAAAAGGTGATCCTAAGATATAGAGAGAAAAATATACAACTGACAGATTCAGATGACCAAAGGAGAAGTCAAATGCCCTCTGACAGACAAGATAGAACGTCAGTTCCTGATATCTCCCCCAGATCATTTGAAATTTGATTGGACTTCATTTTTTGTCCTTGCACTCAGCAGGACAGGCGCATTTATAGAATGTCCACCCAGTCACACCCCTGACACATGTACTTTTTATTTTTCTCAAGACACATTGAATGGGTTTTAGTTCCTTGCAACCCAGAGTCCCAACTAGAAAATAAATCAAAAGATAATAAGTACAGTAGAGACATAGAGTAAATGTAAGGCATCAGGGAAGAAATAAAGGAACCTGAATGCCATTTGATCATTGACTTGCTGTAAAGCTACTCAGAGGAGATAAAGTTTTTTGAAAATGAGCCCTCAGTTTCTTTTTCTTGACTTGCCTCATATTCTTCAGCAACCTAATAATTTGTATCAATCTAAGGTGTTTTCATATGAGGGTTTTTCTTTCAACCTGTATAATAAAGGTCATTAGTAGGGATTCCAGAAGATAATTTTTTATTTCCTTTTTCAAAAGTTCACCTTCTGTTCATCTTCCTCCTATTTCTTCTCCCACTCCCACCCCAGACACACACACACACACACACACACACACACACACACACACACTCCACCAAAAGTTAACAGTTGATATACATCCAAATATTTGACTTAGTGAAAACCAAGCTACTACACATATGTATTTGTAGAAAGAAATTCTTTGCTTAACCTTCTCTTAGCTACATGCTTTTGTGTTTCAATTCTAATAAATAAAATGATATTTTGATGCAGTCTTAAAGGAGCATACCTACTTATGCCTGTGTAATAGTCATGATGCTCACCCTCACTCTCCTTTCCAAGTAAAGGCAATTTAAGTGCTAAGACTCTTACTCTTGGCATTAATTACTTATGTTGGCTGCTTTTTTTACATCCATATTCTTTTTCTTAAATATATTTTATTGATTTTTTACAGAGAGGAAGGGAGAGAGATAGAGAGTTAGAAACATCGATGAGAGACAAACATCGATCAGCTGCTTCCTGCACATCTCCCACTGGGGATGTGCCCGCAACCCAGGTGCATGCCCTTGACCGGAATCGAACCTGGGACCCCTCAGTCCGCAGGCTGACGCTCTATCCACTGAGCCAAACCGGTTTCAGCATACATCCATATTCTAATAAGAATAATTAATAATCATAGAATTGATTGGCCTTTCTATGAACCTCCTGGAAGATGCCTGCCAGTTTCTTCCATTCCATCTGGACAAAAAGAATAGCAACAACAGTTTACAAAGCATATTCACATTTACTGTAGGGGTATCGATTTCAGAACAAGTATAAATGGAGCTTTCTTTAGGAGCATACAAACAGCAAGGTATATAAGCAATTTTAAGATATGGTGCTGAGAACTAGTTTGGAAACCATGGCTTAGCATTTCTCAGCTAACTAACTAAATCTTGTGGGTTTATCTAACTGCATTCACTCAAGAAATACACCTCTACTATTTACAGCGATGTACATGCACATATGCCTACGCATTGAATACTTTCCATGAAATGACATCCAACTCCACAAGCCAAGGCCGGTTGGAAGCCAGATAGGATGGAATGTGTAAGAAGGACATTACCAACAAAAGTTCAAATGGTGAAGAGAATGGCATTGTCCAAGATTTGTAGATCCAAAATTAATCTGTTTATTTCTAAAAGGTATAGCTGCACAGGAACAGAGGAGAGAGAGAGAGAGAGAGAGAGAGAGAGAGAGAGAGAGAGAGAGAGAGAGAGAGAGAGAGAGAGAGAGAGAGAAAGGAAGGAAGGAAGGAAGGAAGGAAGGAAGGAAGGAAGGAAGGAAGGAAGGAAGGAAGAAAGAAAGAAAGAAAGAAAGAAAGAAAGAAAGAAAGAAAGAAAGAAAGAAAGGGAATTCGCTGTTTGGTTTGTATTTTCTGGGTGATTTCTTTTAAGTGTCACTCCCGGCAGAAAACATATTCAGTGTAAGAGGTCCAGATCTTGTCATCTGTCTGGTCATGGGTGATAGTGCAGGTGCCAGTGGAATTGCATGCTACCATGTGAAAGCCAGCATCAGCTAGTTTGTCAAAGGCTTGTTCCAGAAAGTTAAACTTGAGGTAATATCGAGAAGTGTACCGCTCAGGAGGACGGTCAGGGTCTCTGCTCTCATTCAGAGTATCTCCAAATACTTCTTTGGCCAATGAGATCTTACCACACACCATGATTCGGGCCACGCGGCGGAATTTGGCATCTGTTTGGCTATCCCGACCCAGAGTATAGGAGCCTCGATAGCCAATAGTGATGAAACCTGCCTTCTTGAGGTCAGAGCCAGTATTTGCTGTCAGAGCTGGAGGGTTATCAGGGCCACTAACTTGGATGTTATTCCTTGAAGAGAGATTACATGCGATGTCAATGTTGGTGGGAAGCTCTTCTAGATCACTTTGGCATAAATCATTGGCAACTGAGTTGATCATGTTGATTTTAGGAGCCAACATCTTCACTAACTCTGGTAGCTTGAAGTATTCTGCTTCTCTCTGGAGCCGACCACACTCTGGAAAGTGGTCAGGAAGCACTAGTTTCCGGTCTCTCATGTAGTCTAGCACATAGCGAAAGAGGAAACCATCCCGGTCTACAAAAAACCTCCCTTTGTTGTCCTGGATTAGGGAGCAAGGATTCTTTTCACTGAACATTTCCCAGAGCAGGGAGCCAGGAACACTGACCAAAGTAGGATAGCGAGTGATGTACACCTGACCACCTACATTGAGTTCAACAATCTCGGGAAAATGACTGAAATCCTTGCTTGATTTGGTACAACTTGATTTCTCTGGCATGGCCATATTGATCTGCAGAAGCAAAAGACATTGGTTCTAAGTAAAAGTTTGCAGTATGGGGGTTCTGTTTATAAACAGAATTTAATTTTCTGCACTCATACACATTATATACCAAGAAAATCAAGCAAACCATTATCTGTTTTTAACTTGAGAATGGCAGAATAGAAAAATCGCACATAATTTGGCCTTGCAATTATATTTTTAATGTCCTTATGAATGTTGGGTGTATCAAATGATCACAATCCTCAATTCATGGCATGTTATCGTAGTCCATGCAGGCACTTTCTTGTGGTGTTTGTTTATTTGTTTTGGTTATTCTATTTTACTCTCAGTCCATTCCCATTCCTGTCCCTGGTCCCACCATAGGCTGCCATTCTGATGTTTAGTGTATATATATTCTGTGCATATATATTCTTGATGTTATTGCATTTCAGTCTTCATTTATACATATTTATACACTTTTCACACTCAGCACTATAGTGCTCAAATTCCTTCATGTTGCTATATGTATACCCAATCTCCTGCCTCTAACTGTGACATGATACTCCATGGTATGTACCCACTATGTTTTACTATCTACTCTGTCAGTGACAGACACCCAGATTGCCTCTAACTCCCTGCTCCAATTTACACTCCTGCACATGTTTCCTATGAACCTGTGAGAGAACACATTTAGGCTATATAGCCAGCAGTAGTATTTCTGAGTCACACTGTATGCATATACCTAATTTGACTAATCAGTGACATATTGCTCTCTAAAATGTCCTTTGTCTGCATTCCTACTTAATCTTCACATTCCCACCATGACTTGGCATTATCCAGATTTCTAAATTTTGCCATTCTACTGGGTATAAAGTGATACCTTGTTGCAGGATGAGAAAATTAATTATAAAATAAAGAATATAGGCAACTATCGTAAGACCATAACTTAGTACCTTCTCAAATGTCCACTCATTCCTCACTTTTATATCCCAACTTCTGCCCCTACCATTTTACTAGAACCACTGTTTCCAACAAAAAACATGGTGTGCTCACCTTTCTTTGCTCCCCATTCTCCTTTATTTCTATACTAGAGTTCTGGTGCACGAAATTCATGCATGGGTGCAGTCCCTAGGCCTGCCAGTGATCAAAGCATGAGCGCCTGGCGTGGAAGGGCAGGTCTCAGCTGCTCTCTGGGCAGCACCTGGGCCCCTGGGCCCCCACATGGCCCCCTCAACTTGAGTCACAGTGCCCGAGTCCCCACACAGAAATGCAGTGAGCATGGCCAGGCACTGTGGGCTGAGGCAGTGTGGGCCTCTGAGCCGCCCAGTGGTGCCACATGGAAGCTGAACAGGCAGTGCACTCTCTCCCAGCCGGCCTCGCAGACCGGCTCTTGCACGAACCCACAGGAAGCCCGACCAGCCCCTGCAGTCCCAGTGGCTGCAGCCCAGCTCACCTGGAAGAGGACATACGGGTATGGGGCAGGCTCCTCACAGGCTCCTGGCACCTGAGCGCAGCGAGGAGGGGGGGGGCCTTCCTTGGTGTGCAAGCCCTGGTGTCCCAGGGGAGGGTAGCAGGGGGAGTGAGAGCGAGCTCGGTGGACACCCTGCATTCTCACTGCACCTCCGTCTCCATCACCCCGGCCCCCAGGTAGCCAGTGAGAGGTCGCAGCACGTCGCTGGCACCTGCCATGTTCCACGCTGCCCCCTGATGGTCAGCGCACGTCACAGTGAGCAGTCGAATTCCTGGTCTCCGAGTCAAACTCCCAGTTGACCACCACCCAATGGGACAATTAGCATATTAGGCTTTTATTATATAGGATATATAGGATTATAATATGCAAACAGACTGAATGGCAGAATAACTGAACAACCGAACAACCAGTCACTATGATGTGCACTGACCACCAGGGGGCACGTGTGGAACATGACGGACATTGGCAGCAGGTGGCAGAAAGCAGAACATGGCGGGCATTGGCCACGGTGGAATGGTGGAGCAGGTGAGCGGGGGCACCAGACCAAGGCGGGGCACCAGTTGCTGTCATCGGGGCAAGCCTCTCGTGGTTACTGAAAATTCTGTGCTCCTGTGCACTGTGGTCCCTCCCAGCGCTTACACCTGCTGCTGGCACTGGCCCCACTCGCACCTGCTGCCAGCACTAGAGCCACCACTCGCACCTGCTGCCAGTGCCCAGTGCCGGCCCCAATCACTCCATCTCCCCTTGCTCCTGAGGGGCAATTGGGGTTGGCAGCCGCCTCTCACACCCGCTGCCAGTGACAGCCCCGCTCACACCCACTGCTAGCGCTGTAGCCACTGCTCACACCTGCTGCTAGAGCTAGAGCCACTGCTTGCACCCACTGCCAGTGCTTGGCACCAGTCCCGATTCCTCGGCACCATCAGGGGGTGCGAGTGGTGGCTGCCAGCCTCAATTGCCCCTGAGAGCTTCTCCACCTTCCTGTGCTCCTGAGGGGCGATTGGGGCAGCAGCCACTGCTCGCACCTGCTGATGGCACTGGCCCCACTCACACCTGGTGCTGGAGTTGGCCCCAATCACTCTGCGCTGTCAGCGGGTGAAAGCAGGGCCAGTGCCATCAGAGCGTGGGAGCGGCGGTGCTGGGAGTGGAGCTGTTGGCAGACAGGGGACTGGGGGCCATTGTGGGAGGGGCCGGGCAGGGGCACAGAGGATGGGTTGAGACCCGCCCCTCTCCCCACCACAGCCTTGCAGCCCACAGTTACTTTCAAGGTGCATGAATTCATGCACTGGGCCTCTAGTACTATATAATAAAAGACTAATATGCAAATTGACTGAACAGTGGAATGATCGGTCGCTATGATGCACACTGACCACCAGGGGGCAGATGCTCAATGCAGGAGCTGTCCCCTGGTGGTCAGTGCACTCCCAGAGGGGGAGCACCACTCAGCCAGAAGCCCTGAGCCAGGCTCAGGGCTGGCGAGTACAGCAGCAGTGGCAGGAGCCTCTCCTGCCTCTGTGGCAGCGCTAAGGATGTCTGACTGATGACTTAGGCCCACTTGGGCCTAAGACGTCAGGACAAATTCCCCAAGGGCTCCCAGACTGCAAGAGGGCCCAGGCTGGGCTGAGGGACCCCCCCCACCCCCACCCCTGAATGCACAAATTTCATGCACTGGGCCTCTAGTTGTCCATATTAGGCTTTGTTGAGCATCTTCTTACCTCCCAGTCAATTCCAATTGCATCTTTGCCACTGGCTTATCTTGCTTCTCAAACCATCCTAAACTGTGACTGTGCAAGCCTCAAAACTGTGGGGTTTTTTTCTATCTAATCTCTCCCTCAGAGAAATCATCCTTTTAAGCTTTTCCAACTATTACATTTACATATATGATTACAAAATGCTAGCCTTTCTCATAAGCTTCAGTTCACTATTGGCAACTGCTTGCTGAGTGTACCAGCAGTACCTTGAATTCATCATTTTCCAAACCACACTCATGTATGTGAAAGTGTTTTTTAAAATCTAAGTTATTTTTGCCAAACCGGTTTGGCTCAGTGGATAGAGCGTCAGCCTGTGGACTGCAAGGTCCCAGGTTCGATTCCGGTCAAGGGCATGTACCTGGGTTGCGGGCACATCCCCAGTAGGAGGTGTGCAGGAGGCAGCTGGTCGATGTTTCTCTCTCATCGATGTTTCTAACTCTCTATCCCTCTCCCTTCCTCTATGTAAAAAATCAATAAAATATATGTTTTTTAAAAATCTAAGTTATTTTAATAATCTTTGTTTTATTTTTCCAGCCAAAATAGGCCATATTTTATGATTTTTCCCCCTGGCAATAATATCACACTTTTCCCAGTCTTCAACCTGGAGGTTTAGAAACTTTAGAGTCACCTTAATGACCTCATGTGTATTCCTCACTAACCTAGAAATTATTCCTTTATGATGTCACTTGCATATACATATTACCACTGCCACTTCTGTTCTTCACTCTGCACTATTTATCTGTCCATCTCTAGCTGAGATCCATCCACATCTGCCCTACACCCTGCCCCAACTTCCAAAATATATCCTACATTCTATTACCAGATCAGTTGTTATTATATCACCTTCTTCCCTGTTTAAAATTGTCAGTGACTCCACTTTGCCTAAAGATCAAATCTAAAACTCTTATCCTAGAACTCAAAACTATCTATAAACGAGTTCTTTTCTCTGATTAATGATAAGAATACCTAGCACTGCATAGGACTTACTATGTGCCAGGTATTGTTCTTAGTCAATAAAGTGGGTACAAATATTATCTTTATTTTTCTAATGAAGAAACTGGTAAATAACTTGCCCAATATTAAACTTGCCCAATATTAAACTTGCCCAACATGAATAAGTGTCTCAGGTGGTATACAGACTCAAGCAGTAGGACTCCAGTGTCCATGTCCTTAATTGATTGTATCTGTCAAGACCTCTTTACATCTACAAAAATGGTGTGGGTATTATTGCCTGTCTATAATATGTTAGTTTTTGTTGCCTTTGCCCATACCTTTTCCCTTCTGGTCCTTGGCATCAAGGATCAATTCAAGTCTCAAGATTAAGCTCCTCCTCGTATTCTTTATTAAACTTGAAAATTTCATTTCATTTTTTACTCTTTGGTTTTCTACTCTTTTACATAATATAATAACAGTAGTATTAGTAACATAGTAACAATAGCTTACATTTAAGAAGCACTTACTATATGCCAGTCTTTTGGGATCTATTTTTTTTTAATGTATTTTTATTGGTTTCAGAGAGGAAGGGTGAGGGAGAGAAAAATAGAAACATCAATGATGAGAGAGAATCATTGATCGACTGCCTCCTGCACGCCCCACACTGGAGAGCGAGCTCACAACCCAGGCATGTGCCCTGACTAGGAATCAAACCTGGACTTCCTGGATCATAGGTAGACATTCAACCACTGAGCCATGCCGGCCTGGCTTGGATCTCTTTTAATGTGATGACTCAGTTAATATTTCTAATAATCGAATGAAGAAACTATTGCAATTCTCATTTCTCAAAGGAAGAACCAGATGCAGTTCATTATAATTCCTCATACAAACTAGTGTTTTTAGTCTGTACTTACTAATTCACCCTTCACACGATAACTAGAATTATCTTTCTCAAATGCAAAACTGATTATGGCCTTCCTTGTATAAACACTGCCAAAGGCTTCTCAAAGTCTAGAGAATGAAGTTCAAATATATTTAATACAGTATATGAGAAGTTCCACACTGGTCTTTGCCTTATTCCTGGGCTTTGATTCCAACTATCTTTCCCTTTGATACCCCCCAAAATGACTCTAAACTTTAGCTACTGAATCTAAACCCATCAGACTCACCCACTTTTTTATTTCTACATTGCTTTAACTTATGATTCCTTCTGCCCAAAATGTCCTCTTTTACTCTACCTACCCCAACCTCCCTGTTCCTTCTTGAGAAATGTTATAACATAGTGGCTTTGGGAAGGTCTGAGTTTTAATCCCACCTCTGCCATTTACAAGCTGGGTAACTTTGGACAAATTACTTATTCTCTATGAGCCTTGATTTTCTTATTGAGAAAGTGGATATAACAAGATTCATAAGATGAGGAGGAAATCATACAAAGTATAATGTATTTGAAGTACTTAACACAATGCCTATCATATAGTAAGTATATACAGTGGGGCCTTGACTTACGAGTGTCCCGACTAACGAGTTTTTCAAGCTATGAGCCGTCTCTCGGCCGACTTTTTGCTTTGAGTTGCGAGCTAAAATTAGGGTTAAGAGCCAGCTTCAGATACCCCACCGCTAGTTGGTGCAGCGAACGTCACAGTGAACGCCACAACATCAGCCCAGCATCACGTGTCATTGTAATGGTGAAAACTGATTTGACATACAAGTAATTTGAGTTACGAGCTCCGTCACGGAACAAATTAAACTCGTAAGTCAAGGCCCCACTGTAATAGATGGTGGGTTACACTGGCTCCCTTAGTTTATCTTGGGTCAAGCAATGAAAGATCCTTCATTTGGTTATGGTACTAGAAGTCTTATAATGATTCATTAAGATTCTGCTAAAATAAAACACCCTGTTGAACTGCCCACCCCCCCCCCATCCCTTCATATCCTTTATTATTGCTTCAGATTGGAAATATCTCTTAGAGGACTTATTATACAGCACACAATAATTATTTATATGCTTGTCCATCCCAAAAAACCTCCAAGTCACATAGTATCTTGACTTAGAAATCTCTGGATTCCCAGCACTGTGAACCTAGTAAGCAGTGAGCTTATAGTAAGCAATTATTGAATGACTAGAGGCCCAGTGCATGAAATTAGTGCACAGGTAGGGTCCCTAGCAGCTGCTGCCTGCCTGCCGGTGCCTCCATTCCCCGGCTGCCGGCTGCTGGCCAGCCTTCCTTCATTCCACGCCACCCGCTGGTGGTCAACACACGTCATAGCGAGCAATTGAACTCCTGGTCCATCAAACTCCTGAGGGGACACTTTGCATATTAGGCTTTTATATATATAGATGAGTAAACCACCAACAAACAAATGTGATATCAATTTCATTCCTTTCATAATTCCAAAGTATAAATCCATTTTTAGAAATTCATTTTGAGTAGATGTGTGAATATATAAACCAGAAATATACATATACTAAACCTTGCAAATTTCTGAATGCAAAAAAGCTGTTATATACTCCCTCTAAAAATAGTAATAAAAATCAAAGATAGTTGTTTCTCACTGTAGAAAAAGATCATTTTATAACACAATTAAGCAGGTGAAAAATAGTAGTGTAAAGTTGATACCTTCTTATTTCAGATTATTCTTTCTTGATGCTTTAAAGTTACTTTCTCTACTCAAGTCAACTGATGGTTTAAAATCTTATGAATCAGAGTCACGTTCAGCTTGAGGAGTCAAGGTGGGTAGTTTATTTTGCCTCTCACGTTAGAAGAGGATTTTTAGCTAAATCCTAAGGACAGAACCTTTATTTCTGTAGGAAGAAGTCAAAAGGGAAAAATTTAGGACTAGAACTGCAGTATATCCTTAACTGCCACACCCCTGTGGCACAACCACAACCATATTTTAAACCATAACTAGAAATTTTACTCTAGCCTGCCTGGCGTGGCTCAGTGGTTGAGTGTTGACCTATAAACCAGGAGGTCACGGTTTGGATTCCCGATCAAGCCACACGCCCACATTGCAGGTTTGGTCCCCAATGGGGGGCATGCAGGAGGCAGCAGATCAGTGATTCTCTCTCATCATTGATATTTCTATCTCTCTCTCTTCCACTCCATTCCTCTCTGAAATCAATAAAAATATATTTTAAAAAAGAAATTTTACTCTGAAAGGCATTCATAAAACTACTTTTGAAAGCTAGGAATTTCAAGTTGTTTTAAAGTAAAAAAATGGAGGCGGCTCTCCCAATAATGAAAATATGTCCAACTCAAAAGAGCCTCTGGTGTATTATCATAGCATGAAATCAGGAAGGACATTTCCCAAACAGGAATATTTCTCATCTGTTTTGCATGTATTTTAATGTAAAAATATATTTTGCATATAAAAGTCTTTAAATATTTTCCCTTCCTTCCCCCATCCCAGTATTTCCTGTTCAGCTAGCTTACTGAAGAGGAAGCCAAATAATTGTTCATTCAATCTAACCTTTCCTCAAGTCTTTTCAATGTTTGTTTGGGATACAGCCCTGTAATGTCTCATTTTTTCCCTCCTGCACATAAACCTCAGGCTGATAATGGCTTGTGGTTAGCTGCTCTCAGTAAATCAAAGAAGTAAAAATCTCTGCAAGGAAGAAATGAAAAGAGAAGATGTGAAAGGTAAATAGTTTAAATCAGAGGATGACATGTTCAACCCAGCTGTATGCTCCAAGCCAGGAAAAGCTGAACTTTACGTTTCAATGTTTCAAAGACACTGAAGAAAGTAGCTAGTGCATCACTTGCTTTTGTAGTCAAAGAATCCTTCAACCAACATTTAGTGTTTTTAAAAGAAAAACAAAGTCAGATATATCAAAACCCCTGATTTCTACCTGAAAATGAGAAGGATGCATTTTCTAAGGAAATGAGTTCATAAATGATCTACTTCCAATTTTATTAGCCCTTATAGCTCTGTGTCCTAATATCGCCTCTCTTCTCTCTTCCCCTCTTACTTTCTCCTCTTTTGACCAGTCTGCATTAAAAAATACACTCGCTTATAAAAATGAACCCATCAGTGTTCATTTGAAATGTGGTCCCCACCTTTTATGTTGTTCCAGTTCAAATTGGTTCAAGAAAGCAAAGTAGTGACAGCCGAACTGGAAGTGTAAGCAAGAGGAAACAACAACTCTAATAAGAATTAAGAAAGTGTCTTTTCCTACTTGAAGGAGAAAACCCTCCGCAGCATTCCTAGCCCCTACAAGTGGCTTGATGGATGGCTTTTTGTCTGTTCCTAAAATGAAATGCTAGTACCCAGATGCTTTAACAACTCAAACTAAAGACAAACAACCAAATGATGAAATGAAATGTGAATTTTCAGAATTCCCTTTCAGGGAAGAAACTTGCCTGCTTGTGGGTCTCTAGGCAGGTTTCACATCAGTCCTGTCTCAGCACACAGAAAGAACACACAGTCATGCACATCCCCAGCTCAAATGCAGAAGCTCCAGAATTCCAGAAGCTGTGGGCTGGAAAGGAAAGGTAAGGGGGTTAATGGAGTAGTTACCTTGAATCTCCAGCCACTCGAATATTGCCAGGCACAGCCTCAGTGCCTCTATGCAAGCTTGGCTCAACTTGTGAACTGTCTTCCTGCTCTCCTCCCTTGCCTTTGCTGTGCGCTTGAGGCTCAGTCTGAGTTTCCCCTTTTAACACTAGGAAGTCTGTAGAACCTCCCCTGCTGCTATGACATACTTGGCTCCCTCCCCAGACGGCCTCCCAGATGGAAAAGGCAGCTTGAGGAGGAAGCAAAGTTCAGAAAGGGAGAAGATTGGTGGTGGTGATGTTAATAAAAGAATATCACTTGGGGATAAGAGAAATAATTTTCTGACCTTTGGTGACTCAAAAAGAACAAATAAGCATTTAGCAGCTGCAAGTTGTTTTTTTAAACTAAAGAGTTGGTTGAATTTTCAACATGGATGCATCAGAGATGTTTATTTTAATAACTTTATTGCAATAAACACTCAAATGACATCCATAGCTCAAATAAATCATTTATTAAGTACTTCTTATATACCAGATACTATGCTAAATGCTGAGGATAAAGAAATAAATTAGTCACATACACCTTATATTTTAGTCTAAGACAGTGGTTCTCAACCTTCTGGCCCTTTAAATACAGTTCCTCATGCTGTGACCCAACCATAAAATTATTTTCGTTGCTACTTCATAACTGTAATGTTGCTACTGTTATGAATCATAATGTAAATATCTGATATGCAGGATGGTCTTAGGCGACCCCTGTGAAGGGATCGTTCGACTGCCAAAGGGGTCGCGACCCACAGGTTGAGAACCGCTGGACTCTAAGAGAACAATTTGTGAGCAAATAAATTCAATATAAGTTAGTGTTACGTTATGGAAGAGGTGTGCACACAGCGCTGTAAGAACACAAAGGAAATACTCCTAGCCCATATAGAGGTTGCCAAAGACTTCCTGAAAGAGATGTCTAAACTAAGTTTTATCAGATGAATAATAATTAGTAGGAAAAAATAAGTAGGAAAAGCATTCCATGCTGAAAGAACAGTGTTAGCAAAGTGGATAAGATTGAAAGAATATGTCATGTATTAGGAACCAATTTTTTTTTTTTTTTGACGTTGGAATGAGGAGAGGCAGGATTTTATAATCCTAAACTCTAAATTTCTTCAGATTATCTGTGTAATCCAAGTAGAGAATGAACAAATGATCTAATATGGGTAGCTCTAACTTAATAATTGTATTTCACATGCAATTTCTCTTTTTTTACCTCAAGTTGAATCACCGAATTCAAATGTGGATTTTTTCAAAAAGGAATTGTGGCCCTGGCCAGCTTGGCTCAGTGTATAGAGCAGGGTCCTCAAACTTTTTAAACAGGGGGCCAGTTCACTGTCCCTCAGACCGTTGGAGAGCCGGACTATAGTTTAAAAAAAAAACTATGAACAAATTCCTATGCACACTGCACATATCTTATTTTGAAGTAAAAAAACAAAACGGGAACAAATACAATATTTAAAATGAAGAACAAGTAAAGTTAAATCAACAAACTTACCAGTATTTCAATGGGAACTATGGGCCTGCTTTTGGCTAATGAGATGGTCAATGTCCGGTTCCATGTTTGTCACTGCTAGTCGTAACAAGTGATACAAGTGTGCATCAGTTAGTCTAGATCTGGTTGGAGATTTCAGATGTTTCATTCTGGAAAAAGGCTCTCTTAACTTCAAAAAAAAGGGCTCTCCTAACTTAAAAAAAAAAAAAGCCCTACTAACTGAAAAATAAAAAATAAAAATAGACCTCCTAACTTCAAAAAAAAAAAAAATCCTAACTTGTTCTTACCTCGGTCCTCAGGCAGCAGCAGGCTCTGCACAGGCAAGCTCGTGACTCGTCCGATCACACCCGAGACTGAGAGGAGGAGTCCAGAGACAGAGAGAAGGAGGGGAGTCCGAGAGTGCGGCCCACATTCCACACATGCGTACTGCGGCCCGGGACGAGTCGGCTGCTAAGCAACAGGCAGCAGTGGCAAAAACACCTGGCAGGCCGGATATGTTTTCGGTGGGCCATATGTGGCCTGCGGGCTGTAGTTTGAGGACCCCTGGTATAGAGTGTCAGCCTGAAGAATGAAGAGTTTTGGGTTCGATTCCAGTCAAGGACACATGCCCGGGTTGTGGGCCCATACCCAGTAGGGGGTGTGCAATCCTCCAATGCCCCATAGGGGACGTGCGATCCTCCGTAGGGGGTGTGCAGAAGGCAACCGGTCAATGGTTCTCTCTCATCATTGATGTTTCTATCTCTCCCTCTCTCTTCCTCTCTGAAATCAATAAAAATATATTTTTTAAAAAAAGGAATTGTGAATTTTGCCATGGCCAGGTCTCTCTGAACTTTGTACCTCTTCTCCGTCAGTTAAACGGCCAAACAGATTCCTGAGAAATAATGTTAGAAATGGTGCAATTTGGGGTAAGTTTACCTTTGTTTATAAGGAACAGAAAGCCAGACTCAAGAATAAGGAGATATGTGTTTTTCACATAACAAATCTTTAGGTAGGCCAATTATACTATTGGTTATTTCAGTAAATGACTTCATTAAGGACACTTTCCATTATTATGTTCAACTGTCTTTGATATGTAAGCAACACCATATGTCTCAGTCACCAAATGGCTTTAGCAACTTCAAATATTGTAAAGCTTCACAAAAGACTCTAAAAACCTGCAAGTGAAGAAAAGGGATATTCCTTCCAATCAATCTCTCTCTCTCTCTCTCTCTCTCTCTCTCTCTCTCTCTCTCTCACTCTCGCTCGCTCTTATTCTTCTATTTTAGGAGTTTTTTTAAAAATATATTTTATTGATTTTTTACAGAGAGAAATAGAGAGTTAGAAACATCGATCAGCTGCCTCCTGCACACCTCCTACTGGGGATGTGCCCACAACCAAGGTACATGCCCTTGACCAGAATTGAACCTGGGACCTTTCGGTCTGCAGGCCTATGCTCTATCCACTGAGCCAAACCGGTTAGGGCTATTTTAGGAGTTTTTAAATAATGGCAAAACAAAGAAGGATGTATGCAGTATTATCAAATTATTTAGAAGCTAACGTATTTGGACCCTCTAATTACAAGACCTCATTATCTATAGCCCTTCAAATATTTATTGTTAAGGTAGAACAATCATTCCCAGGAGCACTACCTGTTCTCCCAGTAGATATTCCCACAGATGACATTGGCCCTGATTGGGTCATATGCCCACCCATGAACTGATCATTGGTAAGGGGATTTAGATAACAACCATAGGCTTAAATCAATCTTAATTTTTAAAAATTTATTAGGATGACATAGGTAAACAGCATCTTGGGTGTCAAAAATTGAGCTTCTTCCCCCAATTGCATTGGTCTGGAAAGAACAAAAACTTGCGCTATAGCACCACTTACTGGAAAACAAAAGAAATACCTTTACTTATCAAGCTGCTGAATTGTTCAAATCAAAATGGTACCTAAATAGGAAAGATGTTCACTACTTCAAATGCACAGGCAGAGACGGACCTATCAAGTACTACGAATAACCATGGTAACACAGTATCAAAAGGAAAATGACAATTTTACAGAATTAAACTCAAAGTCATGGAAGATTATAATCATAATGATAGAGAATTCAAATTAGCAGTCATGAGCAAACTAAACAAGATACAATAAAACTCATAAAGGCACCTCAATCAACACAGAAATAAAATTAATGAACAGAAGTATTTTACCAATATCAAAACTCTTTAAAAAATCTAAGCAGAACATCTGGAGCTGAAGAACGCAAATAAAATGAAGAATGCATTGAAAAGCACTGGAAATATAGAATATCATATGAAACAGAAAATTAGCAAGCTCAAAGACATAAAATCTAGAAATGATTCAGGTGGAAAAAAGAGAGGACTGAGATTATTATTTATTTATTTTTATTGATTTCAGAGGGAGAGGAAGAGAGAGATGGAAACATCAGTGATGAGAGAGAATCATTGATCGTTTGCCTCCTGCATGCCTCATTTTGGGGATCAAGCCCTCAACCCAGGCATGTGCCTTGACCGGGAATTGAACCTTGACCTCCTGGTTCATAGGCTAGAGGACTAATATTTTTAAATTAAAGAAGCCATTGTTCCTTTGCTGAGCCCTCCCCTTGCAGTTGCAGGCAGGTGCCATATCTGAGTCTCCATCAACCTGCCTAACACTGCCTTGTCAACCTGCCTTGTCAATTCCCTGACACTTCACCCCACCCAACTTTCAGGCCCACCCAAACCACTTCCAGTGTCTTTTCCACAGAAATTTTCCCGTCTTGGCCCATGTGTTAGACTTTTCTCAAATCTCTCAAAGGCTCACAAACCCCAAACAAGCAGCCTCTGGACTGGGCATGCCTTAACCTCTTGTTAAGTGGCCCCACACCTGGCATTAGAAGCAACCGGTCTTGGTTCACAGCTTAGCCTCTCCCAGCATCTCCAATCCCAGCACAAGTGGCCACCATCTGAACATAACTTTTCAGCTCATTCCAGGTGGCCGTTAGCAAGGCAAAAGCAATGGCTGACTTTGGTCTGCACTTCCTGGGAGGCCCAGAGCTAGCACAAATAATTTGAAAAATTTTATGGACCCACAAAAGACTGCAAATAGCCAAAGCCATCTTTAAAAAAAAAAAAAAAAGCGAAGTTGGAGATATAACACTACCTGATATCAAACTATGCTACAAGGCTATAGTACTCAAAGCAGCATGGTACTGGCATAAAAACAGAAATCTAGAAATTATTCAGATGAAAAAAAGAGAGGATGAAGATTATTCTTTATTTATTTTTATTGATTTCAGAGAGGAAGGGAGAGGGAGAGAAAGATAGAAACACCAGTGATGAGAGAGAATAATTGATCAGCTGCTTCATAAATCATTGGAACAGAATAGAGAGCCCTGAAATAAACCCTCATATATAGGGCCAAGTAATCTATGAAAATGAGACAAGAATATAAAATGGGGTAAAGACAGTCTCTTCAAGAAATGGTGTTGGGAAAACTGGACAGATGCATGCAAAAAATAAAACTAGACCAGTTGTTTACACTGTGTATAAGAATAGACTGAAGACTTAAACTCAAATAGACTGAAAACATAAAACTTTCAGAATTTACGCAGTAAATTCTTTGAAATCACCTTTAGAAATATTTTTTGTATGTCTCCTCAGGTAATGGAAAGAAAATAAAAAATAAGGAAATGGAAATACATCAAACTAAAAAAAGTTTTGCACAGTGAAGGAAACCATCGAATGAAGTCAACCTACTCAATGGCAGAAGATATTGGTCAATGGCACCTCCAATAAGGTGTCAATATTCAACCTGATGGGATATGACATTTACAAATTATATTTCTGCTAAAGGGTTAATATCCAAAATATATAAAGAACACATAGCCCTAACCTGTTTGGCTCAGTGGATAGAGCGTCAGCCTGCGGACTGAAAGGTCCCAGGTTCGATTCCGGTCAAGGGCATGTACCTCGGTTGTGGGCACATCCCCAGTAGGGGGTGTGCAGGAGGCAGCTGATCGATGTTTCTCTCTCATTGATGTTTCTAACTCTCTATCCCTCTCCCTTCCTCTCTGTAAAAAATCAATAAAATATTTTTTTAAAAAGAATGCATACAACACAATAGCAAGCATATAATAAAAAAGCAATCCTGTTAAAAATGGGCTGAGGAACTGAATAAATTTTTTTTTTCCAAAGAGGATATACAGGCACATGAAAAGATGCTCAATTTCACTAATTATTAGCAAAATGCACATCAAAATGATATATCTTGTGTCACCTGTTAGAATGGTTATTATAAAAAAGATAACAAGTGTTGATTATAACCATTCTGATAGGTGTGAGGGGATATCTCAGGGTGGTTTTAATTTTTTCACATGTCTCTTTCATATGTCTTCTTTGGAGAAGTGACTATTTAGGACCTTTGCCCATTTTTTAATTGGATTGTTTGTCTTCCTTTGTTAAGTTGTATGAGTTTTTTATGTGTTTTGGAAATTAACCCCTCATCAGATGTATCATTTGTGAATATGATCTCCCATTCAGTGTGTTGTCTTTTCATTTTGTTGATGGTTTCTTTGCTATGTGATAGTAGCCATCTTATTGTGTGTGAGATGGTATCTTATTGTGGCTTGGATTTGCATTTTCCTAATGACTAGTGATGTTGGGCATGTTTTCATGTGCTTATTGGATATTGGTCTATTTTCTTTGGAGATGTGTCTCTTCAAATGTTTGTCCATTTAAAATTTTTCATCTTCTGAATTTTAAGTGCTCTTCATATATTCTGGATACCAGATGCTTATCAGTTGTGTGATTTGCAAATATTTTCTATTCTGTGGGTTCTTACCACTTCTGTGATAATGTCCTTTCATCCATAAAAGTTTATAATTTAGATGAAGTTCAACTTATCTCTCTCTTCTTTTGTTGTTTGTGCTTTCTACATCATATCTGTGAATCCATTACCAAATCCAAGTCATATAAATTCTTTGGTTAAGAAGTCATGCCCCTGTTTTCTTGTAAGAATTTTATATGCACCCCTATGTTCACTGCAGCGTTCTTTACAATGACCAAGGTTTGGAAGCAGCTCAAGTGCCCATCAGTAGATAAGTGGATAAAAAAGCTGTGGTACATTTACACAATGGCCATAAAAAAGAAGGAAATCTCATTTTTTGTGACAGCATAGATGGACCTGGAGATTATTTCCTAAGAGAAATAAGCCAGTCAGAGAAAGACAAACACCATAGGATCTCACTTATATGTGGAATCTAATGAACAAAGTAAACTGACAGACAAAATAGAAACAGAGGCATGAATACATGGAACAGACTCACAGCTGTCAGAGGGAGTGTGTGTGTGTGTGGGGGGGGGGGGAACTGGATGAAAGAAGGTGAAGGGATTAGCCAAAGAACATATATGCATAACCCATAAACACAGACAAAAGTGTGCTGATGGCCAGAGGGAAAGGGGAGGGAGGGGAGCAGGAGGCTGGGTGGAGGTGGGCAAAGGGGGGGAATGGGGACATCTGTAATAGTGTCAATAATAAAAATAAAGTTAAAAAATTATGGTAAATCCATAAATTGGGATTTTGTGAAGCCTTTAAAAAGACATTTAAAAATGGGAATAAAGAATGTGTTATCTGGAAAACTTGTCAAGCTGTATGGTTAAGTTAAAAACAGCCCTGGCTGGTTTGGATCAGTGGATGGAGTGTCGACCTGCGGACTGAGGGGTCCGGGTTCGATTTCAGTCAAGGGCACATGCCTGGGTTGTGGGCTCGATCTCCAGTGGGGGGTGTGCAGGAGGCAGCTGATCAATGATTCTCTCTCATCACTGATGTTTCTATCTCTTGTTCCCTCTCCCTTCCTCTCTGAAATCAATAAAAAAATTAAATAAATAAAAATAAAATAAGTATAAAAACTGGATATTTCATATAGTTCTTAAAAATTTCTTGTTAAATAATTCATTAAAACCTAAAATAAAACCAAAAAATCATATGTGTATTCTCCCTCCAAATTATTCTTATTTTTCATTTTATGAGAATGTTGCAGAAACTCCAAGATTCTTGTCCTTAGATATGTACTTAGGCCAAGGAAGGGGGAGGTGGGAGAGAGTGGAGGCGGGCAAAGGGAGGGAGGGGAGGAAGACTCCTGCAATAATGTCAACATTAAAAAAATTTTTAAACCGTTATTGTTAAGAATATTACAGATGTCTCCCCATTGCCCTCCTCCACCAGGTTCCTGCTTTGTCCCAGGCCTTCATCACCCTATTGTCTCTGTCCTTAGGTAAGGCATATGTGCATATAAATTCTTTGGTTAATCTCTTCCTGGACCACCTCCCCTCTTCCCTTTGAGATTCAATTAACAGAGAAGTCCTTTATATTTTCACATAGAAGAGAAGAAGTCTTAACCTGGAGATGAAAGCTCATTTCCTAAAGAAATCACAACGGGGGTGGTGGTGAGAGATCAACCGAAGGACTTGTATGCATGCATATAAGCATAACCAATGGACACAGACACTGGGGGGTAGGGGAGGCCAGGGGATTGTCAAGGGGAGAAAAAACAGGAGACATATGTACTACTCTTTGTAATACTTTAAGCAATAAAACAAAATTTAAAAAAAGAAATCACAATGAATTAACCAACTTCTCAATTAAAAAAAAATATCAAAACCGATTAATGTCACCCAGAGGTGAGTTCAGTTTTGTTCTTTGTCTTTGTACTCTCTTTGGGCACTTGAAATTATAAGAGAAATTCAGATCTACAGCCCTTTTTAAATCTGGTTCTTCAATTTAACAGTGCCCTCTTCTGGTTCCATGATTCACATTCGGCTAATTCATCACTGTTGGGGGCGGGGGAGAGCGGGGGAGAAAACGCTTAACATAGAAGTAATTTCACTAAAATGGGCACATATTTCTCTTAATTTACGAAAACTATAGCTATAAAACAACTTCATTTCCACTTTTACTCTTAAAGTCTTTAGTCTCGAAGATTTGGAGGCCCATGTAAAAAGATTGTAAAAATGTCACTTCACTTACTTTGGGAAATAATAACACATTCTTCAATATAAAAAAAAATAAAGACTCAAAGTTTGGCTTCTACTGGGTCAAAGGCATGACATTCACTGAGATAAATAAAATACTAGGAAAGGGCAAGTGGGGTGCTACTGGCCTGGGTTGGGATACTGTTAAACATCCTACAATGCGCAGGACAGCCTCTCTCCACCTCTCCAAGAACGATCTGTCCTCAAATATCAATAGTGTCAAGTGTGAGAAACCCTGCGTTAGAGTTCTTTCCTCTGACTTTGGCCATTTTTCTTAGCCTTTGTAGCAAGCAGCCTTCTCTTTTTCTGTCTCTAATTACTCACTATTCTGTCTTAGCTCACTTCTCTTTTCTCTGTATTTTCTCTTGGGGATATCATCCGTTCTCACGATTTCAACTACCACATCCATGTTACTGATCCCCACATCTATATGTCTAGTCCCAACCCCTCCTCTAGCTCTAGAACTTTTTCTCTTGATTCCTTCACATATTTCTCTTAACCTATTGGTAGAAAACTGTAGGATCATTTATGTTCCCAACATTTCCCGAGCATCTAATTTGCATTAAAGGCTGTGCTGGTATTTGGAGGAAGGCAGTGACGGTGGAGATGAGAGGCAATCATGGTTAATAAGCGCTTTAATTGTATTATATCTGATTATGGCACTAGTTCTGCAAGAAAAAAAAGCATTATCTTCTGGAAAGTAACGCTCCAAGTGTTTAATCAACTACTTAAATATGGCAAAGTTTGGTTTGCCATATTTAAGGAACTAAAAAAAAGGAACTATTTCCCTTTTTTAAAAATGAGGACAGTGCTGTAAATGTGTGGTCCAGTTCTCAGTAGCCAAAGGGGGATGGGTGTGAATGTGTGAATGTCGAAGTAATGTCTAGTAGCCTCGTCTTCTATGCCAATTTGCACCCCCTTCTGGTTGCTACCGTATATCATAGAATATAAAACTTGCGATAATAAGATGAATCATTATTTTCCACAACTTTAGGGGAAAAAAATAAACATTGCCAATTAAAGTATGGCATGCCATCAATTGTCCAAGATGTCCTAAATCAGCGGTTCTCAACCTGTGGGTTGCCTAAGACCATCAGAAAACACATATATAATTACATATTGTTTTGTGATTAATCACTATGCTTTAATTATGTTCAATGTGTAACAATGAAAATACATCCTGCATATCAGATATTTACATTACGATTCATAACAGTAGCAAAATTACAGTTATGAAGTAGCAACGAAAATAATTTTATGGTTGGGTCACAACATGAGGAACTGTATTAAAGGGTCGCGGCATCAGGAAGGTTGAGAACCACTGTCCTAGATGCTGAAACATTTTTTGAAAGGTAAGCCTTCCGAGGTTTCTAATTTGCCAAAATATGAACAAAAAAGTGATGTTAGATTCTATGACATACGGTGAATTTATTTCCCACATCAATTTCCAAGGTCAGTTCCCGTGTCCTATTTTGCACTTTCGTAAACTATCACGGGTGTATATCATTTTTGAAAGAGTCTCGTCTGCAGCTCCATCCTAAAGCCCTTAGCTCTTCAATAATTTCTTTGTTCGCCCAACCCGCCCCTCCCACTTCGCGCCCGTCAATAATCGATGTAGAGTTTACGATTTAGGAGTCAACCCCAATTTCTTCTCATCATAAAATTGCATAGGTTGTATCCGACTGTCCATGGCATCCGCTACATTAAGGGGGAGAGACGATGGAAAACATTGTATTACATAAACGTATCTTTTTCAAAGACCCATCCTCGTAGAGATGTTAAAATGGGGTAGGGTAGGGAGCCCAGTGGAGGCGGAGAGGGGATATACGTCTCGGGATACAGGAAATACGGTAGGAGTGGAACCCGGAGGAAGCTCTTGGTCTGGAGGGGAGGGGACCCGCCGCCATCTCAGGTCTCCGCCTGGCTGGGGCCCACCGGAGAGAGCTGACGCCCAGGTCCTAGAATCCTTATGGGGGACCAACCTTGTCCCTCCGGGAGATCCACGCTCCCGTCTGCAAACACGCGGGAAAGCAAGCCTCCGAGAAAGCGCTGCCTCTTAGCTCCACGGTGGGATTATCCAGAAGGGACCCCAAACAGAGGTACCCCTCTCCCCTCCGCACCTCCTCCGGCATCTCCCGGCCTGAAGTCGCATCCTCTTCCTCCGGAGAAGTCGTAGAATAGACTTCTCCCACCCTAAGCCAGGTCAGATTCTTTCTCATCTGGGACATTCTGCCTCTCAGAAACTTAATTATGCGTCTCCCAGCTCGCCTTCCCGTCCCCCCCAGCCCCCCAACCCCCGCCCTCCGTTCTCTCCATGATTTTAAAAATTGAAGAAAGTATAGGCAGACGTTAAATAGCTCTTTCATAAAATATGCTTGGATGAAATTTTGGATATTTAATGGCATTCAGTAATTATTTTTAATATACAAGTTTCCCCCCCAAAAAAATGTATCCACACGTCAAGAGCTGATAGCTCAATTTTGAAAAGGAAATGTATTTTCATAACCACTGCCTTTATAATTATTCAAAGTGTGTGTATACATTTGGAAGGGGGGGACACCCTATAGCAGTTGTGATCATTGTGGGTTATATTTTCTAAGAAATAGACTTGAATGTTTTTATATACTCAAAAGTAATTTAGTGGGGTCCAGGTGAGGGGTACGAACTAAAGCTTCATCAGTTGATAATTGTTAAAGCTAGGCGATGCATTATGGTGATTCATTATAATGTTCTCACTACTTTTGTGTACATTTGAAACTTTTCCATTTGAAACTGCTTAGCTCCAGATTAATAACAACAATGTATGCAAGGCCTAATTGCTATGCCTAGCACTGTGCCAATGGGGTTTCTAAGGTGAGGTACGTAAGTGTGTGTTTACCTGTGTATGGTGGGGGAACTTAATAAGTAAAAGCAGTGACAATATGGTCAGTCAAACCCAGGTGCCATAATGTTTGCTTGTTCAGATATTCAGGAAGCATCCTAGGATGGACCAACTCGTTCTACCTGATAGTAATCATGAACTTTCAGGGAGGAAAAGGGAAATGTGGGTGAGTCTTAAAGAGCGAGTGACATCTGCCCTGTGGAGGTGGAGAGACTGTTTTTCAGGACTTTTGTTTCTAGAACAAAAACCCCAAGACAGGTTTGTTCTGGGGAAAGCTTGGCTTGAACTCTGAAACTTGTGAGACCTTAGGAGGTGAGATACAATGTTGGAGGGCCTTGAATGTTATACTAAACTTGAATATGCAGCTTAAGCCATGAGCATTGGCCACCATGGAAGATTTTCAAGCAAGGGATGTATTTTAGGAGCTCAGTTTTTAACATCAGAGAAACCATCTTCTATTTACATCAGCTTATAGAAAGCAAAAACTAAAACCAAATCTGATCTGAGCCTCACAGTTCCTAGTAATCTAAAGGAGACAGGCCATCCTTTCTTCACTTCTGCAATAAACCTCTCTATGAAGCCCTTACAATGGACTAGGCATTGTGCTGGCAGCTGGAAGGGATGTGTGACCAAGGAATAGTGCCTGGTACATAGTAGGAGTGAAACAGATACTTGAATAAATAAGTCAATGAATGATAAGAAAACAGTCGCGACTAAGAGGGTTCTGGATTTAGGGTTTGGTGGTAGTCCATAGAAAAGGAATGAGCTCTATTTTACCTGAAAGCATCGCCTGGCCATTCCTTACAGCCTCACTTCCCTCAGCTTTAGCTCCATGTCCAAACCAGTATTGGCAGTGGGTGGGAGAGTAGAGGGAGAACAGTGCTTAGATACGGCAAGAAGTGCCAGAGCTACATAATTCCTTCCAGTGACTCAAATCATTGAAAATTATCATAATAGTAAATATTTACTGAACATCTTTATGTGCCAAATACTGTTCTAAAGGGCTTGCATAGTCTATGCTTATTATTATGCTTATTATTAATATTGTTAATTATTATTATTGCTATGCAACAAACCTTTTCTAATACTATCTATGTAACTGTTTTGCAGGACTAAATAATGGAAATATGGGCATGGTGGAGCATAAGAACTTGAGGAGGCCAAGGGAAAGATAAACAGCAACAGAAAAAATGATTTAACCTTATTTTACTATTTTTCAGTTTTGGAGGGATTGCAGTAGGACTCCATTTCCATGCTGCGTTCATGAAATAGTTTATCCAATGACGACAATGAGGGTTGTTGACAACGCTACCCTGATTTTTCTGTTCTTCTGCACTGGAATGGAAAGTTGTGATTTTTTTAAGGTAATGTCTTTGCCAAGAACTCATTAAAAGGGGAATAAAAATAAATTTATTATAACACTACACTTGATCCTGACATTACAAATGACTAGCCAAACAAAAACCAAAAAGTTATCACCAAATGATAACAGTGAAACTACTTTCTATCTACACTATATGAAACAATATATACCACATAATAATGTAATCTATAAACTGTTTTGTTAGATTAACTCCTAATTACCTTATCATTTCTGATTGTTACTGTGAAATGTATCTTTTTTTTTTTAATATATTTTATTGATTCTTCACAGAGAGGAAGGGAGAGAGATAGAGTCAGAAACATCGATGAGAGAGAAACATTGATCAACTGCCTCCTGCACATCTCCTACTAGGGATGTGCCCGCAACCCAGGTACATGCCCCCGACCGGAATCGAACCTCGGACCCTTCAGTCCGCAGGCCGACGCTCCATCCACTGAGCCAAACCGGCTTCGGCGTGAAATGTATCTTTTAAACCACCTTAGCTGATTATTTCTGGTAAATGGGAATAGGATTGATATATTTACATATATTTACATACTGATTTAATATGCTGCAACTTTTCTGAATTCTATTTATTCTAATAATTTGTGGATTCTGTTATTAATTATATTGGGAATAATGGCAGTTTCTTCCTTTCCAATTTTTTTAGCTTTTCCAATATTTTTAGCAATTTTTAAGGTTGTTTTACTGTACTAGCTAGGATCTTCAGTACAACAAAATATAGTAAAAGTGATAGAGAATTTCCTTGTCTTCCTACTGAATTTACAAGGGAATTCTGCAAATGTTTCATTATTTTTAGTAGATTTTCCTTTCAGCTCAAGAAAGTTCTTTTCTTAAATTGCTGAAAGTTTTTATTATGAATGACTATGGAGTTTTTCTCCAGGTACTTTGTATTTATTGCCATGATCATATGGGTTATTTCTCCACTAATATGATAGTGGGACTGTGTGATAAATTAAGATAATTAATTTCTAATACATTTCCTGCTTTTGATTTCATCAGGTCTCACCACTGAATAATTTGTTTTTCTATTTTAGTAATTTTTGCTTTTATCATTTTTCTTTACTTTCTGTTTGCTTTTTTCTATTTATTTATTTGGACCGTTAGCTCAGTAATTTTCACTTTTCTAAAATAATTTGTGACTATAAATTTTTAACTATCACTTTAGAAGAATTTCACAGGTTTTTATATGTAGTGATTTATCATTCAGTTTTTCTTAATTTCACTTACTTCTTTTTGCTCATGAGGAATTTTTTAAATCTACAAACACGTGTCTCTTTTTAAAAAATCATACTGTGAAATCATTCATTCAATTACAAATGAACTTATTTTCTGCTCTAAAGTGTTTCATGTTTTTTATCCTTCTGCTAACAAAAAACAGAATTACATACTGGCTCCTCATCCCACTGATTGTGACAATATAAAACTTTTTCTTTCATTAAGTACATGGAGCAGTGTGATTATACTATTCAGTGATGGAATTATTGCTGACATTATGCTTGTGTTTTTTTAAACTTTTAAAATCTTGATCTAATTCTACACTTAAAGAAAATGTGTGAGAATATTACAACAAACTCGCATATACCGTTTATCAGGATTTACCAATGAACACATTGCCGTGTTTGCTTTATCATTCTCTATGTCATTCTCTATTTCTATATCACTCTTTATCATTTTCTATCATTCTGCTCCCCCCTTGTCTTCCCTTTTTTCCTCTCCTCCTCCCCCGCTCATTCCCCTTTCCTCCTCCTCTTCCTCTTCCTCTCACCTCCTCCCTCTCCCTTTTTCTCTGTCTGAACTGTTTGAGAGTATATTGCAGGCATCACGTTTTATCTGTAAATACTTCAGTGTATATATCATCAGAGCCTTTCTCTTAATGACCTCAATACATGTGACAAGGTAAAAATTTGACAGTGTTCCATAAACTTTTATTGTCAAAATTATACATTCATACTTACTGAAAAAAGGGATGAGTTTGGAAAAACATATATTTATTTGTTTAAAAAACATTTTAACAGTTTTATTTCAGTATAGTTAACATTCAATAAACTGTACATGTTTAAAATGTACAATTTGAGTGTTTTATCATATCTATGGGACTGTAACCATAGTCAAGATAGTACGGCAGTTTCTTGGGGTTTCTTTTTATTTTGTTTTGTGGTGTGTTTTTTAAAATTTATTTTTAGAGAGAGAGGAAGGGAGGAGGAGGGAGAGATAGGAACATTGATGAGAGACAAACATCGATTGGCTGCCTCCTGCACGCCCCCCACTGGTCATCAAACCTGCAACCCAGGTACATGGGTGCCCTTGATTGGGAATTGAACCCATGGCCCTTAGGTACTCAGGCCAACACTCTAACCACTGAATATACTGGCCAGGGTTTGTTGTTGTGTTTTTATTCTTTGCTTTTTTTCAGTTGTTATCAACAGCTAGCTGTTCTTCCTTTTTTTATATGTCTTTTTTATAATATTTTTATTGTCTAAAGTTTTACATATGTCTCCTTTTCCCCCAATTGAACCACCCCCCAGCCATTCCCACCCCAGGCAAGCCCCCACCACCCCAGTGTCTGTCCATTGGTTTATGCTAATATGCTTGCATACATATTTGGTTGCTCTCTAAATACCCCTCCCCTGCCTTTTGTCTCTGGATCTGTTCTTGTTCATCAAATTATATTGATCATTATATCCCACATATGACTGAGATCCTGTGATATTTATCTTTCTCTGATTAGCTTATTTTCCTCAGAATAATGCTCTCCAGTTCCACCCATGCTGTTGCCAATGGTAAAAGCTCCTTTTTTATAGTGGCATAGTATTCCATTGTGTAGATGTACCACTGTTTTTTAATCCACTCATCTGCTGATGGGCACTTAGGCTGTTTCCAATTATTAGCTATTGTAAATTGTGCTGTTAAGAACATAGGGGTGCATATATCCTTTCTGATTGGTTATTCTGGTTTCTTGGGATATAGTCCTAGAAGTGGGATTACTGGGTCAAATGTGAGTTCCACTTTTAACGTTTTGGGGAAACTCCATACCGTCTTCCATAGTGGCTGCACCAGTCTGCATTCCCCCCCAGCAGTGCATGAGGGTTCCTTTTTCTCCACATCCTCGCCAGGACTTGTCGTTTGTTCATTTGTTGATGACGGGGGTGAGATGGTACCGCATTGTCATTTTGATTTGCCTCTCTCGTATGACTAGTAACTTTGAGCATGTTTTCTTATGTCTCTGGGCCTTCTGTATGTCCTCTTTTGAAAAGTGTCTATTTAGGTCCTTTGCCCATTTTTTGATTGGATCGTTTATCTTCCTTTTGTTAAGTTGTATGAGTCCCCTATAAACCTTGGAGATTAAACCCTTATCAGTGATAACATTGGCAAATATATCCTCCCATGCAGTGGGCTTTCTTGTTGTTTTGTTGATGGTTTCTTTTGCTGTGCAGATGCTTTTTATTTTTATGTAGTCCCATTTGTTTATTTTCTTTAGTCTCCATTGCCCTAGGAGCTGTGTCTATAAAGATATTGCTACGACATATGTTTGCTATTTTACTGCCTATTGAGTCTTGTAGGATTTTTATGGTTCCCCGTCTTACCTTTAAGTCCTTTAGCCATTTTGAGTTTGTTTTTGTGTATGGTGTAAGTTGGTGATCTAGTTTCATTTTTTTGCATGTATCTGACCAAATTCCCAGCACCATTTATTGAAGAGACTGTCTTGATTTCTTGCCTCCTTTGTCAAATATTAATTGAGCATAATGGCTTGGGTTGATTTCTGGGTTCTCTGTTCTGTTCCATTGGTCTATATGTCTGTTCTTGTGCCAGTACCATGCAGTTTTGAGAACCGTGACTTGGTAATGTAGCTTGATATCTGGTATTGGGATCCCTTCAACTTCGTTCTTCCTTCTCAGGATTGCTGTGGCTATTCAGGGTCTTTTTTATTCCAGATGAATTTTTGGAGAGTTTGTTCTAGGTCTGTGAAATATGCCATTGGTATTTTTTAAAATATACTTTATTGACTTTTTACAGAGAGGAAGGGAGAGGAATAGAGAGTTAGAAACATCAATGAGAGAGAAACATCAATCAGCTACCTCCTGCACACCCCCTACTGGGGATGTGCCAGCAACCAAGGTACATGCTCTTGACGGGAATCGAACCTGGGACCTTTGAGTCCGCAGGCTGACGCTCTATCCACTGAGCCAAACCTGTTAGGCTGCCATTGGTATTTTTTTATTTCTTTTTTTATTGTTGACAGTATCACAGATGTCCCCCATTTCCCCTGCTTTACTGCCCTCCTCCTGGCCCCTGCCCCACCCCAGACCTTCACCACAAAATTTTCTGTGGTCATAGGCTATGCATATATACATACCAGCTCTTTGGTTAATCTCTTCCCATCCCCCCCACCCTCCTCTCTGAGATCTGTCAGTCTGTTCCATGCATATATTTCAAATGGACAATGTAAGCTGTAATCTTTTTTTCCCAGCTTCATTGAAATATATTTATCATATAGCATTTTTTAAGTTTCATGTGATGATTTGCTATACATATATGTTACACAATGATTAGCACAATATGGTTCATTAACACATCAGTCATCTCACAGTTACCATTTTTTTGTGTGTGATTAGAACGTTTGAGGTCTCTTTTAGCAACTTTTAAATATATAGTACAGAATTATTAACTCTAGCCACTTTTTTTTGTTAATACTCACCTGAGGATATTTTTTTCATTGATTTTTAGAGAGAGTGGAAGGGAGGGAAGGAGGGGTAGAAAGAGAAAGAAACATTGATGTAAGAGAGACACATTGATTGGTTGTCTCCTGCATGTGCCCTGACCTGTCAGAGATCAAGCCTGCAACCGAGGTACTTGCCCTTAACTGGAATTGAACCCATGACCCTTCAGTGCGCGGGCTAAAGCTCTAACCACTGTGCGAAACCGGCTAGGGCTATAGTCACTATTCTATAGTATAGTACTATACTATGACTATAGTTATATAACTCTATATAACTAAATATACTATAACTGTATTATTAACTATAGTATGATGTACATTATGCTGTATATTAGATCTTGAGAACTTGAAATAATTGAAGGTTTATACACTTTGGCCAACTTCATCCATTTCCCCCACCCTCCCACCCTAGAAACCACTAATCTACTCTCTGTTTGTATGATTTAGGCTTTTCAAATTTCATGCAATAAGTGAGATTATACAGAATTTGTCTTTGTCTTATTTCACTAGGTCTTCAGGGTTTAGCCATTATATCAGAAATGGCAGGATTACCTTTTTTATAGCTGAACTAGAGGCCCAGTGCATGAAATTCATGCGGGGGGGGGGGTTCTCAGCCCAGCCTGCACCCTTTCCAATTGGGGACCCCTTGGGGTTGCTCAACTGGTTATCTTAGCTTTGTTTAAAACCTTGGGGGTGATCATAGTAGGTGTAGTATCTAGATTTGGGGTTTAACAGTATAAGGTGAATGAGGCAGGAATTTAAATTCCCAAAGTTGGGCTTCCTGTTGGTAAGTTGAAAACTGCACCTCCCCCCTCCACCCCCACTTCCTCAGGGAACTCGGGGAGTCAGAGCCTTGGTCTGAGGATTGCAGACTAGGTTCATAGAGGACAGAAGGCCCAGGCCCTGTCAAAGTACGGATCAGAGGCAGGGCTAAAAGAACCTACAGAATCCATCTCAGCCCCTGCCATCAGGCTTTGGAATTGCTGGGCTTGGCACCGGATGTGATGAACACTGACTTCCTGCAGAGGACTCAGGGCAGTGAGGCCCTGATCTGAGGAGCTGGCCTTGGGTCAACAGAGGGAGGATCCCAGGACCTGCCAGGACTCAAGGTGAGGAATGTGGCAGAGGAGGGAGGGAGCCTGGACCCTAGAACAGAATCATCCCACCCAGGGCGGGATGAGGACACCAGGCGATTTTTTTAAGGGATCCGTGGTTTAATCGCGGCCCACGGGTTCCAGAAGAGAACAGAGAGATGAGAAGTAGATGCAAACGCCAAGTCAGTACCTTAGCATGTTATTGAGTGGATTTGTCCCAGGAAAGTCTGTGCATCCCTCGGGAGAGAAAGAAGCAGCAGGGCTGCCTACAGGGCAGTCTCGGGCTCCCCAGGGGTGCGAGCTCCTGGAGCAGGTTGGCTGCCTTCTGTCCGCTTCCTGGGGTGCAGCCTGGGTGCTGGGCGCTGGTGCGGGCGGCTTGGGCTCAGCGCGGCACCAGGAGCCCGAGACGCTTAGTCCCCTGTGGGGCTGGCACCTCCTGGCTGGTTCAGGAGCCACAGGGCTGTGCGGTCCAACCAGCACCTGGGCCTCCCCTTGAGGTGACTACGGATCTGGATCGCATTCCTGGCCCCTCTCAGCTCCGGGAACCTCCGGGTCCCAGGGGCCAGGCTAGTACAGCAGCCAGTGGGCCCTGCAGCTCCGCTCCGGGAACCAGAAGCGGGGGTGGGGTGGGGGGGAGGGGGTCGCAGGAGGGGGTCGCAGGAGGGGCGGCTCAGCGCAGGGAAGTTGTCCATGGCCCAGGCCCAGGCCCAGGCCTGTTGGCGGTTCAGGCCCGGGGGCAGGGTGGGCTCCAGGCACACACACCGCATCCGAGACAGGTTTCCAAGGTGGATGAGGCGGGGTGGGTGCAGAGGAGGAGGGAATCAATAACAGGCGATTCCTGCATCCGGGTCTCAGGGACTCCGGGGCTTTGGTACAGGGAGCAGGACCTCAGGTACGCAGAGGACCGTCCCAAGTCCTGCCAGAGTCACCATTAGGATGTAGCGACCCTGGATCGCATAACTCAGGGGACCCCACAGAAGCCCACCCTTGCTGTCAGCCCTGGGAGTCCCCAGGGCGGGATGACCACACGCAGTGTTTTCTGACTTCCACAAACGGGTCTGAGAGATGCTGGGGACATGGTATCAGGAACAGGGCCTCTGGTCCACAGAGGGGAAGGCCCAGGTCCTGCTGGAGTCAACCTCGGACGCAGAGGCGAGGTCATTAGGCCTCCGCTGGGCCAGGGCCAGAGGCAAATGACCTCGCAAGGCCCGCAGTTCCTTCCCCTCCGCGTTTGGTCCTCCTTCCGGACGTGCCGGCCCTAGGCTATTATTAGTATAGATAATATTCACATATATATATCACATTTTTGGTTCATTCATCTCTTTGTGAGCATTTAGTTTGTTTCAATGTTTGGTTATTAGAAATAATGATGCAGTCAGTGAACATTGGGGTGCAGATATCTCTTAGAGATAGTAATTTCATTTTTTTCAGCTATATTCCCCGAAGTAGAATTGCTGGATCCTTTGGTAGTCCTATTTTTAATTCTTTGAGAAACCTCCATACTGTTATCCATAGTATATGTAATTTACATGCCCACCAACAGTATACATGCTTCCCTTTTCTCCACATCCATGCCAACATTTGTCATCGCTTGTCTTTTTGACGGTAGTAATTCTGACATGTGAGATATCTCACTGCAGTTTTAATTTGCATTTTTCTGATGATTAGTGATTCTGAGCAAATTTTCATGTACCTGTTGGCCATTTGAATATCTTCTTTGGGAAAATGTCTATTCAGGCCCTGTATATCTTTAAAATTGGATTACTTATTTTTCTCCTGTTGAGTTGTATGAGATCCTTATATTTGGGGTATTAATTTCTTTTTTTTATATATTTTATTGATTTTTTACAGAGAGGAAGGGAGAGGGATAGAGAGTTAGAAACATCGATGAGAGAGAAACATAGATCAGCTGCTTCCTGCACACCCCCTACTGGGTATGTGCCCCTAACCAAGGTACATGCCCTTGACCAGAATCAAACCTGGGACCCTTGAGTCTGCAGGCCAACGCTCTATCCACTGAGCCAAACCCGTTAGGGCTGGGGTATTAATTTCTTATCAGATATGTGCTTTGCAATTATTTTCTCTCATTACACAGGTTTCCTTTATACTCTGTTGATCATTTCTTTTGCTGTATAGAAGCCTTTAGTTTGATGCAGTCCTACTTGTTTATTTTTTCCTTTATTCCTTTTTCTTGTAGTGTCATATCCATAAAATCATTACCAAGACCTATGTCAAGCTTTTTCACAAAGACTTTTTTTTTTCTAAGACTTTTACGGTTTCAGGTCTTACCTTAAGTCTTCAATCCCTTTTGAATTGATTTTTGCGAGTGGTGTAAGATAGGGCTCCAGTTTTATTCTTTTCCATGTGAATATCCATTTTCCAGCATCATTTATTGAATAGACTAGCTTTTCTTCATTGAGTACTCTTGGCTTCCTCGTCAAATATTAGGTGATCATGTATGTGGGGGTTTATTTCTGGGCTCTTGATTCTTTTCTGTTGGTTTAAGTGTCTTTTTATATGCCAGTACCATACTGCTCTTTTTATAAATTTTTATTAAAGTTTAGTAGCCATGCAATATTATATTAGTGTACAATATAATGATTCGACATGCATATACCTTACAATGTGATCAGCACACTAAGTCTAGTAGCCATCTGTCACCATACAAAGTTATTACAGTAGTGACTATATCCCCTATGCTGTACACTATATCCCTGTGGCTTATTATTTTACAGCTGGAATTTTGTCCCTCTTACTCATCTTAACATTTTTTACCCATCCCCTATACATCCATCCTTCTAGCAATCATTAGTTTATTCTTTGTATCTATGAATCTGTTTTCGTTTTGATTTTTAGGTTACACATATAAGTGAAATAATAAGGTACTTAGATGTCTTTCTCTGACTTATTTCACTTTAGCATATCACTCAGTGGTTCTCAACCTTCTGGCCCTTTAAATACAGTTCCTCATGTTGTGACCCAACCATAAAATTATTTTCGTTGCTACTGTTATGAATTGTAATGTAAATATCTGATATGCAGGATGGTCTTAGGCAACCCCTGTGAAAGGGTCGTTTGACCGCCAAAGGGGTCGCGACCCACAGGTTGAGAACCGCTGCTCTAGATCCATTCATGTTGTATCAAATGGTAAGATTTCATTCTTTTTCTGACTAATATCCAGTCATATATATATCAAATCTTCACACACACACACACCAAATTTTCTTTATCCATTCATCTAACAATGCATACCCAGGTTTTGCTTCCATATCTTGGATATTGTAAATAATGCTATAATGAACATGAAGGCGCATATATCTGTTCACATTGCTATTTTCACTTTTCTGATAGATTCCCAGAAGTAGAATTGCTGGGTCATATGCTAGTTCTATTTTTAATTTTTTTTGAGGAAACTCCATACTGTTTTCAATAGAGGCTACACCAATTCACAATTCCACCAACAGTGCATGTCTATTCCCTTTTCTCCTCATCCTTGCCAACACTTATTGTTTGTTGATTTATTGATCACTAGAGGCTTGGTGCATGAATTCATGCACGGGTGGGGTTCCTTGGCCTGGCCAGCAATTGGGGGCCAATCGGGGCCATCTCACTCAGTCCCAATTATGGCTGATCAGGGCCGGCCAGCTTAGGGGAGGGACTGCAGGAGGTTGGCCAGCCACGGGAGGTTGGCTGTGGGAGTGCACTGACCACCAGGGGGCAGCTCCTGCGTTGAGAATCTGCTCCCTGGTGGTCAGTGCACATCATAGCAAATGGTCAACTGGTAGTTCAGTCGACTTATCATAACAGTTGTTTGGGCATATATATATAATATATATATATATAGCCATTCTGATATGGGTGAGGTAATATCTTTTTGTGGTTTCGATTTACATTTCCCTGATGATTAGGGATATTGAGCATCTTATATCTGTTGGCCATCTATATGTCTTCTCTGGGGAAATGTCTTTTCATGTTCTTTGCCCATTTTTTTTTTGACTGGGTTGTTTACCTTTTTTGTAATTGAGTTGTATGTGTTCCTAATATATTTTGGATATCAACCCCTTATTGGGTATATCATTTGTGCATATCTTCTCCCATTCAGTAGGTTGTCTTTTTGTTTTGTTGATAGTTTCCTTCACTGTGCAGAAGCTTTTCAATTCTACAAAGTTTCATTTTGCTTATGTTTACTTAGCTTGAGTAGCTTTCTCTTCCAATCTTGAAAAAGTGGTTCTTGTATTAAACTGTGTGTACAAGGTGGTTTTGGCAGGCCATTTGGAGTCATATTGGCTACAAGCAGCACCTGGTACACTGCTTGGCTGGGGCCACTGCACACTTGGTGCAGGGTGGCCCAGTGCACTTGAACTTGCAGTGACTCCCTGTTAGTAGAGCTGTCCTTGCTGAAGTGGGCTCCAGGTGGTGTGCTCAGTGTGTGCACATGCAACAGTGCTTCAGCTGTCTGAGGCAGGTATAGCCTCTGGGCAAGGCAGCCCAGTACGCATATGCATGTGGTGACCCCTTCTTGGTCTGGCTTTCAGGGCTGGAGCAGGCTCTGGGTGAGTCATCCCACTGTGGGTACGTGCAGTGGCACCCTGGGTATCCTAGGCCAGATTGAGAATATGCTGGGAAAGTCCTGCAGCAGCTTTGCAGGTCTGTGGAAGCACCTGGATAGAGGTCCAATCTGCACTATTTAGGGGGAAGGGGAAGGTTAACAATGGTGCTCACCGCCACCTTCGATTCCGGAGAGGTCCCACAGATCCCAGAGAGCTGTTGTGGTTCCCCATCCTTCTCCATGCAGTTTCTCTTTCTAGTTTGATGTGCAGAAACTGTTCAGTCAACCTTCAGTTATCAGGAAGAATTGCTCTACATCTAAGTGTTTGTGGGAGGGACAGGTTCAAAGTCCTCTTCTGCTTCATCTTGAACCTGCCTCCAATACCACACTGTTTTGACTACTATATCTTTGTAATATAGTTGGAAATTTGTGTTCCACTATATGATCTAGGCCAGTGGTCGGCAAACTCATTAGTCAACAGAACCAAATATCAACAGTATGATTGAAATTTCTTTTGAGAGCCAAATTTTTTAAACTTAAACTATATAGGTAGGTACATTGTTATTAACTTAATTAGAGTACTCTAAGGCTTAGGAAGAGCCACACTCAAGGGACCAAAGAGCCGCATGTGGCTCTCGAGCCGCAGTTTGCCGACCACGGATCTAGGCCATATTCCAATTTGACCAGTTGTCCCACTAATGTCTTTTATAGCTATTTTCTTAGTAAAGTTTTCATTTAGGATTATCCATTGCATTTAGTTTTCATGTCTCTTCAGTTTTTCCTAACCTGAAATAGTACAACCTATCTTTGTCTTTCATGACATTGACAATTTTTTAAAATTCAGGAAAATTATTATGCCTCTCAATTGAAGTTTGTGTGTCATTTTCTCATTATTATATTTTTTTTTTTGCATTTTGGCAGGAAAACCAGAGAAGTAATGTTGTGTTGTTCTCAGGGCATCATATCAGTGGCACATGATACTGGTTTGACCCCTTAGAAATAATGTTAACCTTGATTACTTGGTTAAGATAATGCTTGCTAGATTCAGTCACTATAAAGTTATCATTTTTCTCTTTGCAGTTAACGGTTTTGCTGGCGATACTTTGAAACTGGGTAAAATATCCTGTTTCTCAACAAACTAAAATCCACTGATTTGACAGCCTCTGACAAATCTTGACTGACTCAGTTTTTACTGTGATGACTGCAAAATGGTAATTTTCAAACTCCATCATGTTTACTGCATTTATTAGTTGGTATTCTATTTCAAGGAAGAGATTTTTTGTCCATATATTTGTTTTTTATTTATTTATATTAGTTTGGAAACATATTTTTTACTTTATTTCATGATTGTCCTATTTTTATCATTATTGATTATTCATTTCCTAGATTTATCCATGGTAGCCAACTCAAATTGGCTTCCCTGTCTTTTTGACATGTCCCTATCATTGTTTGATACATACTTTGACCTCACAATATATTAACTTCCTTACTTTCAGGCCTATCTTGTATTTCCTGCTTCATTAACCATTTCTCTGTGGAACTCTGATACCTTCTAATGGGAAATGGTACTTAGAAATCAAGACATGGGTGCATGAATCTTTTTTAGCTTAACATTTTGTTATTCTTTTCCAATTAAACATAGTACAGACATTATGGTTTATATAATACTGATAATCTAGTATTTGTTGAGTTTTGTTCTATGTTATAGAGAACATGATCCATTTTTAAATGTTTCATGTGAGGCTGAAAAGATTTTGTATATTCTAATTGCATGTAGGGTTCTATAAATGTCCATTAAACTTACAATTTTTCTATATCACCATGAATATTATTAGTGGCTAAATCTATAAATTGTGGAGAAAGTTATTTTTTTTTCTCTCTAGCGAATTTAGTGGGGTGACCCTGGTTAACAAAATTAGACAGTTTTCAGGTGCACAATTCTACAACACATCATCTGTATACTGTATTGTGTGTACACCCTAAAGTCAGGTTTCCATAAATCACCATTTATCCCATCATACCCTCCTTTACCACCCCTCCTCCTCCCCCTCCTTCTCACCCTGGCAATCACCACACTGTTGTCTGTGTCCATGAGTTTTTTCTTCCTTTTTCTTTTTTATTCAATCCCTCCACCTGTCCCCACCCAGCCCCCCAACTGACGCCCCCTTTATAGCTGTCATCCTGCTCTCTATCTATGAGTCTTTCTCTATTTTGCTTTAAATTCCCACTGTGATTGTGAGTTTGTCAGATTCTTGTAATTCTGTAAATTTTTGTTTTATATATTTGAGTCTTTGTAATTATATGCATAAAAGTCTGAAATAGATACATCTTTTATTATTTTTAGTGACCTATTTTCCTTTTTGCATTTAAAGTCTCTTGTTTTCCTTTGTTTGGGTGGTATTTCCTTTTCCATTCTTTTACTTACTCACATTTTTCTTTTATTTTTCAGAAAATTTTCTGCCAACAAAAGTGAATGCATTGACTTATTTCTGAAGTTAACAGCAGGATCTATAATTAGCAGAAAACATGAGCTTTATATCCCCAAACATTTTTCTTCACCAGTTGTTTTAAATAAAATTTTAACTTTTCAAAAAAAATTTTTTTTAACTTTTCAGACATTCTTTGGGTTGATCCATCAATTGTTTATTTTGCTACATATCTCTCTTTATAAGTATATACACACACTCACTTTGTTTTTGCTTAACTATTTGGAAGGAACTTGCAGATATCATGGCACTTCAGCTCTAAACACAAGTGTTTGTCTCCTAAAAACAGGGGCATTACTATTGTCACACTCAGAGAAATTGGACAGTAATTCAACACTGTTATCCAATATACTGTTTATATCAAAGTTCCCCAATTGTCCTAACAATTTCCTTTGTAGTTGTCATACCCCTTTTAGTTTCTTTTAACCTAGTGTAGAAGCTTACTATCTTTTTCTTTTCATTTTTTATAACATTGGCATTTCTGATGAATCCAGATGATTGTGCTGCCTATGTTCCACAGTCTGAACTTGTCTGTTTTCCTGTAATTAATTTAAGCATTTTCAGCAAGAAGACTACATAGGTGATGCTGTGGTCCTTGTTATTGCATTGCGTAAGAAGGCACAAAATGCCAGTTTTGTCCCATTCATCATCATCATCATCATCATCATCATCATTAATAGTAGTAGTAGTAGTAGTAGCAGTAGTAGCAGTAGCGGTAGTAGTAGTATTTTTATTTTTAAAAGGTCTCACATTTATTACTGAACCAACCTACTATTGCAGGAAGAAAGATCATGCTTCCAATAATTTTCCAATTAAAGTGCCCAACTGTCCAGACAGTAGTGATCTTTTCAGTCATTTAAAGGTGCAGGCAACTTGGATACCGCATAAATATGTGAGCTGTCTCTCATGTTGGATTCTTTATAGACCCAGTTTGATTCTTCTCCGATGTCTCCTCTTGTAGTTGTACCCGAATTCATTACCAGTTTTCATCCGAATCTACTGGGGAATGGGCCGATTCTGCTTTTGTTTCTTGGCCAGGAACCTCTTGATCCCAAAAGTCTTGTGAGAAGATGTGGTGAAGGAGAATCAACCGCATGCACCACAATGGCAGAGAAAGCGAGGAGGAAGCGGAAGGATGTATTGAGTGGCAGTCTGTCCCATTCACTATTGATAATACTAAGTTTGTTGACTTTTTAATGAGCAGTTTTAAGTTAACAGCAAAATTGAGAGGAAGTTACAGAGTTTTCTCATCTTCCCCCTGCCTGTACATGCATAGCCTACTCTATAATCAATATTGCCTTCCAGGGTGGCACAAATGATGTCACAATGAATGAGCCCAAATTGACAGGCAATCGCCCAAAGTCCACAGTTACATTACTAGTATTGTTCACTCTTGATGTAATATATTCGATGGGTAACAACAGAATATAATGACTTATTCATAATTATAATATCATACAGAGTATTTCACTTCCTTGAAAATTCTCTATGCTCTGCCTATTCATCCCTCTGCTCTCAACCTCTGGAAGCCACTGATCTTTTTACTATCTCCATAGTTTTACCTTTTCTGGAATGTTTTATACTTGGAATTATACAGTATGTAACCCATTCAGATTGGTTTCTTTTGCTTAGTAATATACATTTAAGGTTCCTCCATGTCTTTTCATGTCTTGATAGCTCATTTTTTAGTACTGTGTAACATTCCATTGTCTGACTATACCCATGGTGAGCAAACAGCGGCTCGCGAGCCACATGCAGCTCTTTGGCCCCTTGAGTGTGGCTCTTCCACAAAATACCACATGGGGGCGCACGTACAGTACGATTGAAACTACATGGCCCATGCACAGAAAAGTCTGTTTTCAGCCTGAGCGAATCTATTTTGAAGAAGTACTGTTGATAGTTGGCTCTGTTGACTAATGAGTTTGCCGACCACTGGATTTATTTTTCCATTCACCTGCTGAAAGACATTTTAGTTTCATCTAAGTTTTGGCAATTATGAAAAAGTGCTGTAAACATCCATGTGCAGGGCTTTGTGTGGATATAAGTTTTCAACTCCTTTTAGTAAAAATATCAAGAAGGACAATTGGCCCTAGCTGGTTTTGCCTAGGAGATAGTGGACTGAAGGATCCCAGGTTTGATTCTAGTCAAGGGCACATACCTCAGTTGCAGGCTCCCTGGCCCTGGTCAGGGGATGTGTGGGAGGCAACCAATCAAAGTGTCTCTCTCACATCAATTTTTCTCTCTTTGTCTCTCCCCATCCCTTCCACTCTCTCTAAAAATCAATGGGAAAATATCCTCAGGTGAAGATTAACTAAAATAAAATTAAAATTCAATCTGAAGATACCTTATGAAAAATTCCAGCCCTAGCCAGTTTGGCTGAGTGTATAGGGCACCGGCCTGTGGACTGAAAGGGTCCCAGGTTTGATTCTGGTCAAGGGCACATGCCCGGGTTGCAGGCTCAATTCAACCAGTAGGGGGCCTGCAGGAAGCAGCCAGTCAGTGATTCTCGTCATTGGTGTTTCTCTCCCTTTCCCTTCCTCTCTGAAATCAATAAAAATATATTTTTTAAAAAAGAAAAATTCCAGCAAAGCAGATTTTTTAAAGCCTATAATGACTAATTTTGTTGCATCTATAAAAATAGCAGAAACTTTTTAAAAAATAGGCATATTTTGGAAACACCTTACTCTTAATTTGGCTATCTTTTGTAAAAATGAGTGAGACTTTTGAAAAATCATGTTTCAGTACTACACCTTTTTGGATATTAGATTCTAGTGCTGTTCGTTATATTTGGAGGTTTTTATTTTCCTACCTGCAAATTGGACTGGATCCAGAATTATTCTTGTTTCCTATAACATCTGCCTGACTCTCCAAACATTTCCAATTTCTCTCCCACCCTTCTGAATTGCATTCATTGAGAATTAAAACTGCCCTTTTCCAAGAGCCAAGCAGTTAAAGTGAAGCAACTTAATATAAACTTCAGAGTAATCATAACACTTCATACATGGACAATATCAATGCCAGTTGCAGAAAAAAATCACCAGAGACATTTATATTACAATCTATCAGACTGTCACTCCCACCACCACCCCTTTACTCCACCTAAAGATTCTTCAACCATATAGAAATTGTTTTGACTGGCAGCCTTCAGGAATGAGAAACTGGAACTATACTCTGCATCGATGAATAACCATTGTTTATCATTTTGTCTCCATAGGGATGCCTCTTAGTAAATACCAGATGGCTTGTACATTAGGCCTATCTTTGGGAACCACCTGCATCATCGCCTCCTGAAATGAGACAACTGTTCAACTGAACTGTTTTCAAGACTGAGACTGGTTTTACAACTTATATCTATATATATAAAAGCCTAATATGCAAAGTGTCCCCTCAGGAGTTCAACTGACCCGGAGTTTGATCGCTTGCTATAATGTGTGCTGACCACCAGGGGGTGGTGCAGAATGAAAGAAGGCCACAACTGGCAGCCGGCAGCCAGGGAAGGGAGGCCCCGGCTGATAGCCTGCAGCTGCTAGGGACCCTACCTGTGCATGAATTTTATGCACTGGGCCTCTAGTGTAATAATAATGTCCTGATTGGACCTATCCTAAGGCTTCAACATAAAAACTGGCACAAATATTGAGCTGAATATAAACTCATATATGACAAGCATGTCTCTTGCCCAAATCCCCCCTACAAGGAACATAATGGACCCAAGAAAGGCATTGTCTCCTTGGCATCAAGGGGCTTTAAAATGTTTTGTTTGATCTATGATGGCTTCTGAGAGAAAAATCCTAATCAAAGGGGGGAAAGTAGGAATGAAGTAAAAAATAAAATGGAGTCACTATAATCAAGCTGCTAATTACTAATATCAAGTAGGTTAAGGTATGAGGAAACTATTCTATTCTTGTCTTAAGTAGGCTGAGAACCTAAAGTTATGAACTTTTCAGTCCTGTGTCAATGCCTGTATATATATCAAACCTCCAGATAACCCTCTGATTAACCCCTGAAGGATTAAGAAATGGATTTTCATGTATCCAAACCACTGGTCATCTAGAGCATTACCGTCTTGGACTAATCCAGAGGCTAAGAACACAGGACTGATTCTTCTCAAGAATGTACCTTTTACTATAAGACACTTAGCTTTTCATTTTTCTTCTGTTTCGGAAGACTGGCTGTTTCCTAGCAGTGTTTCCAGTTTGTAAACTCTAATACCCTTAAATAAATCATATTATTTATTTCTAGCAAAGCCTCCAGACTTTTTGAGTTTGTTCAACAGGGGCAAGCTTAGGGGCCACATTGGAGGTTTCAGTGATTCTGAATTGGGGGGGGGGGCACAGAAAAGGTCAGAATAAGAGTGAATTTATTAGGCCGAACTCTTTAAAAATATATTTATTGATTTCAGAGAGGAAGAGTGAGAGAGAAACATCAATGATAAGAGACAATCATTGATCGGCTATATGCCCCCTACTGGGGATTGAGCCTGCAACCCAGGCATGTGCCCTTGGTCAGAATCGAACCTGGGACCCTTCAGTCCACAGGCTGATGCTCTATCCACTGAGCCAAATGTGCTATGGCATGCCAAACACTCCTTTCTCACTTTTGGCCTCACCCTATCAGTTCTAAGAAAAATACTTTTCTTATTTTTTGTAAGTGTTTGGGCATAAGTGCTCCTTTAAAATATCCTGTGAAAGTGTGGACCTTGTTATTTAAAAAACACCCATTCTTGGGTACATACCATCCTGCTTTGCCTTTGTCAATGAGGTTTTTTTAATCCCCACCCTCATTGGAGGCCCACATTTCACCCAAGTTCACATTGCATGGCGAAAGTGTGCTGGTAGCCACCATCCAAGTGACAAGGAGAAAATTCTTAGATGTCCTAAATTAAATTACAGCAAGCCAGAGGGTGGAAGGAAGAGATAAGAGCGGATACTCAGTTAAAAAGTACATGGAAAGCCCAGCCAGTGTGGGTCAGTGGTTGAACATCTACCTATGAACCAGGAGGTCATGGTTTGATTCCTGGTCATGGCACATGTCCAGGTTGTGGGCTTGATCCCCAGTAGGGGACGTGCAGGAGGCAGCCAATCAATGATTCTCTCTCATCATTGATGTTTCTCTCCCTCTCCCTTTCTCTCTGTGGGAACCACATCAGGTTCCTGGATAGTCAAGGCCGGTAGGAGCACAGAGGCCTTGTTATCAATACACTAGAATGGCCAAAGGCTGCTCTGGGCATGTGCCTACATGGGATGTTCAAGGACTCTGAGCCTGGGAATCTCAATCAGGCCAAGATACTGCAGGTGCAAGGACACACAGTACACTGTGCCCTTCTATAACCAAAATATGATTGATGTCATTGTTGGCACAAAGCTTTCTTTGTCTCTGGAGTAATATACAGGTTACTGACCAGGAGTCTGCTAGACAGAGCAGAGAGAGCAGCAGAGCAGAGGCCAGAAATCTCAGAGAAGCAGAGGCAGTAGACACAGAGAATGTAGCTCCTATGTGTGCAGGAGAAGCTAGAGAGCTCAGACGGAGCTGAGAGCTGATACTGCTACGATGTAAGGCTAAGAGCTCATAGAGAGCTCAGATATAGCTACCATGTTAACCAGCCAGTGTGCTGGGCAGGGGAGACAGGAGAAACTGCTGGGCCAGAGAGATTACTGAGGCTGTAGCTCTCAGGGAGAGTGCAGGTGCCGCTATAAAGTGAGGCGGTGAGTCTGGGGCAGCGTGCAATTGCTCAGACAAGGATTGTGGGTACAGAGATCCATACTAGTATGTGAGAAAGATATGTATTCACCAGCTGGTGTCCAGCTGGCTGCCTATATGGACTTTGTGTAAAGGACTGTCTTGTCTGATGGCCATGTGGCCACTGACTTCTGCAATAGACTCATTCTTATATATCCACAACTTCTCATGGCTTCTCCATCTGCCCCACTGCAGAGAATTGACGTGTGTCTTTGTGAGCAGAAGATAAAAAAGGAACTTGGACTAAGTTCCCAACAGTTAGTACAATGGGCAGGGATCAAGTGGGACCTGCCCTGGCGTAGTCGAATGGGAGAAGTTAGGAGAATGCATGGACCCAGAACAACTCAGAGCACCATCTGGCTGAGCTCTGACACTCTCCCACTCCCTTCCTCTCTGAAATCAATAAGAAAAATTTATTTTTATTTTTTTTTTTGTTAATCCTTACCCAAGAATATTTTTCCATTGATTTTTAGAGAGAGTGGATGAGAGAGAGAAAGACAGAGAGAAACATTGATGTGAGAGAAACACATTGGTTGTCTCCTGAACAAGCCTCAACCAGGGTCTGGCCCAGGCCAGGGAGTAGCCTGCAACCGAGGTATGTGCCCTTGACCAGAATCGAACCCGGAACCCTTCAGTCTACAGGCTGACACTCTATCCAGTGAGCAACACTGGCCAGGGCAATATATAGTGGAAAGATGGGAAGGAAGTTGTGGGACTGGGTGAAAAACATGAAGGATTAAGTACAAATTGGTAGTTACAAAATAGTCATGAGGATGTAAAATACAGCATAGGGAATATTGTCAACTATATATATAAAACCCTAATATGCAAATAGACCTAATGGCGGAACAACCAGTTGCTGTGACGTGTGTTGACCACCAGGGGGTGCATGTGGAACATGGCGGGCATTGGCAGCAGGCAGCAGAACACGGAACATGGCGGGCGTCACTATGGTGGGATGGTGGAGCAGGTGAGCGGGGACACCAGACCAAATGGGGCACCAGTTGCTATCATCGTGGCAAGCCTTTGGTGGTTACTGAAAATCCTTTGCTCCCACGTGCCCCAGTCCCGCCCAGTGTTCGCACCTGCTGCTGGCACTGGCCTTGAACGCTCAGCACCAAGCAGCGGTGCCAGCCCCAATTGCCCCTGAGGGCTTCTCCACCTCCTGCTCCTGAGGGGCAATTGGGGCAGCAGCTGCCGCTTGCACCTGCTGCTGGCACCAGCCCCAATCACTCTGTCAGTGGGTGGGAATGGGGCCGGTGCCATCAGCGCATGGGAGCGGTGGCGGTGGGAGTGGGGCTGCTGGTGGATAGGGGACCTGGGGCCGTGGTGGGAGGGACCAGTCAGGGGCGTGGAGGATGGGCCAAGACCCACCCCTGCCCACTGCAGCCTTGCAGCCCACAGTTCCTTTCAAGGTGCACGAATTCGTGCACTGGGCCCCTAGTATTGTAATAACTATGGAACCAGGTAGGTACTGGAAATATTGGGGGGAACATTTTGTAAAGTATATGATTGTCTAACCATTATGTTGTATATCTGAAACTAATAACAATAATATCGACTGTAAAATGTAATTGAAAAATAAATTTAAAAAAAATGCAGGGCAAACCCAACAAAAGACTACTTACTGAATGTATGTTGAATGTTTGAATTCATTTCCAGGTGGCTATTTCCTCCATTAACTAAAGAGAATAGCCAGACACCACTGACCAGCATGCACTCCAGCTTTTTGCTTACACATGAACTTTGGATTCTTGCCCACCACCAATCCAAAGGAGCAAAAACGTTTTCCTTAAGGACTGAACCTCTCCCAGAACTAACCCTGCTTCATTTTCTCCTGTTCCCTCTATCTGTAGCTAATGTAAACGTTTTTTCAAAACAACGTACCTATTTCTTCCCCAAACTGCAACAAAGCATCCATCAACTCCAGGACAGAGGGCATGTTTATTGTTTTCACCCAGCCCTGCTTCTGCTAGTTCAGTCTGTATGCACCAGGACCTAGTCCCTTCTAGCTAGCATTTTCGCTACTACATAAACCGTTCCTTCAGAAAAGCTTTCAGCTGTGAAAATGTTTTGTTTAACAGGAACACCACTGCATTCTCAGTTTTATACCCTAGTACCAGCAGAAGGAAAAACTTACAGGAAGACAAGACCTAGTGGCCTGCCAAAACCCTGGGGGAAGAGCAGAACTACCAGGGGAAAGCACTGGCTTCTATACAGACTTTGCAGAGGAGAGGCACATTTAAAAGACTACAACTTCACCCTAGTGGTTTGGCTCAGTGGATAGAGCGTTGGTCTGCAGACTGAAGGGCCCCCGGTTCCATTCAAGTCAAGGGCACATGCCCGGGTTGCGGGCTCTGTCCCCAGTAGGGGTCTTGCAAGAGGCAGCCCATCAATGATTCTCTCTCATCATTAATGTTTCTATCTCTCTCTCTCCCTCTTCCTTCCTCTCTGAAATCAATAAAGATATATTTAAAAATAAAATAAAAAAGACTACAACTTCAGGATACCTCCTTTTTTTGTAATTTAAGGAAGATGTGACTAGTTCATATACTATATATATTATTGATTAGAGAGAGGAAGGGAGAGGGGGAGATAGAAACATCAATGATGAGAGAGAATCATTGATCAGCTGCCTCCTGCACGTCCCCTATGGGGATTGAGCCTGCAACCCAGGCATGTGCCCTGATCCTGAATTGAACCGTGACCTCCTGGTCCATAGGTCAATGCTCAGCCACTGAGCCACACCAGCCGGGAAAGATGCCTCATTCTTTAATCTAACAAATACATTGGACTCTCCCTTTTCCACATTATAGCATTGCCCCCCCAACCCCACAAGGTATTCAGATTTACCATGTCTGTATGCCATTCCATCAATGGCTATATCTTAGTTTACCTGGCAACTTCCTTTATGCTCAGCTATACCAAGGCAGTACCATTCTAGCAACCATATGGAATACCTTTGACCATGAATATGCATGTCAGAGTGTTTTCAGGTAGGTGCCTGGGGTGGGGGCAGGGGGTCTTACTAGGACAAAGCCTGTGATTGTTTTGAAGGCACATTGCTTGCATTGTGCTTTAAAACTCACCTGGTCCTGCATTTTTCTTCCTCTATTGTCCTAATAATTTTATAGAGCCAGCCAGTTATAATTTACATTTCCTTTTGTCTTAGATTCATTGTCCTACCTGCTCTTGTGATTCAGGTGTTATGAAATAGAATTCTTCCCTTCACATTGTCCACTCAGATACCCTGCAACTTACATAAAATCAGGTTTAAATATGCCAGTGCATATGAAAATGTATTATTATATTCATTGTGGTGGTGTCCTTTGCAAAAGCTTTAACTCTACTGATATGGCCTCTGATAATTAGTGGCACCACAAAAGAGAAACGAGAAGGTGCAGTGTGTGAATTCAACGTCTGTAGGTGAAAGTGTGCCCCAGGAAAACTCCGAGCTTCAGGATACTCATAATATATCCCCCTGTTGAATGAAGACCACCTTTTCAGTCTGGCATCAACTGGTCTTCATGACCTCGGTCCTTTCTCCCTTTCCAACATCACTACTTGTGACTCCTGCACTGTTTTACACAACTTCCTGATCCTCATGCTACAGGTTATTTCCCTCAACATTCCAAATGTGTCCACTGTTTAAATTTCAGTAACCTTTTTCCGTTCTGTTTTCTCTTGAACTTCCTGCCTCATTCTGAACCCATAGATAAAAATGTCAATTTGTTAATTAGATACATAGAAGATTAGTCATTGGGTACATGAACTTAGGGCATTAAACATACACAAACAAGGTTTGCTGGTGATAACAGATAAGAACTCTAGAGCTGTTTGGGCATTTGAGATTAACTACTTCACCTCTTGCACTGAGAATGGAGCAGATCCAGGGAGAGCAAAGAATTTATTTTTTTATTTTTAAAATATATTTTATTGATTTTTTTTACAGAGAGGAAGGGAGAGGGATAGAGAATTAGAAACATCCATGAGAGGGAAACATCGATCAGCTGCCTCCTGCACACCCCCCACTGGGGATGTGCCCACAACCAAGATACATGCCCTTGACCGGAATCGAACCTGGGACCCTTCAGTCCGCAGGCCGACACTCTATCCACTGAGCCAAACCAGTCAGGGCGAAAGCAAAGAATTTAATGTAACATAGTGATATCCTATAAGAGTCAGCCTTAAACCAGTATTTCCTGGATCCTGGGAGAAGCTGCCACTACTGCTGCTTTCCCTTTATTTTTTTCTTTCACAAGAGAAATGTTTGCAATATGTGTAGCCCTTACTGTGTCCCTTCCACATTTTTTCCATTGACCCTGAACTGAGGTGGGGGGGGGGTGCATCCTTCTTACTGGTTTTATTTAATTAATTAATTGATTGATTGATTGACTCTTCAATTACAGTTTACACTCAACACCATTCTGCACTAGTTTCAGATGTACAGCACAGTGGTCACAAAATCATGTAGTCTAAAGAGTGGTCCCTGAAGTCCTGCGGGGGTGGGTAGGGGCTGGGAGAAGGGGGGTATAGGAAGAATGGAAATTGGAGACATCTGTAAAACTATCAACAATAAAAATATATTTAAAACAATAAAAAAGAGTGGTCTCCCCGGCACCCTAAGCACCCACCAGGCCCCACACACAGCCATCACAACAGTAATTATCATACTCTTTATGCTACAATCCACATCTCTGTGACCATTCTGTAACTACCAAGTTGTACTTCTTAATCCCTTCACCTTTTTCACCCAGTTACCCAACTCCTCCCCTCTGTCAAGTATCAGTCTGTTCTCTGTATCTATAAGTGTTTTTCTATTTGGTTTGTTTGTTTATTATGTCCACCTCCTTTTGCCAACTTCATCCATCTTCTCATTGCCATGATTTTTCTGAGGATAATTTGGAATTTTCTAGCCTCCTGGAGAATCTTGCAGTCTTCCCATATTGGCTCCTCTAAGACCTCTCCATTTTCATTGCTTCCGTTCTTCCCTCCCCTGTTTAACACCTCTGATATTTTATTCACTCTCTCGAATTGTTTAATATGTCCCCCTTCAAATTCCTACTTCCTCCTTCCCTCTGCCCATCCCTGCCACACGTTTCTTTTCCTTCTTCAGCCCATCAAGTCCCTATAGTTGCTTGAACTTTAGTCCCATGCCCCTATGGGATCTCTCAAGGGACTCAAGGTTCAACAAGAGCAAGTGCCTGAGGCTGAAAAGGAAAAGGGCTAATTGGACACAGACTGAATTGTTTATCCAATCAGATAATTTTAGTGACCTCCAGATAGCCATTAGATATCACTTCCGCCTAAAATATAGTCTACAAACTTCATAAGATTACATCGATAGTATATATGTAAAAGGCTAATGTGCCAAGTGTCCATCTGGTTGCTATGATGTGCACTGACCACCAGGGGGAAGACGCTCAATGCAGGAGCTACCATGAGGCGCCAGGCCAAGGCAGGTGCGAGTGGGGGCACAATCACCCCGCAGATCACCCTGCAGATGGTAACCAGCAGCGGCAGCGTGGGCCCTGGCCCCAATCAATCACCCCACAGGCGGGATGGTGGAGCAGGTGAGGGGTGGAGCCAGGCCATGGCAGAGTGCCAGGCAGGGCTGCGGGGCTGCGAGGCTGGGGGCGCAAGCTGGGGCCCAATCCTCGCAGGCCACCCTGAGGGACCCCACCCGTGCATAAATTTGTGCATCGGGCCTCTAGTATCAAAATAAAATTGTTCAAGTTGCCTGGCTGGCTTGGCTCAGTGGTTGAGCATTGATCTATAAACCAGGAGGTCACGGTTCAAATCCTGGTCAGGGCACATGAGTCTTTGCCACAAATGTGGGTAAAAGGCATTATCTCTCATATTGACCATGTAACCTTTAGTTGTTCCATTTTGGTCAGAAACACAATTGAGATGTAAATATAAAGTGAAGATGTGAGGCAGCTATTTTACATAAACCAGTGAGTTTTTTATTGCTGTGTTGCCTGGTTTAAGGTTAATTTTTGCAATAAAATATATAAGATCTCTATTTGCATCTGTCTGTCCATGTGTGGATGTATGCATTTATGTGATGTACTAGTATATTTTTCTATCTCCAGCTGGTATTACCAAAGTAACTCATAAAAATTTTATGACTTCTATTTTAATTGACTTAGAGATAAATAAGAACTAATATAAATTAGATATTACTAAAACCACCAGAAACATAGGGACAAGTTCAAAGGTTGTTCAAATTAACATGAATTTTGAAAATATTTGGTAAATAAGATTAGTGTAATTCTGTTTGTTTAATAAAAACATCTGTGCCTTCTGCGTTATCAGCATTAAATATAATGTCAGCATATATTTTATTCTATCTGGGTTTCCTAGCAAAAGAAGGTTAAAAATAGGTAATGAAGAAATAAATTGAGATGATGGTTACCTTTGATTGGTTTTATAGGACATCTGCCTAAAAACAGTTTCTAAAATTTGCTTTGCTCACTTGCAACCATAGAGTTAAGTAATAGGTATTTATTAAATGTCTGGGTCATTTATAAGTCATTTAAGTAACTAAAACACTAATTACTGAACCTAATATTAAGTTTATATACTTTGCTCATCTTGTTTTTATATGGTATACAGAAGCTACATATTGAAAATAAATGACAAATTGTACTTTACATAGTATGTCACCAGATGGCAGTGTAGGAGATCCAATCCCATGTCCCCTCACAAAGATAAATAGTTTGCCAACTCTGCTGGAACAAACCAGCTCTGGAGGAGCACTGGAGTACACTAAGAAAGTTCAGCAACACAGTGGAACAAAACATCTGAGAATAACCACATAAAAAGGAAGGAAAACAGGTTCATTTTGCCTGCATCATGCCATCCCCAAAGCCAGCCTTGTTCATCGCTAAGAGCAAGCATGTCAAACTCAAAGGCTAACACGGGCCAAATAAACAAGGTTTAAGTTTATGTGGCCGCAAAAAAACCAGAAGCTTCAATTTTCATAGAAACATAGGTTTATTTCGATAGAATATGCTGAATACAAAGGGCTGAAATAAATGAGTTATCGTTAACATAAAATAATAGAACATTTTAATAAAAATTAATATTTTTTCTTAAACATTTTCTTACTAGACACTGAATAACTGCACAAAGTAATAAGCGTAATGCAAATAAACCTGTTTTCCTTGTTCTCCGAAAGCTGAATATTTCCTGTTGCGCACACCAAACAAGTCAGTACAAGACTAGTGACGTGGCAATGGGCCGCTAAAATATTCGCTGCTGGTATTAGTGGAGAGAAATGGTGCGCCTGTACGTAAGGCGCATAAGGGAAACGAATACAACAGGATTATAGTAATCAGTCATTAGCGAACGTTGTAGTTCGTTATTAATAATTATGTATAACAGGATATTGTAAAAATCAAGTTACAAAATTTTTATTAAAACGTGTCTTACATGCCGTTATATTGGCTGGGCTGCAAAAATATTCATTGTGGGCTGCATGTGGCCCGCGGGCTGCGAGTTTGACATGCTTGACTAAGAGGGAACTTCCCAGCTAGAAATAGTTTCCCTGATGAGAAAAGAGAAAATGAAGTGAGTGAAAAGCTTTCCCCGCCTTTCGGTGCACTGCAAGTAGAACCATATTTGGTTTTACTCCACCCAGAGACTGACAAAGCTGAGATATATAGAGGTGGCTAGAAACAAAGAAGAAAAGCAGAGGCTACCAGTTTCAGCCATGTATTGAGAATGACCTTGGTTTCCAGTGACCAGCTCTGCAGAAGACCCTTCCAGCTGCTTTCACCACTGAAGAAACCAATGGCCAGCACAGCTGCCACAGACCTGCCAATCAAGAATACTATAGCCACCAAAGTTGTTCTTCAGAAATGAAGGCGTGATCAAGACTTACCCACACAAGCAAAAGCTGTGGTGATTCATCACCACTAGACCTGCCTTATAAGAAATTCTGAAAGGTGTTATTCAAGCTGAAGTAAAAGGGTGTTAACTAATAGCATGAAGACATGAAAATATATAATACATTGATAAAATACATTGGTAAAATAAGTATACAGTCAAATTCTGAATACTCTAAGACTGTAATGTGGTGGTATTATAAGGGTGAAAGGAAAACAGTGGATAGAGCGTCCGCCTGCAAACCGAAGGGTCTGGGTTCAATTCCACTCAAGGGCATGTACCTCAGTTGCAGGCTCCTCCCCAGTCCCTGCCCCCCCCCCCCCCTTGCAGGAAGCAACCAATCAATGTGTTTCTCTCACATTGGTGTTTTTCTCGGTCATTCCCTCTATCTTCCACACTCTCTAAAAATCAATGGAAAAATATCCTCGGATGAGGATTAAAACAATGTTATGACATCTCTATCATAACAATTTGTTAATAGATTCACAATTTAAATACATTATCATAAGATGTTTAAGCCTCAGTGGAACCACAAAGCAAAAACCTATAGTATGTACAGACAAGATAAAGAGTAAAACAGCATAACTATGGAAAATCATTAATTCTCAAAGGATGACAGCAAGAAAAGAACAAAGGAATCAAAAACAGCTAAAACAATAAGGTGGCAATAGTAAGTCCTTACGTATCAATAATTACTTCAAAAATGAATGGATTAAATGCCCCAAACAAAATAGAGAGGCTGAATAGAAAAACAAAACCCTAAAAACAAATCCAAGTTTATTCTACCTACAAGAGACTCAGTTCATCTGCAAGGACACACATACACTCAAAGTTAAGACACAGAAAAATATATTTTACAAAACGGAACTAAAAATAGGGCAGGGGTAGCTATGCTGTCATCAGACAAAATAGACTACTTTAAGCCAAAACCTATAACAACAAACACAATCATTATATGTGGATAGAAAAATGATTCTATGGAAAGTAACCTCACAGGGTAATCTAATCATAAATTCCTAACTGGGCATGTCATTGTGGCTAGTCAAACCCTAGGCAGACAACTTCTTTAGTAAAAGGATTATCTTTGCGTGAAGAATGCCCTGTCCATTGCTTCTGTGCATCTAGGATAATATACCTTTGAAATGCCTTTTTCAGACATCTCCTAATGTGTGGCCACCCTTTCAGACCCTTCCTTTTAAAGCATGCAGAAGCATAATCAAGAGGGCAAATAATCTTCCTATCCTGTCATCTAATCCCTGCCTTACTTTCTCCCACCTTCATGCAAACTTCCTTATGTTCCTGCCCTAATTTCAAATGCATTAAAGAAACTACAAACTGTTAATTCTTTGAAGCATTCTTCTCAGTCTGTTGAGATTTTGCTTTGAGGTATATCCTGTGCTTGACTCAAACTCAAATTTTCTACAAGTTTGGACATTTCTCTTTTTAAAATATTTTTATTGATTTCAGAGAGAAAGAGAGAGGGAGAGGGAGATAGAAACATCCATGATGGGAGAGAATCATTGATCGGCTGCCTCCTGCACGCCCCCGACTAGGGATCGAGCCCACAACCCAGGCATGTGCCCTCTGCTGGAATCAAACACAGGACCTTTCAGCCTGCAGGCTGATGCTCTATCCACTGAGCAAAACCAGCCAGGGCTGGACATTTTTGATGTTAACATTTACTTGGCATAGTACAACAGGATTCTGAAGCCCACCCAGACCATTCTATGGACCTGGTGCTACGTACCAGCAGGAGACTACTGTGTTCCCCTGACTCCCCACTTTGCATCAAGTGAACTTGGGTGAGACTTTCCCTGGAATCCCAAACCGACCTGCTTTAGGTAGAGGTTCCTGGCTTTGTTGGAGCTGTTCCTATGCAGCTGTTCAGAATTTTTGCTTTTGAAAATGGGCTCAAAAGAAAAATTAAATTTAACATGGGAGATTGTGCCTCTGAGGTCAGTGAGCCCCACAGCAGTCAGTCTCCTTTTCATACTCCAGCCAGTTTTATCTACAAAAAATATGGAACCTCAACTTGCAAGTATCTACAGAAATGGGGAGATTTAACTAAAAGTGATAGCAGCTTGGGATGGCTGGAATGGATCTCTTTTGATACCTCTAAGTTAAACTTCCTGCATGCTCAATTGGAAAAAGCAGGCTCGAAAACTGAACTGAATGAATGGAACACTTACCTTGATTGGAAAATAGAAGCTTCTAAAATAAGCACAGATAAACTCTCTTCTCCTCAGGGAATTAATGAGACACTTTTAGAGCCTGTGTCTGAACTAAAGAAGGCATCCAAAATTGCTCAATGCCGGACACACCACTTCCTTTCTCCAGCTGCCCCACTACTTCATGTGCTCCCTTTTCAAGACTTGCCCTCCCTTTCGCTTCCACTTCTTCTCTGCACCTCCTATACCACCGCTCTCAAGTGACTTAGGGAAAACTAAGAGTATAAAGCTAGACCAAAACTAGCCTAGGAGAACCAGAAATTATGGCAGCTCTCTTTAGAGAATAGCCAGTCTCAAGATGGGGGGAACTGGCAATAACTTACTGTCATTGGACTAAAGCAGAATTAAGAAATCTAAAGATGCTCCTGATTCTCTCCATGACCCTGTTGGTTTCACAAGTGAATTTGATTTAGTTGTTAGAATACATGGTCATGGCTGTTCTGACATGTTCCGACTAATATACCTATTGGTTTCTGAAAGCAAAACAGCAGAATGGCTAGGTAAGGGCCGATAGAAAACTCCTATAGAGGGCATTTATTTATTTGTTTATTTTGTTAATCCTCACCCAAGGATATTTTTCCATTGATTTTTAGAGGCAGTGGAAGAAAGGGGGAGAGACACAGAGAGAAAAACATCGATTGGTTGCTTCCCGCACGTAGCCCAACCCATGCCGGGGATTGAGCCTGCAACCCAGGTATGTGCCCTCAAACCCGGGACCATTCAGTCCAAGGGCTGACACTCTATCCACTGAGCCAAACCAGCTAGGGCTAGGGAGTATTTTTAAACAAGAGAAACAGACTGGGAAAATGCAGGGAATTAACCCTCCCTGAGATTACCCCCTGGGAAAAAAAAAAATAGACCAGACAAAATCCAGCAATGTAGATGAAAACCTGATGAAACCAGATATGCTTTCTTTGAACGTTTTGAAAATCTTTCAAACTGTATTCAGAATTGTCTCCAGAGAGTTTTAAGACTAATTAAAATGATCCAAAGCTCAATTCAGCATTTCTGGAAAGACTAGGAGTTTGTAGTTCTGATTAAACAACATGAATTAAATTGGCCAACCACACACGCTGATAAACTAGCAACTCTGACTGGACAATTATTTAAAGCTATTCAAAAAGAAGAAAAGGATAAAGCTACTAAAATTATGAATTTACAGCTCCAGCAACTAAGCAATCACATCAGACCTCCCCGAAGGCCTTTTCAACCAGGGGAAAGCAGGGACTGCTTTTACTCTGGAAAGCCTGGCCTGTGTGGTTCAGTTGGTTGGGCGTCATCTCGTGCACGGCGCGTGTTCCTGGCTTGATTCCTGGTCAGGGTGCGTGCAGCTGATTGATGTTTCGCTCTCACATTGATGTTTCTCTCTCTCCCTCTCCCTTCCTCTCTCTCTAAAAATCAACAAAAATCTTCTTTTTAAAGGGTTGTAAAAAGATGAAATGGAATTTAGTAAATGAAAGGAAACAGGAGCAAGCATAGGCTTGCTCTGAGGATTGCAAGAGGGCATTTCCCCCTCTTTTTACCAATACTTAAGGGGAAATGAAAATCACCATAAAAGGGAAAACTAAGAAGGCCTTTGTGGATACTTTGTCTTTACCTAATATTCACCAATATCCTTTAAATCTTGATGCACCAGCTGAAATTAAGCTCATTATACAAGATTACTTATACAAGATTACTCCATCCCCAGCAGGCGGCACGCAGGAGGCAGCCAATCGATGTTAATGTTTCTCGCTCACCAATGTTTCTATCCCTCCCCCTCTCCCTTCCTCTCTCTCTAAAATCAATAAAAACAGAAAAAAAGGGGCACTTATGATTCCATGTATGAGCCCCTGCAATTCTCCTATTCTTCCAGTAAAGAAACTTAATGGTAAAAGATGGAGATTTGTACAGGAAGTCAGAGCTAAAAGTAAAATAGCTATTCCCAGACATTCTGTAGTTCTGTACCCTATTACCAGCCATTCCTGAGGACTGCCAATTATTTTTCAGTAATGCATTCATGTAGTGCCTTTTTTCAGAATTTCTGTAGAAAAAGACAGATAATACCTCCTTACCTTCACCTGGGAAGATCACTAATTTACTTGGACTTAATACCCAGGGATATACAGAGTTCCACCTATTTCTTTCAAATACTAAAGGCTGATTTAAATGATGTTGATTTTCCCAGAGGTTCCAATTTATTCCAATATGTGTATGATTTACTTTTATGCTTTAGCACATTAATAGACTTCCCAAAGGACACAATTTACCCATTACAACAGCTAGCCATAAAAGGACATGAGGTCTCAAAGGACACGCTTTCATTCTGTTTGCCCCAAGTAAAATACTTTAGTCATCTTATATCTAAAGATAGGCTGCTAATTAACCATGAAATACTCAGAGGAATCTTCTCCTTTCCTCTTCCAAGAACAAGAAGCAACTTAGAGGTTTTGTGGGGTTGACTGGATACGCTTGCAACTGGGTTCCAAATTTTTCATTAATGGCGCAACCTCTATATGGCTTGTTAAAATCAGATCAACCTGATTTAATCCAATGGAATCCTGAAGTGAAACAAGCCATAGAATCTCTACAGGAAGAATGCTTTAAAGTTTTTGCTTTTGGACACCTTAATCATAAATTTCCTTTCTTTCTTTTCATACATGAAAATAAATGAAATGCTTTAGGAGTCCTAAGTCAGAAATATAGACCTATGGGATATTAAAGCCCATAATTAGACCCGGTAGCAAAGGCTTTTCCCTCCTGTATGAGAGTCATCTCTACTACAGCCATGTTTTGCAAACAAACAGGAGATAGTTATGGGTTCTCCTTTAACCATTTATGTTCCTCATTTTGTTGAATCTTTGCTAAACTCTTAGGATACTCAGCATTACTCAGTCAGCCAACCGTTTTCTTATGAAGTACTCCTGCTTTCTGCACATAAAATTACTGTAGCTTGATGTAACAGTCTTAACCCAGCAACTTTACTACCTTTATTAAAGGGTGAAGACAGCCATGATTGCATTTTACTTACTGAACACTGTATTTAATCCTCACCCAAGGATATGTTTTATTGGAGAGAGAGAGAGAGAGAGAGAGAGAGAGAGAGAGAGAGAGAGAGAGAGAGAGAGAGACATTGATGTGAGAGAGAAACATCAATCAGTTTCATATGCACCCTGAGCAGGGATCAAACCCACAACCTAGGTATGTGGCCTGATTGGGAATTGAATCCATAACCATTTTGGTGTATGCGACAATGCTCTAGCCAGGGCATTGAAAAAATTCTCCCCCACTCCTTTTTATTGAATTTAGTGGTTTCAGGTGTACAATTCTACAACACATCATCTGTACACTATATTGTGTGTTCATTACCCCAAGTCAAGTCTCTGTCCATCACCATTTATCCCCCCTTTACCTTCTCCACCTACCTTCACTCCCCCTCTCCCTGGCAATCACCACACTGTTGTCCATGCCCATCATTTTTTCCTCTTTTTTGCTTAATCCCTCCATTCCTCCCCCCCCCACACACACACACAGCTGTCAGCCTGCTCTCTATGGGTCTGTCACTAGTTGCTTGTTAGTTCATTTTTACTGAACACTTCCTTTTTTAAAAAAGAAAGTATTATTTATTCTATTATTTTTATCTATGTATATAAAAGCCTAAGCAACAATCCAACTGTTTGACCGTCCAAGCGTTTGAATGGCCAGCCAGTAGCTATGATGCACCCTGACCACCAGGGGGCAGATGCTCAATGCAGGAGCTGCAGAGCTGTGGTGACTTGGCAGCTGTGGTTCTTGGGTGACACACCCTGGGGAGGGAGCCTGATTCCAGGGTGTATCACCTGAGAACCGCCCCCTCGAAATCCTGGACCCCTTGGGGGATGTTGAAGATCTGGTTTCAGCCTGCCGGAGGGACCCCACTCACTCTGCAGACACCCTTCGAGCTGTGGTGCCACCTCAGGTGCAGCCAGCCGAGGAGGGACCACTGAAGGTTGGCTCCAGGGTGTGTCTGGCCCATCTTGCCCAGTCCCACCCTGCTGGCCAGTTTCTAATTAATTTCCTTTCAATGTGCACAAATCCGTGCACTGGGCATTAGTTTAAAATATATTTTTATTGATTTCAGAGAGGAAGGGAGAAGGAGAGAGAGATAGAAACCTCAATGATGAGAGAGAATCATTGATTGGCTGCTTCCTGCATGCTCCCTACTGGGGATTGAGTCCAAAACCTGGGCTTGTGGCCAGACTGGGAATCGAACCATGACCTTCTGGTTCATAGGTTGACGCTCAACCATTGAGCCACACTGGCTAGGCTACTGAACACTTTCTTGTTTGAATGATTTACAGGAAACTCTTATTGACTTAATTTGGTTTACAGATGGATCTTAAAGACTAACAGGGACGTTACAGAGCTGAATTTGCAGTAACTTCCATTGTGGATTTAACTGAAAGATTTTATTTACCTGAAATAAAATATGCCCGGCAAATCCAATTAATTGTTTTAACTCGAGCTTGTCAATTGATCAAAGATCCAATAGCCAATATTTACACCAATCATCTCTATGCCTCTGGTGTAACTCATGAATTTAGGAATGCTAAGGAAGCAATGAGGCTTCTTAACTTTCTAGGGGCAGTCTATAAAAATAAAAGCAGGTTGCAGAATTATTAGATGCCCTACAGCAATTGAGAAAATTTGCAAATATCAATATTTCAGGACATTCTAAAACTACCACCGTGGAAGCCAAAGGAAATCATTTAGCTGATGCTGCAGCAAAACAAGCAGCAATAAGCAATCAAATTATCCAGACATGAGAATGTTCTTTGCTCCCTGTTAAATTAATAAGATTCTTTTTTTTTTCAATTCCAAAGACAGCTACAGAAGAGTGAAAGGAGATATGGCAAAGAATATATACATTCCTATGTTCATAGCAGTGTTATTTACAATAGCTAAAACCTGGAAACAGCGCAAGTGTCCATCAGTAGATGAGTGGATAAAAAAGCTGTGTACGGCCCTAACCGGTTTGGCTCAGTGGATAGAGCATCGGCCTGCGGACTGAAGGGTCCCAGGTTCGATTCCGGTCAAGGGCATGTACCTTGGTTGCGGGCGCATCCCCAGTCGGGAGTGTGCAGGAGGCAGCTGATCGATGTTTCTCTCTCATCGATGTTTCTGGCTCTCTATCACTCTCTCTTCCTCTCTGTAAAAAATCAATAAAATATATTTTTTTAAAAAATAAAACAGCTGTGTACGCCGGTTTGGCTTAGTAGATAAAGTGTAAGCCTGCGGACCGAAGGGTCCTTGGCTTGACTGAGTGAAAAGCATGTACCTTGGCTGCAGGCTCCTCCCCGGCCCACGTCCTGGTCAGGGCGCATGCAGGAGGCAACCAATCGATGTGTTTCTCTCACATAAATATTTCTCTCTGTCTTTCCTTCTCTCTTCCACTCTCTCTGAAAATTAATGGAAAAATATCTTTGGGTGAGGATTTAAAAAAAAAGCTGTATACATTTACACAATGGAATACTATGCAACTGTGAAAAAAGGATTTCTTACCCTTTGAGACAGCACGGATGGACCTGGGGATTATTATGCTAAGCGAAATAAGCCAGTCAGAGAAAGACAAGTGTCAGATTATCTCACTCATATGTGGAATCTAATGAACAAAATAAACTGATGAACAACATAGATCCAGAGGCATGGATATGTGCAACAGACTGACAGATCTCAGAGGGGAGGGGTAGGGAGGCAGGAAGAGATTAACCAAAGAACTTATATGCTTAGACCATGCACACATAATGTGGTGAAGGCCTGGGGTGAGGCCAGGACTAGGTGAAGGGGGGCAAAGGGGGAGTCATGGGGGACATCTGTAATACGGTCAACAATAAAAATAACGCTTTACATTTACTAAAATAAAAACACCTCATAAGATTGTATCATAAATAAGCTTTACTGTATGTGCATTTTTAAAAAATTTGTGCTGCAAGAAACTGTATTTCTGGAAATTACTTTGTTCATAAATTTACCAACCTAAGGAATACTGGTTTAATAGACAATTCACAATTGCTTACGAAGAGACCAACATTCTGCCACCCTGATGCTGCTTTTTCAAGAATTGATTTAAAGCTGTTTATTAAGAAAAAAGACTCAGATAGAACATTTGGCCACCCCACCCCTTTTATAATCAAAAAGATTCAGACAGAGAAACTTGTTTCAGAAGGGGCATCTTAGGATGCAGCCTTCGCCTAATTACCTATAAGGGGATTAATTGCCTATACTTCAACATGTACATGAATTAACACATTGGGGTTCATGGAGTAAACAATATTATAAGAAAACCTCTCCTACTGTAACTCACAAAGTATATACCAGATGTTCTCTCTGTCCAAAATAGAATTTAGGAAAACCACCTCATGAATTTCAGGGATACAAATATGTTAGCTATAATTTGTATGTTCTCTCATTGGGTTGAGGCATTCTCTTGCAGGAGAGCAGCAGCCTTAATGGTAGTAAATTTTTATTGGAAAAAAATAATTCCCAGTTTGGGAATTCTCTCTGAGTTACATAGAGTGAGGCAAATAATGCAATTCATTTTTTAATATTTTTATTTATTTCATAGAGGAAGGGAGAGGGAGGGATAGAAACATCAATGATGAGAGAGAATCATTGATTGGCTGCATGTCCCCCACTGGGGATCAAGCCTGCAACCCAGGCATGTGCCCTTGACTGGAATTGAACCCAGGACCCTTTAGTCCACAGGTCAAAGCTCTATCTACTGAGCCAAACCAGCTATGGCTAATGCAATTCATTTTAACATATAGCCTATTCTACAGCATTTGCATTGTTCTTGTCACCCCTAGTCCTTGATTGGTGGAATTTACAAATGGTACAATTAAAAATTAACTAGTGTCACTCCAATAAATTCAATTAATAAAAACATTCATCACACCCTAGCCGGTTTGGTCATTTACTTCCATCACTCAGAGGAGGCACAGTATGGAAGTAAAATACTAAGGTGCAGAGGTGCATGCGGAGCGTGAGTCTGCGAACTGAAGGGTCCCAGTTTCGGTTCTGGCCAAGGGCACATGCCTGGGTTGTAGGCTCAATCCCCAGTAGGGGGCGTGCAGGAGGCAGCCGATCAATGATTCTCTCTCATCATTGATGTTTCTATCTCTCTATCCTTCTCCCTTCCTCTATGAAATCAATAAAAACATATTTTTTTAAAAAACCATTCATCACCAAGCATTTTACAGATTTTTTTCCTTGTGATGAGAATTTTAAAGATCTGCTCTCTTAGCTACTTTCAAATATATAATACAGTATTATTAATTATTGTTCTCATGATGTACATCATATCCCCATGACTTCTTTATTTTAAGTTGGGAAGTTTGTACCTTTAGATTCACTTCACCCGTTTTGCCTACCCTCAGCCCCTACTTCTGGCCCCCATTCAATCTGTTCTCTGTATATATGAGCAGACCAGCACATTCTATTCCGATAAGGATCTTGAAACTGGTCAAGTGATGGTCTCATGTGCGTCATCTTGGCCTTCATCATCCTGGTTCTATGGTTAAAGGTCAGCAAATCTCCTGGAACTGGGATGACGAAAGGTTGGAGACTGTATCTTTTGAAGTTAGTTCCTAGGATTCTTATACAAACATGCTGTTTATCTTCAAGCTACATATTACAGTCAGCATTTACAGTAACAATGTGTAAAGAATGGTGGAGTGGGTTATAATTCCCCACTGTTAGAATTTGAGGCTAAACACCTTTTTTAGATGAGAAATGTGAAACCATGGGTTAACCCCTTTAAGTTAAAAAAAGATTCCACATATAAGTGAGATCATATAGTTTTTTGTCTTTCTTTGTGTGACTTATTTCAATTAGCATAATGTCCTCAAGGTCCATTCATGTTGCAAATGGCAATATTTTATTCTTTTTATGGCTAAATAATATTCTGTTGTATGTGTATAATATATAAACATGTTATTTACCTATTGTGCACACTTAGGTTGTTTCTTTATCTTTGGTATTGTAAACAATGTAAATAATGCTAAATAAATGAAAAAGAATACTAAAATGACCATTGGGGTGCATACATTTTTCAAATTAAGTCTTTTTATTTTCTTTTGATAAATACTCAGAACTGGAATTGCTGGATTATATGGTAGTATCATTTTTTTTTTAAGAACTTTCACAGTGTTTTCCATAGTGGCTGAACCAATTTACATTCCAACCAATAATTCATAAAGGTTCCCTTTTTTCCACATCATAACCAGCACTTGTTAGTTGTCTTTTTTATAATAGCCATTCTAATAGATAGGAGGTGCTGTCTCTTTGTAGTTTTGATTTGCATTCTCTAATGATTAGTGATGTTGATCATCTTTTCTTGCACCTATTAGCCATTGGCTTGTCTTCTTTGGGGAAAAAAAAATGTCTATTCAGATCCTCTGCCCATTTCTTTGTCAGGAACAAGACAAGGATGTCCACTTTTACCACTAGTATTCAACATAGTACTGAAAGTCCTTGCCACAGCAATCAGATAAGAAAAAGAAATAAAAGGCATCCTAATATGAAAAGAAGTAAAACTGGCACTATTTGCAGATGACACAATACTATATATAGAAAACCCTAAAGAATACACCCAAAATAAACGAATTAATAAAAGAAATCAGAAAAACAGCAGTATACACAATTAATATATAGAAATTGGTCATGGAGGAGAAACCAAGATGGCAGCATAGGTAAACACCAGAGTTTGCTGCCTCGAACAACCACTTCAAAAATACAACTAAAAGACAGAACGGACATCATCCAGAACCACAGGAAGGCTGGCTGAGTGGAAATTCTACAACTAGAAGGAAAGAGAAAAGCATACTGAGACTCAGAGGAGGCACAGTATGGAAGTAAAATACTAAGGTGCAGAGGTGCATGCGGAGAGGGCTGGTGGCTGAGGGCGTGGTTGTCGTTTTCAATCAGGAGGGAGTCTCAGGCTCTGAGCTCCAGTTCTTGGCGAGTCTCTAGGGACCCAGACTCATATGGGAGAAGCGGGACAGTCTGGCATCAGTCAGAACTCGAGGGCAGCTTTCTCTCCAAGGGGCTTGCAGTGATTACCGGGACACTGAGAAGCAGAGCCTCTGAGGGCAAGACTGAGAGCAGCCATAACTGCTAGCCCCGCCCTGTTGATCCTGTGGGACCCACCCCGCCCAAGTCCTGCAGGGAGGCTTTTGCTGGATAGCCTCAGGCAAAGGCTAGATTAGCACCTCCCTAGAGATCCAGGAGCCAGGAAACCCGGAGGTCAGAGTGGGACCATCCAGTTTGCAGCTCCATGGAACCATAAAAGACACACTCAGGGGGCAGACTCAGTGAGCACCAAAGCCCCATTGAAGCAAGTCCTGCCCCAGAGGGGTGTCTCCAGCACAGAAGTTCTCCCACTGCAGACACAGCTGATTCTCACAGCCAATTGGCCTGGAGGTCAATTCCTCCCAGTGATAACTACAACAATCAAGGCTTAACTACAACAAGACTGTACACAAAGACCACAGGGGGGTGCACCAAGAGTGTCCTCCTCAGGTAATTGGGGAGGCTGAATCACTGGGAGCTAGAGGACACTCAGCACAGAAAACCACTTTATCAACACAGGGAAGCATAAAAAATGCAGAGACAAAGAAAAAGGACCCAAATGACAGAAATTGAGGAAAGCAAACTACTGGATATAGAGGTCAAAACCACAATTTTAAGGTTTTTCAAGAATTTTCTAGAAACTGCCGATAAACTACAAGAAATCTAATGAGACCCTTCGAGGTTGTGATAAAGGACCAACTAGAAATTAAGCATACACTGACTGAAATAAAGTATATTATACAGACTCCCAACAGCAGACTAGAGGATTGCAAGAATCAAGTCAACGATTTGAAATACAAAGAAGCAAAAAACACCCAACCGGAAAAGCAAAATGAAAAAAGAATCCAAAACTACAAAGATAGTGTAAGGAGCCTCTGGGACAGCTTCAAGCGTACCAACATCCGAATTATAGGGGTGCCAGAAGAAGAGGAGAGCAAGATATTGAAAACCTATTTGAAGAAATCATGACAGAAAACTTCCCCTACCTGGTGAAAGAAATAGACTTACAAGTCCAGGAAGCGCAGAGAACCCCAAACAAAAGGAATCCAAAGAGGACCACACCAAGACACATCATAAGTAAAATGCCAAGAGCAAAAGACAAAGAGAGAATCTTAAAAGCAGCAAGAGAAAGAAACTCAGTTACCTACAAGGGAATACCCATACAACTGTCAGCTGATTTCTCATCAGAACCTTTGCAGGCCAGAAGGGAGTGGCAAGAAATATTCAAAGTGATGAATGCCAAGAACCTACAACCAAGATTACTTTATCCAGCAAAGCTATCATTCAGAATTGAAGGTCAGATAAAGAGCTTCACAGATAAGAAAAAGCTAAAGGAGTTCATCACCACCAAACCAGTATTATATGAAATGCTGAAAGGTATCCTTTAAGAAGAGGAAGAAGAAGAAAAAGGTAAAGATACAAATTATGAACAACAAATACACATCTATCAACAAGTGAATCTGAAAATCAAGCGAATAATCTGATGAACAGAATGAACTGGCGATTATAATAGAATCAGGGGCATAGAAAGGGAGTGGACTGACTATTCTTGGGGGGGAAAGGGGTGAGGGGGATGCGTGAAGAGACTGGACAAAAATCGTGCACCTATGGATGAGGACAGTGGATGGGGAGTGAGGGAGGAGGGTGGGGTGGGAACTGGGTGGAGGGGAGTTATGGGGGGAAAAAAGAGGAACAACTGTAATAATCTGAACAATAAAGATTTAATTAATAAAAATAAATAAATAAATAAATAAATAAAAGGAAAAAAAGAGAAATTGGTCATGTTCCTGTACACTAATAATGAAGAATCAAAAGAAAACAATCCCATTCACAATTGCATCAAAAAAGAATAAAATGTCTAGGAATAAACTTAACTAAGGAGGTAAAAGACCTCTACTCTGATCAACAAATCAACAAACGTCAAGTGTTGGAGAGGATGTGGAGAAAAAGGAACCCTTGTGCACTGCTGGTGGGAATGCAGACTGGTGCAGCCACTGTGGAGAACAGTATGGAGTTTCCTCAAAAACTAAAAATGGAACTCCCATTTGACCCAGTGATCCCACTTCTAGGAATAGATCCCAAGAAACCAGAAACACCAATCAGAAAGGATGTATGCACCCCTATGTTCATAGCAGCACAATTCACCATAGCTAAGATTTGGAAAGAGCCTAAGTGCCCATCAGCAGATGAGTGGATTAGAAAACTGTGGTACATCTACACTATGGAATACTATGCTGCTGTAAAAAAAGAAGGAACTCTTACCATTTGCAACAGCATGGATGGAACTGGAGAGCATTATGCTAAGTGAAATAAGCCAGTCAATGAAGGAAAAATGCCACATGATCTCACTCATATGTGGAATATAATGAACAACATAAACTGATGAACAAAAACAGATCCAGAGACAGACCGTCAATCAGGCCGTCAAACCTCAGAGGGAGGGTAGGGGAGGGTGGGGGTAAAGGGGAGAGATCAACCAAAGGACTTATATGCTAGCATATAGGTCTAACCAATGGACACAGACAATAGGGGGGTGAGGGCATGAGGGGGGGGATGGGGGTATTGTGGTGATAAGGACACATATGAAATAACTTAATCAATAAAAAAATACTGTGTCAAAAAAAAGAAATTGAAGACACAAATAAATGGAAGGATACACCGTGCTCACATAGGAGGGAGGGATTTATATTGTTAAAGTGATCATATTACCCAAAGCAATTTACAGATTCAATGCAATTCTTATCAAAATACCAATATCGCCCTGACCAGTTTGGCTCAGTGGCTAGAGCATCAGCCTGTGGACTGAAGAGTCCCAGGTTCAATTCTGGTCAAGGGCATGTACCTTGGTTGTGGGCACATCCCCAGTAGGATGCAGCTGATGGATGTTTCTCTCTCATGGATGTTTCTAACTCTCTATCCCTCTCCCTTCCTCTCTGTAAAAAATCAATAAAATACATGTGTTTTTTTTAAATACCAATATCATTCTTCTCAGAACTAAAACAAACAATACTGAAATGTATATGGAACCAGAAAAGACCCCAAATAGCCAAAGCAATCTTGAGAAAAAGAAGAAAGTTGGAGATATCATCCTCCCTGATTTCAAACTATACTACAAAGTTATAATAATCAAAACAGTATGGTGCCGGCACAAAAATAGACACATAGATCAATGGAACAAAACAGAACACATAAATAAATCCTCACTTATATCTTTCAACATTTTGAACATGCTATTCCATTCTTTCTTGAACTGTAGAGTTTTAGCTGAGTTATCCAGTGATTACCTATTGGGGGATTCCTTTGTAGAATGTATTTCTTTCCCTGCCTGTCTTTAACAGTATTTCTTTTTTTAAAAACAACTCAAATTTATTCTATTACAGTTTTAGAAGTCAGCAGACACAACTGAGTCAGCAAGGCTGCAGCATTCCTTCTGATGGCTCTAGGAGATAATTTGTTTCCTTACCTTTTCTAACTTTTAGAAGCCACCTGCATTCCTAGGTTTAAGGCCCCTTCTTCTGTCTTCAAAGCCAGCAGTGTAACATCTTCAAATCTCTCGCTCTTGTTTCACCGTCACTCTCTTCCTCTCTCTGACTCTATTACCAGCATCAAATCTCCTTTTCTGACTGATCTTCCTGCTTTGTGATTACATTGGCCCCATATGAATAATCCAGAACAATCTCCCCATCTCAAGATAGCTAATAACACCTGTAAAGTCTCTTTTGCTATCTAAGATACCATAATCACAAGGTTTGGGAATTAGGACATGGATATATTGGGGGGAGGGGGGCATTATTCTGCCAAACAGAGTACCTGTGCTCTATGTCTCCTTATGTGAACTTCAGTAATATTTTTCTATATTATTTATTTTTAATTAAATTTAGAGGTAACATTGGTTAATAGCAATATATAATTTTCAGGTGCACAGCAGTATAATTTGATACCTTTATACTCTATAGCAGTGGTTCTCAACCTTCCTAATGCCGAGACCCTTTAATACAGTTCCTCATGTTGTGGTGACCCCCAACCATAAAATTATTTTCATTGCTACTTCATAACTGTCATTTTGCTACTTTTATGAATCGTAATGTAAATATCTGATATGCAGGATGTATTTTCATTGTTATAAATTGAACATAATTAAAGCATAGTGATTAATCACAAAAACAATATGTAATTATATATGTGTTTTCTGATGGTCTTAGGCGACCCCTGTGAAAGGGTTGTTCGACCCCCAAAGGGGTCACGACCCACAGGTTGAGAACCGCTGCTCTATAACATGTTACCCAACATAAGCTTAGTTTCCTTCTTTACCATATTTTTTTATTTATTGTTGACACTATTACAGATGTCCCTCATCCCCTCCCCAAGTTTAGCCACCTCCACCCAGCCCGTACACCTCCTCCTTCTGGCCATCACCACACTGTTGTCTGTGTCTATATATTTTATACTTTTTAGCAATTCACCCTCCTCCACCCCTTCTCTCTGGTAACCACCATTATGTTGTCAGTGGCTATGAGTTTGTTTTTGTTTGCTTTGCTAGTTTTTGTTACTTTTTTGCTTTTTACTCCACATATGAGTGAAAACATACATTTTTTTTGTCCTTTTCCACCTGTTTTATTTCACTTAGCATAATACTCTCAGGATCCATCCATATAGTCACAAATGGCTTAATTTCCTAGATCAGTGTTTTTCAATCAGTATTGATGATGATGTTAAGAATCACCTGGGATGTTTAGTACTCATAGAGCTGTTTCAGGTTTCCCCACTTGCCTACCAAGATATTTTGATTCATTGAATCTAAGGCAGTGGTTCTCAACCTTGGCCGCACATTAGAATCACCTGGGAATCTTTTGAAAATCCTGATTTCTGGGCCTCATCCCCCAGAAATTCTGTTTCTTTGTTACTAATGTTGTGGCCCCACCCCGTAACAAAGAAACAGAATTTCCAGGGGATGAGGCCCAGAAATCAGGATTTTAAAAAGATTCCCAGGTGATTCTAATGTGAGGCCAAGGTTGAGAACCACTGCTCCAAGGTGAGGCTAGCAATTTATGTTTTAGGAAGTGCCCCAGGTATATTTATTATCAGGTAAGTTAAGGAAATAATGATTCTGTCCTCACACAATTGCCACCTACAACTTAGTGATTCTCAATGTGGGGGGTCCCAGGACCAGCAGCATCAGCCTCCTGTGAGAACTTGTTAGAAATGTATATCCTTAGACCCACCCTAGACTTGCTGAATCACAGTACCTGTTGGTGGGCCCCAGCAATCTGTACTTTAACAAGTTGTCCAGGTGATTCTAATAGGTGCTAAAGTTTGAGAACTATTATATTTTTAAAAACCTTTTTAAAATTGATTTTAGAGAGGAAGGGAGAGGGAGAGAGAGATGGAAACATCAATGATGAGAGAGAATCATTGATCAGTGGCCTCCTGCACGCCCCCTACTGGGGATCAAACCCACAACCTGGGCATGTGCCCTGACCAGGAATCAAACCCGGGACCCTTCAGTCCACAGGCCAACGCTCTATCCACTGAGCCAAACCAGCTAGGGCAAGAGCTATTATATTAAACAAAGTCCAATTCTAGCCAACAACAAACAGTTTAACCCCAGAACTTCCAGGCACAAGATGAAATAAGGTGAAGTGGCCTGGTAAAGCACTCCATCTCCCAAGAAGTATATTCACCAAAGATATGTCTCCAAGGGAGACCCTTTTAGAGAACCAAAAGAGCCTGGCTGACCAGAGGACTTACTTTACTGCCAGAGCAGGGAGTCCTTGTCTAACAGGTTATGATATTCTCTTAACCAGAAACTGTATTTTTTCTACTTCCTCCCTTTTTAAAATGGTAGTTTTCCCCTGGTCATTTCTCCCCAATTGCATATTGGGTATGTTGGGGTGCGGGGTAGTTTATAATTTAACTGCAGGTGACAAGACTGCTAGCATGATGGATCTGAAGATGGCTGCATATCAACTAGAGATCTAAATGCTAAAATGCAGTAACTGGGTAAGACTAGGTTTTTCCCCTTTGAAAACATAAATTCACTACATGTAGGTGTGGGCATTTTTCAAAGTAGATACGTGGGAAGAAAGGTGTCCCTGGATGCTTGCTACCCAAAATAAGAAGCAATACTAGACATTTGTGATTGGTTCATGGCATTCACTCCTCATGCCCTTGATTTTACTAGGAATCCATTTGGTTCGAGGGAGATACATCTTAGGATTCGGGAATGGAACACATGCCCTGGCTAAGCCATTCAGTGCATTGCATTTAATCCACAAGACGTCAGTGACTGATCCAGATATGTGACCTAAGCCATTTAAGAATGCATCACAGCACACAGGTTATTTATTTTTGTCTAGACTGGAACTGCGGTAGCTTGGAACTGCTGGTCCAATTTTGCTACCATTGAGGAAAGGAAAACTGAGAATGAAATTGACATATAGAGTAGGGAAAACCCTAAATAATCACACTGAGCCTGAGCCTCAATCAAACTATGCCTGAAGCCCATCTAACCCCTGGATTATTTTAGTTACATGAATTAATGATGTTTGGTAACCGTTTAAACCTGTTTAAAATAGGTTTCCTGTTACATGCAGTAAAGCATTATATTAGAAAAGGCAAATAAAAACTATCATAAATTTGCATATGACAGTATATGTGAGTGCAAGTTGGAATAAAAAATATTGTTCATTTTTGGGTTACTTATTATATTACCTTAACTTTTTCCCACAGCTTCAATTTATAGTTGAGTTCCCCTTTAACTTACCTCAATAAAAATATACAGGCCTCTCTCAAGGAGTTCCTTCCACAGAATCCATCACGTTCACATACATTTCACTTTCTACTAGTTAGAAAGATTTGCCAGGCAGAAATGGTGGGTTTTCAGGGACGTGTAAGTTTTCATTAAACCAGATTCGGGTTTGGAGGTTTGAATTAGCCACACCTCCTTCCCCTCTAGATTCTAAATCAACTAAAAATTACACACATATCACCAGCCTGGTGTGGCTCAGTGGTTGAGGGTTGACCTACGAACCAGGAGGTTACAGTTCCATTCCCGGTCAGCGCACATGCCCAGGTTGCAGGCTCCATCTCCAGTGGGGTGGCATGGAGGAGGCAGCTGATCAATGATTCTCTCTCATCATTGATGTTTCTCTCTCTCCCTCTCCCTTCCTCTCTGAAATAAATAATAAAAAATACTCACAGGCATCAAAGTGGGATTAAATATCAGCTTTAATATATTGTTAAGTGAAAAAGCAAAATTCAGAACAGCATGTATAATATGCCACCATTAGTATAAAAAAACTGATATACACACATACATACATAATATGCTTGTACATACATGGATTATCTCTGAAAGCATACATAGTAACTGGTAACAGTGGTTACCTTGGAAAGTGGGACTGAGGGACTGAGGTAAGGGTGAGAAGGGGGAAAGAAAATTAGTTTTTACTCTATAACCTTTAGTACCATTTCATTTTTACCAAAAACAGGTGTTTTTCTCCAAAAACAATTTATATATTAACATTTTTAAAAGAAAAAATTGATACCAGCTTTATTACTGATAGATCTGGACTGGAGAACATGCTTTGGACCTGAGCCTGAAATGTAGTTCTACCCCAAGTCGAAAGTAGACATTTACTCAGCCATGTAGTGAAGGGGCTACCTTCTTTCCCATACCTTGCTGTGAGAAAAGGAGCTGAAGAGCCAAGAGGGGACTAGGCTGCTTATCCATAATAACCCTTTTTTCAATTTTACCAAGTTATTCCTCCTCCCAGATGTAAGATTGAATGAGGGGCAAGTGGAGGTGGGTAGAAGTTTTCTTTCAAATACTTGTGAGAGTCCTTTATTTTTTTTCTTGAGTCAGGAACACGGAGAGAGATATAAGATAGACCACATCATATCCATGGACTTTTTGTTCTCTAAGCCATAGTGGTCAACACCCAAGACTATGGCTGTCCCCTATTGGGGAAGACCAACATTATCTTAGGAATATCCTGCTTCCATCTGTGGAAGACTGGTGAGCAGTTCTGTTTTTGACCCTAGAAGGCTCTGAAATAAGTCAGAATAGAGCAGTAATTAAAATTAATTCCAAGGTTACATTATACCCCAGGCTGAAAATTCACTCACTATTTTATCCCTAATTTATAATTATGTCCAACCACATTATATGATTTAGTTTACAAAGATTACACAATGAACCCCAAAGATAGCATATTAAAATACTCCAAAAATTAGAATATCAACTACATAATGAAAATGCCTTAATTTGAACTATATAAAACCCACTCTAATGATTAAACTCCAAGGGAGAAAGGAATGCTCCTAATTAAATTTCCATTTTAAAGTCCAAAGGAATTAAAGTCCAAAATTTTGCCTTTCACAATTTCTTGTTTTTCTCATTTCAGCATACGGATCCCACAGAGACGTCTGGACAGATGTACAGTTCCTTCAGCAGCCACAGCCTGGGCTGTCTTCATCTTGATTAAGTGTAGTTCCTTCAGGACTTTAGAAGCTGAATTAATCTAACCCCACAACTGCATGTTATATATTTTTAAGAGTCCACAGTATCAATAGGTCAAAAGATGACCACAGGCCTCACAGGCATTGCTCAGTGGTTGAGCGTCGATCTATGAACCAGAAGGTCATGGGTTCTATTCCCATTCAGGGCACATGCCCAGGTTGAGGGCTCGATCCCCAGTGTGTGGCGTGCAGGAGGCAGCCCATCCATGATTCTCTCTCATCATTGATATTTCTATCTCTCCCTCTCTTTACCTCTCTGAAATCAATGAAAATATATTTCAAAAAAGATGACCCCAGTATCATCTTCACACCCCAAAATCAGAAAGCACACTAATTCCCAGACACTGGAAGCAAACTTATGTTACCAGGACTTAATACATAGGACAGAGAAAACATGGGAGAAAAGAGACTGTTTTCTTGGTTTCATCCTCAGCAGGATGCTAGTCTGTCTGTGCCAGCAGTCCAGAATCCATGACCTGTGAACTTAAACTAACTTGGGAGATATTTCCCAAGTGTTTGATTGTATTGCCACACGTCCCAGCCCCATATTTGCAGAAGTCCAAGGCCTGTCTGTTACTGTTAATGGAGCTTGTACAGAGACCCAGTGTGAAAATGTTGGCTTTTGCCAGGTGCTTCTCTCTAAAACCTTACTTATTTTTAACATTTCCCCTAGGCTTTGGTTAGCCTTTACCAGTGCCTTCAATAATGGAAGGTACAGTACCCATTCCATTACTTACTTTTCTGCCGCAGTAGGGCTCACCCTTTTCTGCAGATGAATATCTTAGGACCAGCCAACAAAGAGGATAAAGTTGAAAAACAAAACACTAAGAAGTACCCATTGGATTTCTATCTACCAATGCCAGCATTGCGCTCTTAAAACATCATTAAGCCTATTGATCATCTGGCACTGATTCTAGTCTATGTGTTCCATAGTTCTCCTGGGACAACATAAAAGATGAGCCCACCAGATCATACGAGGAAGTCTTTCTTAGTTCTAGCAAGTGTCTTGCCCACCTCATATGCTGGGACTCAAAAGTTCCCTAAGAATCAAATCTAAAACTATCTAAAAGTTCTCAGAGTATCTCTCGGTATAGGAAAAAAATCTGTATCTCAGCCTGATTCCAGGTTTTGCTCTTTTAATTTTGAGGTCCTGGACCAACTTGACAACACTTGATAAACTCAGGCTTTACCATGTGACTGAGAACTCTAGCTAAATCCTGGCTTAATGTTCCATTGGGTTGGCAAAGCCTACTTGTGCTAAAGTCTGCCTGCAGGGCCTGTGTTTGTTAAAACCCACTCCATGTCTACAGGTCCTACCCAGAGTTATTGCAGACAACAGAGGATCTAATACCATTGATGAAAAACCTTGATTTCTCCACTTGGGAGTTCGGTTCCCAAATGCTTGCCCTCTTATTAATTTCATAAGGTTTCTCGGCCTATACTTATATACTAAAGTGAAAAGTAATTACCCTCTTGATTTTGCAACAAGTTGAGCAATAGACGTAAGAACCAGAAAGGGAGCAATACGTTATTCTTACTCTCAGTACAGATAGAATTGAAAATGCAACTTGGACAGGAGACCAAAATGGCTTCCCACTCTTCCTCACATTACACTTTGAAGCTACTTAGAGGGAAGAGTTAAAGTTGCAAAGAAACTTACCCAGCCGGTCATACCTAATATCTCCAGAAGCTTCATAGTTCAATGGGTAGAGAGAGTCCGAGCGCCCAAAAGAATGAGGCAACAGGTGTTCACCTACATTTAAACTATTAACACCAGCAAAGATAGAAGTATGGGCCAATGGATGTCAGACTTTACCCTTCTCACTAATTAGATAAATCAATCATTCTCCTGTGGGGAGGAACCTGTAAAAAAAAAGGATGGAGAGAAGGGCAAAAGGTTTCTTCCAAAAATGTCTGCGTTTCAGTTCCTTTTTCTTTGGCCAGGCAAAAAGCATGCAGAAAGCGAGAAGATGGTTCTTACAAATTGGAAAGCAATCAAGACTGTGTGTGTGCACAGATTTTACAAATAGTCTCACATATTTGGCAAATTTCAAAATGACTTCTAAGTTGTTTTTACTAAATCGTAGACATAGATATGGAAATCGTCGTCAAATTTGATGAAGTACACAGAGGGTTTTGCTTCTACCTGATGAATGACCATGCCAGTTCTCTTGGAGCCATCATCTTTGGCATATTCCACCTGTTTACCTACTAGGCTGTCTATGACTTCTCCTGGCTCCCTCTCTGCAGGAGAAGAATCATTGGCATCAGGAAGGATGCGTAGGTCACCGTCTTTATAATCATCTAAGAGCTGGTACATATATAAAACAGGATCCTTCTCATAGGTAATGTAAAACCATGTTTTCATGACAGGTGCCTGAGCCAAGACCATCCCCCTCCATTCATTTTTGGAACCTTCCTCTGTCTCAAAAATATGTTCCACTGCTTTGCCGATCAGAATTTCTGTTAAGTGTGAATCACTGATTGTAGATGATGCAATTCTATTAGGAAAGACTTCAAGTGATGACACCCTTTCATCGTTATGCAGTTCCAATCCATAAACACAGTCAAAGCCATCATATTTGATAAGATACAGAGAGGGATTTACAGGTACCTGATCCAGAACGGTTCCCTTCCACTGTACTAGAGGCTCATCTCCGTCTTTCCATCCGTGCCGAATTCTGCAGCCCACGATGTTCCTCCGAGGCTGGGAGGGGGGCCTGCTCCTGTGTCTCTTGTGTGCAGCCTTTCTCTTCATCACGGAAACGGGCACACCGGCATGCCTTGAGCCTGTTCTGGACCGCTGCTCTGCAGCCGCCTTTGCGAACGGCGGCTTCATGCCTGAGAGGAGCACAGCGGCAAGGCAGGCCAAGAAATGAAATTGAGACAAAATCAATTCAAAGTATGACACGGTGAGCTTTGTCTCCTAATTAGTGCATTCCGTGCACCCACGCCTAAGTTTCTCCTGAAAGCTGGAAATCAAGGTATCCTGGCGTGTGCCTGCAGTAACCTTCCTCCCCGGTTCGTTCCAGCTACGCAAGAGAGAGAGAGAGAGAGAGAGAGAGAGAGAGAGAGAGAGAGAGAGAGAGAGAGAGAGAGAGAGAGAGAGAGAGAGTTGTCGTTAGGGTCAAAGAAATAGGGGGCATCCTCTATTCCTCCCACCCGGCTTCCAACACTGTGCCAAGTGGCACAGACTCCCCAAAGCCTCACGTGCCCAAATCCAGCACTTTGCTACCTTCGCTGTGTGCCTGAAGGGGAGAGATGATCAGCAGGCGCCAAGAAGGGAGCTCGCCAAAGCTGGTGGAGGAGGATCCGTAGACGAAGTGCGTGGCAGGCAGGCGAAGAGGATGGCGGCTGCGTCTCCAGCACGGAGCTCAGGGGCCCGCTGCGTCCCAGTCGGCAGCAGAGGCCCCTGTGCCACTTCGGGATCCCACCAGCCGCTGCTGCTGCAGCAGTCTCCTCCCTCTCCGTATCTCAGCTTCCTGCCAGGAGAGTGGCCTCCCCTTCCTGCCAAACAACGTGTGCCCTCCTCCCCCAACTCTCACGCCCACCTCTGCCCGGAGCTCGGGAAGCGCTTCTTGGTTCCCGTACCTGCCCCTTTCCAAATCAGGAGCAGCCCAGCTCACATCCCCCCTAGCGTCTCTTTCTCCAGTTCAGAGCCCCTGGGCTTCCCACTCCCACACTACCTTAGCCCAACCTCGGTGCCCCTGCCCCATCTGCTTTCCATCTTCTAGGAATTCGCCCTTTCCTTTACCCCGTGCTTTTCTGGAGTTATTCTTTATATACAGAAACCTGCCCCTCCTGTCATTTAAAGGGATTTGTGGTAGAATGAGAGAAATGCACTACTGCTCAGTCTGCCATCTTGACCCAATCTCTAGGTAATTTTAATTCTCTGGTCATTCCCAGACTTTACTTCTTGAGGATAATTTTTTTTTCTTTTCTCTTTCTCTCCTTTTTTTTCACGATTGCAGTGTGGGCATGGTGCAAGACTCAGAAAATTGACATGAAGAAAATCAAGTGTAAGCTCACCTCCCATTCCCCACACCTCAGAGCAAACTATGAAGATTTTATATTGCCTTTTTAATAAGCACTTACAAAACTGCAATAATTTTGCATATGCATTTTCATGGTATAGTCTTTTCCACATGGAATAGATATTTGCTCAGTTTATTAGATATTGTCTTATATATGTTTGTAGTACCTTCATTCAAATCAGCATAAGGATATTTTCATAATTTAACCATTCTCTCCAATCAGACGTTTAGTTTTGTAAACAAAAGCTTATAAATGATGCTTGCACATGAATTATTATTATTATTATTATTATTTTTGCTTAAAGTATTACAAAGAGTATTACATATGTCTCCTTTTTTCCCCCGCCCTTGACAATCCCCTGGTTGCACATGAATTATTAATGTTCTTTTTTATTGTTTTTTGTTTTTGTTTTTTTTTTGCAGTTTGTCCTTTTTTATTTTTTAGCTTTTTTTTTAAATTAAATCTTTATTGTTCAGATTATTACATTTGTTCCTCATTTTTTTTCCCCCCATAACTCCCCTCCTCCCAGCTCCCGCCCCATCCTCCGCCCTCACTCCCCACCCACTGTCCTCTTCCATAGGTGCACGATTTTTGTCCAGTCTCTTCCCGCATCTCCCACACCCCTTTCCCCCCCAAGAATAGTCAGTCCATTCCCTTTCTATGTCCCTGATTCTATTATGATCACCAGATTATTTATTCACTTGATTCTTAGATTCACTTGTTGATAGATGCATATTTGTTGTTCATAATTTGTATCTTTACCTTTTTTTTTCTTCTTCCTCTTCTTAAAGGATACCTTTCAGCATTTCATATAATACTGGTTTGGTGGTGATGAACTCCTTTAGCTTTTCCTTATCTGTGAAGCTCTTTATCTGACCTTCCGTTCTGAATGATAGCTTTGCTGGATAAAGTAATCTTGGTTGTAGGTTCTTGGTATTCATCACTTTGAATATTTCTTGCCATTCCCTTCTGGCCTGCAAAGTTTCTGTTGAGAAATCAGCTGACAGTCGTATGGGTATTCCCTTGTAGGTAACTGGGTTTCTTTCTCTTGCTGCTTTTAAGATTCTCTCTTTGTCTTTTGCTCTTGGCATTTTAATTATGATGTGTCTTGGTGTGGTCCTCTTTGGATTCCTTTTGTTTGGGGTTCTCTGCGCTTCCTGGACCTGTAGGTCTATTTCTTTCACCAGGTGGGGGAAGTTTTCTGTCCTTATTTCTTTAAATAGGTTTTCAATATCTTGCTCTCTCTCATCCTCTGGCACCCCTATAATTCTGATGTTGGTGCGCTTGAAGCTGTCCCAGAGGCTCCTTACACTATCTTCATATTTTCGGATTCTTTTTTCATTTTGCTTTTCCAGTTGGGTGTTTTTTGCTTCTTCGCATTTTGAATCTTTGACTTGATTCTTGCGCTCCTCTGGTCTGCTGTTGGGTGTCTGTATAATATTCTTTATTTCAGTCAGTGTATGCTTAATTTCTAGTTGGTTCTTTATCACAACATCGAGGGTCTCATTAGATTTCTTGAGGATCTCACTACATTTATCGGCGGTCTCACCAGTCTTTTCGAGGGCCTTACTAAGTTTATCGGCAGCTTCTAGACAGTTCTTAAGAGACCTTAAAAGTGTGGTTCTGAACTCAATATCCTCCATTGACAGTTTTGTCCTGTTTCTTTGTCTCCGCATTTTTTATGCTTTCTTGGTGCACCCCCTAGTGGTCTTTGTCTGCAGTCTTGTTGCCTTTAAGCCTTGATTGATGTCGGCAATACTGGGGTGATTTGACCTCCAGGCTAACTGGCTAGGAGAGTCTGCTGTGTCTGTAGTGGGAGGGCTTCTGTGCTGGATCTCTAGGGCAGTGCTAATCTAGCCTTTGCCTGAGGCTATCCGGCAAATGGCGCTGCGCAGGGCTTGGGCGGGGTGGGTCCCCGGGGATCTACAGGGCGGGCGGAACAAGCAGTTATGGCGACTCTCAGTTCCTTCCCCAGGGGCTCTGCCTCTCAGAGCCCCAGCAATGGCTGCAAACCTCGGAGAGAAAGCTGCCTTCGAGTTCCGACCGAAGCCAGACAGTCCCGTTTCTCCCGTTTGAGTCTCGGTCCCCAGAGACTCGCCCGGATCTGGAGCTCAGAGTCTGAAACTCCCTCCCGATTGAAAACAGCAACCGCGCCCTCCGCCGCCAGCCGCTCCGCGCGCGCACTCCGCACCTGAGTATTTCACTTCAGCACTGCGCCTCCTCTGAGTCTGGGTATGATATTCTCTTTCCTCCTAGTTGTAGAATTTCCACTCAGCCAGCCTTCCCGTGGTTCTGGGTGATGTCCGTTCTGTCCTTTAGTTATATCTCTGAAGTGGTTGTTTGAGGCAGCGATCTCCGGCGTTAACCTATGCCGCCATCTTGGTTTCTCCCTCTTTTTTATTGTTTAAAGTATTACATATGTCTCCTTTTTCCCCGATTGACCCCCACCCCCACCGCCACTCCCACCTCCAAGGACAAGCCCCCACCGCCCCAGAGTCTGTGTCCACTGGTTATGCTAATATGCATGGATAAAAGTCCTATGGTTGATCTCTACTTCCCCTCCATTGCCTTCTCTCTGAGGTTGGACTGCCTGTTCAGTGTTACCTTGTCTCTGGATCTATTTTTGTTCATCAGTTTATGTTGATCATTATGTCCCACATCTGAGTGAGATCATGTGGTATTTATCTTTCTCCAACTGGCTTATTTCGCTTAGCATAATGCTCTCCAGGTCCATCCATGCTGTTGCAAATGGTAAGAACTTCTTTTTTACAGCAGCATAGTATTCCATCGTGTAGATGTACCACTATTTTTTAATCCACTCATCTGCTGATGGGCACTTAGGCTGTTTCCAAATCTTAGCTATGGTGAATTGTGCTGCTATGAACATAGGGGTGCCTATATCCTTTCTGATTGGTGTTTCTGGTTTCTTGAGATATAGTCCTAGAAGTGGGATTACTGGGTCGAATGGGAGTTCCAGTTTTAACTTTTTAAGGAAACCTCATACTGTTCTCCATAGTGGCTGCACCAGTCTGCATTCCCACCAGCAGTGCACAAGGATTCCTTTTGTCAGCACTTGTCCTTTGTTGATTTGTTGATGATAGCCATTCTGACAGGTGTGAGATGGTACCTCATTGTTGTTTTGATTTGCATCTCTTGGATGATTAGTGACTTTGAGCATGTTTTCATATGTCTCTCGGCCTTCTGTATGTCCTCTTTCAAAAAGTCCCTGTTTAGGTCCTATGCCCATTTTTTATTGGGTTGTTTATCTTCCTTTTGTTAAGTTGTATGAGTTCCCTATAAATTTTGGAGATTAAACCCTTATCAGAAATAGCTTTGGCAAATATGTTCTCCCATGCAGTTGGCTTTCTTGTCGTTTTGTTGATGGTTTCTTTTGCTGTGCAGATGCTTTTTATTTTGATGTAGTCCCATTTGTTTATTTTCTCTTTATTTTCCATTACCCTAGGAGCTGTATCGGTAAAGATATTGCTACGACGTATGTCTGATATTTTGCTGCCTATGGAGTCTTCTAAGACTTTTATGGTTTCCCTTCTTACATTTAAGTCCTTTAACCATTTTGAGTTTGTTTTTGTGTATGGTGTAAGTTGGTGATCTAGTTTCATTTTTTTACATATATCTACCAAATTTCCCAGCACCATTTATTGAAGAGACTGTCTTGACTCCATTGTATGCTCTTGCCTCTTTTGTCAAATATTAATTGAGTACAATGGCTTGGGTCTATTTCTGGGCTCTCTGTTCTGTTCCATTGATCTATATGTCTGCTCTAGTGCCATCACCAGGTCATTTTGATTACGGTGGCTTTGTAATATAGCTTGATATCTGGTATTGTGATCCCTCCAACTTTGTTCTTCTTTCTCAGGATTGCTGTGGCTATTCAGGGTCTTTTTTTTTATTATTCCAGATGAATTTTTGGAGAGTTTGGTCTAGGTCTGTGAAATATGCCATTGGTATTTTAATGGGGATTGCATTGATTCTATAAATTGCTTTGGGTAGTATGGACATTTTAATGATGTTGCTTCTATCAATCCATGAACATGGTATGTTCTTCCATTTGTTTATATCTTCCTCTATCTCTTTTTTCAATGTCCTATAGTTTTCTGAATACAGGTCTTTTACCCCCTTAGTTATGTTTATTCCTAGGTATCTTAATTTTTTTGGTGCAATGTTAAATGGGGTTGTTTTATTAGTTTCTCTTTCTGTGAGTTCATTATTAGTGTATAAAAACTCCATAGGTTTCTAGGTGTTAATTTTGTATCCTGCTACATTGCCAAATTCATTTATTAAGTCTAGTAGTTTTTTTGATGAAGACTTCGGGGTTTTCTATGTACAATATCATGTCATCTGCGAATAAGGACAGTTTTACTTCTTCTTTTCCAATTTGAATGTCTTTTATTGCTTCTTCTTGTCTGATCGCTAGTACTTCTAGTACAATGTTGAACAGGAGTGGTGAAAGTGGGCATCCCTGTCTTGTTCCTGTTCTTAGGGGAAATGGGTTTAGTTTTTGCCCATTGAGTATGTTGTTGGCTGTAGGTTTGTCATATAGGGCTTGTATTATGTTGAGGTGTGATCCCTCTATTCCCACTTTGCTGAAAATTTTTATCAAGAAATGATGTTGCATTTTTTCAAATGCTTTTTCTGTGTTGATTGATATGATTATGTGATTTTTGTCTCTCAATGTGTTTATGTGGTGTATCACATTTATTGATTTGCAGATATTGTACCATCCTTGCATACCTGGAATAAATCCCACTTGGTCATGGTGTATGATCTTTCTAATGTAATCTGTTTTTTTGAACAGAATAATCTAAATACAAACCTATAATCAAAATGACTGCTATAATTATTTTGACACTGTGAGTTTATAAATCTATGGGAAACACCATTCCCTGCCCCCCCCCACCCCCACCCCCGTTACAGCCATCTTAGTGGGTATGAAGTAGTATCTGATTGTGGTTTTAATTTTTATTTCCCTGATGACTAATAATGATTACCATCTTTTCATATGTTTGACATTTTAGTATCTTCTTTGGAGAAATGTCCACTGAAGTTATCTGTTCATTTATAAATTGAAGTGTTTCTGTTGAGAAATCAGCTAAAAGCATTATGGGAGCTTTCTTATATGTAACTTAATATCTTTCTCTTCCTGCTTTTAAGATTCTTTGTCTTTAACCTTTGCCATTTTTAATTATGATGGGTCTTGGTGTGGACCTCTTTGGGTTTATCTTGACAGGGACTCTTTTTGATTCCTCAACTTGTGTGACTTTTTCCTTCATCAGGTTAATGAAGTTTTCAGCCATTATTTCTGCAAACAGGTTCTCAACCCCTTGTTCACTCTCTTCTCCTTCTGGTACCCCTATGATACAGACATTGTTACACTTGATGTTGTCCCAGAAGTCCCTTAGACTTTCCTCATTTAAATAAGTATTTCTCTTTGTTGTTCTGCTTTGGTGCTTAGTGTTATCTTGTCCTCTAAATGGTTGCTTTATCTAACCTGCTGTTGATTCCTTTTAGAGTCCCTGTATGTTTGGTGTATTATTTCAAGAGATTTTTAGTTTAAGTGAGAGGAACTGGTAAGAAAGGGGCTACTCCATCTTGGCCATAACTGAAAGTCCCTCAGTACCATTAACACACTTTAGGGCATCAGGCCAGGAAGATCCAAAGGCTGCAGATTCCACTAATGTAATTCTACGACATGATAATTTGCTCTGTGCTGATGATCATGAGGTAAAAGGCACAAATATATTGCTTGGTATAACATAAAGTTGACAAAAGTATCAAGAAAGTACTTTGCATTTTTTATAAGCTATAAAAATGACCATTACCTGACTAAGTAATTCTACCACTAAGACCTATAACAAAGAAATAATTGGAGGTGCAATAGTGACTTGATGTAGAGGGCATTTATTTTTTAAAACTACTGTTATATTCGATATAAATCCCCAGTGATATGCTAATGGTTATGTGATGGCACATCCATATATTGTCCATCCAGTATGTCCCATTATGCAGGTAATGCTTCAAATATTATTGAATGATATAAGAAACACTTAAAATATAATATGTTAAACATCAGTACATATAACCTGTAACAGAACACAGAAACAGCACATAACACATATTTACCTGCTATTCCAATGTTGTAGAAATATTGAATATGTATTTATATATGTGTGTTTAGTATATACATGTATATATTTTGGTACAGTGTTTTATTACTTTTGAATATGAAAGTAGTCCATGATCATGGTAAAATTTGAGAAGTGCAATAGAGGTATGTATTGAAAATTTGCCTGATATAAACATTCAGCAAGGTGTCCTTACCATGCAGCAAAATGATTATATCAATTGAAATGGTTTTGGAGACAAACCACAGAAACCCAACTCAAAGTAGACTATGTAATAAATACAATTATTTTCTCATGTAATGGAATGTCCCAAGTTTGGTCAGGACATGGTTTCATCAAAGCAATCGTGCTTTCTCTCTCTTTTTCTCTTAATTCTTTTCTATTCTATATGATCAGTCTGATTTCTCTTACAATTCACTTTGATAAAGAGGATGAGATTAACGTGAGAAACATTTTAATCAGAACACAGCCAAAGAATGTAGAATGTAGTTTCTCCATAAGGAAGAACAGAATAGGTGTTTTGGAGAACACCATAGTACCTACTGCAGGGTTCTATAGTCTTTTACTATTTTCTTTTACATTCCATTGATTGGTTTAGTAGGATTCCTTCCACTATGGGAAAGAGATAAGATTCATTTGGGAGCATATGAAAACAGGACAGAGATTCTGGAGATTTTAATGGCATTGTTGATATATTATTTAACAACTAGTAGAACAGAATTTCTAAGGAGCCCTCAATTCTTCATTTTTTCCAAGTAAAAGAACACTGGATAGAGGAAAACTTTCTAATATGCTGTCCAAAGAAAGTAAACTAAAAATGAGATACATTTATAAAGCTATTTCCAAACATTTTAGCATTCAAAGCCTTTTACAGTTAAGGCTTGACCTACTTTTCAAATTTCATCGCCAGTACCTCCTTTCAATTCATCTTATTCTTTAGCCATATTGTACTAGTCATCATACCTCTATTGCACTTAGAGCACATGATTCTAAGCATTAAAAGTTTTCCTGAAGCTAATATTTAAATAAAATAAAATAGGAAATCTAGTAGATTCACTGACTTTTCCATTTTCTTGCATGTGGGAGAAGAGGAATGTATCAATGATTTGTTCTGCTTTCATAGAACAATTTTACAAATACTTTCTTTAGGAACACAGAGATATCAATTAAAACATTGTTATAAGGGAAAGAAATTATCAAGTATGACAACCAATCAGAATTACATATTTCTATGTCAAGGAAACTGTTACCAGACAAAATTCAAATGTAGGCATTCTTTCACAATACTTTATTCAAATTATACTTCCAAAGCAGATTTCTATTAAATAAGAACATAAAAAATTGGTAACAGCTATAAATACTAACACAAGGTTGCCATGTTGTGCAGGAAAAATAAATTTGGTATATTTGTAAATTTTCTGAATTTAACATCTGATCAAATAAATGTATTTGAGCTGGTTATGTTGCTACAGAACAATCTCTTTCCCTTAATACTGTAGAAGGAGGAGAGACCCCTTTATTTAGTTTGAAAAGATTTTTTTCTATATATTTTTATTGATTTCAGAGAGGAAGGAAGAGAGAGATTGAAACATCAATGATGAGATAAATTTTCAATGTAAATTATAAAGACTTGTATTTTAAAAACCAGTCTTCAGAATTTAAGTGTTAGCAAACAAAAACAAAAAATAAGAGATCTTCTAAAGCTAAGTGTTACTGGTAGAAATGGAGTTAATAATGAATAGAATTTTACTTAAAAATAAAATTAGAAGCTATATGCTTTATATATTATCTCCAATATGTATACTTGGAATGCAATCCCTTCCACCCCTTTTCTCACCTTGGAAACTTCTACTTTTTGTTGTAATTCCAAGTTAAATATTGTACCCTCTTTGAAGATTTTCAAGAATCCACAATGAATAATTAATTGCTCCTTTCTCTAACCACCCATATATACCTATTTTAATCATACTACTATTTTTCTCTTTAATTTTTTTCTTAAACATTTTATGACCTACAGAAAAGTTACAAAACTGGTAGAACACATTCCCATGTGTTCTTCACCTAGTTTTTCCTAATGTTAATTAACATCTACATAACTATAGCACAATCATTTTAAAACAGTCATTCGACTGTTCAACCAGTCGTTATGATCTCACTGACCACCAGGGGGCAGACGCTCCAACTGATTGCTGCTGGGGTCTGGCCAATCGGGACTGGGCTAGATGGGCCGGACACGCCCTGGAGCCCTCCCACGGTAGCCTCCCCGGCCCTGATCGTGCACTGGTGGGGTTTCTCGGCCTGGCCTGTGCCCTCTCACAATCTGGGACCCCTTGGGGGATGTCAGAGAGCTGGTTTAGGCCTGATCTCCACAGGCCAGGCTGAGGGACCCCACCGGTGCATGGAAGGGCCTCTAGTTTGTAAATAAGGTCTTCGCAGATGCAGTCCAATTAAGATGAGGTCATACTGAATTAGAGTGAGGCCTAAATCAATGACTGGTACTCTTCTATAATAATAAAAGTGCAATATGCTAATTAGATTAGACAGCCAAACAACCTTCTGGATGTCATTCTGGATGTCCTTCCAGATGAAGCTGCCGCAGAGGGGGCTGAGCAGAGGCAGTTAGGGGCAAGCAGGCAGGCAGGCGAGCAATTAGGGGTGATCAGGCAGGCAGGCACAGGTGGTTAGGGGTGATAAGGCAGGAAGGTGAGTGGTTCGGGGCAATCAGGCAGGCAGGCAGGTGAGCAGTTAGGAGCCAGCAGTCCCGGATTGCAAGAGGGATGTCTGACTGACAGGTTTGGCCTGATCCTAGGAGGGTGTAGGCCGGGATGAGGTACACCCCCATGCACAAATTTCATGCACTGGGCCTGTAGTATAAAAATAAGAAGGAAATTTGGACAAAAATACAAGAGACACAGGGGAAAACGTCATGTGGAAACCAAGGCAGAGATTGGAGTGATGCATCTCCAAAGCAAGGAACTCCAAAGATTGCTGGTAACCACCAGATATTTCAAGTATCCACTTGGCACCAGACATAGTTATTACAATATTTTTTACTGTACTTCCTATGCTGTACTTTTAGGTTTTTTTGTTTTAAAGTCTATTTTGTCTGCTATAAGTATTGCTACCCCAGCTGCTTTTTCATTTCCATTTGTAGGAAATCTTTTTTTATCCCTTTACTTTTAGTCTGTGTGTCTTTCAGTCTAAAGTGGGTCCATTGTAGAGAGCATTTATATAGATCTTGTTTTCTTATCCATTCATCTACCCTATGACTTTTGATTGGAACATTTAAACCATTTACATTTACAGTGATTATTGATAGGTATATATTTATTAGCATTTTGTTCTCTATAACTATGTTCGGCTTTTAACTTTTTAAAAAACATTTCTTTTAATACTGGTTAGGTAGTGATGAATTCCTTTAGTTATTTTTTTTCTGGAAAGGTCTTTATTCCTTTTTTAATTTAATTTATTTAAAATTTTTTAAATGATAGCCTTGCTGGGTAGAGTAGTCTTGGTTGTAGGTCCTTGTTTTTCATCACTTTGAATATTTGTGCCAGTCCATGTGGTCTGAAAGGATTCTATTGAAGAAACAGCATACAGTCTCTTTTCTAGGTAACTTTCTTTCTTTTGCTACTTTTACCGTTCTCTATCCTTAACTTTTGCCATTTGAATGATGTTGTGTCTTGGTGTGAGCCTCTTTGGGTTCACCTTTTTGGGAATTCTATGCGATTTCTGGACTTATCTTTGTCCTTCCCCAGTTTAGAGGAGTTTTCATTCATTATGTCTTCAAATTGGTTCTCAATTCCTGGCTCTTTCTCTCTCTCTCTTCTCCTTCTGGTACTTTGATGATGCAGATGTTGTTACACTTGATATTGTCCTTTAATTATCCTCATTTAAAAAAAATTTGTGCTGTTCTGATTGAGTGTTTACTGCCTTGTTTTTCAAATCACTGATTTGATCTTTTATTTTATTCAAGCTGCTATTGATTCCTTCTAGTGTATTCTTCAATTCATTTATTTTAATTTTATTTATTAATTAATAGATATACTTTATTTCTGACTGGTTCTCTTTTATGGTTTCTATGTTCCTTTTTATGATTACTATCTTTTTGTTGTTCTCACTGAGTTCATCCATTCTTCCTATAAGTTTCTTGAGCATCCTTAAGCCATTGTTTTTAACTCTATATTTGGTAGATTTCATTCCTCCATTTCATTTTGTTCTTTTTCTGGAGATTTCTCCTGTTCTTTCATTTGGGGCATGTTTCTTTGTTTCCCAAGTTTCACTCTGTCTCTGTATTTGTTTCTGTATATTAGGTAGATCCGCTATGTTTTCCAGTCTTGGTATGGTGGCCTTTTGTAGCAGGTGTCCTGTGGGACTCGGTGGTGCAGTCTCCATGATCATTTGAGCTAGGTGCTCCAGGAATGTTCCTTGTTTGGGCTATATGGGCTCTCTTTTTTTTAATATATTTTATTGATTTTTTATACAGAGGAAGGGAGAGGGACAGAGAGTTAGAAACGTCGATGAGAGAGAAACATTGATCAGCCACCTCCTGCACACTCCCCACCGGGGATGTGCCCACAACCAAGGTACATGCCCTTGACCGGAATCGAACCTGGGACCCTTGAGTCCACAGGCCGACACTCCATCCACTGAGCCAAACCAGTTAGGGCTATATGGGCTCTCTTGTTGTAGTTGCATCTTGCTTACCATTGGTTCATCGTTGAGTGGGGTTTACCGTCAGGTTGCCCCAACTTTGAATATTGACTCTTAACTTTGTGTACAAGCTGCTGTGTGAGGGGTTAGACCAGTGGTTGGCAAACTCATTAGTCAACAGAGCCAAATATCAACAGTACAATGATTGAAATTTAGAGAGCCAAATTTTTTAAACTTAAACTATATAGGTAAGTACATTGTTATTTAACTTAATTAGGGTCCTCCTAAGGCTTAGGAAGAGCCACACTCAAGGGGCCAAAGAGCCGCATGTGGCTCTCGAGCTGCAGTTTGCTGACCACTGGTAGACCCATGAAGCATAATTTGCCTCAGCAGTTTTTGGTGCCTGCTGAGAGTTTTGCATGTGCCACTTGTGGAGAAAATTGGGTCAATCTCTGATGTGGTCTGAATCCCACTACCATGAGTTTTGTTTGTTTGTTTTTGTTCTGGGGCCTCCTGGGACGGACTCCAGTGCTGGTCAATGTCAGGGGCTGCCTATGACTGGCCCTGAGCTATTTGTTCAAAGCTAAAAAGGCCATCCACAGTTTTCAGCTGCCTCTGCTGAGCCTGAGTTTGTGTGGGAGGAGCCATACTGTGTACCAAGGCTGGCTTTCACTACTATCAAGCCTGTGACGAGTCAACAAAATGCCCAAGTCTCCCTGAGATTTGCCTACTCTTGCCAGCTGCCTGTGAAGCTCAACCACTGAAAAAGCCTCTAGCATTAGGTGAGTTGCATGAGGCAGATTCTCATTGAGTCACCAGGTTGATACAGATTTAAGATCGGTGTCTGTTTGGGTCTGTGGCCACTCAGACAATTTCTCAGTGTACACCAAGGCCATCCAACACCTACCTAGGACCTTTGGATCTTTGTGGTGTGGTGAGGTCTCAGAGAGTTGTCATTCATAGGCCAGTAGAGTTGATCAAGTTAAAACTAATATTTGGCCATGCAGAGTGAGGTCTCGGCACAGGAATGGTGGTACCATTTGGGGCACACGGGGGAAATATGGCCCTTGCCCTAGAGCCACACAACACAGTCTCTCCCTGTGTGTCTCTGACCGGCCCCCCCCCCCGCCCCCGCCAGTTTTCCCAGACCTCCTCAAGAGCCTTCCAAGAAAGACTGCAACCCAGACCCAAGCTGGCCACAGCCAAAAGACTCCTCCACAGGGTGCAAGCTTGGCATGGTGAAGCCACAATGAGTCAGGAGCATTGGGCTAGTGCATCTTCCCAGGCCAATGCTATAGGGTGACAGTGCTGGTCAGGTACATGAGGGAAAAATGGCCCTGGCCCTATAGCCATTCCACTCCGCCCCTTTCTGTGCATCTCTGACACTCCTTGAGTCTGCCTGGAACTTCTCAAGAACCTTCCAAGAAAAGGCTGCAATGCGGGTCCAGGCTGGTCGCAGCTAGCTCATTCCTCCACGGGGCACAAACTCAGCTGGGCAAGGCCACAAGGAGTCGGGAGAGTGGGGCTAGTGCTGATGCTGTAGGAAGAATAGTGCCCAACCCAGGAAAGTTAGCATCTATGTATGGTGCAGGAGAGGCACTTAGCACAGGGGCACTGGCAGCTGTCCCTCTAGGCCTTTCTCTGAAATCATACAACCCAATCTCTCTCTGTATGACTCCAGTTTGCTCTGTGCCATTGTCGTTCTGCCAGAGCCCAGGATCAGTGCACACTAAGATTTTTTACATTGGCCCTTTAAGGGTGCCTGGAAATGATAAAAATTATTTTTTTGTGGAGATGTTTTGAAGACTGAATGATTTAATAATTGTAAAGAATCTAGAATAGTTCTAGCACATAGCAAACACTCTATATGTGCTTATTAGATATTACATAAGTAAAATGGCTTCAATAAAGTAGCAGTCTCCCATCTCACTCTGATGAATAACATCCCTGGCGCTGGTATTCTGGGCTGGGGAACCCAGCATAGGGCTGAGACTCCTTGCTCCTAAAATGGGACCTCTACTGCTGAGATATCTCTCCAGAATCTCAGCTGCTGCACGGGGATGTGGGGCCAGCCGTGTTCATATCTCCACCCTTCTCACCAGTCTTGAAATGGCTGCTTCTTAGTTATAAGACTTCTTCAACCAGTCTTTAGTTGGTTATTCAGGTTGATCGCTCTATAACTTACGTGTAATGCCCATTTGGTCTTAGGAGGTGAGTTTGGCTTCCACATACTCTGCCTAGTGTGTCTGGATTATTTCACTTAGCACAATTTTTTTTTAATATATTTTATTGATTTTTTACAGAGAGGGAGAGAGATAGTTAGAAACATCGATCAGCTGCCTCCTGCACATCTCCCACTGGGGATATGCCCGCAACCCAGGCACATGCCCTTGACCGGAACCGAACCCGGGACCCCTCAGTCCGCAGGCCGACGCTCCATCCACTGAGCCAAACCGGCTTCGGCCACTTAGCACAATTTTTAATGGCTCATGTTGCAACATGTTTCAGAACTTCATTCCATTTTCTGACTAATATTCCATTGTGTGTATATATTATATGTCTTAGTCCATTCAGCTGGTATAAATACCAACCTTATGTGCAGGAGCACCATTTCTCTCCACTAATACTAGCGATGAATATTTTAGCAGCTGATGGCCACGTCATTAGTCTTGTACTGACTTGTTTGGTGTGTGCAACAAGAAATATTTCACTTTTGGAGAATAAGAAAAATAGGTTTATCTGTATTATGCTTATTAATTTGTGCAGTTATTCAATGTCTAGTAAGTTAATGTTCAAGGAAAATATTAATTTTTATTAAAATGTTCTATTATTTTATGTTAACAATGACTCATTTACTTCAGCCCTTTGTATTCAGCATGTCTCTATTGAAATAAACTTATGTTTCTGTGAAAATTGAAGCTTTTTTTTCTTGCGGCCCACATAAACTTAAACCTCATTTATTTGGCCCATGTTAGCCTTTGAGTTTGACATGATTGCTATACACTGTAGGTGATACTTTAAGTCAGAGAAAAACTTGACATTATCTTATGTTTGAAGAAGACATATTACCAGCAATTTCACTCATATTGTTGGAAGGCAATTCTACATATGTCTGATATGTTTCTGTACTCTTGAATGAAAGACACTGATTCTTTCTTTGAAGCTATCTTTCTAAACGTGTTTGAATAGCAAGCAGCTTTGGCAGACAGAGATAGTATCTCTCTCTGATGTAAAGAGCAGGTTTGCTTAGAATCTGTGGAAGATAGAATGATTCACTCTGCAGCAAAGGGAAGGAATGCTTATTCCAATATAATAAAGACTAGAGGCCTGAAATTCGTACATGAAATTCGTGCACAAGGAGAGTCCCCTCAGCCCAGCCTGCACCCTCTCCAATCCGGGACCCCTCAGGATCAGGCCTAAACCAGCAGTTGGACATCCCTCTCACAATCCAGGACCGCTGGCTCCTAACTGCTCACCTGCCTGCCGACCTGATCGCCCCTAACTGCCCCCCCTGCCAGCCTGGTCACCCCCAACTGCCCCCCCCACCAACCTGGTTGCCCCCAACTGCCCCCCCACCGGCCTGTTGCCCCTAACTGCCCCTCCTGCCAGCATTGTTGCCCCTTACTGCCCCCCTGCCGGCCTGGTCACCTCTCACTGCCCCCCTCTGTCAGCCTGGTCGCCCCTAACTGCCCCCTCTGCTGACCTGGTCGCTCCCAACTCCCCTCTCTCCTGCTGGCCTGGTCACCCCTGCTGGCCTGGTCACCCCCAACTGCCCCCCTGCTGGCTTGATCGCCCCTCACGGCCCCCCCTGCTGATCTGGTCGCCCTCAACTGCCTCATGTGCTGGCCTGGTCGCCCCTCACTGCCCCCCGTCGGCCTGGTCACCCCACACAGCCTGCTGCTCAGTCACTGAGTCTCGCTCATTAACCCCCTGCCGGCCTGGTCGCCCCATGCAGCCTGCTGTTCAGTCACTGGGTCATCCCTCACTAACCCCCCTGCTGGCTTGGGCGCCCTATGCAGCCTGCCTTTCAGTCATTGGGTCGTCCCTCACTAAACCCCTGCTGGCCTGGTCACCCCACACAGCCTGGTGTTCAGTCATTTGGTCATCCCTCACTAACCCCCCTGCCGGCCTTGTCGCCCCACTCAGCCTGTTTGGTAGTCTGTTTGGTTGTTTTGGATGTGACGGCTCCTGGCTCTTTATATATAGAGGTATAGATAATGTCTCCTTCAAGAGCAAAGGGAAGGGGCACTTACTACCCATCATAAAAGTTTGAGCTTCCCAAACTGAGATTCCCTTTCTCGTAATGCAACCTACATTATATGTAGTTGTCATATGATCATTTTACATTAGGGGACTTAGGCTTCCTGGGCATAAAAACCGATATTCGGGCTATTGCTTTATTGTGAATAATAAACTATCCTTTGTCTCTGTCCTGTCTTCAGCTGGCATCCAATAAACTGTACAAGGCTACCTTGTTAACTCACAAGTAGGGTAAAATTTCATAATCCTCACAGTTCTTGATACTTGTAACAATGAGATAAAATGCTGATAGAAATGTGGTTTTCTGTAAGAAGAATAAGGACCTCACCAGCCGATTAATGGAATTTGATGGTACTTTACAAGAATTGGTGGTAAATGCACAGACCAACTATGTGATAAATTGTCCTACATCTTTTAATGAGGAGGAATTGGGGAAGTGGTTACAGGATGAGAGCAGTGGGCTCCCTGTCTTTAATGGCAATCAAAAGTCATATGCACCTGTCCGAATATGCTGGGGAATTTTGGTGAAGGCAGAGAATCAAATTTCTATGGCCCTATTAGATATGGATGCGCAAGTCAGTGTTCTACCCAGACCTGCTGAGGGAAATGGCATAAAAAATGAGCTAATGGTCTGGCTTGTGTGGTTCAGTGGTTGAGCATCAACCTGTGAACCAAGAGATCACTGTTTGACTCCCTGTCGGGGCACATGCCCGGGTTGTGGGCTAGATCCCCAGGAGGGGGCGTGCAGGAGGCAGTAGATGGACATTTCTCTCTCATCATTGATGTTTCTATCATCCACTCTCCCTTCCTCTCTTTGAAATCAATAAAAAACCATTTTAAAAATGAGCTAATGGTTTTGGGCTTGGTTTACAGTACAGAAAGGAAGTCAATATGACCTTGTAAAACCTTTTGGGTCAATTCTGTGCACTCTAAGTGTTACCTCTAAACCTTAATGTATATTAGGAACAGATGTTTGTATTTTCCTGCCAATAGGTGCCAGATAAGATTCAGCCACATGTAGAGAAGTATTGGTGGGACACATAAATCACTCTAACACTAGCCTCCCTGACCCTTCCTGAGTGTATAGAAACCCAGGACGAAAAAAATTACAGCTCAGATTAAATTCTTCTTTTTTTTTTCAGATTAAATTCTTAAAGGAAGCACAGGTAGTAAGAGGTTCAAGGACAGCCATGTGCAAAAGTCTAAAGGGAACTGAAGGCTCATAGTGGACTAGAGGTCCGTTGCACGAAATTCATGCACGGGTAGGGTCCCTAGGCGTGGCTGGCAATCAGGGCTGGCCAGGGCCTTCCTTCCCCAGCTGTCTGCTGCTGGCCAGTGCCTTCCTTTGTTCTGCGCCGCCCCCTGGTGGTCAGCGCATGTCATAGCAAGCGATCAAATTCCCAGTCTCCCAGTTGAACTCCCAAGGGCACACTTTGCATACTAGTCTTTTATATAAACATTCTTGTCAAATAAATCCAGTTGTTTCTCCTATAGTATCAGCTGTTGGAGACAATGTGACTAACTGGACTATTGGCAGGTGGTAAAATGTTTTACACATTGACAAAACCTTCTTTCCAATACTACTGGTACCTAAAGATCAGATTGCTTTGCATTCATATGAACAGGTCTCCAATATATGCTTCTTGTACTTTCAGGTTACCTAAACTCCACTTGCCACAATGTGATAGATCAAAGTTTAGCACAAGTGCTTCTACCCTCTGGTTTTCAAAATTTTCACTAAATCAGAAGTCTCAGTCTAAACAGGCCATGTTGTGGTATCACACATCCAGAAAGAATGGCAAAAATCTCCAAGAAAATTCAGGAGCCTGCTTGCCAAGCAATGACGCTCAGTACTATGTTGGCAGGTTTACAATACTCAGTCCTTCAGGCAGTCAAAGAAAAATGGACTCTATCCCCTCTGCCACCAAAAAGGAGGCCCAGCATCTAACTGGATCCTTTGGATACTGAAAACCCTTTGTGTTTACTTGGGCCTTCTATTTGGCTGTTAGATCAGATAGCCACAAAACAGCATCTTTTGAGAGGGGTTCCAAACAAAATTAGGATATGAAAATTGTCCAGCTGCCCTGACCGGTTTGGCTCAGTGGCTAGGACGTCAGCCTGCGGACTGAAGGGTCCTGGGTTCGATTCTGGTCAGGGGCATGTGCTTTGGTTGCGGGCACATCCCCAGTGGGGGGTGTGCAGGAGGCAGCTGATCGATGTTTCTCTCTCATCGATGTTTCTAACTCTCTGTCCCTCTCCCTTCCTCTCTGTAAAAAATCAATAAAACATATATTTAAAAAAAAAAAAAAAAAAAAAAAGAGCCCTGACCGGTTTGGCTCAGTGGATGGAGCATTGGCCTACGGACTGAGGAGTCCTGGGTTCGATTCCGGTCAAGGGCATGTACCTTGGTTGCAGGCACATCCCCAGTGGGGGGTGTGCAAGAGGCAGCTGATCGATGTTTCTAACTCTCTATCCCTCTCCCTTCCTCTCTGTAAAAAAATCAATAAAATATATTTTAAGAAAAAAAAGAAAGAAAATTGTCCAGCAAGTTATGTTATGCTCTTTACCTTTGGGGTGCCACAATTTTCATGACCTCTTTTAGCTATAAGTCTCTGGGACCATCCAATTGGAATCTCTGGCAAAGTGAAGCAGTCTCTGCCTGGATACAAAGAGTTAACATTAATATTTTTTTAAATATTCAATACAGTGCTACACTTTATGTGGATGTACACATATACTGTAAGCATAAAGCATACTAGTAAAGGGGTGTCAACCAGGATCCAACCATGCTGGCACCCTGATCTCAGACTTATAGCCTCCAGAATTGTGAGAAATAAATTTATTTTATACATACTTTATGGCAAGCATGTCAAATTCACAGCCCAACGAATATTTGTGCGGCCCAGCCAATATAATGGTATGTAGAAACCAATGTCATAACTTACATTTTTACAATATCCTGTTATACATAATTATTAATAATGAACTACAATGTTTGCTAATGACTGATTACTATAATCGTGTTGCATTCATTTCCCTTATACCCCTTACGCACAGATGTACCATTTCCACTAATACTAGCAGCAAATATTTTAGTAGCTGATGGCCACATCATTAGTCTTGTACTGACTTGTTTGGTGTGCGCAACAGGAAATATTTCACTTTCGGAGAACAAGAAAAATAGGTTTATTTGCATTACGCTTATTAATTTGTGCAGTTATTCAGTATCTGGTATGTTAATGTTCAAGGAAAAATATTAATTTTTATTAAACTTCTATTATTTTATGCTAACAATGACTCATTTATTCCAGCCCTTTGTATTCAGCATGTCTCTATCAAAATAAACCTACGTTTCTATGAAAATTGAAGCTTTTAGGGTTTTTTGTGGCCCACATAAACTTAAACTTTGTTTATTTGGCCTGTGTTAGCCTTTGAGTTTGACATGCTTGGTGTATAGAGTCTCCCCCTTGTTTAACTTGGCAATACATATTTTCTTTTTTCTTTTTTAATCCTCGCCCGAGGATATTTTTTCTATTGGTTTTCAGACAGTGAAAGGGAGGAAGGAGGGGGAAAGAGAGAGAGAGAGAGAAAAGAAAACACTGACATGAGAGAGACACATAAATTGGCTGCCTCCTACACATGCCTTGGTCAGGGCTGGGGGTTGAACCTGCAACCAAGGTTTATGCCCTTGACCAAGAATCAAACCCATGAATCTTTGGTCGTGGGCCAGTGCTCTATCCAACTGAGCCAAACTGGCCAGGGCATCAATACATATTTTCAAACCTCACATGTGTTCCTGCTCTGATATGTGTGACATTATTTTATTTACTTCCATTTCTGTCGTCTTACTTACCAATGAGATTCATATCGTCAACAAATACTTATAAGCCAGATATTCTTCTAAGGACTTGAGATACATTGGTGTGAAAGAAGAAAAAATATGCACCTTTGAGGATTACATTCTCAGAGGAAAACAATAAACATATAACTAAGTAAATTATATGGTATGTTAGCTTCTATATGTTATGAAGACATACTAAGGTCTTAGGGAGTATATTAAGGCCATGAATGTTTACTAACCATGGATCTATTGTGAGTTGCCTATTCATGTTTTTACCCAAGTTTTCTATGGACTGTTTCTTTTTTCTAATAGAATACATACACTTTTTTATTTCATAATTCTAAATACTGAAGTTTGAATCCTAATATCACTATGTCTATGATGATTTTGAAATTAGAGGTTTTCATATTTTAATACATTCAAATATATCTAACTTTCCCCTTAATACTTGTGGATTTTTTGCCTTTAAACAAAATCTTCCCTATTTTCACAGTCAAAATATAAACATTCTGTTCCTTTTGATTCTAAACATTCTATAAATGTTACTTTCTAAATTTAGGTATTAACCATTTTTTCCACTTGCGATTTATTTTGTGTGTAAAGTGTGATGAAGGGGCTTAAGTTTATTTTTGCCCTAAGAAAATCAAACAGATTAATCCAGCACTACATATTGAATAAAATGTCTTTTCTCATTCATCTAAAATTTCGCTTCAATTATGATCCAGTTTTCTACTAGTATTTGCAAATCTGTTTCTAGGTCTCTCCTCTGATTCACTGACATACTTGACCTTGCTTGTTCATCCTTGCACTCCATACAAACCACTTTGCAGAGTTGCCAGTGATACTGTTAAAATATAAGACAAATCATGTCCTGCTTCTGCTGAAAATACCTGACTGGCTCCCCATCGCACTCAGGGTAAAAGCCCAATTCCATTCTAGCACTTCCAAGGCTCTAAGCTTTCTGCTTCCCCCAGAGCCCCAGCACCTCTCTGAACTCACTTCCAGATATTCTTTTTTTAAAAATATATATATTATTGATTTTTTACAGAGAGGAAGGGAGAGGGATAGAGTCAGAAACATCCATGAGAGAGAAACATCGATCAGCTGACTCCTGCACACCCCCTACTGGGGATGTGCCCGCAACCCAGGTACAGGCCCTTGACCGGAATTGAACATTGGACCCTTCAGTCCGCAGGCCGAGGCTCTATCCACTGAGCCAAACCGGTTAGGGGTACTTGTTTCTTTTGATCATTACCACATCATAAGTGCCTGTGCCTAGAAGACTGCTGGCAGAGAGCTATTTGTGGTTACTATTGGTGAGATGAAGATAAAACAAATAAATAAAAGGGGGTCAAACTAAGGCAAAAGGGGAGCTAGTCAGTTTTCCCTGGGTCTTGCCTCAAAGCTACACACACTAATGCCTCCAGGGACAACTGGGCATTTTATTCATTAGAGTGAAGCAGGCCAGCTGGGGGCTTGGCCACCTTGAGGGAGCATCTGAGTCTATAATGGGCTGCTGTATCCTTGTAGGAACCTTGTTGGGCCCTACTTGTGAGTTACTGTTTATGATGTTTTTCAGGTGGGCCAGAAGTAAGAATTTATGGAATATGAATCCTCGCAAATGCCAAAGTAGTTCATTTAAACACAGAAAGCAATAAAAACATGAAGATCAGACAAAACAAGGCAGCTGCCTGAAGTTGGCCCATGGGTGACCTGCAGGTGAATGCCAGAATAAACTGTATGACCTATGAGAAAAACTAACCCCTGCTATGGTGAGGTGGGCTTACTTATGCCATTCTTGAGATAAACAGCTTCAGGTCATGTTGGGTGGAGAATGAAGATGAATTAACACTTTCTTTCAATTCCAGGAAGGTCCCTGCCTCCCTCTCCTCCTGCTATGCATGGAGTTTGGGGAACACTGGCAGTGAGGAATCATCAGAACTCTTCCATTATGAGCAGGTATATTTTCGTGAAGTGGGAAGTGGGTAAACCAGAGTTTTAAGGGGAATGTCACTAATAGGTCTAGGAAAGGAGAAGAAGAGAGGAAGAGAAAGACGTAGACAGACCCATGCATCAAGACACCATATCTCTGAGGGACTTTATTGGGGTTACTGCAGCCTCACACCAACAAGCACTACACCTCTCTGTGGCAACACAGAGCCGAAGGAGTGACACCCAACCACGGATCCCAGCCTGACTGCCCATGCCATCTAGCTCACCTGGAAACACAGCCCCACTAACTCCCAGCACTGGTCCCCCTGTGCCTGGGCGGGCAAAACTGGCCAGCAGTTCCGGGAGAAGTCAGTAGCCAGCCCACCTGTTGGGATACAGCCAACAGATGGGGCTTCTGGGGACAGCAGACCTCAGCTTGGTGGGCACTGGCTGGAGCCACCTGTGAGAGGCATGGACTGAAGCCAACTATGAGAAGTCTGGACTGGCATGCCCATGCCCTGGAGAGAAACAGGAGGCACAATCCTCTGATGTCCCTCCTCTGAAGGAAGCAAGGTTCAGTCCAGCCAGAGAAAGAACAATGAAGGGACTGATGCTGCTGGGTTCTGCAAGGTCCCAGTTTTGTGGATAAAATACTTTCCAAATGCCACATGGCACAGCTCTTCAGATCTGAGAGCCCCGCCGACCTATTCCCACAGGAATTGCTTAGACAGTGTAGGGTAAGGAACCAAGACCTTCAGGTCCAGGATTTGTTGCACCTGGATCCTCTGAGCAATGAGGCCACCCACAGCCACATGCTTAATGCACAATGCCAGTGTGTTTAGGCTGAGGGTCAGGGGTTCTGCTTTGCAGTTGTGGCATGAAGTCCCTGAAATAAGACTTTTAGGTATAAACCTGGCTCCTGCTTGACCCTTGAGTCATCCCTGTCAAAATACCCGTCCAGGGAACCTGCAAGCCACCTGGTTTCTTTCGGTTGCCTCATGCTTTGTGCCCAGAGCCAGGGACAGCAACGTGGACATGTCAGAAGTGCAAGTTTTTCCTGGGCCTTCCCATCTCTCCTGGGCCCCACTCCCCACACCTCTTTTTCTGCAGCTCACTCCCTTGGTCAGTCTTTCTTCTTGGAATTCCTCCTTCTTCAGTATCCCTGGCCCTTTGGTCCTCACATGCACAGGTCCTACCTCAGAGTAAGTATCCTTTAGCGTCTCCCCAAATCCCTGCCAACTTTGTCTTTCTCCCCTAGCCCTGGACCTCTTCTGAGATTCTTTGTGCCTCTCTCTACTCAAGCTATTCAGTCTGTTTTCCTCTAAGCCCCAAGAGCTCCCTCTCCCTCTGTTATTCTCATCTCCTCCCAGTTGGGTGCCGCCCCCTGCTAAGACATCCCTCCCCCCAGGAAGCCCCTCCATTTCTGGCCCTCCCCACTTCTTCCTAAGCAGTAACCTCCCCTTTGCCCTCCCCCCACAGCCCATCTCTAGTTCCTTCTCCTCCCTCCTTCCTAGGCCAGGCCAGCTAAGTCCTCTTCCATTTTTAGATGACTGATTATGATGCTAGCTGCACTTTATTCACAGCCTGAATCTACAGCTGTCCCTTCCTTTCATGCCCATCCACCCAACACACCCAGTCTCTTCAACATGATAAAGTCCTTCCACACGGCATGTCATGTCCACACACATTTGTATTTTTCAGAACAAATCAACATTATGCTGGCGACGGTGCTGGCAAAGGGAGTCTAAAGCTTTCTATACATTAAAAGCTACATTTTTTCTGCCTCCAAATCAAACATTTGCCTCCACAAATATGGCAAATTGTACCCTAAGAGCACCTTTTCACCAAATCATAGACATAGATATGGAAATCATCATCAAACTTAATAAAATACACAGAAGGTTTGGCTTTGACTTGGTGAATAACCTTGCCTGTCCGTTTGGAGCCATCTTCTTTGGTATATTCCACATGTTTGCCTATCAGGCCATCTACAACTCCTTCTGGCTCCTTCTCCGCTGAAGGAGGCTCACTGGGCTCTGGCATGATACGCAAATCTCCTTCCTTATAGTCATCCAGAAGCTGGTACATGTACAACACAGGATCTTTCTCATAGGTGATATAAAACCACGATTTCATGATTGGTGCTTGGGCTAACACCATCCCTCTCCATTCATCCTTAGCACCATGCTCGCCCTCAAACATATGCTCCACCGCTTTGCCAATGATGGTGTTGGCAAGGCGCGCATCTCTGACTCGAGACAATGGCACCTTATCAGGAAGGATTTTAAGTTTTAAAATCCTTTCATCTGTGTGAAGCTCCAGTCCATAGACACAGTCAATCCCATCATATTTCACCAGATAAAGAGAGGGGTTTATAGGCACCTGATCCAGAACGGTCCCTTTCCATTGGGTGACGGGCTCGTCGCCTTCCTTCCATCCGTGGGAAACCCTGCAGCCCACGATGTTCCTGGGGGGCTGGGACGAAGGTCTGCTCCTCTGCTTCTTCTGAGATGTTTTTTTCTTCTTCACATTTGCAGATCCAGTGTGGTGACTGACTGCGTCCCCGGTTTCTTGCTCTGCAGGTACCTTTTTGTGAGAGGTCTTCATACCTGCAGGGGGAGGAAAGAGGCTAGAAAGAAACATTTAGTATATTGTAGCATGAATTAATTTCTCTATCACAAAGTCGCTGGGCACCAGGTACATTGCTGCCCAAATTATTCAGATACGTCCAGCAAGAATACTGGTTATCGCCCTGGCTGGTTTGGCTTAGTTGTATTGAGGACTGAAGGGTCCTGGGTTGGATTCAGGTCAAGGGCACATGCCTGGGTTGTGGGCTGGATGGGGGTGAGGGGCGTGCAGGAGGCAGCCGATCAATGATTCTCTCTCATTGATATTTCTATCTCTCTCTCCCTCTCCCTTCCTTTCCAAATTAATAAAGAAATATTTTTTGAAAAAAGAATGCTGGTTATTAAGATAGTTTTGGATGCTTGGATGCATGCCCGCCCTCCAGGCTCCTAGTTTTAGAGAGGTGGTGGTTGTTTTGATTGAAGACCCAACAACAAGGATCAGGTTCCTCTGCATAATGCCTGTCCCTCTGTTGTTATCCTAGAGTCCTTACAGCACACACAAATATTCACAATTTCTTAGGCCCCCCCACCCCATCCCCCACCTCATCTCTTCATTTCCACTATTGTAGTGCACATGTCCTTTGCCCATCGCAGTCTGCACTTCATTCCTCTTTTTTTAAATATACTTCTTTATTGATTTTATTGGTTTCAGAGAAGAAGGGAGAATGAGAGAGAGATAGAAATTTCAATGATGAGAATAACTACCCGCTGCCTCCTGCACACCCCCTACTGGGGATTGAGCCCGCAATCCAGGCATGTGCCCTTGGCTGGAATTGAACCTGGGACTCTTCAGTCCGCAGGCTAACGCTGTATCCACTGAGCCAAGCCAGCTAGGACACACTTCATCCCTCTTCATTCCCATAATGATGCCTTCTGCCTGCTGTTCATGTCTCTCCTTCACCTCCTTCCTATTCATGGCCACTTTCCCGCTGGGTGCTCACAACAAACTCATTTCCTTTGCTAGCCACCTTTGTACACTAACCAGGTGTTTGTCCACTCCCTCCTCCCACCTCCAGTCTCCAAGTCACTCTTCTCCGTCTCCTGTCCCATCCTGGCACCGGCCCCAATGGTCTTGCCTGAAGCACACCAACCCCCATCCTCCAGCTCTCCAGTCCAGCGCCCACCTCCCCGCGCCCGGGGATCGCGGGCTTCACGTGGCCAAAGAGAGGACACCTGGCTGCTGCCTTCACTGTGAACCTGTGAGGAAAGTGGATCAGCAGGCGCCGAGCCGCGAGCTTGGAAGAGCTGGTGGGGGAGGATCCGCGGACGAGGAGCGCGTCTAAGAGGGCGGCGGGGCGGGCGAAGAGGATGGCGGCTGTGTCTCCAGCACTGCGCTCGCGGACCCTCCGACTCCCAGGCGGCAGCAGAAGCCCCTCGGCCACTCCGGGATCCCGCCAGCCGCTAGGGCTGCAGCAGTCTCCTCCCTCCGGCCGCAGCTCCGCTTCCTGCCAGGCCTCCCCTTCCTGCCAAACAACGTGCGCTCCCCTCCCCCAGCTCTCACACGCCCACCTCGGCCCCGGGCTTGGGAAACGCGTCTGGGCTCCCGGGCCCGCCCCTTTCCAAATCCCAGCCCACAGCCCCCCTACCCTACCACCTAGCGTCTCTTTCTCCAGTTCAGAGCCCTCCGGTTCCCCACCCCCACCTCACCCCACCCCCACCTCGGTGCCCCTGCCCCATCTGCTTTTCATCTTCTAGGAATTCGCCCTTTCTTTTCCCCGTGCCTTTCTGGAGTTACCGAAACCTTCCTTTCCTGTCATTAAAGGGGATTTGTGGTAGGATAAGAGAAGTGCACTAGTGCTCAGTCTGCCATCTTGACCCAATCAATCTCTAAGGTAAATTTTACTGTCTGGTCATTCCCAGACTTTACTTCTTGAGGATAGTTTTTTTCTACCCCCCCCCCACCCCCACCCTCCCCTTTTTTTTTTTGTTTCCACCGATCGAAAACAGAATTGCATGCACAATGTAAATACTGTAAAATTCAGAAAATTCACTTTAAGAAGATAATCCACCCTAAATCCACTTCTCATGCACCAGGGCTCAGAGCGAAACATTAGCACTCATTATCTCCTTTGCCTTTTTTTTTTCTAATCTCTTAGAAATCTGGGATCATTTTGCAAAAATCAGTTGTTAAAAATTATTTGTAAAATAATTTATGATATTTTGATATACTGTATGTAGCAATATTAGAAGTACTGCTCTCCATTAAAAATTAATTTTACGTATTTTATTGAAGCATTTAAAATTAGAAATAAAATATTACCAATAAAATTTAATTCTCTATTCTCCTCAAGCCCTGATCCTATTCCCTTCTCCTTCTCTAATGTTAATATTTATTATTCAATTTCTGTGTATTCGACCATCATACACACACAAATACTATGCATTTTCTGTCTCATATTTGTTTTCTAAATGTACATTATGAAGGATAATTACTCCATAATCTCAGGGAAAAATCATTGTTTAAAAATTTGTTTTATTTACTTTTTTGTTGTTGTTTTTTTAATTAAATTTAATTTTTTCCCATCACCATTTATACATCCCCCCCCCCCCCCATTTAACCTTTTCTACCTCCATCCACACCCCTCCGGGCAAGGCAATCACCACACTTTTGTCCCTGTCCATGAATTCTTTCTCTTTTTTTGTTCTTTTTTGCTCAATCCCTCCACCTCCCTAACACCCCCCCAACCACCAGAGCTGTCTGCCTCCTCTCTATGAGTCTGTCTCTATTCTGCTTGTTAGTTCAGTTTATTAAATTCCACATATGAGTGAAATCATATGGTAACTTGTCTTTCTCTGACTACCTTATTTCACTTAGCATAATGTTCTCTAGGTCTATCCATGCTGTCACAAAGGGTACAATTTTCTTCCTTTTTACCATTGTGTAAATTTACCATGGCTGTTTTATCCACTCATCTGCTGATGGGCACTTGGGCTGCTTCCAAATCTTGGCTATTGTAAATAATGCTGCAATGAACAGGGGTGCATATATTCTTTTGAATTACTGTTCAGGTTTATTCCAATCAATTTTCCAAAGTAGAATTTCTGGGTCATAAGGCAGTTCTATTTTTAATTTTTGGAGTTAACTCCATACTGCTTTCCACAGTGGCTGCACCAGTCTGCATTCCCAGCAACAGTGCACTAGGGTTCCCTTTTTTGCACATCTTCACCAAGACTTGTTGATTTATTGATGGTACCCATTCTGCCAGGTGTGAGGTGATATCTCATGGCAGTTTTAATTTGCATTTCTCTGATGATTGAGTATCTTTTCATATGTTTATTGGCCATCTGTGTGTCCTCTTTGGAGAAGTGTCTATTTAGGTTCTTTGCCCATTTTTTAATTGTATTTTTTTGGGTTTATTTTTTGCTGTTGAGTTGTATGACTTCTTTATAAATTTTGAATAATAACACCTTATCAGAATCTTCGACGAATATGTTCTCCCATCCAGTGGATTGTCTTTGCATTTTGTTGATGGTTTCCTTTGCTGTGCAAAACTTTTTAGTTTGATGTAGTCCCATTTGTTTAGTATTTCTTTTGTTTTCCTTGCCCAAGGAGATATATCAGAAAAAATTATTGCTATGAGAAATGTCTGAGATTTTACTGACTATGTTTTCTTCCAGGATTTTTATGGTTTCGAGTCTAACATTGGTTACTTTACAACAAGTCTTTAATCTGTTTTGTGTTTTTACTTGTATGTATCTGTCCAGTTTTCCCAACACCATTTATTGAATAGACTATCTTTAGCCCATTGTATGTTTTTGCCTCCTCTGTCAAATATTAATTGACTATGAGGGCATGGGTTTATTTCTGGGTTCTCTATTCTGTTCCATTGATCTATATGTCTTTTTATGCCAGTATCATACCATTTTGATGACTATGGCCTTGTAGTATAGTTTGATTTCAGGTAGCATGATTCCTCCAACTTTGTTCTTCTTTCTCCAGATTGCTGTTGCTATTCAGGGTCTTTTGTGGTTCCGGATAAATTTTCGGAATATATGTTCTAGTTCTGTGAAATACACCATTGGTATCTTGATAAGAATTGCATTGAATCTGTAGATTGCTTTGGGTAGGATGGACATTTTATTTTATTTTTTTAAATTTTGTTTTATTGCTCAAAGTATTACAAAGAGTATTACATATGTCTCCACCCCCCTTGACCTTCCCCAACCTCCCCTACTCCCCAGTGTCTTGTGTCCATTGGTTATGCTTATAAGGATGGACATTTTAATTCTGCCTATCCATGAACACAGTTATGCTTCCACTTACTTATATCTTCTTTAATTTCTTTCTTCAGTGTCTTATAATTTTTGAAGTAAAGCTCTTTTACATTCTTGGTTAAATCAATAATGAACTATCAGAAATGGAAACTGAGAAAAAAACAATGCCATTAACAATTGCTTCAAAAATAATAAAATAGCTAGGAAAAATTCATTATTTTTTATTGACCAACACCTGACATTTCTGGGATATGGCATTTGGTCATTATGACTTGGCTGTATATACTGTGCAGCTGATGGGACTATGACACTTCTACATGTTGTAAAGTAACCAATAATATATTTAGTTTTAAAAATGTTTTCAAGAACTTCCTTTTTTTACTATATAAATCTACTCTTATGATATTCAAAAAAAAGTCTTGTTTTTTTATTTTTTACTAGAGACCCACGAATTCATGCACCTTGAAAGGAACTGTGGGCCAGAGGCTGCAGTGGGCACAGGGGTGGTCTCGGCCCTTCCTCCGCACCCTTGCCCGGCCCCTTCCGCCTCAACCTCCCCCCCACCCCCGCCCTGTCCTCTATCTGCCAGCAGCCCCACTCCTGCAGCTGCCACTAGCCCCGCTCGGAGTGATTGGGGCTGGCACCAGCAGCCGGTGCAAGCAGGGTCAGCACCATCAGTGGGTGTGAGCAATGGCTGCTGACTCCGATCACCCCTGATGGCTTCTCCACCTCCCCCTGCCCCTGAGGGGTGATCAGGGCAGCAGCTGCTGCTCGTACCCGCTGATTGCACCAAGCAATCAGGACCAGCACTGGGCACTGGCAGTGGGTGCGAGTGGTAGCTCCAGCACCAGCAGTGGGTGCGAGCAGCAGCTGCTGCCCTGATCGCCCCTCAGGAGCAGGGGGAGGTGGAGAAACCCTGAGGGGCAATCAGGACTGGCAGCTGCCTCTCGCACCCTCTGATGGTGCCGAGTGATCAGGGCTGACGCCAGGCGCCAGCAGTGGGTGCAAGCGGGGCCAGCACTGGCAGCAGTTGTGAGCACTGGGTGGGACTGTGGCATGGCAGCAAAGAATTTTCAGTAACCACCAAAGGCTCGCCCCAGTGACAACGACTGGTGTCCCCCGCCTTGGTCTGGCGTCCCTGCTCACCTGCTCCACCATCCTGCCATGGCTGATGCCCGCCATGTTCTGCACACATCCCCTGGTGGTCAGCGCACATCATAGCAATCGGTTGTTCCACTGTTTGGTCTATTTGCATATTAGTGTTTTATATATATAGATAATTACATTGTCAACAAGCCTAAAAAAGAACTCTGATATTTCTCTTAATATAACTTGACTGACCTTTATTTTTTAAACATAAGTTTTATCACAGGTATGTTATTTTTCTAAATCTTGCTTTTATTACTCAATATTTTGTTTTTAAAATTTATGTGTTATATTTCTAACATTTCTTGTTACCTTCAAACTCTTGCAAAGTAGACATATATGACAATTTGTCATCCATTGAACAATATATTCAAGTATCCATTCCACTTTTTTAAAAAATATATATATATGTTTTATTTATATACACGTATATATTTTTTTATTGATTTCAGAGAGGGAAAGAGACAGAAACATCAATGATGAGAGAATCATTAATTGGTTGCCTCCTGCATGCCCTCTACTGGATATTGAGGCCACAACCAAGGCATGTGCCCTTGACTGGAATCGAACCCAGGACCCTTCAGTCTGCAGGCTCTAACCACTGATCCAAACCGGCTAGGGCCCGTTCCACTTTTGATGATCATTTTGGTTCATTTCAAATTTCAGTTTTAAAAATAATGCTGCAACAAATATCTTTCTGTACTTGTTCCAGAGTATCTGTGTGTATGTACTAAAAGAAGAAATATTGAGTTGTATGTATAAGCACTTCAAAATTCATAAATGGTGCCAAATTGCTACATTAATTGGCTATACCAAATTATGGTATACTCATCATTGTAGGTATTCCATCTTCTCTATATCCTAGACAACTCTTGATATATCATCCTTCTGGTGTGTGCCAAACTAGTGAGTGAGGAATAGCAACTCATTGTTTTAGTTTACATTTTCCTGATTATTAGTGAATTTCATCTTATTTTCTTGTGTGTGCTTTTGGGGGGGGGGGGCTGGCATTCAGTATTTCTGTTGTGTGAGTTTATCTTCACATATTGCTTTTGAATTGTTAATCTTCTTTTCATTCACTTACATATCATTGACTCTAAAGTTAGCCAGTTTTACATATTCTATGTAAAAAAAATTTTACACATAAAATCTTGGAACCCATTCCCCTTTCAAATTATTAGAATATTACACATAAAAATTTACAAGCTTTCACAACCACAGTTGTTCTCCCTATTATGAATTTTCTTTTTTGCCTTATGTATGTACCCGTACAAAATATATTTTCAATATCGTTGAGTGTAGCATACTATTAATTTTGAGACACTTTTATTTTGTGTACCAATAAAAAAGAAAATGATTGTCAATTCAACTCTGATAAGTCATGACTTTGTAAAACATAGATCACATTAGAGATGTTAAAATATGAAAAACTAAAAAGAAAAGGGAAAAATAGAAAAAATAAGGTAAGCAAATGAAAATAGTAGAATACTACTTTTTTTATCTTCAAAATATGTGAAAAACTTTGTCTTAAATTAGAAGTATGATAATATTGGTGATATTTTTAAAGCATAAATCGTGCCATGTTGTTTCTATTTTCTACAACTTGCTTATTTTTGCATCAAGCATTATGTTATTGGGTTACATCAGCATAAGAACATGTTGTTACTTTTTCCTTCTCAAAAGTACCCTCTTCTGATTCCACTTACCCTTCTAGCTACCACCTTATTTTTCTACTCCTCTTTGCAACAAAATTTGAAAGAGTTGCCTATCCATTGTCTTCAATTTTTTTCCTCCCATTGTCTTTCTAAAACCCATTCTGATTCTAAGCTGGCTCTCCTCCCCATTCCCCCAACATGCCATAAAAAAAATGCTCTTAAGCCTGGCTTAAAATGCTCTTAAGCGTGGCTCAGTGGCTGAGCCTATGAACCAGGAGGTCACGGTTCCATGCCAGATCAATTGTGGGCTCTATCCCCAGTGCAGAAGGCAGCTGATCAATGATTCTTATCGATAAATATCTATATTAATGTATTTTTATTGATTTCAGAGAGGAAGGGAGAGGGAAAGAGAGATAGAAACATCAATGATGAGAGAGAATCATTGATTGGCTGCCTCCTGCACACACCCCACTGGGGATTGAGCCAGCAATCCAGGCATGTGTCCTTGACCGGAATTGAACCCAGTACCCTTCAGTCTGCAGGCTGACACTCTACCCACTGAGCCAAACCAGCTAGGGCTAAAAATACATTTCTAAAAATTATCTTAAGGTCATCAATGACCTCTAATTTTCATTTACTATTCTCCTTCTTACTTTATCAATCAGCAGCTTTTGATCATCCATTTTCCTTGAAAAACTTATCTTTTTGACTCTCAGGATCCCACACTCTCCAGGTTTTTCTAGTAACTCACTATTTCTTTGTCTTTTTTATTCATTCCTCCTTATCACTCCCATCTCTTAATGTTGTTGTGGCCCAGTCTCAAACTTGTATCTCTTGGCTGAACTCTCTCTCTCTGTGTTCCAGACTTGTAAATCCAGTTACCTACTTGACATCTCCATGGGGCTGCCTAACGAAGTCAAAATATCAATCTGAGAGTGTTATATTTCCCCTAAAACCTGCTTCACCTACCTTCCCATCGCAGTAAATGGAAACTCCATCTTTCCACTTCTCAAGGTATAAATTGTAACTTTTTCTCATAGCCCCAATCTAATTTGTCATAATTATATGGGCCCTACTTTCAATGTGTTCCAAATATGACCATTTTAAACATTTCACTACCAACACCCTAATTTGAGCCATCCTCATTCTATAACCAGTATACTGCCAAGGCCTCTTTACTAGATTGATTGCTTGTACTGATGTTCCTTTATAGTCTGATCTCACACATCAGTAGAAACTTACAATGGATCCCCATTGCACTTAGAGGAAAGGCCAAAGTATCTAGAATTTCTTCTCAAGTGCACATGGGTCATTCACAAAGATAGACCACATGTTAGGACACAAAACAAGTCTCTACAAATTTAAGAAGACTGAAATCATATCAAGCATCTTCTCAGATCACAGTGGAATGAAATTAGAAATCAACTACAGTAAAAATACCCAAAAACATTCAAACACATGGAGGCTAAATAGCATGGTATTAAACAATGAATGGGTTACCAACAAAATGAACAAAGAAATAAACGACTTCATGGAAACAAATGAAAAGGAACCCACAACACCACCAAATGTCTGGGACACAGCAAAAGCAGTCCTGAGAGGGAAGTTCACAGCACTACAGGTATACCTCAAAAAAACAAGAAAAGCCCTGACCAGTTTGGCTCAGTGGATAGAGCGTCAGCCTGCGGACTGAAGGGTCCCAGGTTTGATTCCAGTCAAGGGCACGTACCTTGGCTGTGGGCACATCCCCAGTAGGGAGTGTGTAGGAGGCAGCTGATCGATGTTTCTCTCTCATCGATATTTCTAACTATCCCTCTCCCTTCCTCTCTGTAAAAAATCAATAAAATATATTTAAAAAAAACAACAAGAAAAATCAGCAATAAACTAACCCTACAACTTAAAGAACTAGAAAGACAACAACAAGAAAAGCCCAGAGTAAGGATAAGGAAGGAAATAATAAAGATTAGAGCAGAAATATATAACATAGAGACAAAAAAAAAAACAAGAAAAAAAAATCAATGACCCTGTTTGCGGGCAGCATCCAGGAGGCAGTGTGGAGACGGGGCTGAGAGACCTGAGGGCCACCTAAGTGGGCCCTGGGTGGGGTGCAGTCCAACCATAGCCACTAGGTCATCCTCGCGGGGTCCCTTGGGCAGCCCTTCCGTGGGAATGGCTTGCTGTGTAGCGTCACCTTCCAGGTCCTGCGTTCAGAGCCCTGGGCATAGCACAGCAGGATTCAGTGATTGTGGGAAAAGTGCAATAAAATGTGAAATGTGGGCCCTGCAAAAAAAAAAATCAATGAAATCAAGAGCTGGTTCTTTGAAAGGATAAACAAAATTGATGAACCGTTAGCCAGACTCATCAAGAAACAAAGAGAGAGGACCCAAATAAATAAAATCAGAAATGAAAGTGGTGGAGTCACCACTGACACCACAGAAATACAAAGGATTGTAAGAAAATACTATGAACGACTATATGCCAACAAGCTGGACGATGTGGATAAAATGGACAAATTCCTAGAAAAATACAATCCCCCAAAACTGAATCAGGAAGAATCAGAAAACCTGAATAGGCCAATAACAACTGATGAAATAGAAGCAGTAATCAAAAAATTCCCAGCAAACAAAAGCCCAGGTCTGGACAGCTTCACAGGAGAATTTTACCAAACATTCAAAGGAGGACTAAAACCTATACTTCAAACTATGTCAAAAATTCCAAGAGGAAGGAACACTTCCAAACTCCTTTTATGAGGCCAGCATTATCCTAATACCAAAACCAGATAAAAACACTACAAAGAAAGAGAATTAGAGGCCAATATCCCTGATAAACATAGATGCTAAAATCCTTAACAAAATATTAGCAATCGGATCCAGCAATATATTAAAAAGATCAGATACCATGACCAAGCGGGATTTATTCCAGGGATGCAAGGCTGGTACAATATTCACAAATCAGTAAACGTGATACATCACATAAACAAATTCAATGACAAAAATCACAGGATCATATTAATAGATACAGAAAATGCATTCGACAAAATCCAACACCCCTCCTATATAATAAAAGGCTAATATGCAAATTGTCCCCTTGGGAGTTTGACCGCTCGTTATGATGTGCGCTGACCACCAGGGGATGGCGCAGAATGAAGGAAGGTCCCAGCCGGTGACTGGCAGCCAGGGGAAGGAAGGCCCTGATCGTCCCTGATCGCCAGCCAGGCCTAGGGACCCTACCCATGCACAAATTTCATGCACTGGCCTCTAGTTTTTGATAAAAACTCTCAGCAAAGTGGGAATAGAGGGAGCATACCTCAACATGATAAAGGCCATATATGACAAACCTACAGCCAACATCATACCCAATGGGCAAAAAATAAAAGCATTTCCCCTAAAAATAGGAACAAGACCGGGATGTCTGTTTTCACCACTCTTATTCAACATAGTACTGAAAGTCCTAGCCCAGTGATCAGACAAGAAGAAGAAATAAAAGGCATCCAAATTGGAAAGGAGGAGGTAAAACTCTCATTATTCACAATGACATGATATTATACATAGAAAACCCTAAAAACTCCACCAAAAAACTACTAGATTTAATAAATGAATTTGGCAATGTAGCAGAATACAAAATCAACACCCCAAAATCAATGGCTTTTTTATACACCAATAATGAACTCACAGAAAGAGAAACTAAAGAAACAATCCCGTTTACCATTATAACAAAAATAAGATACCTAGGAATAAACTTAACCAAGGCAGCAAAAGACCTGTACTCGGAAAACTACAGAACATTGAAAAAAAGAGATAGAAGAAGATATAAACAAGTGGAAGAATATACCATGTTCATAGATTGGTAGAATCAACATCATTAAAATGTTCATATTACCCAAGGCAATCTACAGATTCAATGTAATCCCTATTAAAATACCAACGGCATATTTCATAGAGCTAGAACAAATACTCCAAAAATTTATATGGAATCAAAAAAGACCCTAAATAGCTGCAGCAATTTTGAGAAAGAAAAACAAAGTTTCAGGAATCACAATACCAGATTTCAAGTTATACTACAAAGCCAACATAATCAAAACAGCCTGATACTGGCACAAGAACAGGCATATAGATCAATGTAACAGACAAGAGAACCAGAAATCAACCCAAGCCATTATGCTCAATTAATATTTGACAAAGGAGGAAAGACCATACAATGGAGTCAAGACAATCTCTTCAATAAATGGTGCTGGGAAATTTGGTCAGATACATGCAAAAAAAAAAAAAAGAAGAAACTAGATCACCAACTTATACCATACACAAAAACAAACTCAAAATGGTCAAAGGACTTAAGTGTAAGAAGGGAAACCATAAAAATCTTAGAAGACTCCATAGGCAGCAAAATATCAGACATACGTCGTAGCAATATCTTTACCGATACAGCTCCTAGGGCAATGGAAACTAAGGAGAAAATAAACAAATGGGACTACATCAAAATAAAAAGCTTTTGCACAGCAAAAGAAACCATCAACAAAACAAGAAAGCCCACTGCATAGGAAAACATATTTGCCAATGCTATTTCAGATAAGGTTTTAATCTCCAAAATTTACAGGGAACTCATCCAACTTAACAAAAGGAAAATAAAAAATACAATCAAAAAATGGGCATAGGACCTAAATAGACACTTTTTGAAAGAGGACATGCCAAAGGCCCAGAGACATATGAAAACATGCTCAAAGTCACTAATCATCCAAGAGATGCAAATCAAAACAACAATGCGGTACCATCTCACACCTGTCAGACTGGCTATCATCAACAAATCAACAAACGACAAGTGCTGGTGAGGATGTGGAGAAAAAGGAACCCTCGTGCACTGCTGGTGGGAATGCAGACTGGTGCAGCCACTGTGGAAAACAGTATTGCGTTTCCTCTATAAATAAAAAAATGGAACTCCCATTTGACCCAGTAATCCCACTTCTAGGAATATATCCCAAGAAACCAGAAACACCAATCAGAAAGGATATATGCACCCCTATGTTCATAGCAGCACAATTCACCATAGCTAAGATCTGGAAACAGCCTAAGTGCCCATCAGCAGATGAGTGGATTAAAAAATAGTGGCACCGCTACACAATGGAATGCTACGCTGCTGTAAAAAAGAAGGGATTCTTACCATTTACAACAGCATGGATGGAACTGGAGAGCATTATGCTTAGAGAAATAAGCAAGTCAGAGAAAGATAAATATTACATGATCTCACTCATTTGTGGAATATAATGAACAACATGAACTAATGAACAAAAATAGGGCCAGAGGAAAAAACCATTTTAGAATACAATAGAAGTAATCCTGTTATTTGCAGATTTTTAATATTTCCTACAACTTTTGTGATAGTATACTATGTTAGCCAGTTTTGGTAATATTATTCTATGTAAAATCTTTTCTTCTTGAAATATGAATGTTTATTGCATGTAATATATTTAAAATAATTTCTCTTGAAATATTAATGTTTATTGTATGTAACATTATATTTAAAACTAGAGGCCAATTGCACAAAATTTGTGCACAGGTAGGGTCCCTAGGCCTGGCTGGCTATCAGGGTCGATCAGGGCCTTCTAGCTGCCAGCAGGGGCCTTCCTTCCAGCTACCAGCTACCAGCAGGGGCCTCCCTTCCCTGGCTGCTGGCCGGGCCTTCCTTCGTTCTGCACTTCGTCCTGGTGGCCAGTGCACGTCATAGCCAGTGATCAGTCTCCTGGTCGAACTCCCACAGGGACAATTTGCTTATTAGGTTTTTATAATTGTTTTTCCCCAGTCGGTGCATGTACAGGAGGCAACCAATCAATGTGTCTGGTGGGGTTTTTTTTTCTCTCTCTCTCCCTTCCTCTCTCTAAAATTAGTAAACCTATCCTTGGGTGAAAATTTTTAAAAAGATTATATACCGCTGGAGTAAGGACAGGTAAGTTTTAATATATATTATTTACCTTTGGCAAGCAAGGCTTGTTGATCTTTTCTCACCATAATAGGTGTTATTTTGGAATTGATCATTATAAAAAGGGAACTTCAGTCTAGAAAGCTACAAGGCCTCTATGGTTAAGGTGTTCAGTTATGAAAAGAACCCAGTAGCACATTAATAGCTGCTTTTCAAAAGGGATATAGCTAACACTTATGTCAAAGAAAACCTAAACCCAAACCCCGCGGCACACCTCCAGGCAGAGACTGCTTCCTTTGGCCCAAGACTCGAATTGGAAAATCATCAGTTGCAGAGACATAAAGCTCAAAGTGGTCATTATAAATGCAGGGCACTACAGATAGCATGACACAGCTTGCTGGACAATTTCCATAATAGTACGTGGTTTTGGGCTCCCCTCAAAAGATGCTATGTGAGTTCGCTGATCTAAAGGACCAAGCAGACTGCCCAATCACAAACTGTTTCCAATATCCAAAGGATCCAGCTTGGTGCCAGTCCTCCTTTTTACTGGTGAGGGCTGAGGAGACGTTTTCCTTTGACTGCCTGATGATTCAGTTTTGTTAATTTGCCTACACAGACCCAAGAAACATTACTTGGCAAGCAGGGTCTCAAATTACTTGGGAGGTTTTCAGCCACCCTTCCTAAGGAATGTGTGATAATACCACAACCAACACATTTAAGACTGAAGTTTATGACTATTGACCATCAGGACGTCATGTATATAGTGAAATTTTTGGAAATCAGAGTGTAGAAGCACTTGCACTAATTTCTGACCTATCCAATTTTCACCAATGACAATGGAGTTTAGGTAACTCTGAAGAAGTACTACAAAACATATATCAGAGGCCTGTCACGTAAATGTGAACAGACGTTGATCCTCGGGTGCCAGTAGTATAGGGGGGAAAGGTACTATAAATGTTCAAAAGAGTGTACCATGTGCCATTAGTGTGTGTAATGGATTAATTAGAGTCATGCTGTTTGCAACAGCTGAGACTACAGGAGAAATAATTGAATTTATTTGACAATGATCATTATAAGTCTTCAGCTCTTCTTACACTTTTATGGTGAGCGTACATGGCTGCTTTATAGAGATCTTGCATCTCCTGCTTTCTTTAAGTATTTAACCATAGCTATACTTTTCTTGTTTTCCTCCAGAGATTCTATATTTTTTTGTGTTAAACCACCCAGGGTTAGGTAGAGAGGCTTGTGGGGAGTAATTTATGTTTCTCCCTAACATTTCTCTACATGAGGATAAATTTCATCTGTCACTTACTGGACAGGGAAATACAAACACCCATTCCTACCGTATATTCAGATGTTGAGGTAACACCAAGGCTGCGCATAATTGGTCCAAAAGTTTTTACTCACAATGTCATATTTGAGTTTTCCTGCTCTAAACCCAGACAAACCCATTACTAAAGAAAACACATTGTTTATCCAAAGAAAACAAAAACACTAATTAAAAATGATGTATGGCCCGGCCGGCATGGCTCAGTGGTTGTGGGTTGACCTATGAACCAGGAGGTCACAGTTTGATTCCCGGTCAGGGCACATGCCCGGGTTGTGGGCTCAATCCCCAGTAGGGGGTGTGCAGGAGGCAGCTGATCAATGATTCTCTTTCATCATTGATGTTTCTATCTCTCTCCCCCTCTCCCTTCCTCTCTGAAATCAATAAAATATATATTTTTAAAAATAATGCATGGCCCGGCCTGCGGGCCGTAGTTTGCCCACGGGCGGTAGTTTGCCCACGGCTGATCTAGATGCTGAAGCTTTCCGCAGGTCCTGTAGAGTAGTGACACTGGGGTGTCCATATCTAACAGAGCCATAAAAGTTTGATTCTCTCGCCTCACCATAACTCCTCAGCCTACTTAGATGGATGCATGTAGCATTTGATCTCCATTGGGGACAGAGAAGACTCAGCCTCATCTCTACTAGTAAGCATTTTTCTCCTCATAGTGGTAGCTGTGGTTGGGTTAAAGGAGAGGGAGGACTCAGGGAGGATTCATGGAAGTAGAGAGCAGCCCTGTACTATTAGAAAGGCTTTGCATTATAATAAGACCTGAAACCATAAAACTCCTAGAAAAAATCATGGGAGTAAACTCTTTGACATTGCTTTCAGCAATATCTTTTTTGTTATGTCTCCTCAAGCAAGGGCAGCAAAAGCAAAAATAAAGAAATGGTACTACATGAAACTAAAAAGCTTTTGCACAGTGAAGAAAAACATCAAGAAAACAAAAAGACAACCTACTGAATGAGAAAAGATATTAATACATGATACATCTGATAAGGGGTTAATATACAAAATATATAAGGGACTCATAACACTAAAAAAAATAGGCAGAGGATCTGAACAGACACTTCTCCAAAGAGGACAGATAGATGGCCAACAGACATATGAAAAAATGCTCAACATCACTAATTATCAGATAAATACAAATTAAAACCACAATGAGGTATGACCTCATAGCTACTAGAGTGGCTACCATCAATAAATCAACAAACAAGTGCGGAGGAAGATGTGGAGAAAAGAGACCCCTTGTGCACTGTTGGTGGAATTGTAAATTGCTATAGCCACTATGGAAAACAGTACATAGGGTCTTTTAAAAATCAAAAATAGAGCTGCCATTTGACCTAGCAATTCCACTTCTGGGTATTTATCCAAAGAAAACAAACACACTAATTAAAAACGATACACTGCAGCATTATTCACTGCAGCATTATTTACTATAACAAAGATACATCAGACAAATACTGTATGATTTCACTTATAGGTGGTATCTAAAAAAACACAAAACATATGAATAAATAAAACAGAAACAGACCCATAAATATAGAGAACACGTTGACTGACAGTTGCTAAAGGAGAGGGTGTAGGTGGATGGGTGAAATAAAAAATAATAAATAAGAAGGAAAAAGAAAGGAAGAGAGGAAGAGAGAGAGAGAGAGAGAGAGAGAGAGAGAGAGAGAGAGAGAGGAGAGAGAGTTTTCAGGGTCATAGAAGGAGAGAGAAGCTCTGTACCTTTAGGAAGGCTTTGCATTTACTTTCAATTCTGTGTGAAATAGTGGCTGCTTGTGTCATGCAATCTCACTTTCCATGTTTTTGGATGACTCAGTGCTCTATATCAGGTGGCAAAACCCTCATGGCTAACATCATCTATTTTTGCCTTAGACAATGTTTTGACTCAGCAGGCACAATCACATTATTTTTTAGTAAAACTGGGTTTCAAAGACACTGGCTGACTTGGCTCACACAGCAATAAACTTATGTGAGAAATTCAAAATAACCCAGGGTGTCTGCTACCTCATTTGTAAAATAATATCTTATTTTCTCCCATGTTTTCAAGATAAGAGCTAGGGAAGTTTTCCAAGGGTGAGAGATGGATCATCAAGAATTTATCTACATTTCTTTTTTTTAAAAATATGTTTTATTGATTTCTTACAGAGAGGAAGGGAGAGGGACAGAGAGTTAGAAACATCGATCAGCTGCCTCCCGCACACTCCCTACTGGGGATGTGCCCGCAACCAAGGTACATGCCCCTGACCGGAATCGAACCTGGAACCCTTGAGTCCGCAGGCCAACGCTCTATCCACTGAGCCAAACCGGTCAGGGCCTAGAATTTATCTACATTTCTTTAATTCTGTTTCTCATTCTTTGGTGGTTAACTTCATTAGTAAAATCTCCCCAGGAGGACCAATATTACCTTAAGCAGAGAGTGAGCACTACTAAAACCAACCAACCAAACAAAAAGTAACTGAGTTATTTTCTATCATCTCTGAAAGTATTAAAGCTTGTATGATCACGTGATGGATGGGCCGAGTCATAAGACAGCCAAGCTGTTTACATTCTTCCCTTTACAAGCATTTTTTGTGCCCAGTTATCACATATCCAACTTCAACTAGCGAAAGTTCTGCCTGTAGCTCTTGTGACTTGCTTTAGCTTGCGGTGTCATTGTCTGTCTCTCACTGTTACTGGAGAGAGAGAGACAAAACATTCTACTTATCCAGGACCAATCTTAGCATTATTTGTTACAACGGAGTGAGCCCGAGGTTGATAAACATATTGAGGCCCCACCAAGAGTTGAATTTGCAACAAACAATGCGTGGTTCCAGCATCTGTTTTTGAGTCGACTCCCTGGTACTCATCCTGCAACCTCTTCCTCAAATCCTCCTCATTAATATTTTAGTATTCACAGCAACAGTGAAAGCCAGGGTAGCAGCCATTTCACCCTAAATCCCTGAGGCCCACTTACCATAGGGTGATGCAAAATGGGCATCTGACACATACATACAATAGAGAAAAGGAAACTTCAGTTTAATTAACCTCATCGTTTATAATGGGCAGTAAACATGCCTTCAGACATTATATTTATTATACGGTAACAAACATTTCCTGCCCATTGCAACAAAGGGAGCCACCATCTCATCTTACAAAGATGTTTGTTATCCAAACATTCTTCAACAGAAGGTAGCAAACAAAAGACATTCAGTGGTTGCTTGCAAAATGTATAGAAACATGAAAGATCCATACAGAATTGTCTTCCAATAATGTAAAAAGTGAAATTGCTGGAATATAACATCTTCCAACTCACTGTGTAATGGCAAATTTATCTCCATTTGAACTCCTACCGACAATGTATAGATTCTCCCACTTGTTTATCTAGTTGACAACACATTTTCAGACTTCATGCGTGTTGCTAATCTGATGCATATGAAATTGTATGTCATTTTAATTGCCATTTTCCTGATTATTGGTGAGACACAAACTCAAGAAATAGTACGGAGCACCAAATCTGCGCCAGATCTTTTTTTAAGTATCTGGGATTACATAAGTGAAAAAAAGAAGGGAAATCACATACTTATGTACTTTATATTCTGACAAATATAAAAACAATACACGTAATTAACTAAGTAAATTATACAGTATTATGTCCCTTTAAAAAATGTTCCCCATTCCCATTAGAAAAACTATAAACATTCTCTTCCATGTGAATTCAAAAATTTTATAAATTTACTTTCTAAATTTAAATGTTAACCTTTATCCACTTGGAAATTATTTTTTGTACAAGGTGTGAGGAAGAGCTATGTTTCCTATTTGGCTTATGAAAAACAGATTAATCTAGCACCCTTTATTGAATAAAAAGACACTTCTCATTTATATGAAATGTCACTTATGATTCCCTTTTCATGCATGCAAATCAGTTTCTAGATCTCTCCTCTATCTCACTGATATATCAGACTCTCTGTTTTAATCCTTGCAATCTATACAAAGTACTCTCCCGAGGTTCCAGAGTGATCGGTTAAAATATAAGACAAATCACATCACAATTCTGTTAAAAACAATCAAATGGTTCCTCGGTGTTAAACCAATTCCATTCTAGCACTTCCAAGGCTCTAAGCTTTCTGCTTCCCCCAGAGCCCCAGCACCTCTCTGAACTCACTTGATATTCTCTACCTCACTCCCCCAGCTCCAGCCATGCTGGTATCCTCAGTGTCTCTAGAACATGGCAGACACACGTGCCTTGGGGGCTCAGACTTGCTGTCCCTGTACCTAGAATTCTTCTTCCCCAGGCATGCCCAGGGCCAGTCCTCTCATTGCCTTTAGGTCTTTACTCAAAAGCCATGTTCTCAGTGCGGTTCTCCCTGGCCTTCCTATCTAATCAATTTCAGACTCCTATCTGGAATTTCCATTCCTCATTCCTTGCTTTCCTTATTTTCCCTCTTAACACTTATCACTTTGAAAAGAATTTCTATTTAATATATCTTGGCTATGGTCTGGCACACTGAAATAAAAGTTCCCCGAGGGTAGGATTATTTTATTTGTTTCTTTTGATCATTACCACATTGTAAGTACCTGTGCCTAGAAGTCAGCCTGGCGGAGAGCTACCTGTAGTTAGGATTTGTGCGATGAAGCTAAAACAAACACAAAATGGGGTCAAACTAAGGCAAAAGGGGAGCTAGTCAGTTTTCCCTGGGTCTTGCCTCAAAGCTACACACACTAATGCCTCCAGGGGACAACTAGCATTGTATTCATTAGAGTGAAGCAGGCCAGCTGGGGGCTTGGCCACCTTGAAGGAGCATCTGATCTATAATGGGCTGAGCCCTTCCTCAGACCCAGCTGCTGTATCCTTGTTGGAATGTGGACCATAATCCTCAGTTTACTGGGGTTTTTCTACAGGTGGGCCAGAAATAAGAAATCTCCCAAATGTTCAAGTAGTTATATAAGCATAGAAAACTATGTTAATTAGAAAACAAAAAACAGGAAGATCAAATGAAACATGACAGCTGGCTGAAATTAGCTCATGGGTATCCTGCAGGTGTTTGTCAGACTAAATGGTGTGATATATGAAAGAAAATTAACCCCTGCTATGATGAGGTGGGATTGTTTGTGTCATTCTTGAAACGAACATCTTCATGTCATGTTGGGTGGAGAATGAAGAATTAAAAATTCTTTAATTCTTGGAAGTTTCCTCCTTCACCCTCCCACTGCTACCCCTAGAGTTAGATGAAGCTGGGTATTAGGGGGCAGGAGTATATTTCGGTGAACTGTGGGATGAGTAAACCAGAGAGAAGGTTTTAAGGGGACCTTCCATGGCAGCACTGGGGAAAGGCAAAGAAGAGAGGAAGAGAAGGTCCGATGTGTCAGGACACCATATCTCTGAGGGACTTTATTGGGGTTACTGCAGCCTCACACCAACAAGCACTACACCTCTCTGTGGCAACACAGAGCCGAAGGAGTGAGTGACACCCAGCCACGGATCCCAGCCTGACTGCCCATGCCATCTAGCTCACCTGGAAACACAGCCCCACTAACTCCCAGCACTGGTCCCCCTGTGCCTGGGCGGGCAAAACTGGCCAGCAGTTCCGGGAGAAGTCAGTAGCCAGCCCACCTGTTGGGATACAGCCAACAGATGGGGCTTCTGGGGACAGCAGACCTCAGCTTGGTGGGCACTGGCTGGAGCCACCTGTGAGAGGCATGGACTGAAGCCAACTATGAGAAGTCTGGACTGGCATGCCCGTGCCCTGGAGAGAAACAGGAGGCACAATCCTCTGATGTCCCTCCTCTGAAGGAAGCAAGGTTCAGTCCAGCCAGAGAAAGAACAATGAAGGGACAGATGCTGCTGGGTTCTGCAAGGTCCCAGTTTTGTGGATAAAATACTTTCCAAATGCAACAGGGCACAGCTCTTCAGATCTGAGAGCCCCGCCGACCCATTCCCACAGGAATTGCTTAGACAGTGTAGGGTAAGGGACCAAGACCTTCAGATCCAGGATTTGTTGCACCTGGGTCCTCTGAGCAATGAGGCCACCCACAGCCACATGCTTAATGCACAATGCCAGTGTGTTTAGGCTGAGGGTCAGGGGTTCTGCTTTGCAGTTGTGGGATGAAGTCCCTGAAATAAGACTTTTAGGTATAAACCTGGCTCCTGCTTGACCCTTGAGTCATCCCTGTCAAAATACCCGTCCAGGGAACCTGCAAGCCACCTGGTTTCTTTCGGTTGCCTCATGCTTTGTGCCCAGAGCCAGGGACAGCAACGTGGACATGTCAGAAGTGCAAGTTTTTCCTGGGCCTTCCCATCTCTCCTGGGCCCCACTCCCCACACCTCATTTTCTGCAGCTCACTCCCTTGGTCAGTCTTTCTTCTTGGAATTCCTCCTTCTTCAGTATCCCTGGCCCTTTGGTCCTCACATGCACAGGTCCTACCTCAGAGTAAGTATCCTTTAGCGTCTCCCCAAATCCCTGCCAACTTTGTCTTTCTCCCCTAGCCCTGGACCTCTTCTGAGATTCTTTGTGCCCCTCTCTACTCAAGCTATTCAGTCTGTTTTCCTCTAAGCCCCAAGAGCTCCCTCTCCCTCTGTTATTCTCATCTCCTCCCAGTTGGGTGCCGCCCCCTGCTAAGACATCCCTCCCCCCAGGAAGCCCCTCCATTTCTGGCCCTCCCCACTTCTTCCTAAGCAGTAACCTCCCCTTTGCCCTCCCCCCACAGCCCATCTCTAGTTCCTTCTCCTCCCTCCTTCCTAGGCCAGGCCAGCTAAGTCCTCTTCCATTTTTAGATGACTGATTATGATGCTAGCTGCACTTTATTCACAGCCTGAATCTACAGCTGTCCCTTCCTTTCATGCCCATCCACCCAACACACCCAGTCTCTTCAACATGATAAAGTCCTTCCACACGGCATGTCATGTCCACACACATTTGTATTTTTCAGAACAAACAACAGTTATGCTGGCAACAATGCTAAATCAACAGGACCCTTAAGCTCCAACACACTGAAAAACAACATCGTTTTGCAAATCCACAAACTATACATTCGCTTTCACAAATGTGGCAAATTCTATACTAACACTTAGAACTTTTTCACCAAGTCATAGACATAGATATGGAAATCATCATCAAACTTGATGAAGTACACAGAGGGTTTGGCTTCCACTTGGTGAATGACCATGCCGATCCGTTTGGAGCCATCTTCTTTGGTATATTCCACATGTTTGCCTATCAGGCCATCTACAACTCCCGGCTCCCTCTCGGCTGGAGGAGGCTCACTGGGCTCTGGCATGATGCGCAGGTCTCCTTCCTTGTAGTCATCCAGAAGCTGGTACATGTACAACACAGGATCTTTCTCATAGGTGATATAGAACCACGATCTCATGACTGGCGCTTGGGCTAACACCATCCCTCTCCATTCATCCTTAGCACCCCGCTCGCCCTCAAACATATGCTCCACCGCTTTGCCAATGATGGTGTTGGCAAGGTTTGCATCAGCGACCTGAGATGATGCCACCCTGTCCGAGAGAATCTTAAGAGACAAAACTCTCTCATCTCGGTGAAGTTCGAGTCCATAGACACAGTCAATCCCGTCATATTTCACCAGATAAAGAGAGGGGTTTATAGGCACCTGATCCAGAACGGTCCCTTTCCACTGGGTGACGGGCTCGTCGCCTTCCTTCCATCCGTGGGCAATCCTGCAGCCCACGATGTTCCTGGGGGGCTGGGACGAAGGTCTGCCCCGCTGCTTCTTTGGGCAGCTTCTCTTCTTCACGGTGTTGGTGTTCGCAGAGCCAGTGGCCTGTCCCGCCGGTGCGCTGGCTTGCGCGCTGGCTTGTTGCCCTGCGGCTTCCTGTGCGCTGGGGGTCTCCATGCCTGCAGCCAGCGGGAGCGGGGAAGACAAGAGGAGAGAATGTAGGGGGACGCGGAATATGCCCTAAGGTGCCGTTCTCCAGGCAGCGACATCTCTTTGTACCCTGCGCTGCAACTACATTTCCCCTGTGCGCCTGTAGCCAGCGCTGGCAGTCCTGGCTGCGTGCCTGCAGGCGCTCTCTGTCCTGGGCTCCTTTCGGCGGCGCGAAGGGCAGCGGCGGCCGCGGGGCTGGCGGGGCTGGCGGGGCTAGGACTCCGCAGCGGGGGACAGGCTGCGTCCCGGTTCCCAGCCCCTGCCTGCACCGCCCGCCCCTGCTGTCCGCTCTCACCCCCCTGCAAAGCGCCCGTCCCTCCCCGCCTTTGACCCGCGGGCGCTCACTGTCCTGCAGCCCGAGCACCCCAGCCTCCCTGGGACTCAGCCTCCGCCCCCCGCCACCCAGTACCCGCTCCCGTCTCCTGCGCGAGTGCACCCCACTCTCTTTCCCACCTGGTACCCACCAAGAGCCTCGCCTGCCTGGCGTCCACCTCCGGGGAGCGGGCCTCACGTGCCCAAATCGGACACCTCGCTCCTGCCTTCGCGGTGAGCCCGCGTGGAAGGAGAATGAGCGGGCGGCGAGCCGCGAGCTTGCAAGAGCTGCTTGGAGAGGGTCGGTGCACCGGGGGCGCGTCCAGGAGGGCGGCGGGGCGGGCGGCGAAGAGGATGGCGGCGGCGTCTCCAGCAAGCGCGCTGTGCTTGCGGACCCTCAGCCTCAGGTCGGCGGCAGAGGCCCCTCTGCCACATTGGGATCCCACCAGCCGCTACTGCTGCAGCAGTCTCCTCCCCCTTTCTGTAGCGCAGCTTCCTGCCAGGAGAGTGGCCTCCCCTTCCTGCCAAACACTGGGTGCCCCCGCCCCCCATTCTTAAACCCACCACTGCCTTAGGCATGGGAGGTATTCCTTGGCTCCTGTCCCGCCCCTTTCTAAATTCAGGAGCTCCTGGGCCCCCCAACTCTGGCCGCGTCTTTTCATTTCAGGGGTCTTTGGCACTTGTGCTGACCTCTATCTCCAACCTCTCAATGTCCATACCTATCTGCTTTTTATCTTCCAGGAATTTGTGTTTTCTGTTTTTATTGCCCTTATGGAGTTGTTTATGCATAAATCTGCCTTTCTTGTCATTTGTAAGGATTTGGGCTAGGAAGAGAGAAGTGTGTTAATTTTGAGTCTGCCATCTTGATCGGATCTCTACATAATGTTTCCTGAGTGGTCATTCTTGGGTTTTACTTTTAAGGATTACTTCTGCCTTTCTTTTTTTCCCCCCTCTTTTTTATTGCAAATTAATTGCTTGCGCAATGTGAACACTGTGAACATTTCAAAAATTGATAGGAAGAAAATAACCAACTGAAATTCCATTTTCCATTCCCCGGAGCTCGCAGCAAAACATTAATACTCATTATTCCTTTTGCCATTTTTTTTCTAGGCTCTCACAAAACCTGGATATTTTGCATATGCAAGTGCATGCTCTGTTCTTTTCCATATAGAATAAGCACTCTCTCAGGACATTAGATATTTTAAAAAACATTATTTATCTTACTGAGTCGACAAATATTTTTGAGCACCTGTTACATATCTGACCATTTGTCTATAAAACTCAATTTTATAGTGACCACAATTTAACTTTTCCCTCATTACTGAACATTTGGAAAATGTATCCACAATAAATGGTAATGTGATCTACTTATCACAAAGGACATCTTAGGAAAAAAATAACTTTATAAGAAAAAGAAAATGACCGTTTTACAATTCAGTAGAAAAAGATTGGTTATTTAAGCAATGCTAAGATTCTTTAAATATTTGGGAATACAGAAATAAAACCACATGGATATGGGCAAATAATTTTTGACAAAGGAGCCAAAAACACACAATAGAGAAAAAAAAAGCCTTTCAATAAATGATGCTGGGAAAATTGGAAAGCCACATGCAAATGAATGAAACTAGATTACAGTTTGTCCCATGTACAAAAATTAATTCAAAATGAATAAAAGACCTAAATATAAGATCAGAAACAATAAATTACATAGGAGAAAACATAGGTACTAATCTTATGCACCTTGGTTGTAGAGAACATTTTATAATTTTGATCCCAAAGGCAAGGGAAGTAAAGGCAAAATAAATGAATGGGACCATATCAAATTAAAAAGCTACTGCAAGGCAAAAGAAATTGAAAGCAAGACTAAAAGCCCACCAACCAAATGGGAGAAGATATTTGAAAACAACAGCTCCAACAAGATGTTAATATCTAAACTATGTAAAAAAATACTCATACAACTCAACACCAATCAAACAAAAAATACAATTAAGAAATGGGCAGAAGACCTGAATAGATACCTCTCCCAAAAATACATAATAAAATATATGTGTTCAACTATTTGTAATAGCTCTAAGCTGGAAACCACCTAAATTTTTCATCAACTGTAGGAGGGGTATTTTGTAGTATATTCATACAATGACATACCATACAGAAGCAAGAATGAGAAAATTACAACTACATGCAACAATATGAGTGACTCTCACAAACATATTTTTTAAAAAGAAGACAACAAATAGGCACACATTTTTGTCTCTCCAATGTATTTAAAGTTCAAAAATAAACTAATCTATTGGCTGAAAATTTAAAATAGCAGTTATTTTTGCAAGAGCATTTTCCAAATAGATAGTAATAATTCACATTCTGTCAGCAATTGATGAAAGCACACTTGTTTTGGTAGAGACATTTTTAAGTGGCATATATGGCAAGAGGGCTTCATTAGAGCAGCAAAATGTTTTGAATTGTGACGTTATTTGGCATTGCAGCCTAGCATCTAATTACACTTCTGGCAATTGCATCCCCCATTTCCCTTTTGTGAACAACCTAAGTCTAACCTTGCAGAGCACTGAAATGCTATTAGAATGATTGCTTTAGGACTAGGCACCCAAACTAAGCAGAGCCAAATAGGTACAATGATATTTTGCACAAGCTCCTGGATATAAGATAGATGATCTTTTGCATTGGACATGAGTGAACCTGAGAAGATTTGAGAATCACACTGCTCTGTTCACCTTACCATCATGTGGAGACTGAGGAAGAAAGCAGCATTGAGAAGACATCAGAGTCACGCTAAGAAAAAGAGGGAGACTGTTATACTAGTGACATGTTTTCTACCTGTAGGTGGTCATGGCCATTGACTTCCCAATATACATCCCCTCTAAAAGGTTACTCTAAGTTAATTATGGCAATGCCATGCCCCCTGTAAGTGATTGGTTTAGTATTTGTCATAGAATATGATCTGAACAATGAAACGTAACAATCTATTGGCTGGGGGACTTCTGACCAACAACAACAAAAAATCTTTACTCTTCAGAGAGACAGGAAATTATCTTTTCTTTTCTTTTTTAGGATAATGCTAAGCATGCATATGACCCTTGGCATCTCTATAACCAGCCTGTGGGCAAAACTAGCACAAGGAAGATAGCAGAAGAGGCAATAGGAATAGTATGAGTCTTTTGATTATTTCATTTAGCTGCTGATTATATCATCCCTGGAGTCTTACTTTTGATTCCAATTTACGAGATAAGAAATTTCGTTACAGTTAAGGCAACTTGAGTCTGGGTTTTCTATTACTTGCAATGCAATCTAAAATGGCAAAGTGTCTGTTTAGTAAATGTGTGTGTATCTGTGCTTAATACATAAGATTACATATATAAAAATAGGAAATTTTATGTAGGGTTTGGAGTAAGTAAATTTGAAAATAGAGATGAAATCAAAAATTGGGAAAATATTAACATCTAACAACTATCTGTTGAGTGACTTAATGGAATTTAATTACATAAATTCTAATGCATACAATGTATATATGCAAATTAGCAACTTATATACATATCAGATAATCAAATTTTAAAAAATAATCCAAAATTTGTATTTCCAGAAAAGCAAAACATTTGAAAAACAATTGATTTTTTTAAAAAGTTATTTTTAGTGAACTTGACTTTTAACTTTTGCTTGTTAGGAGAAAAGTTTTAACTAGCTGCTGGATATTCATTCATAAATTATTGACATTTGGTCTTTTCACTACTTGACATAATAACTGATGGGTTAAATAATTAAGTATATATCATTTTCATTTTCATTCTCAAAGCCCAACTCACACACAAGGGCCTGGGAGACAAACTATAAATGCGATCAATGCCAGCCAATAGGTACACACAGGCCACTTCTCCTGATATGACTTCAGGAATGAGCAATGGCTTGAACATCCTCCAATCACAGCCATCTATTTGCCATGGTTTTGTAGCACTGATCTTTCATGCATTTTGTTTATCTTCCATGAACTCAGTGTCACTGTTATTCTTGTGATTATCCATGAAAACCTAAAGAGAGCAATTAAAATCTGAGGAATAAGATTTTATCAGATATAGTTGAGCGTTGGAGGGCCACAAACCATTGTAATAGCTAAGATTTTTTTTTTTTTACCTCCCACACAAGGATCAATTTTCTCCCCCTTGTGGGCAATATCATGCTAGTTGAGAGTACATGATCTAGGGCATGCAGAGTAAAGCAAGAAGATTGGATGTTTTATCAACTGTAATAGAATAGCTTTGTGGAGTTTTAAGTAGGAGGGTAATATAATCTTATTTATATTTTTAAAAGAGTGCTACTACTATTATGTGGAAAATTGAAAGGGCAAAGAGAGCTTAATTCCCAATACCCAATGTAATCATACTTAAGGCCTTATTTTATTTTCTAAATCTTTTAGCTTTTGAGACAACACCCTTCTCTCTCCATGCTATGAAAGCATCAGGTCATGTGCTCACTGCTTTTATTTTCAGTTCTCTAGGGATTTTACTCACAATCTTTAAAGCTCAGCCATACATTAAAAAGGAGTTCTGTGATATTTTATCTGAGATTTTAACGTGATTTTAGTAAAAGAGTGTTCCTCTAGCCACATTTTAGTCTTTTCTGAGCCAGTGGGTTAATTAGCCACTTCTGTGGTCAACCAGTGGTATAGTTCTCTCCTTACATGATGCAGACAAGATTATAGGGCAGTCAGAGGGGTCTTGCTCACACTTTGTGAGGGCCCTCCTTCAATATCTACTGTTGCTTCTTCAATGAGTGAGCAAGGAAGTTCATGGTTTATCTCAGCAGCCTCTTGAATTGATTTTCAAAAACCACTCTGAAAATATTAATCCCTTAAACTATAACCCATTGCAAATTATGCTCAGGTATGTTGTACAGATATTAACTGCACAAAGTTAAAAAGTGATGGGTGAAATGGGTGAAGGGAGTCAAAATGTACAAACTTCCAGTTATAAGTCATGGGGATGTATTGTACAGCATGGTGAGTATAGTTAGTAATACTGCAATGCATATTTGAAAGTTTCTAAAAGAGTAGATCTTTAAAGTTCTCATCACAAGGAAAAAAATTTGGACCAATGTATGGTAATGGATTTTAACTAGACTTATTATGGGAATTATTTCACAGCTAGAGGCCCAGTGCACAAATTTGTGCACAGGTAGGGTCCCTAGGCCTGGGCAATCAGGACGATCTGCAGGATGAGCGGTAGGGCGATCCCCCCCCCCCCCCCCCGCCCGCTAGCACCCTCCTTGGCTGGCCTGGGGTCTGCAGGCTGGGGGCAGCTCCTGCATTGAGCATCTGCCCCCTGGTGGTCAGTGTGTGTCATAGTGACCGGTGGTTCTGCTGGTCCTTCCGTCGTTCAATTGATTTGCATATTAGGCTTTTATTATATAGGATATATACAAGTCATTATGTTGTACACATGAAACGAATATAATGTTGTATGTCAATTATGTACTTCAATAAAAATTATTTTAAAAAGAGATTTCAGCCGAAACCGGTTTGGCTCATTGGATAGAGGGTCGGCCTGCGGACTGAAAGGTCCCAGGTTCGATTCCGGTCAAGGGCATGTACCTGGGTTGCGGGCACATCCCCAGGAGGAGATGTGCAGGAGGCAGCTGATCGATGTTTCTCTCTCATCGATGTTTCTAACTCTCTATCTCTCTCCCTTCCTCTCTGTAAAAAATCAATAAAATATATTTAAAAAAAATAAAAAGAGATTTCATTTTGTTTTTCTTACCAAGTACTATGTGTAGTGGTTGTCAAGTAGGACCCTCATTCCTTTGCCTTCATTCCTACCAATTATTTCTTTAATTGGTTTGAGAGGAGTTAAATATGTGCGACACCTTCTGAGTTATCTCTTGAATTTATCTCTCTTAAGCAGAAGATTCAATCTAATTTATTCTCAAATAGAGTAGGATTTGGGGGCCAGGGACATCTGTCCCTGTCTTGGAGACCTGCAGTTATCTAGCTCTGCCTGTGACTGTGTGACGTATGAGGAAGTCCTTGGGGTCTCATAGCAAAGGATGTCCTCCCAATCCGGCTTTTCTGAATACAAAGGAGTTATTTGGAACTCCATTTTTGTGATGATTGTGCCTTTCTCTCAGATGGTTACAAAACTTGCAAAGAGAAAAGGGGTTTTTATTTATTAGTCCTCTGAAACCGCAATTGAACTTTATGTTGAGCTGTGGCACAATTTCAATCTGGAAGAGAAGGTATATCCATTGCAAGTATGGCAAGACCTAGTGCCACTTCCTTAAGGAAAAACAAAAAAACAACGTTTCTCCTTATTTTCCTCCTTAACACTTACCACTTTTTCCTTCCCTAAGGAAAAACAAAAAAAATCAACAACAACAAAAAACCAAAAACAAACAGGACAATGGTTACTATTTCTAAGAAAGGAAAGGAAAATTTTGGCATTCCAAAATTGCACTTTGCAATTGTCTCCAATAATGACCTGGAGGAAATGGCTGGGAGACTGACCATATTCCTTTAACAGTAATGCATGGGCAAACCAAGGCTGATTGTGTAATCCCATCACTAATAACTAATCATTAATCTCATACTCACTCCATTTTAACTCAGTTATACTTAGAAAGGACAATATGACTTGTCCCTGGGAATGGAAAATGGGTTGTGATCTGGAAAATGCATTTTTAAAAATTCCACATGCATATAGGCATCTGTCCTTTATCCAGACACAGTGTTAGTTCACGGCCTGTCTGAATTCTGCCTCCTTTGAACACCCAATAATTTTAAATTCTGTACTAACTGTTTTAATCCATGACAGGTACTGTTTGGGGTACCTGCTCCCTATTACAATGATAGCACCCTTTAATTCTGACCTGGTTTGAATAGAAAGGTAGGGAACATTCCAAGGGGGTGAACATTACAGTAACAATTTACACAGTTGGGTTTGGGGGTTTTTTTGTCAGTTTTTCACGCTCTGGTAGGCCACTTCATCAGCATTATACACCCAAACAAAAGCAATAAGAATCCAAATCGTTCAGCTTTTATCTGGAGGAGGTTGTGTGGTTCAAGGATATCAGAAAATGTACAGTTGGGTCCCTGCCCACCCCTCGATCCCTCCCTCCCCACTTCCCTCGCTCCTTCCCCCCCAGCCCAGCAGAGCCTGGGGCACTTGGCCTGGGGTTCCTTTGGCGCCACTTGGGCTCACCTGGGAGCCTGATCCCAGCCCTGCGCCCCGCATCCCCCAATAAAAATTAAAAAAAAGAAAAAGAAAATGTACAGTTGTCATTGACACCCGCTGTATTTCTCTTCCACCAGATATCTTGTCTAAGGTCAAATTATGGAGCTATGCTTCAAAATATAGCCAGAATCCAGAATTCTTATCACACCCACTGTCACCAGACTGAAATTTAAACCACCATTGTCAATTACCTAGAATACTGGATAATCCCAAATTGACCTCCCTTTTTCCATCCTTTCACCTCACACAGGCTACTTTTCAGAGTTTCCAGAGTGAACCTGTTAAAATATGAGACAAATCGCATCATACCTCTGCTAAAAAGAACCAAATAGTTCCCCATCACACTCAGGGGAAAAGCCAAATTCATTCTAGCACTCCCAAGGCTCTACGCTATCTGCTTCTCCCAGATCCCCATCACTTGTTTTCACCTTTGGTTCTATTTAGTTGGCATTTATCTGAACTCACTTCTTGATATTCACTACTTCAGTCACTCCAGCTCCAGCCCTGCTGGTATCCTCAGTGTCTCTAGAACATGGCAGACACAAGTGCCTTGGGGGCTCACACTTGCTGTCTCTGTACCTGGAATTCTCCTTCTGCACAGGGCCAGTCCTCTCATTGCCTTCAGGTCTTTACTCAAAAGCCATGTTCTCAGTGCGGCTCTCCCGGGCCTTCGTATCTAATCAATTTCAGACTCCTGTCTGGAATTTTCACTACCCATTCCTCCTTATTTTCCTCCTTAACATTTACCACTTTGAAAATACTTTTGATTTATTTATTGTATCTTGGCTAATGTCTGGCACATTAAAATGAAAGTTCCACGAGGGTAGGATTATTTTATTTGTTTCTTTTGATCATTATCACATCATAAGTGCCTGTGCCTAGAAGTCAGCCTGGCGGAGAACTACCTGTCCTTACTATTGGTGCAATGAAGCTAAAACAAACACAAAATGGGGTCAAACTAAGCCAAAAGGGGAGTTAGTCAGTTTTCCCTGGGTCTTGCCTCAAAGCTACACACACTAATGCCTCCAGGGGACAACTAGGCAATTGTATTCATTAGAGTGAAGCAGGCCAGCTGGGGGCTTGGCCACCTTGAGGGAGCATCTGAGTCTATAATGGGCTGAGCCCTTCCTCAGACCCAGCTGCTGTATCCTTGTTGGAATGTGGACCATAATCCTCAGTTTACTGGGGTTTTTTTAGGTGGGCCAGAAATAATAATTTTTTTAAAATATGAAACCTTCCAAATGTCCAGGTAGTGAGTTAAACATAGAAAAAAACAGGAAGATCAAAATGAAAAATGACTGCCCACTGAAATTGGCTCATGTGTGTCCTACAGGTGATTGTAGGACTAAATTGTGTGCTATATGAAAGAAAATTAAGCCCTGCTTTGGCTAGGTGGGCTTGACTTTTGTCATTCTTGAAGGAAACGGTTCAGGTCATGTTGGGTGTAGAATGAATAGGTATTACTACTTTTTCAACTCTTGTCACTCCCTACCTCCCCCTCTCCCTACTTTTTAGGAAAACTGGGCAAAGGGTAGTCACAAAATCTCTTCCTTTCAGGACAAGGACATATTTTGGTGAAGGGTGGAAGGAGTGAAACAGAGAGAAGGTTTTAAGGGGACCTTCCATGGCAGCACTAGGGAAAGGCAAGGAAGAGAGGAAGAGAAGGTCCCATGTGTCAGGACACCATATCCCTGAGGGACTTTATTGGGGTTACTGCAGCCTCACACCAACAAGCACTACACCTCTCTGTGGCAACACAGAGCCGAAGGAGTGAGTGACACCCAGCCACGGATCCCAGCCTGACTGCCCATGCCATATAGCTCACCTGGAAACACAGCCCCACTAACTCCCAGCACTGGTCCCCCTGTGCCTGGGCGGGCAAAACTGGCCAGCAGTTCCGGGAGAAGTCAGTAGCCAGCCCACCTGTTGGGATACAGCCAACAGATGGGGCTTCTGGGGACAGCAGACCTCAGCTTGGTGGGCACTGGCTGGAGCCACCTGTGTGAGGCATGGACTGAAGCCAACTATGAGAAGTCTGGACTGGCATGCCCGTGCCCTGGAGAGAAACAAGAGGCACAATCCTCTGATGTCCCTCCTCTGAAGGAAGCAAGGTTCAGTCCAGCCAGAGAAAGAACAATGAAGGGACAGATGCTGCTGGGTTCTGCAAGGTTCCAGTTTTGTGGATAAAATACTTTCCAAATGCAACAGGGCACAGCTCTTCAGAACTGAGAGCCCCACCAACCCTTTCCCAAAGCAATTGTTTGGACAGTGTAGGGCAGTGGTCGGCAAACTGCGGCTCACGAGCCACATGCGGCTCTTTGGCCCCTTGAGTGTGGCTCTTACTAAGCCTTAGGAGTACCCTAATTAATAACAATGTACCTACCTATATAGTTTAAGTTTAAAAAATTTGGCTCTCAAAAGAAATTTCAGCCAAAACCGGTTTGGCTCAGTGGATAGAGCGTCGGCCTGCGGACTGAAGGGTCCCAGGTTCGATTCCGGTCAAGGGCATGTGCCTGGGTTGCGGGCATATCCCCGGTGGGAGATGTGCAGGAGGCAGCTGATCGATGTTTCTGACTCTCTATCTCTCTACTTTCTTCTCTGTAAAAAATCAATAAAATATATTTAAAAAAAAAAGAAAGAAAAAAAAGAAATTTCAATCGTTGTACTGTTGATATTTGGCTCTGTTCACTAATGAGTTTGCCGACCACTGGTGTAGGGTAAGGAACCAAGACCTTCAGGTCCAGGATTTGTTGCACCTGGGTCCTCTGAGCAATGAGGCCACCCACAGCCACATGCTTAATGCACAATGCCAGTGTGTTTAGGCTGAGGGTCAGGGGTTCTGCTCTGCAGTTGTGGCATGAAGTCCCTGAAATAAGACTTTCAGGTATAAACCTGGCTCCTGCTTGACCCTTGAGTCATCCCTGTCAAAATACCCGTCCAGGGAACCTGCAAGCCACCTGGTTTCTTTCAGTTGCTTCATCCTTTGTGCCCAGAGCCAGGGACAGCAACGTGGACATGTCAGAAGTGCAAGTTTTTCCTGGGCCTTCCCATCTCTCCTGGGCCCCACTCCCCACACCTCTTTTTCTGCAGCTCACTCCCTTGGTCAGTCTTTCTTCTTGGAATTCCTCCTTCTTCAGTATCCCTGGCCCTTTGGTCCTCACATGCACAGGTCCTACCTCAGAGTAAGTATCCTTTAGCCTCTCCCCAAATCCCTGCCAACTTTGTCTTTCTCCCCTAGCCCTGGACCTCTTCTGAGATTCTTTGTGCCCCTCTCTACTCAAGCTATTCAGTCTGTTTTCCTCTAAGCCCCAAGAGCTCCCTCTCCCTCTGTTATTCTCATCTCCTCCCAGTTGGGTGCCGCCCCCTGCTAAGACATCCCTCCCCCCAGGAAGCCCCTCCATTTCTGGCCCTCCCCACTTCTTCCTAAGCAGTAACCTCCCCTTTGCCCTCCCCCCACAGCCCATCTCTAGTTCCTTCTCCTCCCTCCTTCCTAGGCCAGGCCAGCTAAGTCCTCTTCCATTTTTAGATGACTGATTATGATGCTAGCTGCACTTTATTCACAGCCTGAATCTACAGCTGTCCCTTCCTTTCATGCCCATCCACCCAACACACCCAGTCTCTTCAACATGATAAAGTCCTTCCACACGGCATGTCATGTCCACACACATTTGTATTTTTCAGAACAAACAACAGTTATGCTGGCAACAATGCTAAATCAACAGGACCCTTAAGCTCCAACACACTGAAAACAACATCGTTTTGCAAATCCACAAACTATACATTCGCTTTCACAAATGTGGCAAATTCTACACTAACACTTAGAACTTTTTCACCAAGTCATAGACATAGATATGGAAATCATCATCAAACTTGATGAAGTACACAGAGGGTTTGGCTTCCACTTGGTGAATGACCATGCCGATCCGTTTGGAGCCATCTTCTTTGGTATATTCCACATGTTTGCCTATCAGGCCATCTACAACTCCCGGCTCCCTCTCGGCTGGAGGAGGCTCACTGGGCTCTGGCATGATGCGCAGGTCTCCTTCCTTGTAGTCATCCAGAAGCTGGTACATGTACAACACAGGATCTTTCTCATAGGTGATATAGAACCACGATCTCATGACTGGCGCTTGGGCTAACACCATCCCTCTCCATTCATCCTTAGCACCATGCTCGCCCTCAAACATATGCTCCACCGCTTTGCCAATGATGGTGTTGGCAAGGTTTGCATCAGCGACCTGAGATGATGCCACCCTGTCCGAGAGAATCTTAAGAGACAAAACTCTCTCATCTCGGTGAAGTTCGAGTCCATAGACACAGTCAATCCCGTCATATTTCACCAGATAAAGAGAGGGGTTTATAGGCACCTGATCCAGAACGGTCCCTTTCCACTGGGTGACGGGCTCGTCGCCTTCCTTCCATCCGTGGGCAATCCTGCAGCCCACGATGTTCCTGGGGGGCTGGGACGAAGGTCTGCCCCGCTGCTTCTTTGGGCAGCTTCTCTTCTTCACGGTGTTGGTGTTCGCAGAGCCAGTGGCCTGTCCCGCCGGTGCGCTGGCTTGCGCGCTGGCTTGTTGCCCTGCGGCTTCCTGTGCGCTGGGGGTCTCCATGCCTGCAGCCAGCGGGAGCGGGGAAGACAAGAGGAGAGAATGTAGGGGGACGCGGAATATGCCCTAAGGTGCCGTTCTCCAGGCAGCGACATCTCTTTGTACCCTGCGCTGCAACTACATTTCCCCTGTGCGCCTGTAGCCAGCGCTGGCAGTCCTGGCTGCGTGCCTGCAGGCGCTCTCTGTCCTGGGCTCCTTTCGGCGGCGCGAAGGGCAGCGGCGGCCGCGGGGCTGGCGGGGCTAGGACTCCGCAGCGGGGGACAGGCTGCGTCCCGGTTCCCAGCCCCTGCCTGCACCGCCCGCCCCTGCTGTCCGCTCTCACCCCCCTGCAAAGCGCCCGTCCCTCCCCGCCTTTGACCCGCGGGCGCTCACTGTCCTGCAGCCCGAGCACCCCAGCCTCCCTGGGACTCAGCCTCCGCCCCCCGCCCCCCAGTACCCGCTCCCGTCTCCTGCGCGAGTGCACCCCACTCTCTTTCCCACCTGGTACCCACCAAGAGCCTCGCCTGCCTGGCGTCCACCTCCGGGGAGCGGGCCTCACGTGCCCAAATCGGACACCTCGCTCCTGCCTTCGCGGTGAGCCCGCGTGGAAGGAGAATGAGCGGGCGGCGAGCCGCGAGCTTGCAAGAGCTGCTTGGAGAGGGTCGGTGCACCGGGGGCGCGTCCAGGAGGGCGGCGGGGCGGGCGGCGAAGAGGATGGCGGCGGCGTCTCCAGCAAGCGCGCTGTGCTTGCGGACCCTCAGCCTCAGGTCGGCGGCAGAGGCCCCTCTGCCACATTGGGATCCCACCAGTCGCTACAGTTGCAGCAGTCTCCTCCCCCTTTCCGCATGAGAATATCCTCTTAGTTTTCGCTCAGTAAAGAGGCCTCCCCGTCTTGCTATTCACTGCACCGGCATCCTTTCTTGCCTAGGAAAAGAGCCTCGACTTCTCCCCAGTTCCCAAATTCGTACCTGTGTGACCTGTTGGCACTCCTTTCTTCTTCCCCTCCCCACCTCCACCCTCCCTGGTTCTGTAGCTCCACCCCTCAATTCCCTGCCGGAGTGGTTTTCCATTCTTAACACATTCCTCACATTTTTGCATGCACACATATTCACACAGAAATACCTTACCTTTCTCGAAACTTATATGGCTACAGAAACCCTTTATATGCATGCACAAATACATGTACGTGCATTCATATGCACATTTCCTCTAGATATTTGCAGATAGGCATATTAGCAAACACACAATCCCAATTATATACCTCTACCCAATCACAACACACAGACATAATTCTTTGTATACACATACACAGAAATCCCCATAATAAGAGTTTCCTGAAAGCAGGGATAGGCTTCTTTTAGATTTGCAGACCTAATCTGGGAAAAATAAGGCTTAACTTAGAGAGTTATTCTTGAATGTAATTGCAACGTATAACAAACCATATCTAGTTTTGCAAAAAATGGCATCCATTTTGAATCTTTTTTATATCCTTTTTTGTTATTTATAATTTTTCGTCCATAGTACACCATAATCCTGTAAAACAAGCCTGTCAAACTCAAAGGCTAACAGGGGCCAAATAAACAAGGTTTAAGTTTATGTGGGCCACAGAAAAACAAAAGCTTCAATTTTCATAGGAATGTAGGTTTATTTCCATAGAGACATGCTGGAAAAAAAGGGCTGGAATAAATAAGTCATCGTTCACCTAAAATAATAGAACATTTTAATAAAATTAATATTTTTTCTTGAACATTAACTTACCAGACACTGAGTAACTGCACAAATTAATAAGCATAACACAAACCTATTTTTCTTGTTCTCTGAAAGCAAAATATTTCCTGTTGTGCACACCAAAAAAGTCAGTCCAAGACTAATGATATGGCAATTGGGTGCTAAAATATTCGCTGCTAGTATTAGTGGAGAGAAATGGTGTGCCTGTGCATAAGGGAAATGAATGCAACACGATTACAGTAGTCAGTCACTAGTGAACGTTGTAGTTCGTTATTAATAATTATGTGTAACAGGATATTGTAAAAATTAAGTTATTAAATTATTATTAAAACATTTCTTACATACTGTTATATGGGCTGGGCCGCACAAATATTCGCTGTGGCCCACATGCAGTGCCCAGGCCGGGAGTTTGACATGCTTACTGTAAAATGCCAATATTATTATGGTGCTATATCAGGAAGGACATTATGAGTTACATGCAAGTTGAAAACCATCTCAAACTGATTTAAAATAAAAGGAATTTATTGGCTATTTATTTGAAAAATCTGATAGTTAGATTAGACTTAGTCCAAGTGCTCAGGGTGTGGGCTGACTCTGTGCCCTCCAAATTCATATGTTGAAGTTCTAGCTCCCAGCACCTCAGAATGTGAAACCGTTTGGACATAGTGCTTTTAAAGAGGTAATTAAGGTAAAATGGGGTCACATATGTTGGTCTTAATATAATATTAGTGGTGTCCTTCTGAGAAGAGATTAGAGCTCAGATACACATAGAATGAGCATGTGAGTACTGAGGGAGAAGAAAGCTATATACAAGTCAAGGGGAGAGGCCTCAGAAAAAAGTCAACCCTGGAGACACCTTGACCTTAGACACCTAGCTTCCAGAACTGTGACAAGATAAATTTGTGTGGTTTAAGCCACTGAGTCTTTCATGCTTTTTTTATGGCAGCCCTAATGAATGAATATACTCAGTGATGCCACTCAAACCCAAGTTGGGTTCTGTCTTCTATTTTCTCTCATGTCAGTTTTATCCTGAAGTTTATAATATGGTTGTTGACAACTTTGGGAGTATATGCTTCCTTATTCGTGTACAGTAACAGAGAGCAGCTCTTTACAGCAACTTTTAAAAATTCCATTTGAGCTTCTATATTATATTAATTACAACAACTTTTGATCAAAATTGTGTTCTGCTTTGATTGGGACCAACATAGCTCATTTGCCTGCCTTTGTAATATGGACAAAGATAACACTATGCCCACTTGTCTTAAATCCAGATTATATACTTATTTCATAAACAATCACATTAGTAAAATGGAACCATTTGACTAATTGGCTTATGCTAATCAAGCACCATCACTGAAGTAGGAGGTGGAGTCAATCTCACCAAAATGACATAGGTACTAAACAATCAAGGAAGACCAAAGTGGATATTAGTGAGGTAATCAATAATGTCTGCAGCAATTCCAGGCTTTTATTTTGAAAGGCAATCTTTTTTTTTGGCGGGTTTTTTTTTAATTTTATCTTTTTATATATTTTTATTGATTTCAAAGAGGAAGGAAGAGGGAGAGAGAGATAGAAACATCAATAATGAGAGAGAATAATCGATCGGGTGCCTCCTGCACAGCCTCCACTGGGGATCGAACCCACAACCCGGGCATATGATCTCCTGGTTCATAGGTCGATGTTCAACCACTGAGCCATGCTGGTCGGACTGTTGACACTTTTTAAATTAATGCTTCAATTTCATTAGTTATTATCAGGCTATTCAGGTTTTTTGGTTCTTCCTGATTCAGTTTTGTAAGATTGTATGTTTCCAGGAATTTGTCCACTTCAGCCAGGTTGTCCAATTTGTTGGCATATAGTTGTTCATAGTATTTTCTTACAATCCTTTGTATTTCTGTGCAGTAAGTTGTTACCACTCCTCTTTCATTTCTGATTTTATTGATTTGTGTCTTCTCTCTTTTTTTCTGGTTTAGTCTGGTTAAAGGTTCATCAATCTTGTTTATCTTTTCAAAGAACCAGCTGTTGGTTTCATTGGTCTTTTGTATTGTGTTGTTTTTTTAGTCTCTATGTCATAGATTTCCCCTATGATTTTTATTATTTCCTTCCTTCTATTTACTCCGGGCTTTGTTAGTTGTTCTTTTTCTGGTTCTTTGACGTGTAGGGTTAGATTACTTATTTGAGATTTTTCTTGCTTCTTGAGGTAGGCCTGTAATGCTATGAACTTCCCTCTCAGGACTGCTTTTGGTCTGTACCATACATTTTCAATTGTTTGTGTTTTGTTTTCATTTGTTTCCAGGTAATTTTTTAATTTCTTCCTTGATCTTTTTTTAAAAATATATTTTATTGATTTTTTACATAGAGGAAGGGAGAATAGAGAGTTAGAAACATCGATCGGCTGCCTCCTGCACACCTCCCACTGGGAATGTGCCCGCAACCAACGCACATGCCCTTGACCGAAATTGAGCCTGGGACCTCTCAGTCTGCAGGCTGATGCTCTATCCACTGAGCCAAACCCGTTAGGGCTCTTCCTTGATCTTATTTGGTTACCCATTCGTTGTTTAATAACCTGCTATTTAGTTTCCATGTGTTTGAATGTTTTTGAGGGTGTTTTTTTCTTTGGTAGTTTATTTCTAGTTTCATGCCATTGTGATCCAAGAAGTGACTGATAGAATGTAAATCTTCTTGAATTTGTTGACTTATTTTGTGTCATAACATGTGGTCTCTTTTTGAGAATGTTTCATGTGCACTTGAGAAGAACGTATATTGTGCTGCTTTTGGAATGTTCTGTAAATATGAATTAAGTCCATTTGATCTAGTGTCATTTAAGGTCACTGTTGCCTTGTTGATTTTTTCGTTTGGAAGATCTAAAAAGTGATAACAGTAGAGTATTAAAGACACCTACTATGACTATATTGCTGCCAATCTCTTCCTTGAAGTCCATGAAGAGTTTTCTTTATATATGTAAATGCTCCTATATTTGGTGCATATATGTTTACAGGGGTTATTTCCTCTTGTTGGACTGATTCATTTAATATTATGTAGTGACCTTCTTTGTCTCTTGTTATGGCCTTTATTTTGAAGTCTATTTTTTTCAGATGCAAGTATTGCTACCCCAGCTTTTTATTCATTTCCATTTGCATGGAATATTTTTTTTCCATCCTTTCAATTTAAGCCTATGTGAATCTTTTGTTATGAGGTGGGTATCATGTAGACAGCATATATATGAGTCATGTTTTCTTATCCATTCAGCTACCCTATGTCTTTTGATGGGAGCATTTAATCCATTTCCATTGAAGGTTATTATTGACAGGTGCTTATTTATTGCCATTTTTATACCCATTTCTTTTCTCCCCCTCCCCTTCCCCTCCCCCTCCTATTCCTCCTCCACCACCTCCTCCTCCTCCCCCTCCTCCTCTTCCTCTTCCTCTTCCTCCTCCCCCTCCTCCTCTTCTTCCTCCTCCTTCTCCTGAGCTGGATTCCAGGATCTGTATTTTAAACAACTTTCTTAAGGGATTCTGATGTTCATCAAAATTTGAGAACAACAAATCTAGTAGGCACATCCAAAATGAAAAGGAAATTCTCTAGCCAGCCACACACTGATAAGAATTTCGAACACCTAGCACCAATATTAGTTAATTAGACATCTGGATTCCTCAGTAGACAAGGAGCTGTGGGGAGTGGTATTTTTCAAGTCCACTTACTACTCAGTCAGGCCTCCTAGGAGATGGAAACACACCCTCCTTTGTGTCTCACAGGTGTCATGGAGACAGGCATAATAAAAGGCAAAAGGCAGGTCTCCTAAGGATGGAGGACTCAAACAAGACCAGAAAGACCACAAGGAGCCTGCCATTATATGGGTATCTATACTAATAAAAGGGTAATATGCTAATTAGACTGGGAGACCTACCGGGAGATCTTCTGGATGTCCTTCTGGACAAAGCCATGGTGACAGGGCCGAGGCAGAGGCGGTTAGGTGTGATCAGGCCGTCAGGGGGAGGAGGGGGCAGTTGGGTGAGCAGGCTGGCAGGGGGGGAAGTTGGGAGCAAAGCAGGCCAGCGGGGGGGGGGGGGGGCGGCAGTTGAGGCGAACAGGATGGTGGGGGAGGTTGACAGCTGGGGGCAAGCAGGTCAGTGGGTGGGGACAGTTGGGCGCAAGCTGGCCAGCAAGGGGGGGGGCAGTTGGGGGCAAGCAGGCTGGCAGGGGGGGCAGTTGGGGACAAGCAGGCTGGCAGGAGTGGGCAGTTTGGGATGAGCTGGCCGACAGGGATGGGGCAGTTGGGGGCAAACAGGCTGGCAGGAGGCCGTTGGGGGCAAGTAGGCCAGTGGGGGGGGGAAGTTGGGGGCAGGCAGGCTGGCAGGGGGGCAGTTGGGGGCGAGCAAGCCAGAGGGGGGGCAGTTGGGGGCAAGCAGGCTAGCAGGGGGGGTCGTTGGGGGTGAGCAGGCCAGTGTGGGGGGCAGTTTGGGATGAGCAGGCTGGCAGGGGAGGCAGTTGGGGGCAAGCAGGCAGGTCAGGAAGGGTCAGTTGGGAGCAAGCAGGCCGGTGAGGGGGGTAGTTTGGGGCAAGCAGGCCGGCGGTGGGGGGGGGGCAGTTGGGGGTGAGCAGGCCAGCAGGGAGGGGCAGTTTAGGATGAGCAGGCCAGCAGGCAGGGGGCAGTTGGGGGCAAGCTGGCCAGTGGGGGGAGGGCAGTTGGGAGTGAGCAGGTCGGCGGGGGGGGGGGGCAGTTGGGGGCAATCAGCCTGGCAGGGGAGGTGCAGTTAGGGATGATCAGGCTGGAAGGGGGGCAGTTGGTGTTGATCAGGACAGTAGGCAGAGTGGTTAGGGGAAATCAGGTCTAAATCAGCAGTCGGACATCCCCCAATGGTTCCCAGATTGGAGAGGGTAAAGGCCAGGCTGAGGGACAGCCCCCCACCCCTGTGCACAAATTTCATGCACTGGGCCACTGGTCTATATATATAAAGAGCCAGGGGCCATCACACCCGAAACAACCAAATGGAGGACTGAACAGGCTGAGTGGGGCAACAAGGCCGGCAGGGGGGTTAGTGAGGGATGACCAAACGAATGAGCAGCAGGCTGCATGAGGCAACCAGGCCGGCAGGGGGGTTATTGAGGGATGACCAAACAACTGAACAGCAGGCTGTGTGGGGCGACTGGGCCTACGGGGGGGGGGGGGGGAGGGAGGGGGAGGGGCGGCAGTTGGGGGCAACCAGGCCAGCAGAGGGGGCAGTAAGGGGTGACCAAGTCAGCAGGCAGAGGTGGTTAGGGGTGATCAGGCTAGCAGGGGGGCCAGTTAAGGGCGATTAGGCAGGAAGGCAGGTGAGCAGTTAGGAGCTAGCGGTCCTGGATTGTGAGAGGGATGTCTGACTGCCGGTTTAGGCCCGATCCCGCAGGACATCCCCCGAGGGGTCCCAGATTGGAGACGGTGCAGGCTGGGCTGAGGGACACCCCCCCCCAGGGCATGAATTTCATGCACCAGGCCTTTAGTATACATATAAGTTCTTTGGTTCATCTCTTCCTGCCCTCTTCCCCCCTTCCCTCTGAGATCTGTCAGTCTGTTCCATGCATTCATGCCTCTGGATCTATTTTGTTCGTCAGTTTATTTTGTTCATTAGATTCCACATATAAGTGATATTTGTCTTTGACTGGCTTCTTTCACTTAGCATAATTTTCTCCAGGTCCATATATACTGTTGCAAAGGGTAAGAGATACTTCTTTTTTACAGCTGCATAGTATTCCATTATGTAAATGAACCACAGCTTTATTATCCACTTATCTGCTGATGGGCACTTGGATGTTGCCGGATCTTAGCTATTATAAGTAACACTGCTATGAACATAAGGATGTATATATTCTTTCTGATTGATGCTTCAGGATTCTTAGGCTATAGTCTCAGGAGTGGGATGGCTGGGTCAAACAGCAGTTCCATTTTTAATTTTTTGAGGAGATCCTATACTATATTCACCAGTGGCTGCATCAGTCTGTATTCCCACCAGCAGTGTACTAGGTTCCCTTTTCTCCACATTCTCACTAGCACTTGTTTGTTGATTTATTGATGATAGCCATTCTGGCAGGTATGAGGTAATAACTCATTGTCATCTTAAATTGCATCTTTCGGATGCTTAGTGATGTTGAGCATTTTTTCATATGTCTACTGGCCATCTGTATGTCCTCTTTGGAGAAGTGTTCTTCCAGGTCCTTTGCTCATTTTCTCGTTGAATTATTTGTCTTCCTTTTGTTAAGGTGTATGAGTTCTTTATATTTTTTAAAAATTAATCCCTTATCTGATGTCTCACTGGCGCATATGTTCTCCCATACTGTGGGTTCCCTTTTCATTTTGGTGATGGTTTCTTTTGCTGTGCAGAAGCTTTTTAGTTTGATGTAGTCCCATTTGTTTGTTTGTTTTCTGTTTCTCTTGTCTCAGTGGTCGGCAAACTGCGGCTCACGAGCCACATACGGCTCTTTGGCCCCTTCAGTGTGGCTCTTCCACAAAATACCACGTGCGGGCACGATTGAAACTTCGTGGCCCATGCGCAGAAGTTGGTATTCTGTGGAAGAGCCACACTCAAGGGGCCAAAGAGCCGCATGTGGCTCGCGAGCTGCAGTTTGCCAACCACTGCCCTAGGAGATATATTAGCAAAAATTCTGCTATGTGAGATGTCTGAGATTTTGCTGCCTATGGTTTCTTCTAAGAGTTTTATGGTTCTGTGACTTACACTTAATCTTTTATCCATTTTGAGTTTATTCTTGTTTATAGTGTAAGTTGGTGGTCAAGTTTCATCCTTTTGCATGTGCCTGTCCAATTTCCCTGACACCATTTGTTGAAGAGACTTTCTTTACTCCACGGTATGCCTCCTTTGTCAAATATTAATTGACCTCCCCACTTGGCTCTCTAATCTTTCAGCATCACAGGCTCTTGCTGGGTGGGGCTTATGCCCAGGCTCCCTCCAGTCCAATCTTCCCTCTCCCCGCCCCCGTGCAGCCAGCCAGAACCAGCTATACTGGTGCAGATTTCTAGTCCAGAACCATTCTACTGGGGTGGGGTGGGGAGGTGAAGGGGTGCCTCCTCTTCAGAAGTTGGGAGGATCCCTCTTCTTTCTCAAGGCACTCTGCCCCCCATCCTGCTCTTTGCCAAAAGTTATTTCAGAGATTAATCAGACTCTCAGATTCACTGCTGTGTGAACCCTTCAGAAACCTCCACTGGTCTGGAGTTTGTGTGTGGCCCCTCCCACAGACACTGTTGGGGTGCAACTTCCCAGGCTGGTGTTGTATACAAGCACTCACTCTGTTGCCTGAGACAGTGCGGTGTAAGTCTCTCAGGTGGACCAAATCACTACCGGTACCCACTTCCCAAGACTACATGGGCTCCCCTTCCCTTCTCTGTTGCTCTGTTTTGGGGATTCCTGGTTGGACACAAAAGCCCCATGCTTCCACGGGGCAGCAACTGGGCTCCCTCACCTTTCCTCCTCCTTCCCAGCCATGCTGTGCTGTGCTGTGCGAGTTGGCTCACCCACTCTGTGTCTTCTGTCTCCTCTCTGTTCTCCCTGTTCACATTATTTCAGATCAGCTATTTTTCAGCTGGTTGTTCAAGTCAAATGTTCAGTAATTTAGCCAAAAGCCTGATCTGGTGCTGGGAGCAAGGGGACTGAACTTCCCTAGACTGCAGCAATCTTTTTACTTGTTTTTAACAGAGAAACAGAGTTGTGACAACTGTCTTTCTTAGGTTACCACCAGGGCTAATATATTAGTTTATACTTTAGTAGATTCCTGATGCACGAAATTCGTGCAGGGGGGAGAGGTGTCCCTCAGCCTGGCCTGAACCCTCTCCAATCTGGGACCCTGCAGAGGACGTCCGACTGCCTCTCCCAATCTGGGAGCACTAGATCCTAACCACTCGCCTGCCTGCCTGCCTGATCGCCCCTAACTGCTCCCCTTCTGACCTGATTGCCTCTAACCGCTCTGCCTCACCCACACACTGATAAGAATTTTGAACACCTAGCACCAATATTAGTTAATTAGACATCTGGATTCCTCAGTAGACAAGGAGCTGTGGGGAGTGGTATTTTTCAAGTCCACTTACTACTCAGTCAGGTCTCCTAGGAGATGGAAACACACCCTCCTTTGTGTCTCACAGGTGTCATGGAGACAGGCCACACACTGGGTCCCAGGACCCAGGATTCCCTCCTCTGGCTGGTCGCAGGCACTCAGGAACCGGGCTGGCTTCGCCCGGGCCAGCCGCAGCTGCAGGGGACCATGGGCAGGCAGCTTCACCAGGGCACAGCCACAGGGACCTGGGACCGCAGGGCAGGCGGCTTGTCCCTCTCCTGGGCTGCAGCCTGGCTGGTCCCCATTCCTTTCTCGCGAGCTCATTTGTGCCTGGCTGGTCCCCATTCCTCTCTCCCCAGTGTTGAGTGTCTGAGCTGTGAGGGCGTAATGACCATTTGCATATTAGCTCTTTATTATATATGGATTAAGTCTTGCTGTTATGACTACCAACCTCCAAAGTGGACTGCTGATCTCTAAACTAAACTCATTTTTCTGCCTTCACATTGCTATTATAGTGAAAATTTTCAAAAACAGACCTAAAAAATTACACTCCTTGCTGGTAAAATTCCAATGATTCTATGAGGCCTCTAGCATAAAATGCAAATTCCTTTCATAATCTGTCACCTGAATTATTTTCCATTTTTATCTTTAACACTCATCAGCATGTATAGTAGACTACCGCCACATTCAAGTAGAGTGTGATTTATGCAGAAGGAAATGTATGTGTGTGTGTGTGTGTGTGTGTGTGTGTGTGTGTGTGTGTGTGGTATGTTACTGTTCAAAGAAAACTATAAATGAAGGTCCACTGATTGGTTTTCCTAAGAGATTCTTCATAAAGTCACATATTTTATTATTTTTTTAAATTTAAATTTTTTTCATAAAGTCGCCTATTTAAAATGCCTTTGGCTTTTTAACCTGACTGGATATTGAACCAGACTGACCCCAGCTTTTTTTGTGCCATCTCTTCATTTTCCCTGGTAAATAAATTTTGTTCTGTGATTCTACAATCTGATTTTGATCACACACAACTCAGAATTGTGGAATCTAAGGCAAAAAACAAACAAACAAACAGACAGACATAGCATCCTAAATTTTGACTGCCTCTGATTTGGATTCAGATCCGTATTTTCCCCAGACTTTTTGGATGTTTCACCTCCCTTTCTTTCTTCCCCTTGCAGTTCTGCTATGAAAGAGTCAACACTTAAGGGAACAGATGTAGTTTCAGAGCCCACAGTCACAAAGGGAAATGAGGTAAAGGATAGCAAACTCCCAACTACTCAACAGAAGGCGAAGCCAGGCAAGAAGGAGGTGGTATGGTCAAGTGATACTTAGACAATGAGCGCTTGGGCTGTCGCTCATCTAGATACTGCATTTAAGAAAAGCCTCAAGCCTTTGGTGAAAGCTCTTCAAAGAGTGAAAAAGAGGATGAGGATAACCACGATGTCATCCTATGTCCCTGGAGTCATCACAAGGGGCATTGTGGTGCCCTGTCTCCGAGGGCTTCTATCACTTAATCTACAAAATTTTGAGACCAATCTCAACACCTTCTTTCCCCTATGAAAGGCTAAGCCTCACTTAGGCTCCCCTACCCATCAATCTGGACTGCAATATACCCTTGTTGATATTCCGGTATTAAAGAGTTTGATTCTTTTTGGATGTGTGCTTTCTCTCTCATTTGCCTGATGGAAAAGGTATCAGTGAAAGGAAGCAGGAAGAGAAAGAAAAGGGCCAATAGAATACCTGGAAGCTCTCGTACTGCATGGGTGCTATTTTATAATTCAGTGTCTCAGGCTTTCCAAGCGACATGTGCAAACTCTTCTTCTTTACAGACCTAGATTGTGTCCCCATCTCTTCCTGGCCAGCCCATTGTTATCACACTTCCCCCAGAGCTACCACTTTGTTTACACTTGTTACCCATCAGAGTAAATCATCTAGTGAATGTCAATTTATTCTTTTGTAACAAGAGCTTATTCATTTTCCTTATATTTATTCATTTCACCTTATTCTTGCTTTCATCTTGGGTGGTATCAATGTCCCTGTTGATGAGGATTTATATAACTTGAATATTTTACCTTCACTCTTATTCAGCAAACCACAACAATGATGGAACCAGTCACCATTAATACTTTTCAACCTCTAAGTTTTATGTTTAGAGATCTTACTTTATAATTCCAAACTCTTATCTTTTTACTCTTTCTTCACATACAAAGCTATTCTGTGACCTCATGGAGACTTCTAGTTCCCAAATCTGCGCTAATCTCCCAATCTATCAACCTCCTGGGTTTAACTCATTTTCCACCCAATCCTATGACCTTTCAATTCAACAGCATCCAATGTTTTCACTTCCTCCAACTTTTGCACAAACTCTCTTGCAAATTTCTAGGCATGATACATGGCTAAGAAATACTGAAACACAGTATTGATGAACTTGGGAAAATGTGATATCAAAGAAGCATCAGGGCCCTAACCGGTTTGGCTCAGTGGATAGAGCGTCGGTCTGCGGACTCAAGGGTCCCAGGTTCGATTCTGGTCAAGTGCATGTACCTTGGCTGCAGGCACATCCTCAGTGGGGAGTGTGCAGGAGGCAGCTGATAGATGTTTCTCTCTCATCGATGTTTCTAACTATCCTTCTCCCTTTCTCTCTGTAAAAAAATCAATAAAATATATTTTTTTAAAAAGAAGCATCAGGGAAGTATTATGAGGTAGAATAAATAATATATTGAATTTATTGAGTACTTTATATGTGTCTAGCATTGTCCTCAGGGCTTTATGTGTATTAACTCATTTTGGGAATGAATTATAGGCAAGTCTCAGCCCTTATCTTTTCAAATATTGCTTTTGCTACATTCTCTTTTTCTTGTCCCTCTGAGATTCCAATTTAAAATTATGTTAGATATTCTTCTATATTTTATTTATCGTCTTTATTTTCCATCTTTTTTCAAATTTATATGAATTGTTTCTTCTTACCAGTCCTTTAGGTCACAAATAGCTTTTCAGATATATCTAAAAAACAAACCCATATGCTCAATTTTGTATTTTGTACTTTCCCATTTCTATAAATTCAATTTAGTACTTTCCCCAATTGTTATGTTCCCGATTATAGCTTTGAACTCCTTGCTTTAAAATTTCTGGCTTGGCTTTTATTTCCTTGTACATTATAAGCATAGTTGTTTTACACCCTGTGTCTGATAATTCCAGCATTTACAGCCCCCGGGGATTTGCTTCTGTTGTCTGACTCTCTCTCCTGGTTTTTTATCATAGTTTCTTGTTTCCTTGTGTGTCTGGCTTTTCCCTTGATTTTACACTAGATTTTTGTTTTCTTGTGGATATTTATCTAATAACATTTTATTATTTGTATGTACTCACTCTCTAGTCTGTTTTTATGAAATCAGCTTTTATTCCTACTTAGTTTTATTGAGATATAAGATTGGTGATGTTGAGTATCTTTTTATATGCCTATTGGCCATTTGTGTGTCTTTTTAGGAAATACCTATTTTAAAATCTTCCCATTTTTTAAATCAAAGTGTTTTTCTTTTTTGTTCTTTTTTTGCTAATGAATCAATGTAGTTGCTTATATATTTAGATATTAACCTCTTGTCAAATTATGGTTTACAAACATTTCTCCCATTTCTTAGATTGCTTTTTCACTCTGTTCATTATTTTCTTTATTCTGCAGAAACTTTTTAGTTTGATGTAGCCCCACCTGCCCATTTTTGTTCTTGTAGCCTGTGCTTTTAGTGTCATATCTAAAAAGTCAAGACCAGTGTCATGAAGCTTTTTCTCTGTCTTCTTCTAAGAGTGTCTCAGTTTCAGATATTACATTTAAGTCTTTCATCCACTTTGAGTGGATGTTTGTGATAGTGTAACATGACAGTTGACTTTCGTGCTTTGTGTTTGGTTGTCTAATTTTCCCAATACCATTTGTTGAAGAGGCTATTATTTTCCTGTTGTGTATTTTTGGCACCTTTGCTGAAGATCAATTAACCATGTATGCATGGGTTTATTTTGGCTTTTCTATTCTGTTCCATTGCTCTAGATATCACTTTTTATGCCAATGTCATACTGTTTTGATTACTGTAATATGTTTTGATATCACAAAATGTGATGGATCCAGCTCTGTTCTTCCTTTTCAAAACTGTTTTGACTATTTAGGATCATTTGTGCTTCTAAATGAATTTTAGAATTGATTTTTTTTCTATTTCTGAATAATGCCAATGGGATTTTAATAGGGATTGCACTGAATCTGTAAGATTGCTTGGGTAGTATAGACATTTCAAGAATATTAAGTCTTCAGTCCATGAACATGGAGTGTATTTTCATTTATTTGTACCCTCTTTCATTTATTTTATCAATGACTTGTAGTTTGCAGTGTACAAGTCTTTCACCTCCTTAGTTATTTCTAAGAATTTCATTCTTTTTAAAGCTATGATAAATGGGATTATTTCTTTATTTTATTTTTATGTTATTTGTTGTTAGTGTATAGAAACACAATGGATTTTGTGTGTTGATTTTTATTTTTTCATTTATTCTATTATTTCTGACAGTTTTTGGTGAAGTCTTTTAGGTTTGTTGCATATAAGAGCTTATCATCTGCAATTAGGTAATATTTTATTTCTTTCATATTTGGGTATCTTTTCTTTTTTTTTGCCTTATTTCTCTAGCTAGGAATTTCAGTATTATATTGAACACAAGTGGAAAGAATAGGCATCCTTGTTTTGTTTCTAGATTTAGAGAGAAAGCTTTCAGTTTTTTATGATTGCGTATAAGTGGGCTTTTTATATATGGCCTTCCTTATGTTGATGTAACTAGTCTGATGACTGCTTTTATTCTGAAAGTATGTTCAATTTTTTTTAATGTTTTTTCTGCATTTGTTGAAATGATCTTGTGATTTTTATTTCTTTACTGTGGTATGACTGATTGATTTTAGTATGTTGCACCATCATTTTTGTCCCAGAGTCATAGTATATGATCATTTTAATGTGCTGCTCAATGAGATTTGTTAGTATTTGGCTGAGAATTTGCATGACTATTTATAAGGGATATTGGTCTGACGTCTTCTCTGACTTTGGTTTTATGGTATTACTGGCCTCAAAGAATGAGTCTAGCAGTATTCCTACTTCAATTTTTGGAAAATTTTTAGGATTGGCATTAATCCTTCTTTAAATATTTGGAAGAATTCACCAGTGAAAGCATCTGGAGAGGTTTTTAATTACTGATTTAATATCCTCACTAATTATAGCTCTGTTCACATTTTCTATCTTTTTACGATTCCATCTTGGTAATTTATTCATTTCTTCTATGTTAACCAATTTGTGCACTCTTATGATTACTTTTTTATTCTGTTATCAATTGTAATGTTTCCTCTTTCATTTCCGACTTATTTGAGTCTACTCTCTTTTTTCTTAGTCTAGTTTGTCATTTTCTTTATTATTTAAAAGACTATTAGTTTTGTTGCTTTCTATTGTTTTTATTGTCACTGTTTCAATTACTTCTGCTCTAATATTTATTTTTCTTTCTGCTAGCTTTTGGCTTTTTCTTATTTTTTGAAGTGTAATTATGGTTCTTTCTTATTTTTTAAAAATATAAATACCAGTATGTGTCACTATAATCTTGCCATTTAGTTTTGCTTTTGCTGCATCCCATAAGTTTGGTATGCTGTGTTTTCATTTTCATTTGTTTCATTTTCTAATTTCACTTTTTATCTCTTCTTTAACCTAGTATTTGTTCAAGAGTGCATGGTGTAATTTCTACATATTGTGGATTTTTCTTTTTTCTCTACAACTCTGATTTCCAGTTTTATTCGATTTTGATTGAAAAAATATACATGATCTTATCTTAATCTTCTTAAAATTGTACGGACTTGTTTTGTGACCTAATATATGGTTTATTCTGAGCAATGTTCTGTGTGTTATTAAAAATAATTTGTATTTGTTACTATTTGGTAGAATGTTCTACATATGTTTATTAGGTTGTTTGGTGTGCATGCTGCTTAACTCTTCAGTTATATTGTTGTTGATGATGATGTTTTGTCTGGATGTCCTATCCATTATTAAAATTGGTTTATTAAAGTCTCCCACTATTATGGTAAAGCTCTCCATTTCCCCCCTTAGTTTGTTCATTTTTGTTCATATATTTAGATGCTGGAATGTTGGTTGCATATATTTTTTAATTTTTATATATTTGTAGATCATTGACACTTATCACTATACTAGTGTCCTGGTGCACGGATTCATACACATTGAAAGGAAATTAATTAGAAGAAATATTTTAATTTCGCTATTCACATCTTGCTAATGAAAAGAAAATAGGATTCTACCAAGTCTCCTATCTACCTACTCCAGGATGTCTGTGAGGTTCAAATGCGATGAGGCATGGAAAAATGCTTCAGAAACATTTGGTTAAACCAGCCGTGGGCAAACTACGGCCCGCGGGCCGGATCCGGCCCGTTTGAAATGAATAAAACTATTGAAAAAAAAGACCGTACCCTTTTATGTAATGATGTTTACTTCGAATTTATATTAGTTCACACAAACACTCCATCCATGCTTTTGTTCCGGCCCTCCGGTCCAGCTTAAGAACCCATTGTGGCCCTCGAGTCAAAAAGTTTGCCCACCCCTGGGTTAAATTGTAAAATGTTTGCACCTGGCTATAAAGCAAGTTGGGTTCCTGGACTGAAGAAACTCCAAGGAGGCTAGTCGCTAGGGAGAGGAAGCCAGGCATTGCTACATGATGTCATTACCTGGTGCCCACAGCCACCACCTTTCTGGGCGGGGCTGGGCTGTGGGCTGCATTTTGCACCATGGGATCTTGGCAGTGTTGGCTGCGATTTGGTGGGGTGTTGCTCCAGGGTGGTGGCAGAGCTTGTATCCCACTTGGGGGAAGCCAAGTGTTGGTTTGTTGGCACCAGGTCTGTGGTGCCGTTTATTTTTAAATGGCCAGTGCACATCATGGCAGCTCCTGTGTTGAGCATCTTCCCCCTGGTGGTCAGTGCGCATTATAGCTACCATTCAGACGGATGGACACTTAGCCTTTTATATATATAGACTAGAGGCCCAGTGCACAAAAATTTGTGCACTTGGGGGGAAGGGGGGGGTCCCTCAGCCTGGCCTGTGCCCTTTCGCAGTCTGGGACCTCTCGGGAGATAACGACCTGCTGGCTTAGGCCTGCTCCCGGGTGGCAGAGGGCAGGCCCAATCCCTAGGTGCAGCCCCTGGTTGGGCTCAGAACAGGGCCGATTGGGAAGTTGGGGCGCCGCCTCTGTCATGCACAGAGCAGGGCGGATCAGGAGGTTGCGATGCCACCCTCAGTCACGCTCCGGGTAGGGCCGATTGGGGGGTTGGGGCACCGCCCCCTGTCACACTCAAGGCAGGGTCGACGGGCAGGTTGCGGCGCCACCCCCTGTCACGCACAGAGCAGGGCCCATCAGGGGGGTTGGGACTCTGTACCTTGTCACGCACAGAGCAGGGTCGATCAGGGGTTGGGGAGCTCCCCCTTGTCACTCAGAGTAGGGCCGATAGGGGAGTTGGGGCACCGCCCCCTGTCACACACAGAGCAGGGCAGATCAGGGAGTTGGGGCACCGCCCCCTGTCACACACAGAGCAGGGCAGATCAGGGGGTTGGGGCGCCGCACCCTGTCACACTCAGGGCAGGGCCGATGGGGAGGTTATGGCTCTACCCCATCACACACAGAGCAGGGCCCGTGTGTGTGTGTGTGGGGGGGGGGGTTGGGGCACCGCACCCTGTCACACACAGAGCTGCAGGGCAATCAGGGGGTTGGGGAGCTCCCCCCTATCAGGCACAGAGCAGGGCTGATCAGGGAGTTGGGGCGCCTTCCCCTGTCACAAACAGAGCAGGGCCGATAGGGAGGTTGTGGCCCCGCCCCCTGTCACACACAGAGCCGCAGGCCAATCAGGGGGTTTGGGCGCTGCCCCCTGTCATGCTGATCCCGGTGCCAGGAGGCCTCGCAGCTACGCTGATCCCGGTGCTGGGAGGCATATTACCCTTTTACTATATAGGATAGAGGCCTGGTGCACGGGTGGGGGCTGGCTGGTTTGCCCTGAAGGGTGTCCTGGATCAGGGTAGGGTTACCCACTGGGGTGCCTGGCCAGCCTGGATGAGGCAATGATGGCTGTTTGCAGCTGGTCACACACCCTTCAGGGTGGGGGGTCCCCGCTGGGGTGCCTGGCCAGCCTGGGTGAGGGGATGATGGCTGTTTGCAGCTGGTCACACACCCTTCAGGGTGGTGGTCCCCACTGGGGTGCCTGGCCAGTCTGGGTGAGGGGCTGAGAGCTGTTTTCAGGCTGGCGGGTAACTGAAGCTCCCAACTGCTCCTTTTTTTCTTTTTTTTTTAAATTCTGGGCCAGCTTTAGCTCTGAGGCTCCAGCTCTTAGGCCTCCGCTGCTGAAAGCAGGTTTCTGGCCTTTGTTTACCTTCTGTATTTGAAACAATGTTGCAATCCTGCTGGCTGAAGCCCGGCGACTAAAGCAGGTTTCTGGGTTTTTTTGTTTTGTTTTTTTTTTATTAAATCTTTATTGTTCAGATTATTACATTTGTTCCTCTTTTTCCCCCCCCATAACTCCCCTCCTCCCAGTTCCCGCCCCACCCTCCGCCCTCACTCCCCACCCACTGTCCTCATCCATAGGTGTACGGTTTTTGTCCAGTCTCTTCCCGCATCTCCCACACCCCTTTCCCCCCCAAGAATAGTCAGTCCATTCCCTTTCTATGTCCCTGATTCTATTATAATCACCAGTTCATTCTGTTCATCAGATTATTTATTCACTTGATTCTTAGGTTCACTTGTTGATAGATGCATATTTGTTGTTCATAATTTGTATCTTTACCTTTTTCTTCCTCTTCCTCTTCTTAGAGGATACCTTTCAGCATTTCATATAATCCTGGTTTGGTGGCGATGAACACCTTTAGCTTTTCCTTATCTGTGAAGCTCTTTATCTGACCTTCAATTCTGAATGATAGCTTTGCTGGATAAAGTAATCTTGGTTGTAGGTTCTTGCTATTCATCACTTTGAATATTTCTTGCCACTCCCTTCTGGCCTGCAAAGTTTCTGTTGAGAAATCAGCTGACAGTCGTATGGGTATTCCCTTGTAGGTAACTGAGTTTCTTTCTCTTGCTGCTTTTAAGATTCTCTCTTTATCTTTTGCTCTTGGCATTTTAATGATGATGTGTCTTGGTGTGGTCCTCTTTGGATTCCTTTTGTTTGGGGTTCTCCGCGCTTCTTGGACCTGTAAGTCCATTTCTTTCACCAGGTGGGGGAAGTTTTCTGTCATTATTTCTTCAAATAGGTTTTCAATATCTTGCTCTCTCTCATCTTCTGGCACCCCTATAATTCTGATGTTGGTGCGCTTGAAGCTGTCCCAGAGGTTCCTAACACTATCCTAGCATTTTTGGATTCTTTTTTCATTTTGCTTTTCTGGTTGGGTGTTTTTTTGCTTCCTCGCATTTCAAATCATTGACTTGATTCTTGCGCTCCTCTGGTCTGCTGTCGGGAGTCTGTATAATATTCGTTATTTCAGTCCGTGTATGCTTAATTTCTAGTTGGTTCCCCAATATAACATCGAGGGTCTCATTAGTTTTCTTGTAGATCTCATTAAGTTTATTGGCGGCTTCTAAACAGTTCTTGAGAGACCTTAAAAGTGTGGTTCTGAACTCTATATCTTCCATTGACAATTTTGTCCTGTTTCTTTGTCTCCCCATTTTGTTATGCTTCCTTGGTGCACCCCCTAGTGGTCTTTGTGCGCAGTCTTATAGTTAAACCTTGATTGTTGTAGCTAATACCAGGGAGGGTTTGACCTCCAGGCCAAGTGGCTATGAGAATCAGCTGTGTCTGCAGTGAGAAAACTTCTGTCCTCTAGGGAGGTGCTAATCTGGCGTTTGCCTGAGGCTATCCGGCAAATGCCTGTGTGCAGGGCTTGGGCGGGGCGGGTCGCACAGGATCAACAGGGTGGGCCGGAGAGAGCAGATATGGCGGCTCTCAGTCCTGTCCCCAGGGGCTCTGCCTCTCTGAGTCCCAGCACCCGCTGCAAACCTTGGAGAGAAAGCTGCACTTGCTCTGACCGAAGCCAGACAGTCCTGCTTCTCCCGTTTGAGTCTGGGTCCCTAAAGACACCCCTGTATCTGGAGCTCAGAGTCTGCGACTCCCTCCCGATTGAAAACGCCAACCACGCCCTCCGCCGCCAGCCCGCTCCGCGCACTCCGCACCTCAGAATTTGACTTCAGCACTGCGCCTCCTCTGAGTGTCCGTATGCGTTTCTCTTTCCTCCTAGTTGTAGGACTTCCACTCAGCCAGCGTTCCTGTGGTTCTGGGTGATGTCCGTTCCGTTTTTTAGTTTCAGTTTTGAAGTAGTTGTTCAAGGCAGCAAACTCCGGCGTTAACCTATGCCGCCATCTTGGTTCTCCTCAGGTTTCTGGGGTTTTGTTTAGCTTCTATATTTGTAACATAGTTGCTTAGAGTTGCAGCTCAGAAGCCGGCAGCGGCGGGGCGGGGGGGGACATTGGAGTCCTCCATCACTGAGTCACTGAAGCAAGCAAGCCTCATGTTTGCTTCCAGCTGCCTGGCTGCCGGCCGCCATCTTGGCTGGCAGTTACTTTGCATATCGCCCTGATTAGCCAATGGGAAGGGTAGCAGTCATACGCTAATTACCATGTTTCTCTTTTATTAGATATGATAATGTCCTTCTTTGTCTTTTATGACTTTTCCCACTTAAATTCTGTTTTGTCAAATATAAGTATAGCTGTGGAAAGATAGTAAGAAGCTAGGAAAATTCCTGGGCAAGTGAAATGGGGGAACTGAGTAAAGAAAATTAAAGAAGGCCAAACAGTTCCGGCAGCTTGCAACCAGCTTGTGAATTGCAAGACCTTATCTTCCCTCACCAAGGACACTTGAGAGAAAATGGTTTATACCTCTCCTCCCTAACCAGAGAATACATAGCTTAATTCACCCTGGCCTGGGAAAATATAGAGAACAGAGACCCAATTAATGCCATCTGTGCCAGCTAAACCCAAGGACAGATGAAGTCGGGGAACAAATAACAAAAACCCTATTGATGCCAGGCAGACCTAAGATAAAAGTAAAACAATGAAAAAGACCAAAGAATAATCCAAAACTCCCCTATACGCTCATTTTGATGCATCAGCATATTAACAGTAGACCGGGGCCCTGGCCGGTTTCTAAGTAGTTAGAGCATCAGCCCATGCACCAAAGGGTTGCAGGTTCAATTCCCAGTCAAGGGCACATACCTGGATTGCAGGTAGGCAACCAATTGATGTCTCTCTACACATCTTTTTTTTTTTTTTTTTTTTTATATTTTATTGATTTCTTACAGAGAGGAAGGGGGAGGGATAGAGAGTTAAAAACATCGATGAGAGAGAAACAGAGAGAAACATCGATCAGCTGCCTCCTGCACACTCCCTACTGGATATGTGCCTGCAACCAAGGTACATGCCCTTGACCGGAATCGAACCTGGGACCCTTGAGTCCGCAGGCCGAAGCTCTATCCATTGAGCCAAACCGGTTAGGGCATACACATCTTTGTTTGTTTTTTTCTCTTTCCTCTTCCCTACCTTCCTTCCACTTTCTCTAAAAATTAATAGAAAAAGTGTCCTCTGGTGAGCATTAACAACAGCACCTGGGAAGCTAATGAATATTCTGAAATCTTTGCAGATATAGTGCTCGTGCTTGTAATATTTTTTTATTAATATTTTGAATATACATTCCACTCTCTTCTTGTTATAGGACAGGGAATGGCCCAGGGGGGGTCTGCCTCAGGCTGGCCTGTAGTGTGTGGATTCTTGACTTTGTGCAGGAAAGATTTCACAATGCGAGTCCAGGTGATTTTGAGAGTATGTTTATTAAACCTGGGCACAGTGAGACAAAGGAAGGATTTAGGGGAGAAGAAGCAACAGGAGAGAGCCTAGGTAGTGCTTTGCTTTGACTTTCTAAAAACGTTATAGGAAAGAAGTGAGCAAAGTCGGGGCTGCTGTTAGCTCACTGGGAAGTGAAGGTCACAGCGATAGAAGTGGGCCTAAGTGGGGCTGCTTTAGCTCATTGGGAAGTTAGAGAAAAAAGGGGGTGTTGGAAACAGGATCAGGGGGTGAGCCCGGGTAGAGCTGCCACTGCCCATTGCTCCCCTGGTTGCAAGTTTTGTGGGGACCCTTAGAGTTTAGAAAGAAATAAGAGTTCATACTGGAGAAAGAGCATGGGCGTGCTATAGCGCAAGCCTTCCCTGAGTCTTTGTCCTGAGGGATTTTTATCCTTTTTATTCCTGCAGGTGAGAATCTTAGGAAAGGGTTTCAGTAGAATATTCATCAGCGTTCTAGGTGCATTTTTAATATGCTGATGCATCAAAATGAGGATATAGGGGAGTTTTGGATTCTTTTTTGGTCTGATTTCCTGTTTTACTTTTATCTTAGGTCTGACTGGCTTTAATGGGGTTTTTGTTATTTGTTCCCTGACTTCATCTGTCCTTGGGTTTAGCTGGCATTAATTGGGTCTTTGTTCTCTATTTTTCTAGGCCAGGGTGATTTAAACTGTGTATTCTCTGGTTAGGGAGGAGGGTATAAACCTTTGGCTCTCAAGTGTCCTTGGTTAGGGAAGATAAGGTCTTGTGATTCACTAACTGGCTGTAAGTTGTTCAAATGGCCTTGTTTAATTATTTTGTCTCAATTTCCACATTCCACTTGCCCAGCAATTTTCCTAGCTTCTTACTATCCTGCCACATTCTGACCTTCAAGGTTTCTGTTGAGAAATTCAATGATAGTCTTGTGGGTGTTGACCTTAAACAAAAAGTCAGTTAGATAATCCTCCATTTAAAAGGGTTTATTTGAGACAAAGAGAATTGCAATTCCAGAGCATGCAGTCACTTGTAAGTCTGCTAGAACAAAAATTATTTTATAGAGGAAGTGAGGAGAGCTTTGTTAATTGATGTAGGTGTGAGAGGTCCCCTAAGACCCTCCCAATTTCAGTCTTGGTTGAGGTCCACTTTATCAATTTTTTTTAATATTTCTCCCTTTTGATCAATATCTTTCTCTTAAAATATCAATAATCAACAGTCAGGTCTTCCAGCACCCGCACCCTTTTGATCTTTGATGCTAGGAAGTACTTTTTCTGGATATTGTGTCCCGGATTGGAGGGAAAGTACGTGGACCGGAAACTGCTCATGTACAGATTTGACAAGCAAAAGGGACAGAGCTTAACAACATGAATACACAGCAAAAATAATAACAACATAAACGTGGTCTATATTATGTTTAAAAACTAGGAGCTCAAACCTGAAGGTAGTAAAATAAGAGGTGTTTACTGTCTTAGACAACTCAAAGCTCTTAATGACAGATCAAGCAATCAGAAAGATTTCAACTTTTGCAATAGATTGGGAATTGTGATCAAGAGCACTTTCCTTTCAAGAAAAAGAAATGGAAATCAAGTAAGAAGCAAACATAAGAAAAGGGTGTATAGGCCAATCCTGTTGTTTTGAGAAAGCTGTCTCTTTTGAATGCTTCCTGCTTCAATTTTTGGACATGTTTGATTTCTTTTGTGCCCACCACCCAAAGTCAATCATCTTCTGTCACCATATATTTGAGCCCTTTTACACTGCCCCCCACCCCTTTTCCCTCTGGTCACCACCATACTGGTGTCTGTGTATATGAGGTTTTGTTTGTTTTTCTTGTTTGCTCATTTGTTGCTTTCAGTTTTATATCCCACGTATGAGTGAACTTATATGGATATTAACTTTTTACATCTGACATTTCACTTAGCATCATATTCTCCAACTCCATCCATGTCATGGACATCTTTTGTTTTTCAAATCACTGAATAGTGTGCAAGTCCCGTCAGTTTTTGATCCCTTTTTTAGGTTTGACATGTGAATCCAAGAGTTTATTGGCACAAGGCTTATTCAACATTACCTGATGGTGTTCTTCCCACAAAGCTAGAGACAGTCTTTATGGAGGTATCTATTCTAGCATACAATATCTCCAGAGTGTGTTGCTTGGGTTTTTATCTCCTTGGAGCACACCGTAAAATTATTCCTCTACCAAAGCGTGGTTATCTTCAATAGAAGTAATTAGGTCTTTACAATATTGAAGCATGTCAACCTTTATAAACTGTGAATGGAGAGAAGCGGGAGCCAAATGCATAAAATTTCCTATAATTATCTCAAAGGGGTAAGAGTTTATAAATTCCAAAGGCGGTGAATCTGAGATTTAAAATGACTAATGGCAGTGCTTTTGGCCAGGGTAACTGGAGGCTTTCTACACATTTTGCCAATTGTCTTTTTTTTTCTATTTTGAAAAGTATTTGCTCGGTTTGAATAAAGTCATTGCAAATAAAATGTAGCTAAAATATATTGACCGAATAGAAATAACTAGAACAAATACAACAGGGGACTTCATTTCCTTGCATTAGTCATAAAGTATGTGACAATTTAGAAAACTTCAAAATCAGTTATATTTCTTTGAAAAGGGATTAATAGGAGTTACTGATTCATCACAACTAGTAAACTTAAAATACAAATTTCCTGACATGCATTTCCTGAGTGAATCCAAATGATCATTATTTTTCATTTTATTGAATTTATTGGGGTGTTCACCACCCCATGTCAAGTCTCCTATCACCATTTATCCCCCCTTTACTCTCCTCTACCTGCCTACTCCCCCATCCCCAGCAACCATCGAATTGTTGTCTGTGTCCATGAGTTTTTTATCCTTTTTCTCCTATTTTGCTCAATCCCTCTAACCCCCCTGACCTAGTCCTCACCCCAAACCCCAATAGCTGTCAGCCCACTATCTATGAGTCTGTATTTTGCTTGTCAATTCATGAGTGGATAAAAAAGCTGTGGTACATTAACACAATGAAATACTACATTGGCATAAATAATAAGGAAATCTTACCCCTTGGGGCAGTATGAATGGACCTGGAGAGCATCATGCTAAGTGAAATAAGCCAGACAGAGAAATACAAGTACCATATGATTCCACTCATGTGTGGAATCAAAATGATCATTTTTAAAAACAAGGACATTTTGACAAGTTGAGGTAAAATAACATAGTTCATGACTTCTAAGCAACAGTTTGTGTTCTGTTTTTTTAAACCAAAAGAAAATTTATAACAACATTGTAATAGGATAAATTAAAGCTATACTATCACATACAAAATTTTGCTAGTTAGTTAAGTATTAGACAACTTTTCAAACTAAAGTAAAACAAATCAAAATACTAAAATAATGATTCTGTCTCATCTAAAAGTGTACTGATTTCTACAAGTGCCACAGAGGGTTTGATGGAGTGCACCTGTCTATACTTCCCTTGTGGTGCCCGGCCGGCGTGGTTCAGTGGTTGAGCGTCAACCTATAAGCCAGGAGGTCATGGTTTGATTCCCGGTTAGGGCACATGCCTGAGTTGCAGGCTCGATCCCCAGTGTAGGGCATGCAGGAGGCAGCCAAGCAATGATTCTCTCATCACTGATGTTTTTATGTCTCTCTCTCCCTCTCCCTTCCTCTCCAAAATCAATAAAAAATATTTTAAAATAAAAATAGAAAAGGGGGAGGCCAGGAGGACAAAGGGAAGAAGAAACTTTTTCTTGCTTTGAAGAGCAAAAGAATTTAAAAAATATGTTTTTATTGGTTTTAGAGAGGAAGGGAGAGGGAGAGAGAGAGAAACATCAATGATTAGAAAGAATCACTGATTGGTTGCCTCCCACACACCTCCGGGCTGGGGATTGAGCCCCAACCCTGTAACCTGAGCATATTCCCTAACCAGGAATCAAACTGTGACCTCTTGTTTCATAGGCCAATGTTCAACTCCTGAGCCATACTGGCTGGGCAAGAATTTATTTGAATTAGAGAATAAAGAGCGTGTGCAAGTATGTCCCTCTACTCTGCTGTCAATGGTGCTCATCTGCCAACCAAACATTTTTCTTTGAGTCACAATGGCAACTTTCCTTAGGTTTCAAGCCCAAAGTTAAGGCTGGTCTGTTAGGTTAAAAAAGAAAGGGGGGACACACTACTGGCATTCAACCCTTTGTATCTCTCTGGATTTCTTAATGTGTGGATAAGGCCAAAAACAGAATAATTGATTAATAATTGTTTATCTAAAAGCAAATAAAGTAAGGCAATTACTGCATTCAAGTAAACCTGAGGAACTGAGGGTGGTAAAAAAAACAATGCGTTGTAATACTGGCCAAACAGCACAGAACTGTTGAAGCACCTGACCAGTAAAATGGGTTACCTGATCATTTTGTAGTTTGAGAGGGGTTCCCCACAATAATATTTTCTAACAGACTTTAGCCACAAAAGAGGCAGTAGCCTGTCTACAAAGGAAAGCTCTAGTTCAGTGAGAAAACACACAGACCATGACTAAAGCATATTTATATCCATGAAATGGGGGAATCTGTATGAAATCCACTTGCCAAAACTTGACTGGCCCATTAGACAATGTAAAATATCAATGAGAAGTACAAGCAGGCTTTCCTAGGACCTAGGTTATACTTTAGACAAGTGGGACAAGAGACATAGGCACTTTTTGTGGCCTTATTTCCCCACAAACATTGATTTATTTTTGATATTAGACAAATAATAGTATGGAGTGAAAATTTTATAGCCTCAGGTACGACTTGGTTGTTATTTGGCCCAAACCAGAGCTTTCTCTTTTTTATCAAACCAACGATTGTTGGATTCCACATATGAGTGAAATCATACTGTACTTGTATTTCTCTGACTGGCTTTTTCACTTAGCCAGTACTTGTTTTTAAAAATGATCATTTGTTTTTCCGTACAATAATGCCTCAGGGTTATACTAAGGGCCCTTTTACTTTCCACAAGTCCTTAAAAGTGATCTAGATGATATAAGCTTCTTGATATGGAGTGCACTGTGGATTATCCCAATATCAGTTGAAAATTTTGCCCATTAAGAGCATGGCAGCTGATACAATAGGCACAAATGAATAGTGCTCTCAAATTCTTTCCTTTCATTATAAAATGGAAGAAATATATGCCGAAGTTCATTTAATTCACCCGAATAGGTCTTTGAAAGCTACTGTCAAGTTCTAGACTTATTTCCCCCTTTCAGGAGAAAGAAATTCTGACATGATACTTTTCTAAGAAGTCTTGGCTTAATAAATGAATAGGGAGAAAATAAACTAAAGAGGAAATGGTGAATATCTCTTAAAGTGCCTATATACAAAATAGGATAGATTTAGATACAAGGACTTGTAGAGGTTTATGAGTCATCCCCACTATTGGAACTGTTTTATTACTCTGAGCCAGGGGCTGCTTTATAGCAGTGGATCTGAGCATCAGAGGGGTAGCAATGTTGTCAATAAGGACTCAGAGAGATTTATGCTCAATTAGGAAAAAAGATTATTGAAGCCTATTAATAGGAGACTTTGGGAGATCCCCTGTAGTTCCTTGGAGCCCCATCACTTAAAATTAGGACAACTGAAAGGCTGGTTAGAATTCCAAGGGCACCTGCAGTGGTTACATTTGTGACAATTTCTTTTCCAATGTTCTGGCTCTTTGTAACAATAGTATAAACTGCGGTTTTAGTTTTGCACCGGGTCTTTTAAATTTTCAAGCTGAAAATTTAAAATTTTCACAATCTTACTTCTACGTGACTCATCTAGTGTGTGAGCAAGCTGATATGAAACTAAATCTGCAGTGGACATAGTTTACAATTCAATTTTGTTTCTTTTGAGTAAAAGAAAAAAATGTCAGTTCAGCCTGTTAATAAACATAAAGTTGAAGGCTCCCCGAGTGGAATCAGTATCTGAAGGAAAACCAGGATTTCCTTTGAAAATAATCTGAAGTTAATTATACTAATTATGAACAGGTTCATCAGGATTTGTGTACAACCCTACATTTTATTCCCATCAGCAGCCTTTGGGGAAATCCCAGGCATTGCCCAATGAAGGCATTTAGCAATTGCATGAGCCTGGTCATGTAATAAATCAGCAGGGTGGTCTCCTTGTTGTAATGCTAGAGACTCTAGGATTTCCTTAAGTGTCAGTTTTTATCCAATGTCGAACCTGAAACTCACTAACAAGCATGTGGACTCACTTATATAAAGCTGCAAATCCCTCAGTAAATTCATGAAGATCCTCAGTTACTTTAGGAAACTCTTAATGATGCCTCACAATTCGGCTATAGCCCGGGAAACATAAGAAAGCTGAGGTTTATTAGGATACTCAGAAGGCTTAAGTGAAAAAAAAACAGAGGTATTGACAGGTTCAGAGAAGGAGGGAGTGGAGAAAGATTCAGAGGAGGGGGAGGATGGCACAGGAGGCAGAAGCTGAAAGAGGCAAAGAAGAGGGCACTACGGGTGGAGCCAAAGACAAAGGACCCAGGGAACTGAGGCAAGATGGTTCCAGAGGCAAGAAACACGAGGCTGTGTAAGACATCTTCTCTTTCTTTTATTAAAAAAAAATATGTCTTTATTGACTTCAGAGAGGAAGGGAGAGGGAGAGAGGGATAGAAACATCAATGATGAGAGAGAATCATGGATCGGCTGCCTCCTCCATGCCCCACATTGGGGATCGAGCGGGCAACTCTGGCATGTGCCCTGACCGGGAATCGAACCAGTGACCTCTTGGTTCCTGGGTCGACGCTCAATCACTGAGCCACACAGGCTGGGTATCTTTCTTTAAACATTTATTTGTCTCAGTTAGTCTTAAAACTTGACTTTGCAAAGAGACAACAGACTCCTGACAACGTTTGGAAGCCCCCAAATACAAATCAGAATATGTCCCATTTAGTTTTGCCAATTCCAGAGCTATGATTGTCCAATTCAGTTTTTTTAAAAGTAACTTTGGAGATTTTATAAGTTCCCCATAAAAGCCATCGGTATTCTAAATTGCTTTTGGCCAAATAAGTCCCTTTATTTCGATAATGGCATGAGGATTGACCATGACTTCAAAACATAAAATTAGCCAGTGTCTCTGTAGGGGAGGCACCCCGAAAGTATTTAGATAACTGAAACCCCATTTCTCAGATTTTTTTTTCTCTAGAACTAAAGTTCAAAACAGCCTAAACAACTTAAGTAGCTTAAATCGCTTAAACAGCTTAAATAGCCCAGACGGCTTGCAAGCCAAATACCAGTCAGTCCAACTTAGAACAGTATGATGCTGAATGAATTAGGTCAAAGGCTGAAGCAACAGTTTCAAAGAGACAACTCAGTCCTGAGGGAGTCAGGTCAGAGGCTGAATAGCAAAGTTCTGGTAGGTCAGCTCAACGGCTGGTAAAAGGCTGTACAACACTTTGAAATGAGACAGTCTGGTCTAGTACGGAAGCAAAGACTAATTTTAGTAGAAACAGTTTTGTTCAAGGGAATCAGGCTGGAGGGTAGCCAGTATCCAGAAACAGCCAGAAGAAATCAGGCTAAAGTGTCATATCAAAGTACTTGCAGACAAAAGAAAAGTATGATGTCTCTGAAAAGATCCTTAATAAAGATTGGAGAGCTTCAGAATGCAAAGAGAGAGGGATCTTGTATCCAGGAAAAAACTTTCCCTTAAACTTTAAGGCTTAAAGTGTTGGGTGGGTGGGCAAGAACATGAGCGAGATCAAGGGACTCTGTGGACACCTCCCCTTTTGTTCACCAGCCATAGTTATTGGGGGAGGGGGAGTCATTTCTGGATCCATTAGTGAGCTACTAAATATGTTTACCTAAGTCTAAAAGTCAGCCAGATAGTCCTCCAACAAAACTGTTTATGGAAAAAAATGTCTCAGTTGTTGACAAAAAGCATCTCTCAGGCCACCAACAAAGGAGAGAGTGTGCCCGTGGGAGTCAATTTACCACTAAACCTTGTGTTGTTAACATCTCAGGAAATTGTGCTGTGAGTGTTTTCGTGTTTTTTTTTTTTTGTTTTTTTTTTTTTGCTTTTGTTGCTGGCTAAATGGATGATGAGCACAATTTTAAAACATAAAGAGGCCATCAAGAGTGCTAATGTTGCTAAGGGTGTGAAAAAAGCAATGATCACATGCAATTGAAGACTATTGTTGATTTGAATAAATTAAAAGTAGCCAGTGACAGCAAGCAAAGGTGCTACATATTGACCCCCAGAAAGACACCCCTGAAACAAGTGCTGAAAGTGATTCCTTTAAGGCTAGTAGAGGGTGAGTCAATAAATTTAAGAAGTGTTTGTTTATAGATTAAACCGTACATTAGACATATATTGTATATAAGAAAGGTTAAGAACGAAATCATTTGGGGGGTCTGGAACGAATTAGTTCAATTTACATTATTTCTAATGTAAAAATGATTCCGTTTTCTAAGAAATGACTTCTCAAACAGGCTTCCGGAACTAAGTTCGAGTTCTTTCTGTAGGGCTTTGCAATTGACAGGCAGGAGAGCTCCCCTACAGATCCTCCTGATTCTAGTTTTGGTTGGGGTTTTTATTTTATTTTTTTTACATGGGGGAATCTCTCATAAGTAAAAAATTACTCTTTCCACTAACAAAACACTCTAATTATATTTAATATTTGACAATTTTATTATAATGTCTCTTGGTGTGGACTTCATGGATTGATTTTTTGTGATTGTGGGGTTTCTTAAATATGTATGTATATTTCCTTCCCAAGATTTGGGCAGTTTTTGTCATTACTTTTTTTAAATGTTTTTTTAAATTAATTTGAGAGAGAGGAAGGGAGAGGGAGAGAGAGATGGAAACATCAATGATGAGAGAGAGGATCATTTATCAGTTGCCTCCTACATACCCCCTACTGGGAATGGAGCCCATAACCTCGGCATGTGCTCGGACCAGGAATTGAACCAGTGACCTTCTGGTGCATGAGATGATACTCAACCAACTGAGCCAGACTGGCAAGGGCTGTCATTACTTCTTTTTATCCACAGCTTTATTGAGATATATTTACACACAACACTGTGTAAGTTTAAGGTGTACAATTTGATAATTTGATACACATATATATTGCAAAATGTTTACCAAAATAAGGTTACCTAACATATCCTATACCACACATAACTGCTATTTTCTTGGTATTGCTATGGTGAGAAAATTAAAGTTCTACTCTCATAGGCACTTTGAAGTATGCAAAACAGGATTGTATCTTATACTCACCATGTTGTACATTAGATAGCTGGAATTAATTCACCTCATAACTAGAAGAAGTTCTCATTTACCAGCATCTCTGCCTTTCTCCAACCCCTCATGCTCTGACAACCACCATTCTACTTTCTCTTCCTATGAGTTCAATGATTGTGTATTTCTCATATAAGTGGCATTGTATAGTATTTGCCTTTTCCTGTCTGATGTGTAAAGGTAGGTTGTTTACTTGAGATTTTTCTTGTTTCTTGAGGTAGGCATTTATTGCTATGAACTTTTGTCTTAGAATTGCTTTTTCTGCATCACATAAGTTTGGTATGTTCATTTCTGGCAGAAGGCCAACCCTTCAAGACTGGGAGAAGTGGCTGTTTCATGACTACAAATGAACATGGAGAGTCAAGCAAAAGGAAGCAAGAAAGGAATGTGTTCCAAACAAAAGAATAAAAACAAACCTGATAAGAGTTCCAAGTACTTGATAGCTGGGCTCTGGTGGCCAAAGTGGTTTGCATTTTTGGTCTGTGGGATTGTAATGACCCTAGAGCCCATCCCTGCTTTGAATACTACCACTAAATGAGCACCGCACAGATAGCAGACTTAAACATACCCCAGACATTCTGAGAAAGAGGGCTATTTTCTTGTTCAGGAAATGTGACCTGATGGGAGGCTTCTGATCTGGCACACGCATAGCGGACCATAAGGTACTCTCAGAGAACAGAGATCAGTGGATGAAGTCTTTGTGCTGTCTCTCTGTCTCATTGTTCCGGTCTGGTGCCCTGATTTTTGCAGTTGTTGCCAGGGGACACCTCCATATCCCTGGCTCTGGTGACCAGCTGGGCTTACTAGTCCACTCATATGTGCCATATTCTGTAACCAAAGGTGAAAGAGTTCATAAACAGCCACCATTCACAGGACACAATAAAAGGCACTAGACCAAGAAGCTCAGTCTTTCTGTGAAAGGGGCCTATTAGCTTATCATCATAGCTGCAGCCAGAGGGACAGTCCTTTAAGTAAGCACACAATTCGGGCATGACTGTAAACGTTTCCTGAGACCTCAGTGGGTGAACACATTCCAAAGCTCTGTTGTTACTAAACCTCCAATTTTTATGGCCTGCAAAGTTTCTGAAGAAATCTGCTCATAATTTTATTGAGGTTCACTTGTGTGTAATAAGATTTTGTCCTTTTGTTGCTTTTGAGATTCTCTCCCTACCTTTAATCTTTGAAATGTTATTTATAATGTGTCTTTGTGTGGGTATCTCTGAATTACTGTTTGAGGAACATTCTGGGCTTTCTTGATATGAATGCCTGTGTTCTTTTCCCACGCTAAGAACATTTTCAGCCATTATTTTTTTCAAATTATCATTTTCCCCTTTCTCCCTGTCTTCTCTTTCTAGAACTCTTAGGATGCAATGTTAGTCCAGTTGATGTTTTCCCATAAGTACCTTTCTCTAACTTTACCTTTTTTGGTATTCTTTTGTCTTTTTGCTGCTCTGTCTTTGAGTTTACTGGTTCTTTATTATGCTTTAGCTAGTCTAATATTGAACCCCGCTAGTGTACTTTTTAGTTCGGTCATCTTTAGCCCTATGCCTTCTGTTCATACTTTCATATATTTTCTATCTCTTTGTTGAAGATCTTCCTTCTTCCCCTGGGTTCAGTGAGTGTAAAACCCAGGTCACCAGACCTAAAAAACAGGACACCAGAGATGTGTAAATGTTCCCCTCTGGGAGATATTGGTAGCAGAGGGAGATCACAAAGATAGTACCCACTGGCTGGAGTAAGGCAGAAGGGGGATGCAAAATGGCACCTGCTATCGACAGGAAGAAAAAAAGAAACACAGATAATGAAAGAAAATTTAAAAAAAATAATAGAAATGTTTAAAAGATGGTGTCTGCTAGCTTTAATAACGTGGAAGGAGAGATACGAAGATAGATGGCACCTGCCAGCTAGAATAAAGTTGGAACCCACCAGAAACAATAAAAAGAATAAAAAAGATGATGCCTGTTAGTTTTGGCAAAGGAGATAGAACAGAAAGATGGCATCTACCAGCCTCTATCTTGGAAGTCCCTGCCTCTCAGATCAATGTTTTAAAATTAACAAATTAGTCTATTCTGGGTGCTATATAAAAGGCTGCTTTTGTACTGAGTTCTGGGATGGGTGAATCTGCATGTGAGCCCTTTCATAGCCTTTCCTCATTGTGCCACAACACTGTAGGTCTTGTAGGTACAAGTCCTGTTGGTCTTCAAAACCAGATGCTATGGGATCTAGTCTCTCAGCTGCCAGTCTTACAATTTGGTATGTCTGCAGTGGGGTACAATTTATTTCCTTCTCAAAGAGAAGGTCCAGGCTTTGGGGGACACCATGCTGAGGGTGGAATTTATGACAAGATTGTGTCTCAGGCTTTCTTACCCTCTTTAATGTGATTTCCCTCTCATTTTCCCAATGAGAAGGGGTTGCTTCTCTAGTTAAGTTTTTTCCAGAGGAAATTGTTCCATATGAAGTTGTAGATTAATTCTGTCTGCAGGGTGAGGTGAATTTAGAATCTTTCTCCATCATTATCTTGAACTGAAACCTTCCTTGTTTCTTGATGTTGGCATTGATCTTTACGAAATGCCCTCTTAAAACTGCCCTGCTGAATGTTGCAGTTCCATTTTCATATCTCAAGATATTTTTAGATTTCTCTTTTGATTTCTTATTTGACTCATTGGCTATTCAATAGCATGTTCTTTAATATCTACATTTGCAAATTTTCTAGCTTTTTCTGTAATTGATTTCTAGTGTCATACCATTGTAGTTTGAAAGATGCTTGATATGACTTTAATCTTAAATTTGTTAAGGCTTGTTTTGTGGCCTAACAAGTGATTTATCCTGGAGAGTATTCCAGGTGTACATAAGAAGAATGTGTATTCTGTTGCTTTTTGGTTAAATGTTCTGTATATATCTTTGAATTCATATGGTCTAACACGTCCTTCAAGTCCAATATTTCCTTATTGATCTTCTATTGATGTAAGTGGGGTATTGATATCCTTTACTATTGTATTGCTGTTTATTTCTGTCTCAATTATTGCTTTATATATTTAGGCACTCCTATAGAAGGTGCACAAATATTCAGAAATGTTATATCCTCTTGTTGGATTATATATTATCTATATATATAAAAGGCTAAGTGACCGACCTTATGTCTGTCTGACCGTCCGACTGTCTGACCGACCAACCAGCCGGTACATATGACGCGCACTGGCAATTTAAAAATAAATGTTGACTTGCACATGAGCAGTGCATATAAAGCTCTCACTGGCGCCAATCTAGACAGAGTATAGGAATATTCCTACCTGAACCCATTTTCGGACATGGTCAGGTATATGTTGCTTTCTCTCGAGTTCAAAGAGCATGTGACATTAAAGTTGTAAATACTTCATCACAAGGGAAATTAGTCAAGCACTCTGAAAGTGTTTTTACTCTTAAATGTGGTATACAGAGAGATATTAGAATAGGTTAATCAATTTATCAGTCATTGTTTTTATCAATGTTTTTTATATCATGTTTCTGTTGTGTTTATATCATGTTTTTATATCATGTCTTTGTTGTTATATCATGTTGTTATTGTTTATTAATCAGTTTATATATTATTTTCATACACATTTTACTAATTTTCTTTCATCTCTGACACTTCTATTATAGAGAAAGGCCAAATAGTGATATTAAAATATTTCTTCTAATTTATTTCCTTTCAATTTGCACGAATCTGTGCACTGGGCCACTAGTCATTATATAATGATCTTTTTGGATCCGACTACAGACTTTGTATTGTGTCTACTTTGTCTTATATAAGTATAGCTACCTCAGGTTTCTTTCACCCATTTGCAATGAATGTTTTTTCCCACCCCTTTATTTTCAGTCCTTGTGTATCCTTACATCTGAAGGAAGTCTCTTTTAGGCAGCATATATTGGGGTCTAATTTTTTAACCCATTCAGCCACATTATGTCTTTTGATTAGAGAATGTAATCTACCTAACTAAAGTAATTATTGATAGTAATGTACTTATTGTCATTGTGTTCATTGTTTTTGGCTTTTTATTAGTTTCTCTGTTCCTTTTGTCTCTTTCTCTTTTCCTTTGTAATTTGATGATTTTTTGTAGTGATATGCTTAGATTACTTTCCCTTTATCTTTTGTATTTATTATAGTTTTTGCATTGTGGTTACAATGAGAAATTTATAACAGTCTATTTTATGTTGATAAAAACTTAAGTTTGAACATATTTTAAGACATCAATGATGAGAGAGAGTCATTGATCAGTTGTCTCCTGCATGGCCCTACTGGGGATGGGCCCTCAACCTGGGCATGTGCCCTGAGAGGGAATTGAACTGGCGACCTTTTGGTTACTGGGTTGACCCTCAAGTTGTTTTTCTCTTGTTGATTTTAAGTTTCTCTCCTTGTCTTTAACTTAAACACTTTAATTATAATGTACCTTGGTATAGGAAGCATTGATTCATTGTATTTGATAATGTCTGGCCTTCTGTGATCTGGATGTCTCTTTTCTTCCTCAGGTTAAAAAACTGTTCAGTCATTATTTTTTCAAATATGTTTTTGTACCTTTCTCTCAATTTTCTCTGGGATCCCTATAATGTGGATATTATTATACTTTATAGTGTTCTATGAGTCCCTTAAGCTATCTTCCCTTTTCCTCATTCTTTTTTTTTGTTTTACTGCTCTGATGGGGTGAGTTCCATTGTCCAGTATTTGAGTTCACTGATTCTTTCTTCTCCTTCATCTAGTCTGCTATTGAACCCCTCCATTATATTTTTCAGTTCAGTTATTGAATTCTTTATCTTTGTGACTTCTAGTTGGTACTTTCTTATATTTTCTCTCTCTTTGCTGAAATTTTCACTTTATTCTTCTACTCTTTTTCTTAGCTAAGTGTGTATCCTTTGGACCATTATTTTGAACTCTTTATCAGGTAAATCACTTACCTCCTTTCCAAAATGTCTTTTTATGAGGATTTAATTTGTTATATTGTTTGGAATATATTTCTTTGTTCCTTCATTTAACTTGTCTCTCTGTTTGGTTCTATGCATGAAATAAAATATCCCCCTTCCCCCATCTTGAAGAAGTAGCCTCATATAGTAGACAAACATAATTGTTCAACTTTGCCCTAACTCATGGTTGTATCTCAAATGTTTTTTTTTAAATATATTTTATTGATTTTTTTACAGAGAAGAAGGGAGAGGGATAGAGAGCTAGAAACATCGATGAGAGAGAAACATCGATCAGCTGCCTCCTGCACGCCCCCTACTGGGGATGTGCCCGCAACCAAGGTGCATGCCCTTGACCGGAATCGAACCTGGGACCCTTCAGTCCGCAGGCTGACGCTCTATCCACTGAGCCAAACCAGTTTGGCTGTATCTCAAATGTTTGTACTATCCCAGCCGCCTACTTTATTTTTAATGGCTCTCAGTAGTTCAGTGTGTGCTAAGACTTATCAGTGTCTCAAACGAAAGGATCTTAGTCAGCACTCAGCTTCAGACTGATTGGGAGCAAGACACTTAGGCAACATATTTTACAATGTTTAAATATACTTCTTTGAGGGGAAGACTGATGGATGTTGTTTTTTCTGACTCTCCCTCTGTCCTGAGCCCTATGGTAATAGACAGTTAGATTCTGTTCCTTTCTTTGCTATTGTCCCATTAAACCTATGAAACCAAGTCTTGTTGGCCATTAGAGATAAGCTACGTAGAATGGCAAACACAAAATCTAAAGCACCAGATATGCACACAAACTCCTTTCTGGGAGACACTAATGACCTTGACTGAGGCAGAAGGAGAATACAAAGATGGCACCCATCAAACTTCCTGGTCTCTTCAGAGAATTGCAGTTAACTAGCCCCTAGATGTGTGTTTAAGTAAAATCCCGCTCTTCTGTTTACAGCTATAAAAATAAGGTTTTAGACTTCATTCACAAATAACAGTAACCAGGAGCAAAAGAGGAAAAGAGCGCAAAGATGTTTCCCACTGGCTTCCATCCAGAGAGTACCTCAGTGGACTGCTTGATGTGTGCCAATCCAGAAACCTTCCCAGCCCAAACCTCCAAGTTAAGTCTCTTTCACAGAGAGACCACAGGTGTTTTAAATCTCTGTGCTTCGGGGATGCTAGCAGACCCCAAACTGTCTCTTTGTTTGTTACAATCCATTGGGACCCATGAACACAAGCCTCCCTGGCAAAATTAGTCAATCAAGGAGCACATCTTGGTCGACAAGCACAAAAACCAGGCCACCAAATGCTTGTTCAAACTGGGATACCAGGTACATGTAGAGGATCTCCTCTGGGAGATACAAGTGGGGCCTTGACTTACGAGTGTCCCGACTAACGAGTTTTTTGAGATACCAGCTGTCTCTCGGCCGATTTTTTGCATTGAGTTGACAGAGTAATTTGAGTTAATGAGCTCCTTAACGAGCTCGGTCTCTGAACGAATTAAACTCGTAAGTCAAGGCCCCACTGTAGTACCTGCCTTCCAAGGTCTCTGCAGAGGATTGCAGCCAATCTTTAGATGTGTGTCTAATTAGCAGCCTAGCTCCCAGTCTTCAGCTATAAAGGTAAACTGAAAGGTATCTTGTATAGACAGACTAGGCACCATAATCTGTTGCCTCTAGCTGTGCTCTGGAGTTGATAGCCAGTAAAAAATTCTTTATCTGTTAGAGTCCTGTGGTAACTGTAAGCATTAGCCACTTAGTCAAGCAGTCTAGTAGTTTAGAGGTAGCAGCAGCAGCAGATGCAAAAATTGGGGCACCAGGTGAGTGTGCAAGCTCCTTTATGGGATATATCAGTGACCTGGGATGAGGCAAAGGGGTGGGGTGCAAAGATGGAATCTGCTGGCCTCTGTCTTTGGTGAGTATTTTAGTAGATAACTGGATGTGTGTTGAGTTAGAATGCTTGCCCCTCAGACCAATAAGCAAATTAACCTCTTTCACAGAAAGTCTGGGTGATTTTCAGTTGGCAGCCTCTGTGCTGGGCTCTGGACTCTGGGGTGTGTTAGTTTTCATGTGAGCCCCTCAAGAACTATTTCTAAGTTTGCCATAACTTTTTGCATCTTGTGGACTCAAGCCCTTTGGCTTTCAAAACTAGATGTTTTTAGGAGTGTCTCTCCCAGGTGAGAGTGTAAAAGTTGGGATGCCAGGTGTGGGGTTCAAAACCTTGATTCCTCAGGAAGAGTTGGGGGTTGTAAGTTTCATCCTGACTGTTGATTGCTGTGCTGGGGATGGCTTTAGGGTGATATGTTTCAGCATCTCCTGCACACTTTGACTGTGCTTGAAGGGGGGTCTTTCCTGTTTTTCCAATGTGTAACAGTTCAGCTAGTTTTTTGTTTTGTTTTGCTTCGCTTTCAGAGGCAATTGTTCCTTATGCAGCTGTAGATTTGGTATGTCCATGGAAATAGGTGAGGTCAGGATTCTCCTACATTGCTCCCTTGAATTGGAATTCACAATAAGGTTTTATACTGAACTTGTACTGGTATATTATGACACCATCAGACTTGATAAATGATGTACATATAATGTAATATAATACCTACAGCAAACACTAAAAGTAATAACTATACAAAGATACATACTCAAAACTTATAGAACATTTCACCCCAAAACAATAGAATGTCCACTTTTCAAGTGCATCCAGGGCCACAAAACCTCAACATATTTAAAAAGTTGGAATCATGCAGAGTGTATTCTCTGACTGCAATGGAACCAAAATAGAAACCAATAACAGAGAGAGAACCAGACGTTCTCCAAACACTCAGAAAATAAGTAGCACATTTCTACATAATACATGCACCAAGGAGGAAGGCATAAGGGAAATAAACAAATCCACTGAAATGAACAAAAATAAAATTACAACGTATCAAGATCTGTGGGACACAGGTAAAATCAGTGCTGAGAGGGTTTTTCATAACACTAAGTGCTTCATTAGAAAACAGGAAATGTCTCAAATCTGTAATCTAATCTTTCTCCTCAAGAATTTAGTAAAAGAAAAGCAAAACAAGTGTAAGAAACATATGGAAAAAAATAAAGATAAGTGTAGACATCTGTGAAATAAAAAACAGAAAGATAATAGAGAAAAATCAATGAAACCAAAAGCATGTTCTTTGAAAATATCAACAAAATTGACAAAACTCCAGGAAGGCTTATAATAAAAAAGAGAGAGAGAAAACAAATTGCTAATACTAGAAGTGAAATAAGTGCTATCACTACAGAGCCTGCAGGCCTCAAAAAGATAATAAGGAAATATTATGAACAACTATAAACACATAATTTTGAAAAAGAGGTGAAATGGAACACTTACTCAAAAAACACAGCCTACCATAGCTCACACAAATAAAACAGATAATTTAAATAACCATATAATTTAATAGTTAATTGATTCATAATTTTAAAATTTCCCCAAAACAAATATCCAGACCCACTGGGTTTCAATGGAGAATTATACTAAATGTTTAAAGAGAAATTAACACCAATTTCATATAATCTCTTCTAGAAAATAGGAGGCAAGACTTCCTAATTAATTTTATAAAGGTATTATTAATCTGATACCAAATCCAAATAAAGACAGACTAATGAAGAAAACTGAAGACCAATATCTCTTGTGGATATAGATGCAAAAGTCCTTAATAAGATATTAGCAAATAAAATTCAGCATTTTATAAAAAGAATTATATACCATGACTTGTAGGGTTTATTCTGGAGATAGAAGGCTAATTAAGTATTTGAAATAAACAAAGCCATTGTTTTGATAGCCTAAGAAATAAAATTCAGCCCTGGCTGGTTTGGCTTAGTGGATAGAGTGTCGGCCTGTGTATTGAAGGGCCCCTGGTTCGATTCTGGTCAAGGGTATATGCCTGGGTTGTGGGCTCGATCCCCAGTTGGGAGCGTGCAGGAGGCAGTCAATCAATGATTCTCTCTCATCATTGATGTTTCTGTCTCTCTCTCCCTCTCCTTTCCTCTCTGAAATCAATAAAAATATATTTTTAAAAAAGAAATAAAATTCATATGACTATATCAGTCAATGTAGAAAAAATTGACAAGATTGGACACCGATTCATGATAAAAATCTTTAGAAAAATCAGTATAGAGAGGAACTTCTACTTGACAAAGAGCATCTGAAAAACCTTCAGGTAACATTATACACAATGGTGAAAATCTGAGTGCTTTTCCCCTGAGATCAGGAAGAAGATCTCATATTGAATATAGTGCCAGAAGTTCTAGCCAATGAATAAGGCAAGGTTAAGGAAAATTCACACAGATCCGAAAGGAAGTTGCAATTGGCATGATTGTTTATATAGAAAAATCTATATATAATCTATAAAAAATGTTTAGTAATAAGTGATTTCACCAAGGTTGTTTGTATTTGTATATGCAGGCAATGTACACATGACCACCAAAGTGAAACATACAATACTATTTACAATCACTCAAAAAATAAAATAGTTGTAAATATAAAGATATGTACTAGACCTGTTTCTGAAAACTACACAATGCTGATGAAAGAACTGAAGGATGATCTAAATCAGCGGTTCTCAACATGTGGGTCGCGACCCCTAACCTAAGCCACCAGTCGGATATCTTTAGCACTGCTGTGGAGGCGGGAGAGGCTCCCGCCACTGCTGCTGCACTTGCCAGCCCTCTCAGGGCTTCTGGCTGAGCAGCACTCCCCCTGTGGGAGCGCACTGACCACCAGGGGGGGGCAGCTCCTGCATTGAGCGTCTGCCACCTGGTGGTCAGTGCACATCATAGTGACAGTTGTTCTGCTGTTCGGTCGATTTGCATATTAGCCCTTTATTATATAGGATAAAGTTTAATTAAAAATATAAAATACAAAAATGTTGCCGAAACCGGTTTGGCTCAGTGGATAGAGCGTCGGCCTGCGGACTGAAAGGTCCCAGGTTCGATTCCGGTCAAGGGCATGTACCTGGGTTGCGGGCACATCCCCAGTGGGAGGTGTGCAGGAGGCAGCTGATCGATGTTTCTCTCTCATCGATGTTTCTAACTATCTCTCTCCCTTCCTCTCTGTAAAAAATCAATAAAATATATATTTAAAAAAAAAATAAAAATATAAAATACAAAAATGTATTTAAATAAATTTTAAAATATAAAATATATTTTAAAAACAAATTTTCTTGGTGTAGGGTGTATGTGCATTCAAAATCCTATCATTTCTTATTAATTTACCTAGTTTGGTACCATTTATCAAGCCACACAACCTTTGACTCCCCTAAACTGGTGTTTGTGGTTGCTGAGGTATATGTTTGTCTTTATGTTAGTATTTGTGAAAGGGTAGCAGGAATTATTTTGTTTTCATAGCTGTAATCATGTGCATGTGCATCCATGTGTAAAGGTTTAATATTTTTATCATAAATATATGCTTACTGAAACGAGTATATGTTTTCAAATGCATTCTGGTTGTGCTTATGTGGTTGCTTGAGTATTTTGTTTGTGTATGAGAGGGTACTCTGTTAGGAGTTCTCAAACAAAATTATGATCGTTTCACTTACTCATTAAATTATTAAATCAACACTCTTTGAGTGCCTACCCTCTTTCAGGCTCTGATTATAGAGAGATGACTAAGAGTTTTAAAATATAAAAATATATAAAATGTATTTAAATTAATTGAAGCAATACAAAATAGAAATATTATTGATTTTCTTAAACTTTTAAAAAAGGGTCCCTACCCTAAGGAATTTCCACTCTTTGGGGAGGAAGGATATTTCATTACAGCACAGTGTACTAAGTGCTGTGACAAGGCAACATATGGTGTGTTGTGGAAATGCAAAGTAAGAGTCAGATTAAATCAGACTGAGCGGGTAGTGGGCAGAAAAAGCTTCCTGAAAGGTATGGTGTCTTAGTTGATTCTTAAAGCTTAAATAGTTGTATATGCTTCAGGGGTGCAGGAAAAAGGGGGCTGAAAGTAGACACCAGCTAACGGACTGTTATAGAGCATATGTAATTTAGGTCAGGATCTTCATGGTGGGGGCAGGGGCAGTGTGAGCAATACCTCAGGAGTGCACAGATAATATATTGGAGTGTGTGGAAATAATAGGACTTTTTAAAAAAAATCCTCTACCTCAATTTCTTTCTTTGTGTTCTATAACGTACATTTTATATTTGTCCATAGGATATATTCTTCATATACGCACTAGCAAAATTCAATGTAGTCTATACATAATACATACATACATATTAGGGAGTATGCTCGTTTATTATTTTTATGCCAGTTATTTTAAACTAGAGGCCCAGTGCACTAAATTCATGCACAGGTAGGGTCCCTAGGCCTGGCTGGTGATCAGGGTCGATCATGTTCCCCGCCTCCCCGCCTCCCCACCTCCCCACCTCCTCCTTCCCTTGCACCTTCCCACCTTTAACGCCCCCCCCCCCCCACCACCACTGGTTGCCCGCCATGTTCCACGCCACCCCCTGGTGGTCAGCGCGCATCATAGTGAGCAATCGAACTCCCGGCTTCTCAAACTCCTGACAGGATAATTTGTATATTAGCCTTTTATTATATAGGATAGCAGTTGCAGTTTGCAGACCACTGTTGTAGGGAATTGCAAGTAGTTTGGTATAGTTGGAACACAGGATGTGTGTGTGCACGCATGTGTGTGAAGAACCGCCAGGAAGTAAAACTAGTAAAGCTAGCAATCGCCCTACCCTTAATGGTCTCAACTCCATGCTAGGATTTATCTGAAGAATAGAAAAAAAGCTTTCTGAAAAAAATTTTTTTTCAAAAAAGAGGGGTAGCATAAGTGAATTGTGAATTGATAGACTGTTCAGAAAGGATACTAAGGATAATATTGGTGAATGTAATCACAATGGGAAAGTTCAACAGACTTGTTTACATAAGTATTTAAATTATCTTTATGGTTTAACATAACTTTTAATAATATTAAATGAAAAACAACTCACTGGCTTGGCAGGTATGGCTCAGTGGTTGAGCGTTGACCTATAAACCAGGAGGTCAGCGCATGCCTGGGTTGCTGGCTCATTCCCCAGTAGGGAATGTGCAGGAGGCAGCTGATCAATGATTCTCTCTCATCATTGATGTTTCTCTCTCTCTCTCTCTCTCGCCCTTCCTCTGAAATCAATAAAAATATATTTTTAAAAGCTCAGAGGGAAAAAAAACTCACTGAGAAAAATACTATAAACAAATAAGTTATATACAAAATTAACACCCTCACTAAATTAAGAACTCTTACAAATAAGTTTTTTAAAAGATAACTCAATAGAAAAATTTGCAGGGGATATAAACAGGCTGGAAATTAACAATAGAAGATATGCAAATAGCCCATAATCATATGAAAAAGGTGTTCATCATTATTCTAAATACAATAAATTTGAAAAACACTGAACATCAAATCTTCACCTATCTATAATAATAAAAGCTTAATATGCTGATTAGACTGGACATCCTTCCGGATCACCTTCCAGACGAAGCCAGCGCTGGAGTGAAGCTCAGGTCACAGGTGCCAGAGGGAAGCCGGTGCCGGTAGCCAGGGGAAGGAAGGCCTACTCTTACATGAATTTTGTGCATCGGGCCTCTAGTAAAATTATAAAAATGATAATACTCACTTTCATGAGGATATGAAAGATGGGCCAAACAAGCATAAGTTACTTCATCAGAAAATAAAATAAAAATTTAAGTGTAGTAACTGGTTTTGAAAAGGGTCAGATTGAAGGCATCATAGCACCATTTAAGAAACTATCACATAATTCAGGTCATAGCAGTATAAATGGAGAGTAGAGAACTCACTGCAGACATGCTAATATGTAAGCTCTATAGTGGAAACTGAAATTTAGGAAGGAGTCAAGGATAACTCCTGAGCCTCCACCATTGATTGTGGAGTTACAGAAATCCTCCCTGACTTTAGTAGGGAGATTACACTGCCTTCACAAACACGCAATTATTTCTCATTGTTTTTCCTCTTTGGGACAAAATGTAATTTATCCTATCTCTTAAACTTAGACTGTGTTTCTTTGCTGAGTACAAACAAATCTAAAGAGCTGGGAAAGCGGACTAGTGCAGCCACTGTGTAAAACAGTATGGAGTTACCTCAAAAAATTAAAAATAAAATTCCCTTATGATCCAGCGATTCCACTTCTGGGAATAAATCTGAAGAAACCCGAAACAATAATTCGAAAGACTCTATGCACCCTTAGGTTCGTTGCAGTGTTATTTACAACAGCCAAGATTTGGAAGCAGCCCAAGTGCCCATCAGTAGAAGTGGATAAAAAAGCTGTGGCATATTTACAGAATGGGCCGTGAAAACAGAAGAAAATCTTACCCTGTTTGACAGCATGGAGGGACCTGGAGAGCATTATGCTAAGTGAATAAGCCAGTCAGAGAAAGACAAGTACCATATGATCTTACTCATATGTGGAATCTAATGAACAAACTAAACTAACACACAAAATAGAAACAGATTCATAGATAGAGAGAATAGACTGAATAGACTGACAGCTAGCTGTCAGAGGGGAGGGGCATTGTGGGGCTGGGTGAAAAAGGTGAAAGATTAAGAAAAGAAAATTAATGGACACAGACAACAGTGTGGTGATTACCAGAGAAAAAGGGGGTGGGGGAAGAAGAGGGCAAAGGGAGATAAATGGTGATGGAAGAAGACTAAACTTGGGGTGGTGAGCACACAATACAATATACAGATGATGTATTATAGAACTGTACACCTGAAACCCATGTAAATTTATTAACCATTGTCACCCCAATACATTCAATAAAAAAGAAAAAAAGAGCTATGATGCATTGGGAAGGCATTATAGAATCTTTACATAAATATATTTGATTTTCCATAACACCATGAGATAGCTGTTATTCTTTTTTAAAATATATATATTTATTTCAGAGAAGAAGGAAGAGGGAGAGAGAGATAGAAATATCCATGATGAAAGAGAATCACTGATCGGCTGCCTCTTGCACGCTCCACGCTGGGGACTGAGCCCACAACCCAGGCATGTGCTCTGACTGGGAATTGAACCATGACCTCCTGGTTCACAGGATGATGCTCAACCACCGAGTCACGCCAACCGGGCGAGATAGCTGTTATTCTTATTTTACAGACCAGTAAACACAAAGGCATTAAGTTATTTATACAAGGACTGTGAGCGTGATTTAGGATTTGGATTATAGGATTTGGATCCAGATCTATTGCACCATAGACTCAGATAAAGGTCATCTACAATCTAGATAAAGTGTCAAAAGTTAGGCAAAGGGAAGACTTTCCCTTTGACAAATACTCTCCCGGGAAAAGAAGATTTACTCAGCTATAGATTTTGCTCAAAACTGTAATGGAGCCCAGATTCTGACAACCTACTGTCAACTGTGTTTAGTGGACCTATCAGAGGTGCCTATCATGATTAACCTGCATTCCACTGGGCGCTTCCAACTAGGCTAGAATTGCTGTGATGATATCTTTCAGTATCCAATTTAGTTATTCAAATGAAAAAATAGTTCCTGGATGACCTTTACATATCACCTACTCAAGGCTTTAAATGTCAAGCTCAAGGCCTATCTTCAGCATTCATTCTTTCATATATTCATATCTTCAACCTACCAACTTATACTAACTGCATGACAAGCCCTGTGTTGGGCTCTGACAATTCAAAGATGAATTAGAGTGACTCTGTTCACATCTAGACGAGGAGTAGACAGAAAAATCCAACATGGAAATAGAGGGTTATAAGTGTTGTGATATTGTTAATCTGTGGAGTGTGGTGTTACAAAAGAGTGGCACGAAACCTAGTTTGGTGTTCAGGGAAGACTTTTTGGAGGAGGCAGTACTTGTTCTGAGCCAGATGGAGAGGGTATGGGTGAGGCACGCATATGTAAAGATATAGAGGTGAGAGAAACCCATTAGGTAATTTAGTTTGGCAGGAGCATAGCACCTGAGGAAAAGAATGAGCTAGGGATGAGGTACAGAGGTTTTCAGACACCAGTCATTAGATATTTGAATACCAGACGAAGTAGATGGGGCTTGAACCTGAAGAAAGTGGGTGATCACTGCAGAGCCATTGGCAGGGGAGTAATATGATTAGATTTGTATATTGGGAAGAACACTCTAAATCAGTGGTTCTCAACCTTGAGTGCACATTAGAATCACCTGGGAATCTTTTTAAAATCCTGATTTCTGGGCCTCATCCTCCGGAAATTCTGTTTCTTTGTTACTAATGTTGTGGCTCTACCCCATAACAAAGAAACAGAATTTCCAGAGGATGAGGCCCAGAAATCAGGATTTTAAAAAGATTCCCAGGTGATTTTAATGTGCAGCCAAGGTTGAGAACCACTGCTCTAAATGAAGTCAGGGTAATCAGTTGGTTATTTGTAGAAGTTCACGGAAACATTAGTGAGGTCTGAGCTAGGGCTGAGTGAGGAGGGGAAATTATTAACTGGACTTGGTGACTACTCATGAGGCTGAGAGAAAAGGAAGGATCTGGGGTGATTCCCAGATTTTTGGCACGGCTGACTGGGTGGATGAAAAGGCCACCTATGAATTTACACGAGTAGCAGGTTTGGGAAGATGAGGAGTTTTGAACACGTTAAATATGCTGGATCTGTGAGACACTCACACAGACATGTCAAACAGGCCCTGAATTCAAGTATCTGGAGAGAGATGTGGGCTAGATTTTTTAAAATTTATCTATCAGTATTGTTTATGATTTTATTTATCAGTACTGTTTATGATTTTACAAGATTAAATACTATGGATATAGATAATATGTTCCTGAGGTTCTTGTTATTTAGCTGAACATACTATTTACATACAAAGGCATACTTACACTTTTTTCACAGGTAAAACGAAATCACTAACACCTACCATTTATACTATGTGCCATGAATTGTGCCATTGAATTACCTAGTGTTTACCATAACTCTTTGATGTAAGAGTAATTACTCCTACTTTTCATGAGAGTAGTGTAAACTGGCCAAGGTTAGTTCGTGGCCGAACTGGCAACTCCAAAGGCAGTGTTCGTTCTTTTATCGCACTTTTCTGGGTTGGGCTCCCACGCATTAACAATGGATTGCGTTACACTCAGCCAGTTGCTAGGAGGACTTTACTCCGCCCCCATCCCTGGCCCAGAACCCAGCAGGTGATGACAAATCGGCTCCTGTGGAATTGTGGGTAGATCTCGGAGTCACAAATGAAAGGATTCCTAAACACTTCCTAGCTTAGTCTCTCCGGCTCCTCTGGCCGAGGGTGCACGGGACCGTCCAGCACTAGGACCCGGCGGAATCCCAGCCGTTATGGCGCAGCTGTTCACCGCCCGGCTCCAGTTGCTGCTCCTGCAGGCGATGGGCTTTCTCATTGGCCTAATAGGCCAAGCCGCTCGAGCCTTCAGCGGCCCCAAGTTCGGCTCGATGACCGCACCGCCTGTGACTGAACCATTACTGCTGCTGTCGGGGGTGCAGCTGGCCAAGCTGATCCGCCAGAGGAAGGTGAGCGGCCGACGCGGATCGATTCCAATGGGGCCGGGCCGACCGGGCTTTTCGGGGGAAACTCCATCCTTGGGCGTTTCGCGGCGGCGGTTGTTGTGGTAACGAGTTGGGGTTTTGTGGGGACACATTTCCTTTCCACTCTCGGTGGGGCGGCGGAGGAGAGGCTTTGGTTGGGGAGGAACGGAGGCTTCTGGGAGTTGTAGTGTTTCTACCCCGAGCGTGTGCCCTGGGCATCGGTTGGGCTCTGTAGGCGCCGCTTGGCGTGTCTCCGTGTCCGTTCGCCCTGGTTGTGTGTAATAATGTTGCGGGGGATAAGTCAGGTGCGGTTTACAACATGATCCTGAGGAAAAGCCATCCCCTCTTGAGTTCCCCGGTCCCGCCCCCGCCCCCGCCCCCGCCCTCGCCCTACGTGATACTTCTCCTTCAAGGGATTTAAAAAAATCCTCACCCGAGGATATATTTATTTATCCATTTAAATTAATTTGGGAGAGAGAGAGATATAGAGGTGAGAGAAACATCCATCCGTAGCCTCCCGTGCACGCCAGGACGGAGATGGGGGTGGGGCGAGGGATCGAACCCGCAACCATCTTTGCCGGACGGGCGGGCGACGCTCCGACCAACTAAGCCACCTGGCGGGGGGCCCAAGGGATTTTTATATTTAAAAAAACGTGTACATGCTGTGGGTATACCTGCCACAGGATAGTAAGGCCCGTGGCAACCATATATTCCGTGTATAAGTTCATGTCGAATGCCGTGCGGGCTGTTTAAGCATGTTCCGGTTCACTGATACAATTGTCTAGGTAATATACCCATTTTACACACGAGAAACCCGAGGTAAAACGATTTGCACAAATACCCAAAAATTGGTGGGGATGCTTAATGCAAGCATGTGAGCAGCTCAAACAATTGCAAGCAAGACCATCTTTTTCTGTGCCATATGAATAGTGCCCTAGAGATCTTGGGTTATAGTCTAGTGTTCTTTCTTTATTCCCCTCTTATCTTTATCCCTCTCTTGTCTCATCTGTTTTTCCTCCTTGCTTTATTGCTAGAATCTAGAATGCCTTTTTACACTCCTGATAACCTTTCAGTGACATATTCAGCCGTTTTCCCTCTCTCCTCTCCTAACCTTTTGTCGGGGAGTGAGATGTAGAGGAAAGACAATAGCTCTAGCACCCTGGGCAAGGATTGCCCTGACAATTGCAAATAATGCGCCTCAAGCATTATTGAGGGAGAACTAGGGCAAATAAGACTGTATCTTCTCCACTTCTTGCCTTCAGAACACTCTTATAGAAAATATATGTAGATAATATCTTCTCATAGGTAAGCATATCAATAATGATTACCCAATGATGGTAATAATAGTAAGACATTGTATTGTGCCAGGTGGTATTTTCAATAATTTTACATAATATGACCTTAACCCTCTGTTGCCTATATATGTTCTCCCTGGCACATAACTAAGTAGAGGTGGAGGATAGTGATTAGAAGGATCAACCTCAGAGCCAGACTGCCTGGGTTGAGAAATCCTGGCTCTCCTATTTAGCAATGCCATCTTGGAAACATCCCATAACCTCTCTGTGCCTCTGATTTTCTGCAAGAAAAATAGACTTGATTATAGAATCTCCCTTAAAGAATTGTGAGGGCCCTGGCCGTTTTGGCTCAGGGGATAGAGTGTGGGCCTGCAGACCAAAGGGTCCTAGGTTCCATTCCTGTCAAGGGCACATGCCTGGGTTGCGGGCTCAGTCCGACTCCGATCAATGATTCCCTCACATCATTGATGTTAATATTTCTCTCTTCCTCTCCCTTCCTCTCTGAAATCAATAAAAATATATTTTAAAAAAAGAATTGTGGCCGAAACCGGTTTGGCTCAGTGGATAGAGCGTCGGCCTGCGGACTGAAAGGTCCCAGGTTCGATTCCGGTCAAGGGCATGTACCTGGGTTGCGGGCACATCCCCAGTAGGAGATGTGCAGGAGGCAGCTGATCGATGTTTCTCTCTCATCGATGTTTCTGACTCTCTATCTCTCTCCCTTCCTCTCTGTAAAAAATCAATAAAATATATTAAAAAAAAAAAAGAATTGTGAGGGTTAAGGGCATATTATATAAAATTATTGAAAATACCACCTGGCACAATACAATGTCTTACTATTATTACCATCATTGGGTAATCATTATTGATATGCTTACCTATGAGAAGATATTATCTACATATGTTTTCTGTAAGAGTGTTCTGAAGGCAAGAAGTGGAGAAGATACAGTCTTATTTGTCCTAGTTCTCCCTCAATCCCGCCAAATTTTTACCTCTGTCAATGTCCATATTAACAACTTCTGCCCTTTCTTTGGTATTTCCTTCCTTTTTCTAGCACAGTGGTTCTCTCCAGGGGACTGTAACAATATCTGTTGACATTTTGGGCTGTCACAACTGGGTGAAAGTGCTTTTGCATTGAGTGAGTAGAGCCCAGGGATGCTGCTAAACATACTGCGATGCACAGCAGAGTCCACTGCATAGCAAAGGATCAACTGTCCCAAAATGTCAGTAGGTCCCAGAATGAGAAAAACTGCCCTGGACCATTTGATGTTTGAGAAAGCTGGCCTCGTTTCAGTCCTACTGCTAGAGACTAGGTACAGTGATGGCGAACCTTTTGAGCTCGGCGTGTCAGCATTTTGAAAAACCCTAACTTAACTCTGGTGCCGTGTCACATAGAGAAATTTTTTGATATTCGCAACCATAGTAAAACAAAGGCTTATATTTTTGATACTTATTTGATATATTTAAATGCCATTTAACAAAGAAAAATCAACCAAAAAAATGAGTTCGCGTGTCATAGGTTCGCCATCACTGGACTAGGAGGAAGCCATTAAAAAGATTCATGATGATTTTGTCTATTTTTTTATTTATTTGAGACTGGGTCAGTTTCAGTTGCATTTTTTGGTCACATCTAGGGTTCCAGATGGGATAATAATAGTTATCATTTATATAGTGCATACTGTATACTAGGAACTTTATGTATTTTATCTTCAATTCTCATATTAAAAGGCAAGAAATTACTCTAAGATCAAGATAAAAGTGTAAATAGGAGGGATTTGACACTGTTGCCTATTTATTTTAAGAGTACTAGCTCCAATAGGCTCTATGTACTTACTCAAACGTACTTACACGCATTGAGATATTATCTTTTGGTGCTGGCGTACATGAATGAGTACATTCTATACACTGGATAAAGGAAAGTCATAAAGTTCTGGTTTGCCTTGAGACCTTCGTCAGAAAATTCAAGTTTCTTCCTGTTATTTTACTTATCCTGGCTTTGCTATGGGGATGGCAATTGTCTCCTTTAGTCTTTATACTAATACTGCAGGTTTGAAAAGGTCATTAAGCCACTAATCTGTTTTCCTTGTGTCTCTGAAGGCCAAAGGTTTGCCTTTTATTTTTCTCCCTAAGGATCAGGACTTGGGTACGTGACTTAACCCCTTTGAGCTTCAGTTTCCTTACTTGTAAAATGGTCATAAAATAGTACTTACTTCATAAAGTTGTTTGGATACTTTAATGGAATAATGGCTATGAAACAATTAACACATGCTCCATAAAAGTTAAATAATTTTATAGATTTCCGTCTTATCTTTCAGTAGGAAACAGGAATACAACCACGGATGCTAGCCTTTTATAGGGGGATGTTTTGTTTTGTTTTGTTTTGTATTCTTGTCCCTGCCACTTTATTTTGGTTTTATCAAACCCATTCTCATTACCTACACTTACGCTGCTAAGATAAATATTTGGCTTAGATGTTTAAAAATTGTATTCTCATAACAACCTTTTGAGATTGCATAATTAATTATCACCATCTTACAGATAAGGGAAGCAAAGTTTAGAGCTCTCTAGTAACTTGTCCAATGCTATACAGCTAAGAAGTGATAAAGCTAGGTCAATTTGATTCCATTCCATTGCTGTGTTACTTCATGCTAATCAGCTCTCTGAATCGTCAGTTTCCTGTGAGTCAATGTCAACTCTCTATGTGCTTGCCTTTCGATTCATAAATAGTCTCTGTTTCATTTTTCAGAATTCAGGTTACCACTATTCAACTTCCACAACCTCAGTTGGCCTCCAAGATTAGACCTCACAAAAGGATATCAACTTATCACTGTCGCCACCATCCAGAAGTGGGTCATTGTCTCTGTACACTTGGAAGTCTGATTTTGTTGGTGATCCCAAAGGTGATGAGGTGTTTTTTTAATATGTTTTTATTGATTTTAGAGAGAGACAAAGTGAGAGGGAGAGAGAGAGAGAAACAAGGATGAGAGGAAAACATAAATATCGATTAGCTGCCTCCTACACACACACCCTGGTGGGGATTGAGCCAGAAACCTGACTGGGAATTGAACCAGCGACCTCCTGGTGCATGCATCAACACTCAAACTCTGAGCAACACCATCCAGGCGGTGATGAGGTTTTAAAGACATAATTCCCACTCAGAAGTCACCTAATGATATGTAAATGAGGATATCCTCATGTTATTTTATTTTTTGTTTTGTTAATCCTCATCTGAGGATATTTTGAATTTTAGGGAGAGTGGAAGAGAAAGGGAAAAACAGAAAGAAATATCAATGTGAGAGAAACACATCGATTGGTTGCCTCCTGCATGAGCCCTGACCAGGGCCCGGGCTGGGGAGGAGCCTGCAACCAAGGTACATGCCCTTGACCAGAATCAAACCCTGGACCCTTTGGTCCACAGGCGGACGCTCTATCCACTGAGCCAAACCGGCTAGGGCCTCTTGTTATTTTTAATAGCAAATATTTGTAAATCGGGGTTCTGATTAAATTTGTTATAGTGTGTGTGTGTGTGTGTGTGTGTGTGTGTGTATGAAAATTATATAACAAATAAAAAGAAATAAAGTGACTCTTTATGTCCAAGATATGGAATGAGTTCCAGGACATATTGTTGAATTAAAAATAAACAAACTGTGCAAAGTGTGGAACAATTTATATAATATGCTGTAATCTATATGAAAAAAATCATTTGCTCTCTCCCTCCCTCCTCCCCTCCCTCCCTCTTCCTCTCTCTCTCCCTGTCTCCCCCTCTTTCCCTCTCTCTGTTTCTCTCTAGAAAAATGCATGAAAACTGATAGAGTAGTTGATTCTGGGAGAACTGTGAAGGAATGTTAGATGACGGGGTGGGAAGGGCCTTTAGATTTTGAAACGTGCTTATATTATCTATTTACATTAATATAATCAATACTTAATAAAGAGCCTGGCTGGTGTGGCTTAGTGGTTGAGCGTTTGTTGACCCATGTACCAGGAGGTCACTGGTTATCTTTATTTCCTCATACTTTTTAAATTTTTCATATCTTTTTATTTACTTTTTAAATTTACTTAGTTTCCTATTATTTTACGTTGGCTAGCTTATGTCTTATTATTTTTATGAAGAAAACATTTACAACAGCTTTAGCTGTATTCTGTAGGTTTTGATAAGAAATGTTCCTCTTTTTGTGAATTTCTGTATAGTTTCCTATTTTAATTTTGTTTATCTCTTGGACCCATTGGTTATGTGGAAGAGTGTGTTTTGAAATAGTTAAGCCTTAAAATTTCTTTTTCTTATTTTGGTTTTCTAGAATTACTGGTTTATGATGATTGATTTAATTGATAGGAACTCTTACTAATTTTTGTGACTTAAGATTTTCTTAGATAAATACATTATCATTTTTTTGTTCATGATTCATGAACAAAAAGAGGATTTCTTTTTGATGGAATAAAAGTTCTCTCTATGTCCTTGAACATATTGCCTATATTATTAAATTCCTAGATATAAGCTTATTTTTGACTACTTAATTTGTCAATTTCTGAAAAAGCTATATTATCTGTTACTATACTTGTATTTCTGGTCAAGCTCTCTTTATATTTTAGGAGTTTATGCTCTATATGTTTGCCTGCTTTTTAATACAAAAAAGTATATTACTGTTATATCATTTTAATGGATTGTAAATATTTCATGTTTCAGTGTTGAAATTTGCTTTATCTGATATTAATGGAATCACATGTGCTTTCTTGTTTACATTTATCTCATATATCTTTGCCTATTCTTTTATTTTTAAACTTTCATTGTCGGTTTGTACCAGGTGAATGTCTTGTAAACAATGTATAGCTGAGTTGAGCTTTAAAAAAAAAACAACCCACAGATTTGATGTCTCTGCTCTTTGATAGAGGAATTCAGTCCTCACTTATTATGCTGTAATTTGCTTAATTCCTTCCATTTGATATAATGTTTATGATTTATTGTACCTACTCTCTCACTTCCCTTTCCTTACTTTTTTCTGGCTTGATCTAGTTTCTTTTTCCTTTTCTTTCCTGTTTATTTGGGAGTTCTAGTTTGCTTTTTAATTTCTTAATGCTTATTGTCCCATGTGTAAAAGTTACCATTAAAACTATAATTGTATATCTATACTAATAAAAGCCTAGGTGGCCCTCGCGCCCTCACACAACTACGCCTTCATGTTGTCACAAGATGGCCACCCTACATTGTCACAAGATGGCCGCCCCCACATCATCACAAGATGGCTGGCAGGGGAGGGCAGTTGTGGGTAAACAGGCCGGCAGGGGAGGGCAGTTGGGGGTGACTGGGCCGGCAGGGGAGGGCAGTTGGGGGTGATTTGGCCAGCAGGGGAGGGCAGTTGGGGGTGATTGGGCCAGCAAGGGAGCAGTTAGGCATCGATCAGGCTGGCAGGGGAGTGGTTAGGGGGTGATCAGGCTGGCAGGCAGAAGCGGTGAGGGGCAATCAGGCAGGCAGGCAAGTGGTTGGGAGCCAGCAGTCCCAGATTGTGAGAGGGATTCCGACTGCCTGTTTAGGCCCGATCCCTGTGGGGTCCCAGGTTGGAGAGGGTGCAGGCTGGGCTGAGGGACACTCCCACACACATGCACAGATTTTGTGCACCAGGCTTCTAGTAATAGATAAATGCTAATCCTTAAGAACTCCCTCCCAGGTGTTTTACTTGTCTTACCTCTCCTCATATTCCTAAACTAAGACCCTTTGCCTAGGGTTGCCAGATTTAGCAAAATAGAATACAGGACACTCAGTTTAATTTTAATTTCAAATAAGTAATGAATAATTTTTAGTAAAATTATCCCCATGCAATATTTAGAACCTACTTAAAAATTATTCGCTATTCATCTGAAATTAAAGTTTAACTTGGTGTCCTTTATTTTATCTGGAAACTGTGCTTTAATGTGCTTTGTCTCCACTCCCCAACTCCTAGATTTTGCAAAGGTGATGTATAATGTTAAATTTCAGGGTATTGCTATAAAATGGTATCTATTGTTATACTAGTTATTTACTAGAAAAATATTTGCTAGTTGAGTATATATACATCATATCTCTGGACTCCAATTTCTATTTACTTACAGGGGAGCTTATATCTTTTACCCTACCCATTGTTCAGAGCCTTCTAATACTGGCATATGTGTGACTTTTTAGCTTCAAAGTAGACATCTTTTACCTCCTCACAATGGACTGGACTGGATAATTCATTGAAGAGGTCCTAAATAAAAAGTGCTTGTTGGGTGTATAAATACTTCTTCAAATAAACACCTGTTAAATAAATTATTGTATTTTGCAGGTGAAATGCATAGATGTCATTCAGGCTTATATCAACAGAATCGTGGATGTGAACCCATTGATCAATGGAATTGTCAAGTACAGGTGAGCATTTTTGCTCTGTCATGGTTTTTGTCCTGTTTCTGTGGCCATGCCATCTTGGCATATTTCCTGGACTCCTCTTCCTCTCTGTCCTTCCTTTGGTTTCTCACTGGGACCTACCCTAACTTATAATGCAACACTTCTTGCCTTTGTTGAGCTTTTATGTTTCTGACTGCTTCCTCTCACCTCCCAGTGACTTTAAGATCTTTGATGACAAAGAATACATTTTGTTGGTTTTTACATATTCATCACCCAGAACAAGGCCTGAACTTGGTAGGCATCACTGAGTGCTTATTGGAATAATTTGTTTTTGGTAGCAACTCTAATACAGAGAATACTCCACTACTACTACACATTCCAATGTGGATTTAGTATAGTAGACGGTATTTTTAAAAGATATTATGTATGTGATTTCTGTGTCTCAGTTACTAAGTAACTCTTCCAGGGAGCTGTGAAGTATTACAGGGACAAAATTTGGATTTGTTTTCCAGTGGCATCCTACACAGCACAGTTCTTATCATACCATGATCTAGAGCGGCATTTTCCAGATTTTATTCATATAGCACCTTCAAGATTTTTGTCTTGCTGGCATAGCAACTCTATTGTGAATTAATATACTTATTAAATTGCATCACTTAAGTCAATTATTTTTAAATAAAAGCTTATATTACTACAAAAATTGAAAAATATCACTTGACAGTTACTGTACATGTAAATAAAATGAAAACCAGTATTATGAAATTATAAATATTTAAAATATTTTTATGAAATACAATGCTACATGAAATAGATTATGCTTTATAGTTACTTTATACATTTTTTGGGAATTTTTATAAAGAATGGACTCAATATATTTTTATTGATTTCAGAAAGGAAGAGAGAGGGAAAGAAAGATAGAAGCATCAGTGATGAGAAAGAATCATTGATCTGCTGCCTCTTGCACACCCCGCACTGGGGACTGAGCCCACAACCCAGGCATGTGCCCTGACCAGGAATCGAACCATAACCTCCTGGTTCGTAGGCTGATGCTCAACCACTGAGCCACACTGGCCGGGGTACTTTATACATTTTGAATTTAATAATTTCAAAAGCTTTTCCATAAAATACATTTGCTGTGTTGTAAATGTGAAAAGTGTGACCCAGACAATTTAAGTAACTTGCCTAGTGTCATACAGGTAGTATGTAATAGAGCCATGATCCAAATATGTAGACATCTGGTGCCAAAACTCACAGAAACAGAAGTACAGAGTGTCTGTATGTTCCATTCTACCTTGTCCCCTTCCTTTTTCTATGGACCAGCTCTACACTGGTACCATCCTCCCAACACTTTTAGCAGCTCCTCATCCCATAGGTGTTTCCCCAGATTCTGCATTGGGTTTTTATTTGAAATGTAATTTGCGGTTCATTTGTTGACTATATCTTTAAATATTTGAGAAAAGGAAATTCTGTTACTTTTATTTTTCTATTTTAAGGAGTGTGAGTCATAAGGAGGGAGGTCTTATGTTGTAGAACTTGTTTTTGTGTGTGAGAATACTAATAAAGATCTGAGGGAGAATTAAATTTCTGTCCTCATTGAAAATGATGGGTGGGCCTACACACATAGGAGGGCCTACACATAGGAGAATGGAGAGGCTGCTGATGGGGGTAGGGAGAGTGGGGCAGGGCAGTAGCTGTGAAAGGATTGAAGATTTGGAGAGAGAGAAGCCATGGGTGGATTGAGAAATAATTTTAGTAAGTTTAGTCATTCTATGTGTAACATCAGTGGTTTTCCTGCCTCCCTTAAAGTATACCCAAATGGCTTCACTGTGTTAATTATGTTTCTATTGTATTTGTAATTAAAGTATTGGCAAAATGAAAAATATATGGCCCTGGCCTATGTGGCTCAGTTGATTGAGAGTAACTCCCATAAGTTCACTTCCTGGTTGGGGCAGGTTATGGGTTCGGGGTGCGTGCAAGAAGCAACCGATGGATGTTTCTTTCTTACTTCGATGTTTTTCTCTTTCTCTCCCTCTCCCTTCCTTTCTCTCTCTCAAAATTGATAAACATTTTTAAATGAAAAATATATGTAAAGCATGCAGCACTGGCCCTTACATCAATCAATTAGCATTAGCTATTGGTATTGTTATGGTGGTTAATATAATAGGAGCTCCATAAATGGAACTGTCCTCATGATTATACACAGTTTTACTGTATTGCTATCCCCCTGTTTACTTGACACTAAACTGACTCTCAAGGCAGTTCAGTGATTAAAGTCACACAGCTACGAAATATAGTAGCAGCAGAAAATATGGACTCTAAATCTGCTGGTTCCTAGCTTCTTTCTACTCTTGAAAGACTAATCAGAAAATGTTTACCACTTTATCAACTTCTCCCAAACCTGTTCTTCCGCCTAGTCACACAAACAAGACACCTGGGTGTAACCCTTGGCTCTCCCCTCCTTTCCAAAGATGATCTGCCCACTTCAATTAGTCAACAAGTTTTAATGGCTCTTCCTTATTTCCTGTGACACCAGGCATTTCCTGTTTCTTCATATCCTATTCCCTAGCTACTGAACTACTCCATGTCCCCTGACCCATTGTGCTCTCTCTCTCTGATCTCCCTAACTTTGTATATGTCGTTCCTTCTGCCTGGTATTCTTCCCCTCTCCTTATCTCTTCTATATTTGGCTGAATTATTTTCCAAGAACTCACTCAGCTCACATCTCAATTTCACTTTATTGAATCATCTCAGCCTTTGTGAAGAGTCTGCTTCTGAGCCCCCAGAACACATTGTGCTCTCACCATTTTTTGTTTCATTCAGGGTCCAGAACCACACTATTCTGAAAACATATACAGAATTGTCGAAATAGGTTTTTAAGGAATGAAAAAACTCAAGAGTGTAGCCCTGGAGCAACACAGAGATAACGAATGTAGGAAATAACTACCACCCTTAGATCTGAGAGGACAAAGGGAAAAAATGGCATTATCAGAATTAAGAAAGTCAAAAAAGATTCCTGCAGAGCTAGGACCTAGACCAGCCGTGGGCAAACTACGGCCCGCGGGCCGGATCCGGCCCATTTGAAATAAATAAAACTAAAAAAAAAAAAAGACCGTACCCTTTTATGTAATGATGTTTACTTTGAATTTATATTAGTTCACACAAACACTCCATCCATGCTTTTGTTCCGGCCCTCCGGTCCAGTTTAAGAACCCATTGTGGCCCTCGAGTCAAAAAGTTTGCCCACCCCTGACCTAGACACACATGGGGAGGGGAGGGTGCTGCCTAGCTGCTGCTGCCTCAGAAGCTTAAAGAGGAAACCTCTGAGGGGCAGCCGCCTGATACTGGTACTTCGGAGTGGGTACAGTGAGACTGGTTCTAGAGTGTGGAAAGAAATAGGAAGCTCGAACTAACTAGATTTGCCTAGATCAGGGGTGGGGAACATCCGATAAGGCCTGTGAAATCATTTGGTTTAGCCCTGCCAAGGCATTAGGGATGAATTAATGAGATGTTTGACCAAATATAGCAGGCTAATTTTTAAGTTGATAATTTTGTATGGCCCTTGAATGATGTAATAGCCAAATGTCCCTTGGCAGAATAAAGGTTCCCCACCCCTGGTCTAGATGAAAGGCTGTTGTTGGGACAGGGTTATTAGGAACAACAAACAAACTGGAAGAAGCAAACCCCTTCACCTCTTTCCTTGCCTTTCAGTCTATAGCACCCTGTAATTGAGGCTCTAAGAGAGCATTAGTTAGCAGAAAAACAACACACCAACAACCCTGAGTTTTCCCAGTTTCATCATAAAGTGGGGGTATAGAATGCTTGATTCAGAGTTGCATTGCCATCCTATATAATAAAACCCTAATATGCAAATTGACCGAACTGTGGAACAACCAGTCGCTATGACATGCACTGACCACCAGGGGGCAGACACCCAATGCAGAAGCTGCCTCCTAGTGGTCAGTGCGCTCCCACAGGGGTAGCGCTGCTCAGCCAGAAGCTGGGCTCACGGCTGATGAGTATAGTGGCAGTGGCAGGAGCCTCTCTCACCTCTGCGGCAGCACTAAGGAGCAGTGAGTGAGTGGAGTGGTAAAGAGCAGCAAGCCCCTGAGGGGTCCTGGACTGCGAGAGAATGCAGGCCAGTCTGAGGGACTCCCCCCCCCCCTCAGTGCATGAATTTTGTGCACTGGGCCTCTAGTTGTGACCTTAATTGTCTCACCCACTGGACATTTGTTCAATGCCTACTATGGGCCTGACACTGTGGTAGGTATTGGAAGGTATAAAGGTGAACAAAACACAGGCCCTGGCCTCTTTTAACTCCTAGTCTGGTGGTTGAAACATACAAATAGCTATTGTTTACAGCACAGTGGAGCTAAGGCTCTGTAAGAAAGAGAATACTGTGGGTGGAGGAGGTATACCTATCCAGGCCTGGAGAGGTGTCAGGGAAGGCTTTCTGGAGGAAGTGATGTAAAAACAAAATTCTGAAAAATGAATACAAGTAAACCAGATAATGATGGCAGTCTGTGTAGCTTCTGCTATAGAGGTGAAGTGGCTGTACAGCTTTTCACCAGAGCATGAGGGTCGAATCATCCTTGGAGTTTGCTCTCCTGGACCCTGCTCTCATGAGACCACTGGGAGCAGGCAGGATATATAGTATTAAAAAGGCCTCTCAGCTCTAGCCGGTGTGGCTCAGTTGGTTGAGTGATGTCCCATGCACTGAGAGGTCACCGGTTTGATCGCCAGGCAGGGCACATGCCCAGGTTGCTGGCTCAATCCCCAGTGGGGGGGTATGCAGGAGGCAGCCGATCCATGTGCCTCGGTCATCAATGTTTCTCTCTCTCTCCCTCACCTTTCTTTTCTCTCTGTCTCAAATCAATAAAAACATATTTTTATTTTCTTTCTTGATTAAGGTATTACATATGTGTCCTTATCCTCCCCTATACTACCCGCCCCCCCGTTCATACCCTCACCCCCCTGGTGTCTGTGTCCATTGGTTATGCTTATATGCATGCTATACAAGTCCTTTGGTTGATCTCACCTCCTTACCCCCACCCTCCCCTGCCTTCCCTCTGAGGTTTGAGCATCTGATCGATGCTTCTCTGTCTCTGGATCTGTTTTTGTTCATCAGTTTATGTTGTTCATTATATTCCACAAAGAGTGAGATCATGTGATATTTATCTTTCTCTGACTGGCTTATTTCACTTAGCATAATGCTGTCCAGGTCCATCCATGCTGTTGCAAATGGTAGGAGTTCCTTCCTTTTTATAGCAGCATAGTATTCCATTGTAAAAACATATTTTTTTAAAAGGCCTCTCAGACCTCAGTAAAGTCTTTCACTCACCACACTGTCTAGCCCATGTATCATTCTGGTGTCGCAGCCTCCCTTTGGACGTGTTCTCAGTCTGTCTCTACAGAGGCGGGGTAAGGATTCTTTTCTTCTCGGGCACCTGCTTGTAGATAGGCTAAAATTACAGGGCTTTCTTTGGTGTCAGAAGTTTAGTGCTGCCTGTGGCCCTGAGCCCATGTGTAACGGTAGCTAGTTTCCTTTCTACCCATACAACCTTCTCTTAGTGTTCTCTGCATTTGCTGATTATGTGTGGCTTAAGTTTGGGCAGCATTAACAACAGGGCTTTTAAGGCCTTTGGAAAGGCCTCTGCTCTAGACTTGGAAGGAATAGGACTTAGGAATCTGACCGCGCTGTGCTAACTGGCTGGGAAATTCCTAGGTGTCAAGTGTCCCAGGAACCGTGTCTCACCACCAGCAAATAGGCTGCCAGTAAATGGTGCCGATAATATCATACTCGTAAGACATGTTGAATAAATACCTGCTGAAGTTCTTCTCATTGTTTCTTTCTGATATAAAGGCTTGCAGCCTATTTCCTAAACTTTATATTGCCGATTCTCTGAATTCTGTGATGTGGGCAATTTGGCTTTGATTTAGTCTGCTAAAACCCTAATCCTTTGACTTTCCTGACAGATTTTGTTGACTGTCAGGAGAACTTGATGATATTTGTAATGATGACAGTAATAGCCTCCTTTTATTGAGTGGCTTCTGTGTGCTCGGCACTGTATTTTATGCATTGGCAAATCATGTAGGTCTTACTGTTTTACTAGATGCCCGGTACACAAAATTTGTGCACGGGTAGGATCCCTAGGCCTGGTCAGCGATCAGGGATGATCTGTGGGGCGACCAGCGGGGCGATCGGGGGTCCCCGCTGGCACCCTCCTTGGCCAGCCTGGCACTGCCCGCTCGCCAGTCCCGCCCCCTGCCGCTGCTGCAGGTCGCCTCCCTCTGTGGGGTGACTGGCGGGGCAATCAGGGCCCCCCGCTGGTACCTGCCTTGGCTGGCCTGGGGCCTGTGGGCTGGGGTAGCTCCTGCATTGAACATCTGCCCCCTGGTGGTCAGTGCACATCATAGCAGCCGGTTGTTCTGCCAGCCGTTTGGTCAATTTGCATATTAGGCTTTCACTATATAGGATAGGTGGTGAAATGGAGAGTTAAGGAATTGTTACTTGGAAGGTCACATAACCATCCCAGGTAAGCATGTCTCTAAAGTCTGGATCCTGACCACTCTAATAGAGTGCCTTTAAGTGGCCAAATTCTGTGTATTCTTAGTAGCCAGATTATAATATTTTCATTTTTAAAAAATATATTTTTATTGATTTCAGAGAGGGAAGAAGAGGGAGAGAGAGATAGAAACATCGATGATGAGAAAGAATCATTGATTGGCTGCCTCCTGTGCGCCCCACACTGGGGATCAGGCCTGCAATCCCGGCATGCGCCCTGACTGGAAATTGAACCATGACTTCCTGATTCATAGGTCGACACTCAACCAGTGAGCCATGATGGCTGAGCGGATTATAATATTTTCAGATGAATCTCTTGCTGTACCTAACTGGCTATCATAATGCTCTTATTTTTCTCACATAAGCAAGCGTCTGCAAAATGTAGTCAACAATTATTTTCTCTGAGTCTTTACCTCCTATTTACACTGACACTGAAATCTAGCTTCTGTCACTACCACCCAATTAAAAGTGCCCTGCCAACTCTGTTAGTTCCAGCGGTTCTCAACCTGTGGGTCGCGAACAATGAAAATACATCCTGCATATCAGATATTTACATGACGATTCATAACTGTAGCAAAATTACAGTTATGAAGTAGCAACAAAAATAATTTTATGATTGGAGATCACCACAACATGAGGAACTGTATTAAAGGGTCACAGCATTAGGAAGGTTGAGAACCACTGGTTTAGACGCTTTTCACTGCAAATAACAGAAAACTCAACTCAAAAGGACTGAAAACAATAAGGAAAATATATTATGCCATTAAATAGGAAGTCCTTAGGTAGTTAGCCACATACTTAACTCAGCAACTGAAAAATATCATCAATAACTTATGTATTCAGTCCTTTGCCTTGGATATCCTGGATTGTCAGACTTATTTTCAGGCTAGATCTTCTGATTGTTATAAGATGGTTGTCATATTTCATGTCTCAAAGGCCAAAATTGTGGCCAGATGCCTATAGGTATGTGTAATACCCTGGGGTATTTGACTTCGCTTGACAAATGCTAATGAATTTACCTTGGACCTAGCTCTATATATGCAGAAAAATCTATGGTTATAAATGGTTATGCTTATTTAGATTTTTTGATTGAAATAGACTCTGACTATAATCTTCCCAGTTAGACTGGTCCAAAAAGCACTATCCTGATTGGTCAGAATGGAGCCTCTCTGATTAGTTGGTGAAGATACTGATGAGGATATAACTGCACAGCTCTGTACAGGGAAAGCCTCTGTCCTATTGGTTGAAATAGGATTCCAGGAACTTCTCCATAAGGGCTTGCTCAGGTGGCAGAAACACAGTGCAGGAAGGCAGTCTAGCGCAGAGGCAGTAGTTCAGTGCAGGTTTCTCTGTAAAGTGCAGTTTGCATGAGAGGCTCCTGTGTAGAAATGGCTGCTAAGCTCTGTTTTTCAAATTTGAGCTGTTAGCCATCAGGAGCCTTTCTTAGAAGTATATTCTTTCTCAAGGTCCACAGCTTTATGTAGCTCTGTTCCATTTTTTCTAGGTTTGAGGCAGCTAAGAAGGAGGCTCAGGATGTAGATAAAAAGCTTGCAGAGGAGGTAGAAGATGATGCCACCCTGGAAAAGAAATGGCCCTTCCTTGGGGTTCCTTTGACAGTCAAAGAAGCTTTCCAGCTGCAAGGTACTGTTCTTTTTTAAATTTTTATTTTATTTTATTGATTTTAGAGAGAGGGAAGGGAGAGGGATAGAGATATAGAAACATCGGTAAGAGAGAAATACTGATCAATCGGCAGCCTCCTGCACACCCCGTATTGGGGATCAAGCCCAAAATCCAGACGTGCCCTGACCAGGAATCAAACTGGTAACCTCTTGGTTCATAGATCTATGCTCAACCACTGAGCCACACCAGCTGAGCTGTATTAATCACTTTTAGTTATTAAATATGTTCACTTACTTTACATTCAATATCTCATTTATTCCTATGTAAATTGAGAATCAGAAAAGTTAAAAGATTTTCCCAAAGTTTGTAGAGTTGGTAAGCTACAGAAATATAAATTGAACTTAGTTCTGATTCCAAAGTCTGTTTACTTTCTATTAAGTCATATCACCTGTCAGTACTAAGCAAATCACCCACAATAGCTGGGTTGGTTCATTGAAGGTGCTCAGTAAATTGTTCCTATTTTTATATAATATTTTAATATTTTAACTTCTTTTTCTTTTTTAATATATTTTTATTGATTTCAGAGAGGAAGGGAGAGAAAGAGAGAGATAGAAACATCAATGATGAGAGGGAACCATCGACTGGCTGCCTCCCGCACCCCCCCCCACTGGGGACTGAGCCCACAACCCGGGCATGTGCCCTTGACTGGAATCAAACCTGGGACCCCTTAGTCCGCAGGCCAACGCTCTATCCACTGAGCCAAACTGGCTAGGGCTTAACTTCTTTTTCTTGTGGACTTTACAGGAATGCCTAATTCTTCTGGCCTTGTGAATCGTCGTAATGCCATTTCCAAAACAGATGCCACTGTAGTGGCATATCTGAAGGAAGCTGGTGCCATTCCTCTGGGCATAACCAACTGTAGTGAGCTGTGCATGTGGTATGAATCCAGTAACAAGGTCTATGGCCGATCCAACAACCCGTATGATTTACGGCATATTGTAGGTGGAAGTTCTGGTGAGTATAACATCTGTTAGTGAGTCACTGAGGAGGGGGTACAGATACTATTGCACAAACCTCTGGGAAAGTCATAATTAGGTGTTTATGGTAAAGGCAATTACAGAACTTGTCATAGATTGATGAAGAGCAATGTAGGCAACGAACATTCATACTATTGGTCCATGTGTGCGCGCGCGTGTGCGTGCGCGTGTGTGTGTGTGTGTGTGTAGAGAGAGAGAGAGGGCACAAGGGAAAGAAAGAAAAACGTGAGTTAGCGAAGCTTGTTTAACTTTAGAATTTCATCTTCCTGAGACAAAGGTGATAAAAATATTCTAAGTATACTAAGCATTGATAACTGTGCTGTATGCCAGGAACTCCATCCAGTAAGTACAGGAATATAGCAGATATGGTCATGGAAATCCTCTCTAAGGAGGTGATTTTTATGATGAAATCCAGAGGATCAGAGACAGCTAACCATTCAGTGGATGTGGGGGTAGTGGGTCAAGCAGAAATAATCCTAATTACAGAATACAGGAAGTGCAAAAGCCTGAGGTGGGAACATGTTTAGTGTGTTCAGTGAACTGAAAGAAACCCAGTGTAGTGAGTAAGACAGAGAGGAGTTAGTGATGAAATTAAAAAGTTTTGTCCAGGTCAGATAATGTAGAGGAACAAAAGCTGAAGCAAATCGAGAAATTACAAGTCTATTTTAGTTGTCCAGGAAATAAATGATAGTGGATTCAACTAGTGTTTGTGTAGATGGAGAAAAGTAGATGGGACACAAGATATATCTTTTTTTTTAAAATATATTTTATTGATTTTTTACAGAGAGGAAGGGAGAGAGATAGAGAGTTAGAAACATCGATGAGAGAGAAACATCGATCAGCTGCCTCCTGCACATCTCCCACTGGGGATGTGCCCGCAACCCAGGTACATGCCCTTGACCGGAATCGAACCTGGGACCTTTCAGTCCGCAGGCCGACGCTCCATCCACTGAGCCAAACCGGTTTCGGCTCAAGATATATCTTAAAGGTAGACTGGATCGGCCATGACTTGATGATAGATTGGTAATGGAGAGGTGGGTGTAAAGGTAAAAAGAGAAGTAAAAATCAGTAGGGTTTCTGACTAGAGAGATGGTACAGGCATTCATTCAGATGGAGAAAATGGGAAGAAGAAGGACAAATGGGGGCAGCATGATTTAAGAATACCACTTTGAACATGTTATGTTTAAGATGTTTGTAAGACACCCAATGGAGTTGTCAAGTAGCCTATATAAGACAGAGTACTAATCTGGGTTTAAAATAATTTAGAAGTTATCATCATAAGCATGGTACAGTATCTAGTCTACTATAACCTATTAGAATGGATGCAAAAAAAAGCCAAGGTGTATGTGTTGATGAACATGAATTGGGGCTCATGATAGAGCTTTGTCATTTTCAAGGTTAAAAAGAGAGGCATATCTAGCAAAGGAGATTAAGAATGAGCAACAAGTGTGATGTAGGAGGAAAATATCAGAGTATATTAGAGACTAGAATTTACATGGCTTTTATCAATCCTAAAGGCATATATGTGGGTTAGTAAAATATGGTGCTTAAGCTAGAGCCAAAGAGAACATTGACAGTTTTTTGCTCTGTGACCTTGGTAACATAATGAAGGTGCAGTCAGTGCGTCAGTTTCCTCAACTTATAAAATCTAATGAAGGTACACTAGAAAGTAACTCAGTCATCTATATAAAAGCCTAAGTGACCATTCGACCTTTGAACCATTTGACTGTTCGACCACTATGATGCTTACTGACCACCAGGGGGCAGACGTTCAATGAACAGGCATGGAAACATGGAACAGACTGATGAATCTCAGAGGGAAGCGGGGAGGGTGGAGGGTGGGAAGAGATTAACCAAAGATCTTATATGCATACTAGAGGCCCGGTGCATGGATTTTTGCACTGGTGGGGTCCCTCGACCTGGCCTGTGCCCTCTCGCAATCTGGGACCCCTCAGGGGATGTCGGAGGCCTGGTGCATGGATTCGGCCCAATCCCCGCAGGCCAGCCCAAGGGACCCCACCAGTGCACAAATCCATGCACCCGGCCTCCAGTATGAATATAAAGATCTCTGGTAAAGGTCAGTATATGAGCAAGTATAGTAATAACCATTATTTGCAAATAGTAATCTAATTTATTTATTATAAAGGAGTATTTTGCATTTCCCATAGGTGGTGAGGGCTGTACCCTGGGAGCTGCCTGCTCAGTGATTGGTGTGGGCTCTGATATTGGTGGCAGCATTCGAATGCCTGCATTCTTCAATGGCATATTTGGACACAAACCTTCCCCGGGTAATATTAATATAGTAATAATATTAATATTATGATTCATAGCAACACAGAAATTTGGTACCTACCAGGATAATCTTACCTAGAAGTATGGTCATATATATTTATCAATATTAAAAATAGCTACTATTATTGAGCATCAGCTCTGTGCCAGGTACTCTACAAGTTGTCTACCATGACTAATTTTAATTATTTATTCTCTACAGTAAACCTTTCAGGAAGAAATTATACCTATTTGGCAGATGACAAATTCAAAATTCAGAATAAATAAGTAAACCTGCACATAAGGGGTATACATGTCTCTTCAAATTATTGGGGGTTTTTTTCTTCTGATAGATACTCAGTAGTGAAATTGCTGGATCCTATGTAAGTTCTACTTTTAGTTTTTTGAGGAATCATCATACTGTTTTCCATAGTGGCTGCACCAGTTTGCAATCTAACCAAGAGTGTACGGGGTTCCCTTTTTTCCACCTCCTTGCCAATACTTGTTATTTATTTTATTTTTTTATAACAGCCAATCTGACAGGTGTGAAGTAATATTTCACTGTGGTTTTTATTTGCATTTCCCCGATGATCAGTGATGTTGAGTATCTTTTTAAGTATCTGATGGCCATCTGTATGTCTTCTTTCAAAGAATGTCTATTCAGATCCTCTGTTCATATTTAATTGGATTGATTGTTTTTATGTTGAATTTTATGAGCTCCCTATATATTTTTATATTACCTCTTTATTGAGTATATTATTTGCAAATATTTTCTAGCATTCAGTGAGTTGACTTTTCATTTTATTGATGTTTTCCTTCACTGTTTGTTAATTTTATGTAATCTTTTTTAAAATATATTTTTGTTGATTTTAGAGAGAGAGGAAGAGAGAGAAATATCTATGTGAGAGAGGTCCATCAAATGGCTGCCTCCTATATACACCCCTACTGGGGATTGAACCCACAACCTGGGTATGTGCCCTGCCTCCTATACACACCCCTACTGGGAATCGAACCAGTGACCTTTGGATGTGTGGGACGATGCTCAATGGAGCCACACCCGTCAGGGCAGTTTTTTGTAATCTTGTATATTTTTGCTTTTATTTTTCTGTCTGGGGAGACATCCAAGAAAATATTACACAGGCCAGTGTCAAAGTTTATTGCCTATGTTTTCTTCTTGAAATGTTATGGTTTACAGTCTACTATTAATACATTTTAAATGTATTTTTGTATGTGGTGTAAGAAAGTGCTCTAGTTCCATTTTTTTTGCAAGTAGCTGTCCATTTTTCTCAACACCACATATTGAAGAGATTCTCTTTTCCCCATTGTGTATTCTTGCCTCCTTTATCATAGATTAATTGACCATATAAGCCTGGGTGTATTTCTGGAATCTAAATTCTGTTTCAGTCATTTATTGTGTTTGTTTTGGGGCCAGTACCACATTATTTTGATTACTATAGTTTTATAATATATTTTGAAATGAGGAAGCATGATACTTCTAGTGTTGTGCGTTTTTCAAGATTCTTTTTATTTACCCATTTCTTCTAGGTTATCCAATTGGTTGGCATATAATTGCTCATAAAAGTCTCTCATGGTTCCCCATGCATTGCTGTAGTAACAATTGTAATGGCTCCTCACCTACCTATAATACTCTTGTCATTATTGATTTTTGACAGTTATATTATGATATTCTTGGAGGTCTTTTTGCATTGATATAATAGACTGTTCTATTAGAATTATGGACTTCTATGTGCAAGTCCTTCCCCACATTTGGGAAGTTCTCATCTATTATTTATTTAAGTAAACTTTCTGCCAACTTTTCCTTCTCTTAACCTTCTGGAACCCCATTTATCAAATATTTGCCTTTCTCAATGAAAACAATAGCTCTCATAGGCCTTCTTTGCTTTTTTAAAATCTTAGTTCCTTCTCCAAATCAAACTTTATTATTTCTATATTTCAAGTCATTTATTCTTTTCTTATCTGGTCTACCCATCATTCTTTATCTCAGTTATTGAATTCTTTAGATCCAGATTTTCTGTTTGGTCCTTTTTTATTATTTAAATCTCTTTGGTAAAGAAAGCCTTCTGTTTATTCATTCTATTCCTGATTTCATTGTTTTTCTGAGTTTCTATAGCTTGTTGAATTTTTTTATACCAGCTATTTTGAATACTTTATTAATTAGGTTATAATATTTTAGGCCTTTAAGTTGGTTTCTCGATAATAATTATTTTTATGATGCCATATTTCTTGATTTTTAAATATTTTGTATGTATGTACTGCTTTCTCATTTGAAGTAGAAGATGCCAACTTAACTATGTTTTTAGGGCTTTTTAAAAATATATATATTTTTATTGATTTCAGAGAGGAAGGGAGAGGAGAGAGAGATGGAAACATCAATGATGAGAGAGAATCATTGATAGGCTGCCTCCTGCATGTCCCTCACTGGGGGGGAGGGGTCGAGCACACAACCCGGGTATGTGCCCTTGACTGGAATCGAACCCGGGACCCTTCAGTCCACAGGCTGACACTCTATCCACTAAGCCAAACCAGCTAGGGCTGTTTTTAGGGCTCCCCCCCCCCTTGCAATGCACCAGGCTGGTTATTGGAAACCTGTCTCTTATATTCCCAAAGGTGGTGCGATAGCTAAGTTTGTGGTCCTTCCTTGTCCGTTGACTTTGACCTTTTCTATCGGAGCTTGTTCTTGCAGATGCATTTGGAAGCACACACAAGGAGACAGCAGCAAAATAGGGTTAGGTGTTGGTTTAGTACTTGGGGCTCTGGTAGTGCCCGCAGGCTCTGTGGGTATATCTTCAAATGGGGGGTACTCCTAGAGGCTTGTGGTTAGACTTCCTGCTGAAGTCTTGAAGCTGACAACAGGAACTGTGTTCAGTTCCCTTTGCTGTTCTTATCAGATTCCTTCCCTTTCTCCCCCACCACCCCGTCATGGAGGGCCCTCCTCAAAAATGTGGGTGCTGCGGGATAGAAATGGGTTTCTCCAGCCACACTCTCACATTTGGGGTAACAAGGCAGTCACTCATCACTTTCCTCCTTCTTGGTGGATGAGGTCACAGTATTACACTTATTCTACTGGAGTGATCACTTCTGCTGCAGTGTTGCCCTGGGAAAGGGGGACTGCCTAATGCGTTTCTCCCTTTTCTATGCACCCAATCTTGCCTCTCCCCTGCATCAATTGCCTGCTGGAATCTCCTCTCAGCCTACCTGGACTTCCACAAATTGTCTTGCCAGTGGGCATCCGCCCAGGTTTGCACTCTCCAGGTCGCCCCCTGCCCCCTCCCCCCCGACACACACACACCACAGTGAGTTAGAATGGGGCGTCCTCATTGACTCTCCTGGATCCACAGTCCTTACCAAATTCTTATTGCTTATTTTTGGATGCAGAGGTGGGTTAGAAAACTTCCCTGTCCCTTGGTATAAGGTGCAGAGGCAATTTTGTTCAGTTAAGCAAAATCTAATGAGTTGTAATAAAAAGTAAGAAAATAAAAACAACTTATGCTACCCTGATGCTGCTGTCATACTTGATACTTCTTAATCTTTCTGGTTTCAACAACCACAGTATAGACCAGTGATGGCGAACCTTTTGAGCTCGGCGTGTCAGCATTTTGAAAAACCCTAACTTAACTCTGGTGCCGTGTCACATACAGAAATGTTTTGATATTTGCAACCATAGTCAAACAAAGACTTATATTTTTGATATTTCTTTGATATATTTAAATGCCATTTAACAAAGAAAAATCAACCAAAAAATGAGTTCACGTGTCACCTCTGACACACGTGTCATAGGTTCGCCATCACTGGTGTAGACACTAAAAATTCATGTCACCATAGGGATAAGTAAGAAAAAGCGAGGTAAAAAAAGTGCATGCAGTAGGCTACTTTTTGCACCTTCAAGCAGTTCAATTTGCATTTATATATTTAATACATTCCTGACTCTTTTCATTGATTCATTTATCCTTTTAAAATTTTTTAATGACAGTGTAAATTCAATATTATCTTGTATTAGTTTCAGGTGTGCAGCATAGTGGTAAGACAATTATATACTTTACAACGTAGTTCAGGTAATATTTCAAGTATCCACCTGGCCCCATACGTAGTTATTACAATATTATTGACTGTATTCCCTATGCTGTGCTTTATATCCCCATGACTATTCTGTAACTGCCAATTTGTTCTTCTTAATCCCTTCACCTTTCTCACCCAGCCCCCCATCGCCCTCCCCTCTGGTAACCATCAGTCATTTTTTTCTTATGAATAAAAAATTTCCAAAATACTTTTTTTTACCTTTTTATTCTTAAAAATTTTTTTCTTTATTGATTAAGGTATTACATATATGTCCTTATCCCCCCATTGCCCCCCACCCCCCCACACACTCATGCCCTCACCCCCCTGGTGTCTGTGTCCATTGGTTAGGCTTATGTGCATGCATACAAGTCCTTTGGTTGATCTCTCCCCCTTACCCCCGCCTTCCCCTGCCTTCCCTCTGAGTTTGATGTTCTGATCGATGCTTCTCTATCTCTGGATCTGTTTTTGTTCATCAGTTTATGTTGAGTGAGATCATGTGATATTTATCTTTCTCTGACTGGCTTATTTTGCTTAGCAATAATGCTCTCCAGTTCCATCCATGCTGTTGCAAATGGTTAAGAATTCCTTCTTTTTCACTGCAGTGTAGTATTCCATTGTGTAGATGTACCACAGGTTTTTAATCCATTCATCTGCTGATGGGCACTTAGGCTGTTTCCAAATCTTAGCTCTGGTGAATTGTGCTGCTATGAACATAGGGGTGCATATATCCTTTCTGATTGCTGCTTCTAGTTTCTTGGGATATATTCCTAGAAGTGGGAACACTGGGTCAAATGGGACAAAATACTTTTTAAATACATATAACAGATTAATTTATCTATCTCTTACTTTGGATTGGGCTTTTACTCATGCATTTTAAGAACCTTTTACAAACAAAAATTAGAAATTTGGAAAACCTACATCTACCACCATTAGCTTAACAGCCTTGCAATAATTAAGGACTTTCCTTAGAGATCAGTGGTGATGTGAATGGATTTTTTAATATAAAATGAATATACTAGTAATATGTAATGTGTATTTTAGTGAATATTTTTCAAATCCCTAATGATCGGTATTACAAAATTATGAATTATAAAATAATTGAATCAGAGCAAGAGATATACCAGTGGATTTTAGTATAACAGAATATGAAACTCATTGATAAAATTTCAGATTTCTTATTGTAAATATCCTGTCTGAAACAGGACTTGACCTGATTTGATATAATATGAACAATTATCTGTTAAGATTTTTAAAATCTCATATAGATATTTATTTGAGAATCCAGGAGTTGTTTTTTTTTTTAAATCAAACACTATATAGATTTGCAAAAATGTAAAAGAATGACCTTCTCTTCACTAAATATATTTTTGTGTTAGAAAATAGTTTTTTATAAAATATTTTTTGTGCTAACGTATAATGAGTTTACTATTATTTTTAAGCAAATTAACACAAATGTTTTAACATCTTTTCAGTTTTTATTTCTAATATGTTAAACATTGATACGTTTAACTTGTGTAAACAAAAATTCCTTTAAGGTCCCCTATAATTCTGAAGCATATAAAAGAATCCTGAAGCCAAAAGTTTAGAGTTACTGGTTTAGTGATTGATAACAGTCTGGGGAGGTAGACTTTAGGTATTCTGTCACTTAGTAACTATGTAATATTAGATACTTAATGTCTGCCTCAATTGTCTCATCTGTAAAATGGGTATAGCCAAAATAGCTACTTCATAAGGTTGTTATGAAAATTAAATGAGTTAATGTTGTAAAGGTCCTAGAAAAGTATTTGTCAAATAGTAAACACTATGAGTTTTTTTATATTAAAAAAAGAAGGCCTATATGAAAACACCCATAGTTACCATCATATTTATTGGTGAAAACTGAAAACTTTTTCTCCAAAGATCAGTAACAAGAAAAATACGTCTGCTCTTGCTGCTTCTGTTAGATATTGTACTGGAAGTTCTACCCCCCACATTTAAGAAAGATTAAACATGATGATGAAATACAACATTCAGGAATCATGTCTTTTTAAATTAAATTTATTGGGGTGACATTCGTTAATAAGTTTATATAGGTTTCAAGTGTATATTTCTATGATGCATGATCTGCATAGTGTATTGTGTGCCCAAAGTCAAATCATCTTCATCACCGTATATTTGGCCCCCTTTCCCTTTCCCTTTCCCTTTTACCGCCTACTGCCGCCAACCCCCATCCCTCTGGCAACCACCATACTGTTGTCTGTGTCTATGAGTTTCCGTTTTGCAACAACATGGATGGACCTTGAGAATATGTCAAACAAAGTAAGTCGGTCAGAAAAAGCTAAGAATCATATGATTCTACTCATATGGGGGACCATGTCTTATTCTGGACAGCTAACCCGAGTGTCCAACCTTTCAGGTGTGGTCTCCAACAATGGCCAGTTCCCTGTGGCTAAGGGAGCCCAGGAGCGGTTTCAGTGCACTGGTCCCATGTGCCGCTACGCTGAAGACCTGGCCCCCATGCTGAGGGTCATGGCAGGACCTGGAATCAAAAAGTATGTTCGCTTCTTTCCTTTATTTTCTCTCCTTCCTGCCCAGGTAATTCCTTCTCCTTTTGCTTATTAGAAACATAGAGGGAAGCTTTTAGTCCTCAACCACAGAATTGGTCTTTTGTTTTTCTGAGAGGGGGGTTTTTGTATGTGTGGATGTCATGCTTCACAAACTGGGAAGATCGTTTGTAAAAATAATTTACTGTGTGAAAATATTACACAAAGAGAGGCCTATTTGGGGATGAAAGCAGGGGGTTATTGTAGTTCATTTGTCAATTTGAATATATAGACATCCCACTTTAAATTAGGCCTTTCTGGTGCTTCTTCTGTTGGTCACCACACATGTTTTCCAAACTTTTATTGGGACATTGATATAGCCTAGAAATCTGCCTATTTCCCTTTATAGCTCTTTATTACACTTTCCACAGCAGCAATAAATAGTCCCACTTTCTACTTTACCAAGAAAATGCAATCTGTGGGACTTTCTTCAATTCCTTACATCAAACTTTCTAGTTCCCCAGACATTAACTTCTCATTTTCCCCTTTAAGTAGATAAAATGTCTTTCTTTTTGCTTTGGTATTAAACACTTTGAGCCATGTTCCGGATCACATGTTCCAGTACTCTCTCAGATCTTTTTTCCATTACTGGTTAACACGTTAAGCGCCCAGCCTGTTTTGTCTTCTGGATGGAAAGTATAGTGTCAGTTGCCACTGACTGGGCGCTTAACGTCTTTAACATGCCTGAACTACATACTGGTTTTCACCTTTCCGCCGCTAAAATTTTTTTGTCAAGTTCTCTGATCTTATAACTGACTATTGACTATTGACTATTGACTATTCCTTCCTTCTTGAAACAATCTCTACCTCAGGATTCTGTGATTCACACTCTTCTGATACAGCTCCTACATCTCTGCCCTTTCCTTTTATCTCATTTGGTGGTTCATCCTTAAAATACTGGTACCCTAGAGCAGCGGTCGCCAGCCAGTGGTCTGCGGGGTCAGAAAGGTTGGCGACCACTGCCCTAGAGGGTCTTGGCTCAATTCATTCTTCTCCCTTTCCCCAGCCTCCCAGGAAGACTCCATTTATACCTGCTACTTCAGTTACCTCCCATACATATAGAGGATTCACAAATATACATCTCCAATTCCTTCTTTTCACCTTAGCTACAGGAGTGTATATTAACCAGCATCCAGGGCATCCCAAGGACTTGAAATTCAGTGTGTCTGAAACTGATTTTCTTTCTCTTTCCAAACCCCACAAAACTGATTTGCTACTTCTCTTCTTCCCCAATTCCAGTGACTGTACCATAATCAACCCAGCCACAAAAGCCTGGTTCCCCATCTCTATTACTCCTATGTCTAAGCAATCTCCAATGAAGATTACCTCATAATTATTTCCCACATCATTACATTTCTATCACCATGGTTATAATTCTTATATAGGCTACAATAATTTCTCACCAGAGCCTTCTGACTTTTTACTCCATCTTCAGTCTTGACCATTCTATGCTATCCTTTCTCATGTGGACAGAGTAATATTCTTAATTGAAAGTATGAATTCTAAAGGCTTATCACTATTTCTGGCACAAAATTCTGGGGGCGGGAGAGAGCCCCACTAAAGCAAATACTCAATTGTTAGGATTGAACTAGTGAGTATATATAAGTAATTTGTTCATACCTGTTTCTTTTTATTCCTCCACAGATTAAAACTGGATGAAAAGGTACATTTAAAGGGCTTGAAATTTTACTGGATGGAACATGATGGTGGCTCATTTTTAATGTCCAAAGTGGACCGAGAACTCATTCAGACTCAGAAAAAGGTGATTATAAATAGAATATCTTTAATGGAATTCATATTTAGGCCAATAGATGCCATCTTCAACCTATTCCTTTACTGTCTACCAGATATTTCTATGTCAGAATACAGAATTAAGATGATCACAGTAGTTGTACTAAGTAATTTTTATAGCTATTTTTTATGTTTTACTTGTTTTTTAATAAAAAGGAACATTTAAAAAATAAAGTATAATACAGCAAAGAAAGAAATTGCTCAGAGGTAACTGCTATTACTATTTTGTCATATCTGTCCAGTTATTCTTAGATGCTTATGTGTAGATGTAACTTTTATATAATTGAGATCACATTGCATATGTAACAATTCTAGTCTGCTTTTTATTCTTTAAATACTTCTGTAATAATGAAACTGATGTGTCATTTTAAAAGCAAAAGCTCATTCGAAGAAGAATAAAAAGAAGAACCCTGTCAAATTTTAAAAATACTTTTTAAAAAACGACAGTAAATAAACATGACACTATTAAAAATAGTACAGATCATTATTTGGAAAACATGTAATTTTATATCTCTAACATCAAGAAAATTCATGTAAAATTCTCACAGTAAGGTTAACAAGTGCCTTAATTAAAGTCATATACTCCCTAAATCAGAATCATCCCGATATACCAGAAACAACTAATAAAAAATGATTTTACAATACCTACCAATTAGTTGAAACATATCTGTGAAACCTAAAGGAAGACAATTATAAACTTGAGTGCTATAAAAGATCACTTTAGCCCTAGCCAGTTTGGCTAGGTGGATAGAGCGTTGGCCTGCAGACTGAAGGATCCCAGGTTCCATATTGCAGGCTTGATCCCCAGTAGAGGGCGTGCAAGAGGCAGCCGATCAGTGATTCTCTCTCATCATTGATGTTTCTATCTCTCCCTCTTCCTTCCTCTCTTAAATCAATAAAAATGTATTTTTAAAAAATAAAAATTAAATTAAAATAAAAAAGATTGCTTTAACATACTAAGACAGACATGTCAGTCCATTCTCTCCTGGCTTGAAAAGTTTCTGTTGAAAAATCCACACATAGCCTATGGGAGTTCCCTTGTATCTAACGTCTCTCTTTGCTTTTGCTGATCTTAAATTTCTTTCTCTTTAACTTTTTTTTCCAACACTTATTTTTATTTTATTTTTTATTTTAATTGTTTTTCAATTCCAGTTGGCATTCAACATTATATCCAACACTGATGTTAAAAAAAAATTAAAAAAAATTGGGGCAGGCAACACTGTGGGTGTTTTTTTAAATCTTCACCCAGGGCTCTATTTATTGATTTAAAAAAAATCTTTATTGTTGAAAGTATTACATATGTCCCTCTTTTTCCCCATTGACCCCTTCTAGCCCATCCCCCTCACTCCCCAGGCCTTCACCATCCTATTGTCTGTGTCCATGGGTTATGCATATATGCATACAAGTTCTTTTGTTGATTTCTTCCCACCCACCCACCCTCCCCCACCCTTCCCTCTGAGATTTAATGGTCTGTTCCATGCTTTTATGTGTCTGAATCTATTTTGTTCATCAGTTTATTTTGTCCATTAGATTCCACATATGAGTGAGATCATGTGACTGACTTATTTCACTTAACATATTACTTTTAACAACTTAATTATAATCCATCTTGGTGTAGCCCTATTTGTGTTCAACCTATTTGGGATCTTTAGGGCTTCATGAGCATGGATGTTCATTTCTTTCCCCAAGATCAGGAATTTTTCTGCCATTATTGCTTTAAATATACTTCCTGTTCCTTTATATTTATCTTCTCATTCTGGAATTCCCACAATATGAAACTTGTTTATTTTCATTGTGCCCCATAATTCCCATTGGCTTTTTTCACACTCCTCTAACTGGGTAATTTCTAATGTTCAGGTCACATGGTCAAGTCTACTTTTGAAACTTTCTATTGAATTTCTTCAGTTCTGTTATTGTATTTTTGAATTTCTGGGTTTTTTTTTTATTGTTGCTGGTTCTTCTTTGAACTTCTCATTTTGTTCATGTATTATTTTCCTAATTTTGTTTACTTGTCTATTTGGCGTTTTCTTGTAGTTCATAAAACTTCCTTAAAAGGATTATTGTGAATTCTTTTTTTAAAAAATCTATTTTATTGACTTTTTACAGAGAGGAAGGGAGAGAGATAGAAAGTTAGAAACATTGATGAGAGAGAAACATCGATCAGCTGCCTCCTGCACATCTCCCACTGGGGATGAGCCCGCAACCCAGGTACATGCCCTTGACCAGAATCGAACCTGGGACCTTTCAGTCCGCAAGCCGATGCTCTATCCACTGAGCCAAACCGGTTTTGGCGATTGTGAATTCTTTGTCTGACAGTTTATTGCTCTCCATTTCTTTAGGTCACTTACTGGAGCTTTCTTTGTTTCCATTGGTGGTGCCACATTTACCTGTTCTCTCAAAACTTGTGGAGATGGGTCTTTTGGGGGCTTGTACATTTTTAAATTCCAGTTCCTCTGTACATATGACTACTTTTGAATGTCTTAATTTCCCAAAATGTCTCTTCCTTACTTCTTCTCAAGCCCTTAGTTGGTTTATATTATTGTTCTGCCTGTAATATCTTATACCCAGACACCCACAGGTCTGCAGTAACCCTGCAACTCTTTTGTGCCATGGCTCCAACCACTGCTTTTGATAGCTTCCAACCAGATATACAAACTATGCCTCTATTCCCATCAGTGCTCCTTCAGGCAAGAGATAAACCAGTGCCCCCAGGCTGCCTCTATCTAACCAGAACTCTGCAAGCAAATGCCACTCTTTTCATTCCATCCCAAGGCAGAAGTTAGTAGTTCGGTGGTTTCTTCCCAGTCTGTCTGCATTGTACCAGGAAAGCGATGGGACAAAAATGAGCAAAGTTACCATGAGATTTCTTAGCCTTGTGAGTGCAGCTTTTATTTTTCAGTCATTTGTTTTATTGCTGAAGTTTCTTAACTGGTTTTCAGGGGCCTCACAGAGCTCCTTTGGTCTTGGTCTGTATGTTGGTGTTTCCATGAAGAAATGAGTGCCTAGCGCAACCAGTGTGGCCTAGCGGTTGGGCATCAATCCAGGAACCAGGAGGTCGCCAGTTCAATTCCTGGTCAGGGCACATGCCTGGGTTCTGGGCTCGATCCCCAGTAGGGGGTGTGCAGGAGGCAGCAGATCAATGATGGTGGTGGTGGTAGTGGTGGTGTTCCTCTCTCTTCAATGTTTCTATCTCTCTCTAAAAACCAACAGCCCTAGCCAGTTTTTCCTCAGTGGATAGGGCATCGACCTGCAGACTGAAGGGTCCTGGGTTCGATTCCGGTCAAGGGCATATGCCCGGGTTGCGGGCTCCATCCCCAGTAGGGAGATGTAGGAGGCAGCTGATCAATGACTCCCTCTCATCATTGATGTTTCTATCTCTCCCTCTCCCTCTCCCTTCTCTGAAATCAATAAAAATATTTTTTAAACTAACTAAATAAAAATCAATAAAAACAGATTTTTTTAAAAAATGAGGGCCCAGCACTTTCTTGTCAGCCATCTTGCTTACACCACTCTCCAGTGACATCTCTTTTTTCCTAAACATGTTTGTCTATTGTTTTATCTTCATTTTCTAAGGTTGTGGATCACCTGGAAAATATACTAGGAGCCTCAGTTCAACATGTTAAACTAAAGCAAATGAAGTATTCTTTTCAGTTATGGGTCACAATGATGTCAGCAAAGGGACCTGATGGGACGGTATGTTCACTACTTTCCTTCTTTTTTAATAAATATTTATTGACCTTCTGTTGTGGGCCATATGTTGTCAATATGGAGGAATGAAATTAATAAGCAAATAGGTGACATAGTTAAATAAAGATTATACAGTTTGATGAGTGCTATACCAGTATAAGCATATATGGTTGTAGGATCAGAGAGGGGGGGGCCTTCTCTTTGTGGAAGTCAGGAAAATCTTCCTGGTGGAGGAATTGCTATTCACCAATATGTGAATAATTTGGAGACCTTAATCAGGTAAAGAAGTGATAAAAGGTATTTCAAGCAGAGATAACATGGACAAGACACAGGGGCGTGGGTTTTATTCCATTATAGCATGTGCTGGGTATCAGAGCATTTAGGCTTCAGTAAGGCATAAAGTGGTTAGGTAACCCCAGGTATCAAGATTCTACTTTGCCTCTCCATCAGAGGTTTTAGAACAACAGTTACCTGCTTTTCTACAATGTAATTTCACCCTCCTGTTATTTGCTAAGTTTGGAAGCTGATGTGGGTACTTGTGAAAGATGCTTTACTTATGATTTCTTCAAGCTTGTTGAGGATATTAAATATGAATTCTTTAAGAGTAATAAGTTGGCCCTAGCCGGTTTGGCTCAGTGGATAGAGCGTCGGCCTGTGGACTGAAGGGTCCCGGGTTCAATTCCAGTCAAGGGCACATGCCTAGGTTGTGGGCTCAGTCCCCAGTAGGGGGCGTGCAGAAGGCAGCCGATCAATGATTCGCTCTCATCATTGATATTTCTATCTCTCTCTCCCTCTTTCTTTCTCTCTGAAATCAATAAAAGTATTTTTAAAAAAATAAAAGAATATTTCTTGTAAAGTTCCTGACATTTAGTAGCCCCACAAATAAGGGAGTACTTTCATGATCCCTTTCTATCTTAAGGAAAATAAATTGTCACTATATTTGTGTTTAAGAGACCAAAAGTTTCTTTTATATAAGCACTTTGGACATCTCTCAGAATAGGAAGTTCGTGTAAATCCACAAGTTTGGATGTTTGGCTCTGACATGTAGATTCATAATCAGAGTATGAACAAAACTAAATCAAAGATCAGTAACAAAAATTGTATTCTGAGTTCATTTGCAGGAGAACTCTCTTATAGCTTGGAGAAGCTTATAACATAGGTGCTAATTGTTAAAATTGGTCCTGAAAAAAAACCCTCAAATAAGACAAAAGAGCGAAAAATCTGGTCTCCCCTCACCTTGAATTATACCTGACTCAGAGCTGCTATTCATAGGCACTCTGCCATGTTGCTCAGTGGTGATTCATCTCTTAAGAACAGGTACATTATATGGTTGGTACTTGAAGCTTTTTCTATGGAAAAAGGATGTGGCCATTTTCTCAACTGTACTTGTTTATGGCCATTTTGCCACTTTATTCAAAGAGGTTTATTGAGTTATTTCCACACCATGTAAATCACTCTTTTAAAGCATACAGTTAAATGATTTTTAAAACATTTGCAGAATTATGCAACCAACACTACAATCAATTTTAGAACATTTTCATCACCACAGAAAGAGACCCATACATATTATCAGTCACCCCCTCCAGTATCCTCACCACTCCTATCCACAGCCTTAAACAAAAACTAATCTACTTTCAGTATCTATAGATTTCCTTACTATAGGAATCTATATATATAAAAGCCTAAGCAACTGTTACTACCATTCGACCAAACAGCTGGTTGACTGGTCGCTATGGTGTACACTGACCACCAGGAGGCAGATGCTCAATGCAGGAGTTGGCTTCTTTCACTTAGCATAAGGTTGTTGTTGTTTTTTTAATTTTATCCATGTGGTGCCTTGTATCAGCACCTTATTTCTTTTTATGTCTGGATAATATTCTATTGAATTAATACATTTTGTTTATCTATTCATCAGCTGATTGCTATATGGCTATAATTCATAGTGCTGCTAGGACCATTCCTATTCATATGTTTGTCTCAACCATACTGTTTTTGAGAGAATACTTGTATTTCCTGTTTTAGCACATCAATATGTTTATTTTCACATTTGCATTTTAATCTTTTACTTTCCCAGGTCTTTTGTTTTTTATTAAATTTGTTGGGGTGACATTGGTTAATAAAGTTTTCTTCACTCTCAGGAACCTATAAAATTTGTGGATCTGCTTAGTGACCATGGGAAGCCTATCAGCCCTCTGTGGGAATTGATGAAATGGTGCCTGGGCCTATCAGCGCACACCATCCCTGCCATTGGTATTTAACTCATCTTTTCTCTGGTTTGCTGTCTTTAGGGGAGGGGAGAATATCTTACCACACCGCAACACTGTGGAAAGCTGAGCTATATCAGTAATGAATTAGTGTCCATCATATGCTGACATCTCATTATGTGCCAACCACTGTCCTGTGCATTTTATACCATTGATTTACAACACATCTATTAAAATTCCCATTTTATAGGCTTAGAAATCTTAATTCATGAAAGTTAGATGGCTACCCAGTTGAGGAGTGCTCTTAAAATGTTTGCCTTACAAACTCAAGTGCCTACGGTGCTTTCTCTGTGTCGTGTATTGTATTTAAATATCTAATTGGAAATTTTGGACAGTATATTTGACTTTAGGAATAGGTCCATTCAGGAATATTTTGGTGAATTAACCTCTCAAAATCTTAATTATTGGTCATGTAGGGTAGGTTCAGTTGAAGCAGCTCACCACAGAAATTAGTGCAGCTCTCCACACAACCCCCACCTGTACACAAATTCATGCACCAGGCCTCTAGTTTTAAATAAATGGAATCATACATTATGTGGTGTTTTGTAACTGGCTTCTTTCACTTAGCATAAGGTTTTTTTTAAACATTTTATCCATGTTGTGCTTTGTATCAGCACCTTGTTTCTTTTTATGGCTGGATAATATTCTATTGAGTTGGTGATTGTTATTGTAAACAAACACTCATTGAATACTTAAGTATCAACTATTAGATTTGTGGCACCTTTTCATGTGTTATCCCTTTAAACATTTAAGAGATGCTGATAGTATAAGTCAATGTTACCTCTTTATAGTGATAAATTAAGGCAAGTAGAAATTAGTTGTTTTATTTCACACTGGGGCCCAATCTTAACTTTTCAAGATACTAGTTTGCTTAACCTTCATTCCATTGTTTACTAGTATGTTATCAGTGATTCATTTTTATCTATAAAATGGAATTAATAAAAGCATGTATTACCTGTGTGATTGAGGGGATTAAATAATAGGTACTTCCTAGCACTGTTATGCTAGTTAAATGGGATTATGCATCTGAAGCATGTGAAATACAACCTAATCATGCACATACTGGTAATTTCAAGTTTATAAAGATGAAACCACAAGTCTTGGAACATCTTAAAGACTCAATAAATAGAAGCTATTTTTATTTTATTTTTAATTGTTTTTCTTGGTTAATCCTCACCCAAGGATATTTTTCCTATTGATTTTTAGAGAGAGTAGAAGGGAGGAAAAGGGGGAGAGAGAGAGAGAGAGAGAGAGAGAGAGAGAGAGAGAGAGAGAGAGAGAGAGAAACGTTTATGTGAATGAGACACATCCATTGGTTGCGTCCTACACACACCCCGACCAGGGCCAGGGCCCGGGAACGAACCTGCAACCCAGGTACGTGCCCTTGCCCAGGAATTGAATCCGAAACCCTTTGGTTCACAGGCTGATTCTCTTATCACTGAGCCACACCGGCCAGGGCTATTTTTAATTTTGTTATTATTACATAGCTCTACCAATGAGGTCTCTATCATCAGAAATTGCTCTGTTGTTGGAAAAAGACACTGGCCCTAATATTCTGATATCATCAGGAAAATCATTTAAGGACAATGAAAACTCAAAGCACTCACTTGCCATGTATTTGTCAGTTACTTTTCTTCAAAAGAATCTTGACAGTATTCTAGTCACTGGTGTCCTCTTTGTTGTGCATAGCCATAAAATTTGAAAGACAGTGGTATACTGATATGAAGTGTTTAAGGAACTCTTGTGTTGTCTTATGCCATTTCATGCCAAAGAAATCACATTTTATCATCCTAGGTATTGTCAGGGGCTTAGCTGAGCTGTTCTGTGTTGAAAGAGCCAATTACAGCAACAAGACAAAATAAAAGTAACAGTGAAGCCTTTAGTGGCAGTGATAGTAGAAGCAGGAGACTATAACTGGAGAAAACAACTCCCCCCTTTTCCATTTCCCCTATGAAAATTCGCGCCAGTCAAGGGTCAAATGGATCAGCACAAGTGCGGAGATTTTCTCAGTGTTAAAGGAGCCTGAAATAAAGGCTCCAGCAGTTTTACAGACCCTGAGGTCAGGAATAGGATAAGGGAGAGAGATTAGGAGTGGAAAAGTCCTGAGTAGTAATCAGAGTAGGGAAAAGTGTCTTCAAGGTTTCCTCTACTTTTCCCATAAAGATACCTGAAGAAGACCTCTGCCAAAGGCCTCAGCTAAAGATATTTAGGTGCCTTGGCTGAGAATGCAAATATGTACAAGAACATCACAGGCTAGATAGGCCCAAGTCCTTGCCTGCAATACCCTATAGATGTTTCAATGCGCTGTCTGTGCGCCATATCTGGTTTGGAGAGGGCAGCTTGCCAGATAAGCCTTTTATAATTGCTGATGGCTACCCTTGAAAAATCCCACAGGGATTTTAGCCACAAGCTAGACGCTTCAGATAAAAATATTCCAAACCATATCAAAGAATTCATTCATAAAGATGTACATTGCAGCATGTTTTATAATATCAAAAAATGAGAAGGATTCTAAATGTTTAACAACAGAGGAATAGGTAGTGAATTATGATTCAGAGATAGGATACAATTGTATGCAGGCACTTAAGACCAATTTATGAAGCTATGTTGATAACACGCATTTATGTATGTTAAAATGGTGAGTAGAATATGTGGAAAATTGTACGTACAGTTATATAGGAAAGTACATGAACTAAGTGTACTAACATATTTAGTCATTTTCCATGAGCCCTGGATATTTTTGGTGAGTTGTTTAGTCTACTTTAATCTTTTGAATTTTTCTTATTTTCTACTAGAGGCCCAGTGCACAAAATTTGTGCATTGGTAGGGCCCCTAGCGGCTGCCTGATGCCAGCCAGGGCCTCCCTCCCTTCCCCCGGCCGGCCCCATCCCCTGGTCAAACTCCTGGATGAACTCCCGGTCAAGGGGACAATTTGCATACTATGCTTTTATTATATAGGATTGAAAAAAATAAACTTATTTTTTAAATAAGTAAACTATTTTAAAATACGTAAATATTAATCTAAAATACTAAATATGTATTAATCATTTATGACATATACTTAAAAATATGTATGTATTAATGATTTTTTCATAAAATATAATTTAAATCCTGAAGATACATTAAATAGAATCCTCTAGAAATATATTTCCATTATAAAGTTTTCTAAGAATTACATGCATGAAGATGTTTATTGCAGCATTTAAATTTCAGAAAAAGTTTATATGCCCAACAATCATGGGCTAGTTAAAGAAAAGCCTATTATACATTCCTACAATTAAAATATTACACAGTAATACAAATCCTTATGATACAGCATTCTGTGGGAGAAGCTAGGAAGTCGATATATAGCATTACCAAAAAAAGACCAGGAGTTGACATTCAATGATCAACAATGTTCATGTATGGGTAGCCAGGTTATAAGGTTTCTTTTTCATCACTTTTTAACTTTCTCAATGTTATAGAATAAGAAAAGATAAAGTAGCCTGGTCCGCGTGGCTCAGTGGTTGAACACTGGCCTATGAATCAGGAGGTCATGGTTCGATTCTCAGTCAGGGCACATGCCCGGGTTGCAGGCTCAATCCCCAGTAGAAGGCATGTAGGAGGCAGCCAAACAATGACTCTCATCTTGACGTTTCTATCTCTCTCTCTTCCCCTCTCTTCTTCTCTGAAATCAGTAAAAATATACTTTAAAAAAAGAAAAGATAACACTAGGATTTAAAATGAAGTTTCATACCTTCACTTGTTATATGTTACCATTCTGTAGGACTGGCCTTGTTGGAAGGAAAGATCAAATACAGCCCTGAGAAATACAAGAAGTTTAAGGCAATGGAAGAAAGCCTGTATAAAGAATTGCTGGAGATGCTGGGTGATGATGGTATCTTCTTATATCCTTCGCATCCCACAGTGGCTCCCAAGCATCATGTTCCTCTGACAAGACCTTTCAACTTCGCTTACACAGGTACCTAGTATTCCTTATACTCTTTAATCTTAAAGAAACAGAGATATTTTCCAAGAAAAGTGTTCTCTCCTTTTGCTGTCCAAAAATGATGTGTAATTAAAAACAAATGGCAACCCTAGCCGGTTTGGCTCAGTGGATAGTGTCGGCCTGGGACTGAAGGGTCCCAGGTTTGATTCTGGTCAAGGGCACATGCCTGGATTGCAGGCTCCATCCCCAGTAGGGGGCGTACAGGCGGCAGCCGATCAATGATTCTTTCTCATTGATGTTTCTATCTCTCTCTCCTGCTCCCTTCCTCTCTGAAATCAATAAAAATACTTTTAAAATTAAAAAAAAAACAATGGCAGAAAACAGTTGCTATTGTCACATGTGGAAGATGATTTGCTAATATCTGCATTCTCCCTAAGAAAACCCTGCAAGTGAGTATGAGTATCACGTTTTACAGCCCTGGGCTTCAGGGAGGTTCAATGACTTGTCTCCAGTAACACAGCATGAATTGACTCAATCCAAAGGCTGCCATGGCTATTTTGTTGCATAATATGCCAAGTCAGCTGTTTTACCAGGATATGTGGCTTCCCAGAAAATACAAATACAAAATATAATTCTCCAAGATGATCATCTATTTGCCTAGCTATGATCACTTCTGAGCTTGAATCATTCTAGTATTCACCCATTTGTTTCAGTTTCAACTGGTTTGGGAGCTGTGTTTGGACCGTGGTTATATGAGGTCTAGAGGCCCCTGGAAATGTACCAGGTCGGTTTCTATGGTTCCTATAAGGTCTCTTCCAGAGAACCACACTATATACTTTCCTACTGTAAAAACCTATGGTCCACTTTAACTTGGAATTTGAAGCTTGGTTTATTTGAGTACAAATACTTGACTCTACTAGTTTTTACCTGTGTTTGCTGGTGCAAGACACCGAATGTTTCTGAATCTATTCCTTCTCTAGGAATTCAGAGTAATCTGTACCTTGCATTGTTGCTGTCAAAAGTAAATTAAATAGTGCATGTAAAGTGCTTGGCATAAGGGTTGTGGAGGATGTGGGGGAGAGGGTATCAAATGACAGTTTGTATCATCCTTCATTGACTCCTCTTTACACTAATTCTTGGCTTTGGTCACTCATTTCCAATTCCTTGAATCTTTGAAACAAGTTTCTGCCTAAGATTTTATCACCTAGCTACTCAAGTTCTAAAGACAGGAAACATAATTGTCTATAGCAGGGGTGGGGAACATCCGGCCCGTGGGCCATGAAAGGCCTGCAAAATCATTTGGTCTGGCCCTGCCAAGGCATTAGGGGTGAATTACTCAAATGTTTGGCCAAATATAGCAGATTGATTTTTAAGTTGATAATTTTGTATGGACCTCGAAAAATGTTATAAATATCCAAATGGCCCTCTCTGGTTTGGCTCAGTGGATAGAGCGTCAGCCTGCGGACTGAAGGGTCCCAGTTTCAAATCCTGTCAAGGGCACATGCGAGGGTTGCAGGCTTGATCCCCAGTAGGGGGCATGCAGGAGGCAGCCAATCATTGATTCCCTCTCATCATTGATGTCTCTATCTCTTTCTTCCTTTTACTTTCTCTCTGAAATCAATAAAAATATATTTAAAAAATAAGTAAATATCCAAATGGCCCTTGGTAGAAAAAAGGTTCCCTACCCCTATTCTATAGGTGAGAAAATTACCAGTTACAACTTTTTTGGTTTGGTTTTGTTCTGCTTTTGTTTAATTTATTTTTATAAACATTTATGTTATTTACTAACTTTCTCACTGATTATTACACCGGAGATTAGTCTAGTATGATGTTCCCTGAGATTAAAAAGAGCACCTCAGCCTGAATTTTAGCCCAAGACCAACTCATTTTTGAAAACCTGGTTCATATCTCAACGCTGACCACTCCCATACTCAGCCCACAGTGAAAGATCCATCTTTTGAGATTCTCTACCACTTTTTACCGAAATCACTATTTTGTTGGTTTCTGAGAATATTTCTTCTTGTTTTATTAAAGATCTCTTCATGTTTGTGTCTTAACTCTGTCTAGATTGCATTCCTTGAGGAAAGCAGTTATTTTGCAAGGCTTTGTTTTATTTTTTTTAAGTTTGTGGTTTCTGGGAGATATTCAGATGCAGATGCCAAATAGGAATTTGGTTATATAGGCATGAAATGTGGGTCAGGAAATATAGATGTGAGGTCATCTGCTCATAGGTGATCATAGCTGAAATTATGACAATGGCTGAGATTCTCAGATAGATGTGTAATAACAAAAGAACAGAAAAGGACAGACTGAGGCCACCCATATATCCCTCTCTCTGATGTTTACTCCTCCCAACAGCCTCAATAGGCAGGAGTCCCAGAAACCTCCCACTCTTGAATATGCAAATGGCCTTGCCTATTTAATCTCGTTGGCCTCCCTATCGACACAGACAGCTCAGGAGAGTGGCGCTGCAGAGTTTATTTATCCCAGTCTGTTAGACTTGTGTGCATTCATGATGTTACAGATGTTAGAGAAACAATACATCCCACGGGGCCTTACAGAAGCAGATAGCAAATCCCACTTGCTTACCCAAACACTTGCACCCAGCCCTTCTGGCAAAATTCCCAAGAAGAAAATAAGGGGATGTGGGAGGAGTGTGTTTTATTGGTGAGGCACAGCAGCAGCCAGCTGTCTCCCTAATGATTATTTGTATTCATACAGAAATCTGTTCAACGAAGGAATTTGAGCTCAGAAGGAACTCCTCCTTGATAATATACATCACAGCCCCACATGGTGTTTCCATAACTTACTATATCTCTGCCCTGGGACTGTTTGAAGCACAACATGTAATTCAAAGCTTCCAAGAATAAATGAAAGTTGAATCCTGTTCTATAGTTAAGGACACTGTGTCATAGAGACCTGCTTGGTGACTCCCAAAGATCAATTCTCACACCAGAAATTACACTCCTGCTTCCTATTTTTTAAAAAGATGTTTTTTATTGATTTCAGAGAGAGGAAGGGGGAGGGTGAGAAGGATAGAAACATCAATGATGAGAGAGAATCATTGACCAGCTGCCTCCTGCACACCCCCTACTGGGGATCAAGTCAGCAACCCGGGCATGTGCCCTGACTGAGAATCTAACCGTGACCTCTGGATTCATTGGCTGACCACTGAGCCACACCAGCCCAGCTTCTGCTTTTTTTTATTCCAGAACTCTACCGAGCTTAACAATAGTTTCCTAAAGAACTTAATCTACCTTCTAAAGGCTTCATCAGTCTCAGCTCATGAGCCGATACAGCACCTTCAAGGGTTATTAGTAAGCTGAAACCAAGTGAAGGGTGATTTTGTACAAAATTAGCCTCAAACTATTCTGTCTATAAATTTCTCTGCAACTTTTATACCCTATCCATTGTACCGGTATACTGAAGGCCAAGGTTATACATTAGAAATCATCTATATCTTGTTTAAATTCCTTTCTACAATTTGCTTATGGAGTGTTAATTCCGTTCTCCTTGGACACACACCCCAGGAATGTGAAATTCACCATCGCCTAGAACAGTGCATTTAATTTTTATGCAGAATAAAAAAGCTTTTTGGAGGGATTTCCTCAGATTGACATTAGCCACAATTGAGAACTTTTTCCTGTAGTTCAAGCCTAAGCACATTTACAGAGTTCCCATTGTGAACCAGGTGATATGCCCGGTAATATGGATACAAGATCTGTGATAGATAATAGTGCCATTTATCGAGTATCAAGTACCTATTATGTGCCAGATACTATGAGCTAGAAATGCTTTACATTATTCACTTAAGGCTCCCAGAAATCCTTCATAGCAGGTACAGTTATCCTTGTAAAAAATATGAAAAAACAGCCCTGCCAGTGTGGCTCAGTGGATTGAACATCGACTCATGCACCAAGAGGTCACTGGTTCAATTCCTGGTTCAGGTCTCATGCCCAGGTTTCGGACTCAATCCCCAGTAGGAGATGTGGAGGAGGCAGCTAATTGATGTTTCTCTCTCTCTCCCCCTCTCCCTTCCTCTCGCTGTAAAATCAATAAAAACGTATTTTCAAAAAAGTGAAGAAACAGTGACTTAAGGGGTCAGAGTCAGGGCTGGGATCCAACTGCATTTCATCCGACTTCAAAGCCAGTGTGGTTTCCACTATATGCTTGGTTCAATACTACTTAGCATTATTTTGCTTTCATTTCCTTCACTGAAGCTGAAAACTTACTAGGCTTGGGCAACCTTCTGTCAACAACATAGAATTGTAAGATGCCATATAGCTTAGGATTTCAGCCGTGTTTTTATTTTTCCTATAAAGCAATATTCTTCTCAGTTGCTACTCAGGCAGCTATGATATTTTTATCTCTAGCTGATGCTTATAAGATGGATAAATTCACTAGGATATTTAGTTTCTGCACCTTGTTTTTTTATGGCAAAGATGAGGATGCTACATGTACTTTGCAGGTTTGTTGGAAGGATTAAATGTGAAAATGTATATAAAGTGCCTTACAGGTATTAATAATAGTGATAATAATATTATTTATTGAAGCATATGTTTGTTTACTTTAATATAGTAATTTTAATATATGTTTTACTTTATAACAATTGCTACATATGTATGTATATGTATATATGTATATATATGTGTATATATGTATATATATGTATACATACTGGTATAAGGATATATATACATCTGCTGGTATATGTGTATATGTATATATTTACGTGTGTGTGTGTGTGTGTGTATATATATATATATATATATATATATATATATCATGAGTATAATTAGAGTACAAACATAAGTCCCTTTATTTATGTTCAATTGATTTTTACACAGGTTCAAAGACAATTTCATGGGGAAATAACAGGCTTTTCTTTTTTAAAATATATTTTTACTAGAGGCCCGATGCACTAAATTCATGCAAGAGTAGGCCATCCTTCCTCCGGCTGCTGGCACCAGCTTCCCTCTGGCACCCGGGACCCAGGCTTCCCTCTGGCCACCAGCAGGCACCTGGGATCTGGCTTCCCTCTGGCTGCCAGCAGGCACCCGGGACCCAGGTTTCCCTTGCAGCCCCGGCTTTGTCTAGAAGGATGTCCAATCTAATTAGCATATTATGCTTTTATTATTATAGACTAGAGGCCTGGTGCATGAAAATTCATGCACGAGGATGGGCGGGGGGCGGGGGGGTGTTCCCTCAGCCCAGCCTCCATGCTGTCCAATCAGGGACCCCTTGGGGGATGTCTGACTGCCAGTTTAGGCCCAATCCCAGGAATCAGGCCTAAACTGGCAGTCAGACATCCCTCTCATAATCCTGGACCCCTGGCTCCTAACCACTCACCTGCCTGCTGGCCTGATTGCCCCTAACTGCCCCCCCCCAACCTGGTCACCCCTAGCTGGCCCTCACTGCTGGCCCTGGTCTCCCCTCACTGCCCCCCCCCCCTGGCCTGGTCACCCCTAACTGCCCCCTTCTGCCAGCTTGGTTTCCCCCAACTTCCCCCCCTGCCAACCTGATCTCACCCCCCAGCTGCCCTCCCCTGCCAGCCTTATTGCCCCTTACCCCCTGCAAGCCTGATCTCACCCCCAACTGCCCTCCCCTGCCAGCCTGATCACCCCTAACTGCCTCTACCTTGGCCCCCACCACCATGGCTTTGTTTGGAAGGAAGTGACATCTGGAAGATGGCCAGTTGCGTCTAATTAGCATATTACCCTTTTATTAGTATAGATAGACTATATAGGATACGATTGCTTAAATTGTGGGGAAAATTATTCAGCAGGTGGAGGTACACTTTGCAGACAAAAATTCATAATCCCTATATCTGGACTAATAGCCAGCCATATACACTATACTGCCAAACCGGTTATTAAAAAATTGAACTGCTTTCTTACACCTTACACCAAACAGCTGTTTCCCTTAAAACCCCTCCTCAGGCCCCACCTTAGGTTCTGCCTTCGCAGTTCACCCAGATTAGGTTCCGATTGGTCCGTTTTTATGCCAGTCAGTGTCAAAAGCTCCACCTCCTAGGCAGCCATTGGCTCCTCGCAGTTCACCCAGATTTGGTTCTGATTGGTCAGTTTTTATGCCAGTGTCAAAAGCTCCACCTCCTAGGCAGCCATTGGCTCTTCTGGGAAATCCAGAAAGGCCCTGCTGACAGCTGTCTCTCTCTCTGGGCCTATCCGCAGTCTCCATAGCAGCTGCTGATCAGGATGTGCCTCTCTCTCCGGGCCTCTCTCTGGGCCTGATCCGCAGTGGTGAGGTCATTAGGCCTCTGGCCGGAGGCTAACGACCTCACTGTGCCTGCCTCGCCCCACCCGCCAGCCTGCCGCCAGCCTTGTGGGCCTTGGGGGAGGGACCAAGAGGTGCTCCATGCACTCCCTGGTGACCGGTCATCCATTTTGTCGTTTAGGTAGTAACGGCCGTAGGCTATTGTTAGTATAGATTGATTTCAGAGAGGAAGGGAGAGGGAGAGAGAGAATCATTGATCAGCTGCCTCTTCCTGGGATTGAGACTGCAACCCAGGCATGTGCCCTGATCAGGAATTGACCCATGACCTCCTGCTCAACCACTGAGCTATGCTGCCCGGCATAACATGCTTTTCAATAGATAGTGGTGCAATTATTGCATGTCTACATGCAAAAGAATTAAATCATACCCCTATCATATACCATTTACCAACCTAAATATAGCAGACCTAAATGTAAAAACTAAAACTACAATAAATTTTGAAGAAAACATAAGAGTAAGTCTTTGTGAACCCTGGGTTTGACAAAGATTTCTTAGATTCAGCACCAAAAATACTGGCAATACAAGAAAAAAATAATAAACTGAATTTCAACAAAATTAAACATTTTTTCTTTATAAAACACCTTTAAGAAAGTAAAAAAAAATCATAGACTGGGAGAAATTATTTACAAATTATGCATCCATATATTCCAAGTACCTGAACTCTTGAAACTCAGTAATAAGACTAAAACTCAATTTAAATATGGACAATGGATTTTAATAGGTATGGTTACAAAGAAGATATTCAAATGGCCAATAAGTGCATGAAAAGATGCTCAATATCATTAGTCATTATGGAAATGCATCTTTACGTAAAACCACAGTGAGATATCTATATACCCACTAGAATCAAAAATAATTGTTAACAAAGATGTGGAGGAATTGGATCCCTCATACATTGCTGGTGAATATATTGCAAAAATGGTGCAGCTTTTTTGGAAAACATTAGGGCATTTTCATTATAAAGTTGAAAGTTAATGTATCATATGACCCAACAATTTCACTGCTATATAAATACTCAAGAAAAATGAAAACATATCTCCTTACAAAGACTTGTCCATGAGTGCTTATCCTAATATATAAAAACCCTGGGTCATAATGACCAGTAACAACCGAGGCTCCACCAACGGAAATCAGTCCTGCAGTCAGCAGCGCTGACTGCTTCCTCTTCAGGCGTGGTACCCCAGCACTGACTGCTGAGGGGGCTGCGAATCAGGGCCAGAGAGAGGCCTGAAGAGAGAAGCAGGGTCCTGATCCCTTGCCTCTGTGGCAGCTTTTGATCATCACTTGCCTCTCTCTTTCTCTCCCAGTCTGGCCAGCAGCCTTGCCTCCATTTCTCTCCAGGCCTCCACCAAGGCTGCTGATGAGCCCTGCCTTTCTGATTAGGCCCCGTTGATAGGCCCAGAGATGCTGACTGGCATAGAAACTGACCAATCAGAACCAAATCTGGGTCAACTGTGAGGAGCCAGTGGCTGCCTAGGAGGTGGAGCGTTTGACGCTGACTGGCATAAAAACCGACCAATCAGAACCAAATTGGCCAGCAGAGGAGGGCAGTTGGGGGCGAGATCAGGCCAGCAGGGGAGGGCAGTTAGGGGCGATCAGGTAGGCAGGCAGAGGAGTTAGGGGCAATCAGGCAGGCAGGCAGGGGAGCGGTTAAGAACCAGCGGTCCCAGATTGCGAGAGGGATGTCTGATTGGAGAGAGAGGGTGCAGGCTGGGCTGAGGGACACCCCCCCCCCATGCACGAATTTCATGCACCGGGCCACTAGTTTATAATAATAAAAGTGTAATAGGCAAATCGACCAAACGACCAAACAGCAGAATGACTGGACGACCTTCCAGATGACCATGCTATGACATGCACTGGTGCCAGGCCAGCCAAGGCAGGTGCGATGCAATTGGTCTGGGGGCCCTGCCATTGCCCCACAATTGCCCTGCAGAGGGAGGCCCCAGCCACTGGCCAGCAGGGAAATCGATGGGAGGGGGTGCTCCATGATCACCCCAAAGAGGGAAGCCTAGGCCACCCTCTGCGCAGTGATTGATCACGGAGCCCTGGCTAGGTGGGCAGGGCCTCCCTCTGGTGGGCAATCAATTGTGGATCCCCGTGATGGATCACCCCAAAGAGGGAGGCCCAGGCTACCAGGCCGGCAGCGCTGCGGTGGGTGGGCAGGGCCTTCCTCTGCAGAGCCCAGCAATTCATTACCCCACAGATGGCCAACAGCCACAGACAGAAGTCCAGGCCAGCCAAGTGATTGTACCCCACACCCGTTTCCCACAGAGAGAGGCGACCAGTGGCAGGGGAGCGGGGCAGCGCTGCACAGATGGCAAACAGTGGCAGCGGCAGGGGCGGGGCCAACTGCCAGCAGCCGGGGGAAGGAAAGCCCAGATAGGCCCTGATCGCCCACCTGGCCTAGGGACTCTACCTGAGGGGTCCCAGATTGCAGGAGGGCACAGGCCGGGCTGAGGTACCCTCCCACCCCATGCACGAATTTTGTGCACCAGGCCTCTAGTTGCAACATAACAATAGCCAAAAGGTATTAATTAACCCAGTTGTCCATCAGCTGGTGAATGTACAGTATAATCAAAATTTTATGTATCTATTCAACAGACACACTATTTGGCAATGAAGAAGAACCACTTGGATGAACCTTGAAAACATTATGCTAAGTTAAAGAAGGCCAGACACAAAAAGACTACATATCATATGATTCCATTTCTAGTAAATGTCCAGAGTAATTAATCTATAGAGATAAAAAATATAGATTAGTGGTTTCTAGAGGCTCAGGGAAAAGGGGAATGGAGAGCAACTTATTTTATATAGTTTCTTTTCAGGGTGATGAAAATATTCTAAACATAGAATGTGGGGATGGCTACACAATTCCGTAAATTTATTATCATTAATTTGTACATTTAAAACAGGAAATCTTATTTTATGTTAGTTATACTACTATAATGCTCTATAAAAACATGAATGAAGTAAATAATTACAATTTACAAATCTAGACTACCACAAAATTATATTCCAAATTTGTATAAATGAAAATTCATAATGCAATAAGATATTGCCCCATATTAGCATTTCCTCTAATTTTTCTGAAGATGCTACAAAGGGTAAGTTAGGAGTAGCATACCAGAAAACACCTCTAGCTCTCATCTGCATTTTCTGTATTCAGATCCTGATTTGAGCTTTTAGTAGCCCAGTAACTGTAGATGTTACTTAACTTCTCTGTTCTTCGGTTATTTTATCTGTAAAATATGAATAATTAATAGTTTCTGTCTCTTGGGTTTTGTTATGATAATTCAAATGTTTCATTCACATCAAGTCCCTAGATGAGTCCAGCAGATAGGAAACTCTTAACTATTATCATCACTGTACAATTGAGGGGAGAAAATAAGTTTTCAAGAACAGGTCTTAATTTCTCACATTATCCATGTTTGTTTCGCTCAGGTATCTTCAGTGCCCTGGGTTTGCCTGTGACCCAGTGCCCATTGGGTCTGAATGCCAGAGGACTTCCTCTAGGAATCCAGGTCGTGGCTGGACCCTTTAATGATCACCTGACCCTGGCTGTGGCCCAGTACTTGGAGAAAAGTTTTGGAGGCTGGGTCTGTCCTGGAAAGCTGTAGAGTGATCTTACCGTGTGTGAGTGTGTTGGGTGAGATCAAGCACCAACATGCAAGTTAAGAAGAAACAACTGCAGAATAATCACTTGTTCAGTTATTCTTCCCACTGTTCTTTCTTTCGCCAAGTGTTAACTTTAATGAAATGCTAATATTTGGTTCCTGCCCTCAGTTACCTGAGAAGATGGGCAAGTAAGTGAATATGTGCAATAAAGTATTCTATATGCTGTGATGGTGTCTGTTTTATATACAATAGGGAGATCACAGAACGGAATATTCAGTTTCAATTAGGGAATCATAAGCAACTTCATAGAGAAGATGATGCTTAAACTAAGAATTGGAAGACAATTATGTGTTTGCCCGGCAGGCCATGAAGTAAGGTAATTCCAGTTAAGAACTATAGTGACAAAAACAAGGCATGAGAACTACGTAATGAATTCTTGTAAGTGTAGGAGCTGGAGAGGAGTATGGAGGCGGATGAGAATGCAGCAAGAAAAGTTTCTCCAATATCATCAAAAAAGTATATGTCATAGTTCTGTCCACTAAGAGGGTCTAGAGCAGGAGTGGGCAAACTTTTTGACTCGAGGGCCACAATGGGTTCTTAAACTGGACCGGAGTGCCGGAACAAAAGCATGGATGGAGTGTTTGTGTGAACTAATATAAATTCAAAGTAAACATCATTACATAAAAGGGTACGGTCTTTTTTTTTTTTAGTTTTATTCATTTCAAGCGGGCCGGATCCGGGCCGCGGGCCGTAGTTTGCCCACGGCTGGTCTAGAAGCAGTGCCAGCTTAGTACAAATAATCTCATAGCACCCAGATCTTCATTTCCAAATACCTTTTTCCATTAAAAAGAATGGGGCTTTTGAAAATATTTTTTTATTCTAGAAACGTAGAGATAGAAACATCAATGATGAGAGAGAATCATTGATCGGCAGCTTCCTGCATGCTCTACATTAGGGATCAAGCCCATAACCTAGGTATGTGCCCTGATCAGGAATCGAACTGTGACTTCCTGGTTCATAGGTCAATGCTCAACCACTGAGCCATGCTGGCTGGGCAAACCAGGGCTTCTTGAAGAAAAAGCTGATTCCAGGACTGAGAGAAACTGCAAGTGAGCCTGGAACATAGTTGTGCCAGGAAGTTAGACAAAGTGCTCAAAACTGAAGGAAAACACCAAAATGACACAGGCACAATTTAAAGAAGCTCTCACTGGCCAAACATGGAACAAGTTTAATACCAAAATGAATGACAGTGATGGATTATAACATATTGGGGTGGACGTGAGGGAAAGTAGATATAGATCTTGATATAAAATAGATATAGGTGCCCTAGCCGGTTTGGCTCAGTGCATAGAGCATCAGCCTATGGACTAAAGGATCCTGGGTTAGTTTCCAGTCAAGAGCACATGCCCGGGTTGGGGGATCAGAGGCAGCCGATCAATGATTCTTTGTCACCGTTGATGTTTCTATCTCTCCCTCTCCTTTCCTCTCTGAAAAAAAATATATACATATTTTTAAAATAAAATACAGGTAATATATATTTTGATTTCAAAATGGGTGATTTTCTAATGCTTGTTATATACAACAAACAATAGAGATATAAAATTAGATATTTATAGTTTTTATAAATATATATAGTTATATATGTTTATATATTTTTATAGATATAAATGCTAAATACATATAAATAAAAATATAATATATAAAATTATTTTATATTTGTATGTAATATAACAAAATAATGTAGGGTTAGAAATACATAAGAAGAGATTTAGAAAGTCATCATCTTGCAACTATCTAAATAATATTTAATTCAGACATGACTCATCAATGGATGCTAAAACCATTGGCTAAAAGTTGGGGAACAATTTTTAGGAAACTGAAAAGTTGTTTCAGTCTTAAAATATCTCTTGTAAATACTTATTAATTACAAGAGTATGTGATGTTGCCCTAGCTGGTTTGGCTCAGTGGATGGAGCATTGGCCTGCAGACTGGGGGGTCCCAGGTTTGATTCCAGCCAGGGGCACATGATTCTCTCTCATCATTGATGTTTCTATCTCTCCCTTCCTCTCTGAAATCAATAACAAAAAATATTCTTTAAAAAAAGAGTATGGGATGCTGATTTTCAAGTGGAGATCTATAGGAGACACCACCTTAATTAAATGATCAAAATTAATATGACCAAAAAAAGTAATACGAACAGCCCTGGCCAGTGTGGCTCAGTTGGTTAGAATAATGTCCCGTGCACCAAAGGGTCACAGGTTCGATTCTGGGTCAGGGCACATAACCAGGTTGCTGGTTTAACCCATGGTAGGGGCAGGCATGGAAGGCAACCAATAAATAGTTTTCACATCAGTATTTCCCCCCCTCCCACCTCTCCGTTCCCCATCTCTAAAATCAATGAAAAAATATCTCAGGTGGGGATTTAAAAAAATTTACATGAACAATAATAAGACAAATTAATACCATGTGTCTTCTGGTGAAATGCACCAAGAAGGAGAAGGATATATCATTACTTCTGTGATGTTCCTTCCAAAAACGTATCACTTGGGGGGAAGTTCTGTATGTGGGGACAGGACATACATGGAAAATCTCTGCACCTTCCCTTCGGTTTTGCTGTGAACCTAAAATTGCTCTAAAACAAACTAAACTCTTAATAAAATGAAAATGCAGGGTCTGCAATTATTAAGAATTTTAAAATGGCAACAGCAGAGCAGTGAACCGATCAGGGCGGTCTTCAAAGCACAGTTGCATGGCCAGAAAACGAGTCCCACTGCCCACTGCATTCCTGAAATCACCAGAGAAAAACAGAGAAGATGTCATGTCCTCCACAGAGCTCCATGGGGAGCCCATTCATTTCCTCCACCAGGACTGCCCTGATGGTTTTTCTCTACTCTAACTTTGCCTGTAGTTCTGTGAGCTCTCATCTCCTTTCAATAAATTCCATTTTGGTTTTGTAAACAAAGAAACAACAACAAAAGAGGAAGATATGAAAGGAGGGAGGGAGGGAGGGAGGGAGTAAGGGGGGTCAGATAAAACCAAATTTGTGGACACTTGCCCAGCCAGTGTGGCTCAGTGGTTGAGCGTCGACCTATGAACTAGGAGGTCGCAGTTCAATTCCTGGTTGGGGCACATGCCTGGATTGTGGGCTCAATCCCCAGTGGTGGTCATGCAGCCGGCAGCCCATCAGTGATTCTCTTTCATCATTGATGTTTCTATCTCTCCCCCTCTCCCTTCCTCTCTCTGAAAGCAGTAAAAAAAAAATGATGGACACTTTACAAAATAAAGGGCCCATATTCTTTAAAACAAGTTAATGAATTAGATCAAGGAAAGGCTGAGAAACTGTTCCAGATGAAAGGTAGATAAAAACACATGATAACTCAATGCAATGTGTGATCTTGGATTGGGGAGGAAAAGGTGAAACAAAGGACATTAGGCCAAATGGCAGAATATGAATATGGGCTTTATATCAGATAATGTGTCCATGTGGAAATTTCTGAATTTATACTTGCACTGTAATTATGTAAAAGGATATCCTTATGCTTATGAAGGGAGGAGCTGAGAGCAGGTGAGGGGGATTGCTGCATGGGAGAGACATGGTATCAGGGTAAAAACTTGGAAATAGGAGAGCATGCAGATATATAATTGACTTTATGTTGTTTTCTGTCTCCAGGATACCTTTATGATAATAATAAAGAGCTTGACTTACATTACTTTATTTAAAACTTTCCAGAGCAACTCTGCGAAGTACAGGTATTGTTCTCACTTCACATATGAGGAAACTGAGGCACAGAGAGGATTAATATTTTGTCTGAGATGACACAGCTTGGAAGTGGCAGAGTGTCTATCCTATGCTCCAGATTTTTCTGCCTCCAGAAAAATCTACAAGGTTTATTGTATCAGTTAAGATGCTTTTAGCTTTAAACAAAAGAAAACCTTGATTCAAGCTAACTTATAGTCTATAGCAGTGAAGGCGAACCTTTTGAGCTTGGCGTGTCAGCATTTTGAAAAACCCTAACTTAACTCTGGTGCCGTGTCACACATAGAAATTTTTTGATATTCGCAACCATAGTAAAACAAAGATTTATATTTTTGATATTTATATTATATATTTAAATGCCATTTAACAAAGAAAAATCAACCAAAAAAAATGAGTTCGCGTGTCACCTCTGACACGCGTGTCATAGGTTCGCCATCACTGGTCTATAGAACAGGCATACCAGTGGTAGGGTGAGTTTCAGGCAAGTTGGTTATAATTGCATCAGGGATGGTATGAAGGGCCCAGATCTCTGGCTCCCTGTTCTGCCACCTTTATTTTTTTATTTTTATTTTTTTTAGAGTGGAAGGGAAGGGAAAAGACAGAGTTAGAAACATCAATGAGAACAGAATCATTGATCGGCTGCCTCCTGCACGCCCCACACTGGGGATCGAGCCTGCAACCTGGCATGTGCCCTGACGGGGAATCAAACCATGACCTCCTGGCTCAAAGCTCAACCACTGAGACATGCCGATCGGGCACGTATGGTGCGATCTTGTCTATTACTTGCAGTAACTTTGTGCATGCATATACATTTATGTGTATTTTTCTGTTTGTAAAAATTTGTTTTATAAAGTACATATTCTTTTGTATATTGCTTCTGTCACTTCAAAGTATAAGAATATCAGAATGCTTTAAACTTTAATATTTAGATGTTTGAAATGATTACATAATACCATGAAAGTTCAGCAAGGAAATATAGCACAATATTTATCTAATGTCAGAAAAGGCAAGGCTTTCTATAAGCAAAGATGCAAAAACCCATATTTGGAAAATCTGATTTGGCCTCTTAAGAATGAAAATGTTGCCCTAGCTGATTTAGTTCGGTGGATAGAGCATCAGCCTGCAGCAGTGGTTCCCAAACTTATTTGGCCTACCGCCCCCTTTCCAGAAAAAATATTACTCAGCGTACCCTGGAAATTAATTTTTTTAAAATTTTAATAGCAATTAAACAGAAAGATATATGTATTAATGTTTCTACCTTTTTCGTAAAATATAGTAAAGAAAGGTGTAAATTAGAAACATTGAAGTTTGAAATTATGAAACTATTTATTGAACTCAGAATAGAAAGGTAATACAAAAAAAGTTAAAACAAATGCACCTGTGGCCATCACCGCCCCCCTGGATCGCTGCAGCGCCCACCAGGGGGCGGTAGCGCCCACTTTGGGAATCACTGGCCTGCAGACTGAAGGATCCAGGGTTTGATTCCGATCAAGGACACATATCCAGGCTTGATCCCCAGTAGGGGGCGTGCAGGAGGCAGCCAATTAATGATTCTCTCTCATCATTGATGTTTCTAACTCTACCTTCCTCTCTGAAATCAATAATCATATTTTTAAAATAAACAAAAATATATTTTTTAAAAAACAATGAAAAAATCTTTACAGAAAAGAACTCCATAAAAATTAAATGGTAAATGAAAATTGTTAAAAGAAGGATTTAGCAATCCATGAGGCAAAAATATATGTAAACGTTTTAGAAATCAGCAAAGAATATGAAGATGTACCTTACTGGAAATTTTTAAAAATCTCTTCTCCCCTCCAGTAATCAAAAGCAAATAAAATAATGAAGTACCACACTGTTCATTTAAAAAATGTTTTTAAATATATTTTTTATTGATCTCAGAGAGGGAGAGAGAGATAGAAACATCAATAATGAGAGAGAATCATTGATTAGCTGCGGCCTGCAAACCCCACACTGGGGATGGAGCCTGCAACCCGGAAAAGTGCCCTGACCAGGAATTGACCCATGACCTCCTGGTTCATAGGTCAATGCTCAACCACTGAGCCATGCCAGCCAGGTTGTTCACCTTTTCAAATCGCTACAAGTTGTAGGTAAATGATCGTATTTAGGACTGCTCACATTGAATTTTCCCACACACTGGCACTGAGAATGTGTGAATGCCTTACGATCTCCCCCTGATCAAAAAGCCTTTGGTTCGGTCATTTCCCTTATAGAAAAACATTCTCATGGAAAGCCTGGAGACTGGGGCCCTTGCAAAAGGGCCCAGGTTCAATGGAAGATTCGGAGGCAGGGGATGGGGCCACAGGGTTGGGCGGGGCCATCGGAGTGGATGGGGCCACAGGGTTGGGCGGGGCCATTGGAGTGGATGGGGACACAGGGGTTGGGCGGGGCCATCGGAGTGGATGGGGCCACAGGGTTGGGCGGGGCCATCGGAGTGGATGGGGACACAGGGTTGGGCGGGGCCATCGGAGTGGATGGGGCACAGGGTTGGGCGGGGCCATCGGAGTGGATGGGGACACAGGGGTTGGGCGGGGCCATCGGAGTGGATGGGGACACAGGGGTTGGGCGGGGCCATCGGAGTGGATGGGGCCACAGGGTTGGGCGGGGCCATTGGAGTGGATGGGGACACAGGGGTTGGGCGGGGCCATCGGAGTGGATGGGGACACAGGGTGGGCGGGGCCATCGGAGTGGATGGGGCCACAGGGTTGGGCGGGGCCATCGGAGTGGATGGGGCCACAGGGTTGGGCGGGGCCATCGGAGGGGCTGGGGACACAGGGGTTGGGCGGGGCCATCGGAGTGGATGGGGCCACAGGGTTGGGCGGGGCCATTGGAGTGGATGGGGACACAGGGGTTGGGCGGGGCCATCGGAGTGGATGGGGCCACAGGGTTGGGCGGGGCCATCGGAGTGGATGGGGCCACAGGGTTGGGCGGGGCCATCGGAGTGGATGGGGACACAGGGTTGGGCGGGGCCTCACTGGGGGCGGGGCAGACAGTAACGAATGCCTGACCTCCTCTGTGACGTTTGGAACCATCTCTCAGGGTTTCCGTGAGACTTGGACATAAGTTGAGGTGACAGGACGCAGAAATGCCATGGCAAGGAGGTCTGAAACAGTTCCCCTAGGGAATCTGATAGCCTTCCTCTATGGGGTCCTTGAGCAGTCGCCTCCTGAGGGGCAGTACATTAGGCACAACTGATCCGCATCAGCCAGAAGCCCAGGTAGGCCCCGGAGATGTAGCCTCAGGCCGGAAACGGAAGCGGAGCGGACCCTCTCCCGACCCAGAGGCTGAGAACAGCCCCAAGCCTCTAGACCCAGAAGACAATCTCCAGCAAGAAGCCACTACAAGCCGAAGTAAAAAAGTAAAGGTCACATCTGATTATGCTTACCATACTTTATTTCTAAATGGGGAAACCAGTGACATTAAAATCCGTGCTCTGGGGAGAGTGTGGTGTCTACACAAAATGTATTTATGTCAGTCAGGCTACTTTGCTACTCTGTTTAAAAATTCTTGCGATGACTCTGACAAAGATATTATCGACCTAGAGATTAAGGACCACAATATTGACATCGAGTCCCTGAACTTCGTGCTAGGTTCCTTGTACAGGGGTGAATATGACTTAACGGAGTCCCTTCAAATTCCAAGAATTTTGGCAACGGCATGCCTGCTTCAAGTAGAGGACTTAATTGAAGAGTGTGAGGAGACCATGAAGGAGGCAGTTAACGTGAAAACTGTCTGTGGCTACTATGCAACAGCAGAAGCCTATGGGTTAGCGTCTCTGAAGACAAAATGCTTTAACTGGCTTCTCCACAATCTGATGACGCATCCAAATGTTGAACTTTACAAAGCACTCAGTATAGACCTCATGAATCTGCTCATTTCTTCAGCTAACTTACTAGTAATACAAAAGGAAATAGATGTGTACACCACACTTAAAGAGTGGATGTTCCTTCGTCTTAACCCGGCTTGGAAAGGATCCGTAAAAAAGCTTTTAGGCCATGCAAACAAATGGTTTTCCAGGCACAGAGGACGTGTTGCCAGCATGGCCTTCCTGGAAACCAGACGAGGCATACCATTTCAATCGGTGTTTAAAAATTTGAGGTTTCAGCATATCATCTGTGACCTGGCCTCCACAAGAGTTATTGAGCACGATACTCTAATACCTTCAGATTGGTTATCACAAGCTTATAAGCAACAGTGGTTTACCTTGCTGAGAGTACAACAAAGCCAGGAAATCGGGCCCCGATACACCAATAAAATAGAACTTGAAGAATACAGCATGAGATGTGGGAAAATGCTTGTCAAGAAGGGGACATTCTCCTGGAAGTGGTCGGGTTTCAACTTCGGCTTTCCTTTGCACGTCATCTTTACCAACGATTATATAATTTTCAAGCAAAATATCTTCCCTCATTCATGTGCGGGTTCAGTTTGTCTACGATCTCTAAGAAATATTGCATTCAGATTAACTTTGGTATATTTCGATTCAAGTGGAAACTTAAGTTTCAGCAAAACAACCGGTTATAAGACTCTTACCTTCGAGAACGATGAGGAACACCTGGTAATGAACTTAGATAGCAAATCTCTGCGCTTCCCTTTATATATATTCTGTAACTTCCTGTTTACATCATTAGAAAACCTAGAAAATTGATCAGCTTGTCAAGTAGGATGTATTAGCATTTGGAACATTCTGATGTTTTATTTCCTTCAATGGCCCTACTGTAAAACACAATAAAGATGACATATAATAAAAATCAAATGTGGAAACTACCATGAATGACTAGCTTCATTTTATTTCCATGAATTTAAGAATAAAAAGTTTATTTCAAAGGAAGTATCTGTGAAACCAAATAATCATTGATGCTGTCATTTTTTGCCTCTTATTTACCATCAACAGACAAGCTCTAAATGAAAATGCGAGCCTACATTTCCAAAGAATAAAAATAAATTTATTAGTTAGACAAGTTTTACCCTTACTAATATTGAGACAAAATATAGAATTCATTCCCTTGCTGAAATTGTTGTGCAAATGTGGTTTTTATTGTGGCAATATTACAGGAGAGAGTCAATCATCAGGTAAAACCTGAGATTATGGCCCTGGCTGGTTTGGCTCAGTGGATAGAGCGTCGGCCTGTGGACTGAAGGGTGCCGGGTTCGATTCCAGCCAAGGGCATGTGCATTGGTTGTGGGCACATCCCCAGTGGAGGGTGTGCAGGGGGCAGCTGATCAATGTTTCTCTCTCATCAATGTTTCTAGCTCTCTATCTCTCTCCCTTCCTCTCTGTAAAAAAGCAATAAAATATATATATATTTTTTAAAAAACCTGAGATTAGGGACTCTCTTGTACTCTAAAATGTATGGTTTTAAATAGCCAGGAAATCTCAGGTTTTATAACATTACATATTATATAAGTTAGTGTTATTTTCCAAATAATTTAACACATGGCCCATTTACTCTAGGGTTTGGAGAATGCATACTGCTGACAGTTTATCTGCAAAAACTATATATATTTTTTCCACACTTAAAGAGTGGAACAAGGATTAAAGAATATATGAACATAGTACATAATTACATATTATATAGATATTACATATTATATTATCATATATATCAGAAAATATGTATTATAAAATATATATAATTATATAGTAACACATATCCTATATAATAAAGAGCTAATATGCAAATGGACATCATGCCCTCATGCCATCACACGGTAACAGCTCAGACACTCAACACTGGGGAGAGAGGAATGGGGACCAGCCAGGCACAAATGAGCTCATGAGAGAAGAATGGGGACCAGCCAGGCTGCGACCCAGGAGAGGGACAAGCCTCCCACCCCACAGTCCCGGGAGCCAGCAGCTGCACCTGCGCCTACGGCCCGGGAGAGGGACAAGACGCATGCCCTGCGGTCCTGGGTGCCAGTGGCTGGGGCTGCGGCCTAGGAGAGGGACAAGCCACCCTCCCTATGGTCCAGGGTGCCAGCGGCTACACCTGTGCCTGCGGCCTGGGAGAGGGACAAGCCGCCCTTCCCACAATCCCAGGCACCTGCAGCTGCGGCCCGGGTGAAGTCACATGCCCACGGTCCCCTGTAGCTGCAGCCAGCCCGGGCAAAGCCGGCCCGGGTCCATGGTTCCTGCTGCCAGCCAGAGGGAGGGAAGCCCAGGTCCCAGGTGCTTGCGACTGGCCAGAGGAGGGAATCCCGGGTCCCGGGTGTGGGGTGAGGCAGATGCAGTTAGGGGCAATCAGGCCAGCAGGGGAGCAGTTAGGGGCAATCAGGCAGGCAGGCAGGCAGGCAGTTAGGAGCCAGTGGTCCCAGATTGTGAGAGGCAGTCGGACATCCCCCAAGGGGTCCCAGATTAGAGAGGGTGCAGGCTGGGCTGGGGGACCCCCCCTCCCATGCATGAATTTCATGCACCAGGTCTCTAGTAAATACATAATGTTAGATACAATATTATAGATTACATATAAATAAATACATGCAAATAAATGTTTTTATTGCTTGTAAAAACCAAAGAAATAATTTTTAAATGGTTAAATAGATACTGTAATCTAGAAGCAGCCCAAGTGCCCATCAGTAGATGAGTAGATAAGCAAGCTGTGGTACATTTACACAATGGAATACTACATGACAGTAAAAAAAAAAAAAGGAAATTTCTACCCTTTGCGACAGCATGGATGGGCCTGGAGAGCATTATGCTAAGTGAAATAAGCCAGTCAGAGAAAAACAATTACCATATGATTTCACTCATGTGGAATCTAATGAACAAAATGAATTACCAAGCAAAATAGGAACAGACTCATAGAGAGCAGGCTGGGGTGGTGAACACACAATACAATGTACAGGTGATGTGTTGTAGAATTGTGCACCTGAAACCTGTATAATTTTGTTAACCAGTGTCACCCCAATTGATTAAATAAAAACAAATAAATAAAATAAAATGTATTCCTATAGATGCCAGTTATTCCTATGGATATCCAGATATGAATAATTTTGAAGTATCTTCACATTTTCCTTTTTGTGTTTATATTTGGCTTACTTTTTATTTTGCCAGAGTTTGTTCTGCTTGTCTGCAGAGTATTTAAGGTGACATTTATTTCAAAATAGATGCCAATAAGACAAACAAAATTATTTCTTTAAAGACATGTCTTCCAAATAGTCCCTGATGTAGGAAGAGAGGGCCAGTCTGTCCAACTAACTGGTGCAGCTTTCAAAGATTTTACCACCCCTCAAATGCTGTTTATGTTAGTTTCCCTGCCCCAAAATTCATGTTAAAATTCTATTGCAGGCAGGTGTGGCTCAGTGGTTGAATATCAACCTGTGAACCAGGAAGTCACGGTTCAATTCCCAGTCAGGGCACATGCTCAGGTTGTGGGCTCAATCCCCAGTGAGGGGCATGCAGAAGGCAGCCGATCTATGAGTCTCTTTCATCATTGATGTTTCTATCCCTCTCTACTTCTCCCTTCCTCTCTGAAATCAATAAAAATAATAAAGAAATTTTAAAAGTATTTGTTAAAAAAAATTCTAACCACCAAGGTAATGATAGTAGGCTAGACCTTGAAAGGTGATTAGGTCATGAGGGTGGAGCTTGCATGAATTGTATTAGCTTTGTTTGTTTTTATAAAAAGCTCCCCAGAGTTTCTTAGCTCCTTCCATTCTGTGTGGATAGAAGTCTGCACAACCTAAGTCTCACCCAACCTTAGTAGAATCCTGATCTCCAACTTCGAGTTTTCAGAGCTGTGATAAATATTTGTTGTTTCTAAACCACCCAGTCTGTGGTATATTGTTATAGCAAAACAAATGGACTAAGACACTTTTTTTCTGATAAGACAACAGATGCCATTTTTATCTTTATAGGTAAGGCAACAATTCAAGCCATTTCTCTCTTTCTTTTTTTCTTTTTGTCACACATCTGCCTTTAGTGTGAGCAGCAGGCAGGACACCTCCCACAACAGTAAAAAAAAATAATTTACAAAAGCAGGGATTCAGCAGCTGCCTGGTTGGAGCCCATGGGAGCTCATACCTAGATGCCAACCCAGAGCAGCAGGAAGAGGACCCAAAGTGTGGGGTGCAGTTACGGTGTTTTGGCCAGGTTTAAGCCTCGGACTAATGAAAGGACAGGGTCCTCTCATTGCCACGTGCACGTCCCAGCTGGAGGTCAGGGCCCTCCCAGCACAATCATAGCCAACGGCTGTGGTTGTGAGCTTGAACCTATGGTCCAAACACGTGGCCCCACGTGCCTTGTGCTAGAGTTCAGGTGCATGTAATTGAGTGAGGTTGGAACTCACGAGAATGCTGTAAACAACGTGATCACGCCCCTACTTTGCCTCGTGGCATCTGCTATAAAATAAACACACGGCTTGTGGGCGCTGGCGCTGTCTCCTCATCAGGGAGGCAGCGTCCCACCGAGACCCAGCTATTATTCTCTTGTCTGTCTTTTCCTTAATCCTTTCAGTCCCCCACTCGAGATCACCCTGGGTCGTGCTGGCATGGCACAAATGGTGCCCAACCAGGGACTGAGTTCTGGGACCAGAGCCTGAGTCCGAGCAAGCCCTTTGGCCGTAACACCAAAGCCCATGAAGAACAGGCCACCAAGGAGATGAGGAGCTCCTTGTAGATGTCCCGAGTGTACTTGGTGGACATGACCCCATAAACAAAGAACCAGGTGGTGAAGAACATGCCAATGGCCAACAGCACCACGGGCAGATGGGGGAAGACAGCTGGGTTCATGGGGGTGGTATATCTGGTCATGGCCTCGAGCTCCACTTTTCTGGGCACTGGGTAATCTGCCACTCCCTCAAGCTATTTCTAAGATTTATATGGAAATACTAGTACATAGGCTGAAGACAAAATGGAAATACTAGTACATTCTAAGCATAGGACTTAGAATATTCAACGTTAGTTTGAATATGAATAGTGACATTTTAGTACTTACATTGACTGCCAGGTTACAAGACTTATCATGAAGCTACAGAATTCAAGAAAGTGTGGCATTAGCACAAAGTATAGGGACACAGATCAATTTAGCAGAAGAGAGAATCCAGAAACAGACCCACATGGATACAGTCAATTGATTGTCAACCAAGGTGCAAAACTAATTTAAGCGGAGGAAGGATAATGTTATCAGGAACTGGTGCTGGAACAATTGGATACCCATAAGTTAAAAGAAATGACCATTAAACCTTACCTTACACCATATGCAAAAATGAACTAGAAATGGACATTGGAATTAAATGTAAGAACTAACATTGTAACATTTCTAGAAGAAAGGGCAGGACAAAATCGAAGTGAAATTGGATTTGACAAAAAAAATCTCTTAAATAAGCCATCAAAAACATGGAGTATAATACACAAAATCAATAAATTGGACTTCAATCCAAACTGAAAAAGTTTGTTCTAAAAATACACTTTAGGCCCTAGCTGGTTTGGCTCAGTAAATAGAGCATTGGCCTGCTGACTGAAGGGTCCTGGGTTCCATTCCGGTCAAGGGCACATGCCCTGGTTTTGGACTCCATCCCCAGTAGGGGGCATGCAGGAGGCAGCCGATCAATGATTCTCTATCATCATTGATGTTTCTATCTCTCTCTCCCTCTCCCTTCCTCTCTGACATCAATAAAATAAAATAATTTTTTTAAATACAAAAATAAAAATACACTTTAGGAAAATGAAAGGTAAGGCACATAATGAGAAAATATATACAAAATATAATCACCAATAGTCCTGTAATTCAAATATGTAAAGAACTTTTGAAAATCAATAAGATGTAAACAACACAATTATAATGGATAAATATTTTAACAGAAACTTCACCAAATAAAATAAATGGATGCCAATTAAACCCTTGAAAAGATGCTCAATATTATTAGTAATTAATGACATGTTAATTAAAATTAAAGTGATAGACCACAACACACGCATTACAATGGCTCAAAATAAAAATATTGACTATATCAAGGCTCTGTAAGTATGCAATCAGAGTATATATGGTTACGGATATTTGGAAACACTTTGTCAGTTTCTTAAAATGTTAACACACCCTACTGCTGTTCTTAAGTTTTTTGTTTTTTTTTTAAATATATTTTATTGATTTTTTACAGAGAGGAAGGGAGAGGGATAGAGAGTTAGAAACATCGATGAAAGAGAAACATCGATCAGCTGCCTCCTGCACATCTCCTACTGGGGATGTGCTTGCAACCCAGGTACATGCCCTTGACTGGAATCAAATCTGGGACCTTTCTGTCTGCAGGCCGACGCTCTATCCACTGAGCCAAACCGGTTTCGGCCATGTTCTTAAGTTTTTATCTAAGAGAAATGAAAGCATAGGTCCACACAAAGACATGTACATAAATATTCATAGCAGCTTTATTTGTAAATAGTCAAAAACTAAAAACAACCCAAATAATGAAACAATGAAATACAGAACAACAGAAAGAAATGAATTGTTGGTTAAAATAACAGGATGAGTATTTCTCAAAATAATTATGCTGTGCTAAAAAAGAGGGGGGGAAAGCCCTGGCCAGTGTGGCTCATTGGTTTGAGGGTCTTGGGTTTGATTCCCAGTCAGGGGCTGGTGTCTGGATTGCAGGTTCTATCCCCACCCCCGGGGTTGGGGTGTGTGGGGGAGACAACCAATTGATGTGTCTCTCACATAGATGTTTTTCTCTCTCTCTCTCCCTCCTCCCCCATCCCTTCCACTCTCTCTAAAAATCAATGGGAAAAATATACTCACTCCTTGGGTGAGGATTTAAAAGAAAGGACAAAAACTAGAATACAGTGTATGTTTCCATTTAAATAAGGTTCAGCAAAATGCAAATTAATCTATAGTGAGAGAAAGCAAATTAGTGTTGCCTACGGATAAGGGTGGGGATGGGTAAAGAGGAAAGCAATACATAGGAAAATAAAGAAACTTTTAAAAAATATATAATTTTATTGATTTCAGAGAGGAAGGAAGAGGGAGAGAGAGATAGAAATATCAATGATGAGAGAGAATCAGTGATTGGCTGCCTCCTGCACACCCTGTATTGGGGATCGAGCCTGCAACCCGGTCATGACCAGAATCGAACCCAAGTCCACAGGCCAACGCTCTATCCACTGAACCAAACTGGCTAGGGCACAAAGATACCTTTGAAGGTGGTGGTTATGGTGACTATTTTGATTGTAGTCGGGGTTTCATGAGTGCAGACATATGGATTTTTGTTAAATTTAAGAAATAGAAAAAAATGTTTGGAATGAAAGATCTCTCAAAACAATGCATTAAGGCCTAAAAGTTCTTTGACAATTTATTAGCCAATTAGCTTTTCTTTAAAGTGAATAATACTGTAAGTCAAAACCTTGAAGACTTAATTTTTTCTATTTGTTTTGTTATTTTTTTAAATTACATTCAATATTATTTTGTATTAGTTTCAGGTGTACAGCGTAGTAGTTAGACAATCATATACTTTATAAAGTGTACCCCCTGGTATTTCCAGTACCCACCTGGCACCATATATTCTCTTTATTTTAAGGTGCCATTGTTTTGTTTTTTTCATTCTGGGTCATATATTCCAACTATTCCTTCATATGCTACAAAATGTACCTTTTTCTTTACTCTTAGTAACGTGTCTCTCAAGCAAGGTCTGGCTCCTCAGTTTAATAGTTCAGGAGCCTGCCTGATTCTGATGTGAACCACTTGGGGGCACAATTATCTATCAGAAGTCTGACATTTAAGGAACACTCTGTCTTAGGTACCTGTGGCTGGGAAATGAAAAAGTGATGAGCACTTATTGCAAATACCGCTTGGTGAGTCAAGTATGCTAAGTGGGTTGGACTGTTCCATTACCAAAATATTCCACCCAATCTTTGTCCACAATTTTTTTAAATATATTTTCATTAATTTCTGAGAAAGGAGAGGGATTGAAATGGCAATGGGATGAGAATCATTGATTGGCTGCCTCCTGCACTCCTCCTACTGGGGATCGAGCACACAACCCCTGGCATGTGCCCTTGACCGGAATCGAACAGGGGAACCTTCGGTCCCCAGGCCAGTGCTCTATCTACTGAGCCAAATCGGCTAGGGCCACAGTTCATTTTTTAAAAAATATATAGTTTTATTGATTTCAGAGAAGGGAGAGGGAGAGACACTGAAACATCAATGATGAGAGAGAATCATTGATTGGCTGCTTCCTGCACTCCCCCTACTGGAGAAGGAGCCTACAACCTTGGCATGTGCCCTGACTGGGAATTGAACCATAACCTCCTAGTCCATAGGTGGAGCCTCAACCTCTCAGCCACTTCCACCCATTGTCCACAGTTCCTCAGTTTCCCAATACCTCTTCACACTTCAAGATCCCACTTCATCGTTGCATAGCAGCCCACAGTAGACCTTTGGGGAAGTGCTTCTTCTTGGAAAGGTAAGTTCATGTGTATGATAGGCTGAGGCAAAAGGAAGCCAGGGGGAGGGAACTAAAAAGCTGTCCTCAGCTTGGGTCTGGAGAGTGTGAGAAATACTGACAGAGAAAAAACCTCGTGACTATATGAATCCAATGGGCTTTGAAGCAGGGCCCTTGCATCTGCATATATGAAATAACTGATGTTAAAATAATTAACATTTTTGCCAAGCAAAAGGTTTTCTTCGGACCAAAGTAACCATCTGAATTGTGAACCTCTGCCGGGCCAGTGTGGCTCAGTGGTTGAGCATCCACCCAGGACTGAAGAGCTCACTGGTTTGATTCCCCGTCAGGGCACATGCCCGGGGTTGTGGGTTTGGTCCCCAGGGTGGGGATTGCAGGAGGCAGTCAATCCATGATTCTCTCTCATCATGGATGTTTCTATGGCTCTCTCTCTCCTCCCCTCCTCTCTGATATCATTAAAGATTTATTTTAAAATATATATTAGGTACCAAATTTTCCTGGTCAAGACGGTTCTGGACACAGAAGTTGTCCAGAAAGCAAACAAACAAAAAAAGACATCGCTTTCAGACTTGCCAGCACTATGGTAGATAAGGCTGACACACACTGTGTCCTCCAGCCAGCCATCCGTCCATCCATCCATCCGTCCATCCAGCCGTCCATCCATCCAGCCATCCATCCGTCCAGCCATCCATCCGTCCAGCCATCTGTCCATCCATCCATCCATCCAGCCATCCATCCGTCCAGCCATCCGTCCATCCAGCCATTGATGGTTCACATGTGAGAGGCAGTGAGCCCCGGCTGAGCCCCGGGAGGGTGGGCGTTTGTGGCGGTTTGCACCGCGAGGGGGACATGAGCGGCATCCAGCAGATGGGCCTCTGGGCACTGTGGCCCCGTGGGCACAGGAGCCGTCACTGCCCTTCACCTGGAGGAGGGGGCTGCTTCCCTCCCGCGTGAGCTGTGTGCGAGGTGTGTGTGCGTGCGGGGGTGTGTGTGTGCGGGGGGCGGGCGCCACGTGAGCTGTGTGTGTGCGGGGAGGGGGGGCTGCTTCCCTCCCGCGTGAGCTGAGTGTGTGCGGAGGTGTGTGCGGGGGAGGGCTGCTTCCCTCCCGCCTGAGCTGTGTGTGTGCGGGTGTGTGTGTGTGGGGGGGGGCTGCTTCCCTCCCAAGTGAGCTGTGTGTGTGCGGGGGTGTGTGCGGACGGGGGTGTGCGCGGGGCGGGGGTGTGTGCGGGGCGGGGGTGTGCGGACGGGGGTGTGTGCAGGTGGGGGTGTGTGCGGGGCGGCGCTGTGTGCGGACCGGGGTGTGTGCGGGGCGGCGGTGTGCGGACGGGGGTGTGTGCGGGGCTGCGGTGTGTGCGGGCGTGAGCTGTATGTGCGGGTGTGTGTGTGTGTGTGTGCGAGGGTGTGCGCGGGGCGGGTGTGTGTGTGTGTGCGGGCGGGGTGTGTGTGTGCGGGTGTGTGTGTGTGTGTGCGGGGCTGTGTGCGGGGCGGGTGTGTGTGTGTGTGTGTGTGTGTGCGGGGCTGTGTGCGGGGCGGGTGTGTGTGTGTGTGCGGGCGGGGTATGTGCGGGGCGGGTGTGTGTGTGTGTGCGGGCGGGGTGTGTGTGTGTGTGCGTGTGTGTGCGCGCTGGCGGGTGTGTGTGTGCGCGGGTGTGTGTGTGTGTGTGTGTGTGTGTGTGTGTGTGTGTGTGTGTGTGCGGGTGTGCGGGTGTGTGCGGGCGGGCGGGGGGGGCGCCTTGGCCCGGCGCGGGGCGTCCCGGCGGCTGCGGGGCGGGCATTTAAACCGCGGGGCGCGCACGCGTTCCCCGGCTGACGGGGCGGGCCCTGCGCGGCGCTCTCTCCTCCCGGAGCGCGGCCGGCCCGCGGCAGGGGGCGGGGTCGCACCTCCTCCCGGCGCCGGCGCCAGCGGAGCCTGCGGACGCCGCCATGGAGATCCCGGCGCTGCTCCCGGCCCGCGGGGCGCCCCAGGGCGGCGGCGCCGGCAGCGCGGCGGGCGGCGGCCGGGTCCCCGGCGCCCTCGACCCGCGGGCCGGCCAGGCCCCCGCGCGCCGCCTCCTGCTGCTGCGGGGCCCCCAAGATGGCGGGCGCGGGCGGCGGCGCCAGGAGGCCCGCGCGGCCTCGCGGGGCCCAGGCCCCAGCCCTCTGGCGCCCAGGCCCGGGCCGGCGGGCGGCGGCGGCGGCGGCGGCGGCGGCGACGACTTCTTCCTGGTGCTGCTGGACCCGGTGGGTGGCGACGCGGGGCCCGCGGGCGCCGGCCAGGCCGCGGGGCCCGTGTGGAGGGAGGAGGCCGGGCCGGGCCCCGGGCTCCGGGGCGGCGAGGGCGGCGCGAACCCCGCGGGCCGGCCCGCGCCGGGGCCCCGCTGCCTGTCGGCGCTCCCCGCCGCGCTGCCCGCCGCGGCCCCGGCCCCGGCCCCGGCCCCGCTGGCCGCCCCGCTGCCCGGGCCGGGCCTGGGCCCCGCCGCGGCCTTCGCGGGCACCGTGACCCTCCACAGCCAGAACCTGCTGCTGCGCTTCGAGAACGGCGTCCTGACCCTCGCCGCGCCCCCGCCGCCCCCGCCCCCGCCGCCCCCGCCGCCCGCCTGGGAGCCGGGGGTCGCGCCCGCCCCGCAGCCCTCGCCGCCGCAGCCCGCGGGCCCGATCGCGCCCCAGGCCGGGGCCCCGCACGCCGCCGCCGTGCAGCCCGCCACCACCACCGCGCAGCCCGGCGACTGCCCCGACCGGCCGCCCGACCTGCTGCTGGCCGAGCCCGCCGAGCCCCCGCCCGCGCCCGCGCCCGAGGAGGACGCCGAGGCTGAGGCCGAGGCCGAGGCCCCGGTCCCGGCGGCGCCCGCCGGCCCGAGCCCCCGCGCGCCCCTGGGCCCGGCCGCCGCCGCGGGGCTGCTGCTCTACCTGTGCCCCGAGGCGCAGTGCGGCCAGACCTTCGCCAAGAAGCACCAGCTGAAGGTGCACCTGCTGACGCACAGCAGCAGCCAGGGCCAGCGGCCCTTCAAGTGCCCGCTGGGCGGCTGCGGCTGGACCTTCACCACGTCCTACAAGCTCAAGCGGCACCTGCAGTCGCACGACAAGCTGCGGCCCTTCGGCTGCCCGGCGCCCGGCTGCGGCAAGAGCTTCACCACCGTGTACAACCTCAAGGCGCACATGAAGGGCCACGAGCAGGAGAACTCCTTCAAGTGCGAGGTGTGCGAGGACAGCTTCCCCACGCAGGCCAAGCTCAGCGCCCACCAGCGCAGCCACTTCGAGCCCGAGCGGCCCTACCAGTGCGCCTTCTCGGGCTGCAAGAAGACCTTCATCACCGTCAGCGCGCTCTTCTCCCACAACCGCGCCCACTTCCGCGAGCAGGAGCTCTTCTCCTGCTCCTTCCCGGGCTGCAGCAAGCAGTACGACAAGGCCTGCCGCCTCAAGATCCACCTGCGCAGCCACACGGGCGAGCGGCCCTTCCTGTGCGACTTCGACGGCTGCGGCTGGAACTTCACCAGCATGTCCAAGCTGCTGCGCCACAAGCGCAAGCACGACGACGACCGCCGCTTCCTGTGCCCCGTGCAGGGCTGCGGCAAGTCCTTCACGCGCGCCGAGCACCTCAAGGGCCACAGCATCACCCACCTGGGCACCAAGCCCTTCGTGTGCCACGTGGAGGGCTGCTCCGCCCGCTTCTCCGCGCGCAGCAGCCTCTACATCCACTCCAAGAAGCACCTGCAGGACGTGGACACCTGGAAGAGCCGCTGCCCCGTCTCCACCTGCAACAAGCTCTTCACCTCCAAGCACAGCATGAAGACCCACATGGCCAAGAGGCACCACCTGGGCCAGGACCTGCTGGCCCAGCTCGAGGCCGCCACCGCCCTCACGCCCAGCAGCGAGCTGGCCAGCCAGGGCCACAGCGACCTCAGCGACGCCGAGCTGGTGTCCCTCTTCTCGGACGTGCCCGGGGGCGGCGGGGGCGGGGGCGGGGGCCCTGGCGGCGGGGGCGGGGGCGGGGGCGGCCAGCACGGCTCCGCCGCGGTGCTGGACACGGCCCTGGTCAACTCGGGCATCTTGACTATCGACGTGGCCTCTGTGAGCTCCACTCTGGCCGGGAGCCTCCCCGCCAGCGGCGGCAGCGGCGGCAGCGGCGGCAGCGGCGCCGCCTTGGGGCCGCCCGTGGACCCCCGGGCCCTGCTGGCCACCACCGACCTGCCTCAGAGCCTGGATACCTCGCTCTTCTTCGGGACGACGGCCACCGGCTTCCAGCACAGCCCCCTGGACATGGACGACGTGTCCGGCCCGGGCGCGGGGCCCCTGGGGTCCCTGGGCTCCCTGGCCATGAAGACCTGCGGCCAGGAGCCCCAGGCCCTGACGCCCAGCAGCAAGCTGACCGTGGACACCGACGCGCTGACGCCGTCCAGCACCCTCTGCGAGAGCAGCGTCTCCGAGCTGCTGACGCCCAAGGCCGACTGGGCCGTCCACCCCGACTCGGACTTCTTCGCGCAGGAGGACGAGGACGACACCCAGTTCGGCTTCTCCCATCCCGCGGGGAGCCACGGCTGCCCGAAGGAGACGGATCTCATCGCCGTGACTGGCAGCTCCTTCTTGGTCTGAGCCCACGCCCTTCATTCCTCGCCACGGGGCTGACGTCCGTCCGTCCGTCCGTCCGTCCGTCCGTCCGTCCGTCCGTGACGCTCGATGTTAAGGATGTTCTGGACTGTGTGTGACTGCGGCCCTTTCTCTTGGGCCCGAGAAAGAACATGGCCCCGGGCCACGCCTTTGCAGGTCTCAACTCTGACCTTGAATCTGGAACTGTCGAGTTGAGTGACCCTGAGCAAGTCACTTAACCTATCTGAGCCTTAATGTCCTTATTTATAAAATGAGGTGGTTTGAATAGATTGCTTCTGAGGTCCTTTGAGCTCTGTGGTTCCTTGATAATATACTTCTTTTCATAAAAAAATGACATTTTCAGTAACGGTGTTGCATGTGCTTTTTTAAAAAACATGCATAAAATACACAATTATATGAGCATCTATGTTTTTGGTGTCCAACTTCAACAGTTATGAATTCATGAACAATCTTGTTTAATCTCCACTTTAACCCTCTTGCAGTATTATTTCGGAGTAAATATCAGACATCACGTCATTTTATGGTTGATTTCAACCGTTAATACTCAATATATAGTTCTATACGTATGGGTTCTTTTAGGAAAAAACTACAATTCCATTATCATACTTAAAGTTAACAATAACTTCTTAATAGTAATAAATGTTCAGTCCGGGTTTCAATATCCAATTTTTTCATAAATGCTAGGTTGTTTTAATATTTTGAATAATTAGAATACTATTAAGTCTCTTAAGTGTCTTCTTTATTCTTTTTTAAATTAAAATATTAACTTTTTATTTTTCAATTATATTTGTCATACAACATATTTCACTGTACAACATAGTTACCTGCCATTTATATAAATTACAAAGTGATCACCCCCAGAAGTGTCTTGTTCATCTATATATTTCCCCCTTGCCTACTTTTCTTGCAGTTTTATTCCTTGAAAAATTGAGGTGGTTTTACATGTAGCATTTGCCACAGTCTTAAGTTTTGTTGATGACATCCCCCTGGTGTTAAATTCCTCTTCCCTCTGTTTCCTTAACTTTATAGTTGGAGCTAGGGAGTTGGTCAGACTGGAAATATGACTTTTTGTGCAGGCATGTTTTATAGGCTGTGTTGTGCTCATTTATCAGTAGCACATCATGTCTGGTGTTAATTTCGAGATGAGATATCCACAGCTGCTGCTGTTCATTGCATTAATTCATGATTACTTGTGCTTCTGAATATCATGAATTGTTCTTGTAGAGTTACTCTTAGCGGAGGAAGATATGCTGTTTAAGGCATTTGTAAGAGATTAATAGAAATATTATTCAATGCCAAAATATTTTCTTAAGTAATGATAGAACTAGCGAGAAAAAAAGATAACAAAAATATGTTGGCTGCCCTCACCGTTTATCTTTCTGACCTCTTTTGAAATGGGAGGTTTCCTTGTAGAAATGGCCAGCCAGGTCTTTGACATGAAATGGCCCCAGGGTCAAATTTGTGATGGATAAGTGGCCTTGAATAAATTAGTGTCACAGAGCCTCAGTTTTCTAGCTGTCAAATGGTCCTAGCAATGCACACACATAGTTAACACACCTTAGACTTTTCCAGTTATATTAATATGTAAAGAAAAAGATTTGTGTTGGTGTATTTTGATGAACTTATATAATCTTTTTACCCTCTTATTCCTTCCTGCTATAAGGGAAAAATTGGAGTAAGTTAGTCCTATTTATGTTCAGACAATAAGGTTTTTAAGGGTTAAGGTGAAGCAGAATAGGGAATCTATGTATTCCCTCCAATGAACAGTTTCCTCCCCAGGAGTTTCAGTGGGGAAATGCTAGGAGACATTCCTCACAGTTACTTCCACATCCCTCTCCATTAGATCAATTTGACACCATCTTCGCTCTGTTTCCAAAGTCAGACTTCACTAGGACTGTGGATCCTGCTGTTGCATGAGTCACTAATAATGGAGCACAGGGTTCCTCCTGTCTGGTCTGGAGAGCTCATTGTTTGCACCTGCCCAGAGTTGGAAGGAAAGATTGAATTTGAATATAGTGTAAATTGTCACCTTATGTGACTATAGCATTTTGAATTTTTTTTCTTATTTTTTTTCTTTATTGATTAAGGTATTACATATGTGTCCTTATCGCTCCATTTCCCCCTGCACCCTCCCACTCATGCCCTCACCCCCCTGTTGTCTGTGTCCATTGGGCATTTTGAATTTTGTGGAACATCTTTACAACAGGTAAAGATGAAAAAGTCTTATTTGTTATTCAGAATGACCCTGTGTAGTTTTGGCAAAAAGTCTGTGCTTTGGCTCATGTGACAGTTTAGCCAACTCACATTCAAAGTGGACTTTAGCCAGTGACTTACAGCTTTAAAAAAAAAAAGAAAAAATTCTTTTCACCTCCCCCTTCCCACTCATCCAACTTTCATGATTCGTTCCTGTGTTATAATTAGCTGCTGTTTTCCACTTTAATTGGTTTATTACTTTCTGCTTTCTTCACACTCCACTCCTTTGCATGCACATTCCGGTTCTTGCCATGCTTGTCTTTTTTCTTCTTAAGTAGTTAGATCTCTTCCTGCCACTATCCCTCAGACATTTGCCTCATGGCCCATTTTCTGCCAATGATAACATTTGCTGAGTATACACGGCAGTTCTGTGTGTACAGTAAGAAGTTATTTTCTGAGCTTAGATAATAATTCGTGTGTATGTGATGTGACGCAGATAATAGATTATTTTCTATACTGTTCAGATGAGAAGTAAATTTCGGTTTCATTATTTCCATTTTTTAAACATTTTTGCAAAGGAGTTCTGCTAATTAATACTTGCTCTAGTTTATTAGTCCAATAGTGTTTGCATGTGAATGTCTATGGAGGACAGTTATTGTAGCACTTTGGCAGTGCACTAAATATTTCCACTTTGAAATGTTTCTGTAGTGTGTGTGTTGGGTATACACACATATATTTTTACAGTGGTTGTATTCATTTATTGAAGAACAAAAATTAGTCATACTTTTTGCTCAGAATTTCATTGTGTCTACTTACTCAATTATTTTCTCTTTGCTTTAGAAATATTTATATTCATAAAGTGCATTTCAAAAAATATTGTCAATCATTAAAACCTCTTAAATAGACCACTATTTTTCATGTCTGACAGATATGTGTGTTATGTATTAAAATGAACACACAAGTAGCAAACATTAAATAAATTATTTAAACATGAAAAGAACTTAATACTGTGACTTAATTTTTAATTTCTTAAACCAACTTCTTTCCAATAAAATAATAATCTATATTTTTAATACTCCTTGCTGGAATTTTCAAAGGACAAATGTTGCTTTTTTCAAAACAAACCATTTATCTACTAGAGGCCCAGTGCACAAATTTGTGCATGGGTGGGGTCTTGACGGGGGTGGGGGGTGAGGGGTGAAGGCTGGGACGTGATTGGCCCTCCGGGTGGGCAGTGGTGCTGTCGGGATCATGCAGGTGGCACTGGTGCCTGGCCCATTCTCCAGAGATTGGACCTGCAGGACTACTGAGGGAGTGAGTGACTGCCACCAGGCTGGTGAGCCATCAGGACGGGTCAGTCAGCTGAGCGGCATTCCCACTGTGAGAGTACACTGACCACCTGGGGGAAGCTCCTGCATTGAGTGTCTGCCCCCTGGTGGTCAGTGCGCATCATAGCGCCTGGTCGTTCTGGTCGTTTGGTCGCTTAGGCTTTTATATAAATAGATGAGCTCACAGTTTCAAGTGATTTCTCTTTCAACATTTTCTAGAAAAACGGTGAAGCCTTTATAATTTCAGTGAAAGCAATTTAATTTCTGTTGGTAGTGGCATTTTAAATGTACATGTTTTAATTTAATCCTATTTTCTTTCTCAGTTATTGATTTTTATTTTAAAATGGACACAAGACACTGTGGGGGTGGGGTAAGGGCATGTGCCGGGGGGGAGGGGAGGCCAGGGGAAGGTCAATGGGGGAAAAAAGGAGACATGTACTACTATGTGTAATACTTTAAACAATAACATAAAATGTAAAAAAATCTTGCCAATTGAAAACACAGTAACATGATGACTTAAAAAGAAGTCTGATTCTATGGGCTCTGTTGATCATAAGTTAAAAATATATTTGCCTTGGCTTTAATTTTACCAGCTAGTATAATTATTATAATACAACACTTGAGTAGAAAAACATGGAACATGGATAGATTATGAAATGTATTTGTCTCTGTGACCTAAACTCTTTTTTAAAATATATTTTAACTGATTTCAGAGAGTGACTATAGAAAACTTAGAATTATACATATTATCACAATTTTTTAAATTAAAATTACATATATTGCTCTTGCTTTATTTCTGTAGGCCAGCACCAATCTGGATGTTACATTACCTTTCTAGTTTACTGTGCATTAAAATGAGCTTGGCAGTTTCTGCTGTCCATTAAGTGTGTTTTCTACTACTGATTTTCTTAACTGTGTTTTTATTGATTTCAGAGAGGAAGTGAGGGGGAAAGAGATAGAAACATCAATGATGAGAATCATTGATTGGCTGCCTCCTGCACGCTCTCCTACTAGAGACTGAGCTTGAAACCCGGGCATGTGCCCTGACCTCCTAGTTCTTAGGTCGATGCTCAACCACTGAGCCATACCGGCAGGGCCATTATGTTCAGTGTTAATTCCTGTAAGTGGAAAACCTTCGCATAAAAATATGACATGATACTCTCAAGCTTTAGCCTCTTCAGGGAACCTGTCTGAATGCTGGATTGACATCTGATGCCTGCCTCTACCTGTGGTAAAACTGACTGACCCACTGTTACTCTTGTTAGCAATTTTTCAATCATCCCCAACTTTACTGTAGATTTTACAAAACCCCTCTGCAAAGCCACTATGGCAGGAAACATCCCCACTCAGCACACTCCTTCTCTACCATCAAAGTTGCCATCCAGTTAGTTCACAAAGCACCTAATGGGGAAATAATTAGTTATTAAGGAGGAGTTATAGCCTCACATTTACCCTGTACAGGTGCTGTCTGGACCTATACACCTTTCCCCCTGTTTCTGACCAGTCAATGGAGCCAAGTTTGTATATCTTCGTAAGATAAAATGCTGCTAATTGTTTAGGAAAAGTATATCATTTTAAATGTGAATCATTCCTTTTATCTTGCTAGAAGGATTTTTTTAAAAATATATTTTATTGATTTTTTACAGAGAGGAAGGGAGAGAGATGAGAGTTAGAAACATCGATGAGAGAGAAACATCGATCAGCTGCCTCCTGCACATCTCCCACTGGGGATATGCCCGCAACCCAGCTAGAAGGATTTTTAACCCCTATGTTGATATTTGATCAAGTGGAAAAGACCTGTATTTCAATTTAGAACAGTGGTTCTCAACCTTGGCTGCACATTAGAATCACCTGGGAATCTTTTTAAAATCCTGATTTCTGGGCCTCATCCTCCGGAAATTCTGTTTCTTTGTTATGGGGTGGGGCCACAACGTTAGTAACAAAGAAACAGAATTTCCAGAGGATGAGGCCCAGAAATCAGGATTTTAAAAAGATTCCCACCGCGCCCGGCTAGCTCAGTCGGTAGAGCATGAGACGCTTAAAAAGATTCCCAGGTGATTCTAATGTGCAGCCAAGGTTGAGAACCACTGATTTAGAACAACATGGTAAGGGAAAATTGATGGCTAAGAAAAACTGTTGCATATGATCTTTATGAATATTTTAGAATGTGTATTGTCCTTTTCCCAATACCTTAAACGGAAAAGGGAAAAGTTCAAATATAAGAAAATTTGCTTCAGATAGGAGAATATCTTGACAGTAATTAGGCTGCCAGCTTAATGCTGCAATGTGTCTTACTTCACTCTCAGGGCTAATTACATAGAGTTCAGTATTTTGAAGATTACTTCCTTTGTGAGTTCCTTGTCTTGACCTCATGACAATGTTTAAACATTGGAATGCTTTTTTTTTAATACAGAATTTTATTTAGAAACTGCTTAGAGAAAAAAAAAAAACCCTGTCAAGAAAGACCAGGTGGAAAATGGGTTCCAAATAAAAAGGAATTTTAGGGCAACAAAAGACTAAAGGCCACAGAAGAGAAATAGCACCACCGTTACTTGAACAATGGCTAGTTACTTGCATTTTTGGCATTGTTAAGCACTGAATCTGTTTTCTCTCTGAATTTCACACAGAGCATGCACTACACAATGTATTATAAAATACCTGCTTTCTACACACATTTTAGGACAAACTACCACCATCAACAAATCAATACAATTACATCAGGGGCTGAACAAGCTCAGTAGTGGGTGACACACATTTTGCAGAATTCTGTCAAACAAAGGAACTGAATAGGCTGTAGGCAAAGCAAATGAGGGGTGTTAAGGAATGAAATAGTTTAAATATGAATAATTCAGACATGGTACTGTATTTTCTGCAAAAAAGAATTAACATTTAGTAACACGCTAATGAATTTTATCTCCAAAGAGATTAGTGCACTGGCAAAGTATTCTGATAACAGTGGAGGGCTGTGGACAGCAGGTACCAAAACACCCAGCCTTGCAGATCTCAAGGTAGCGAAGGCCTTCACTGATCACTCCCTTTGTCAGAAGTCCAAAAAGAACTTGCAGCATGATCACCTGCCTGCTGAACTTACACTCTAAGCAGCAAACTTTTAGGAGCCAAAGAGGAGTCCCCAGTGGGCAAGTGATGCAGAAAAACATGTTAAATGTAAACTTAAAAGACAGCAAAATGGGACAAAAACCCCCATTCAAATCCCAGAGATGTGGGCAAGTCCCCAAAAGTAGTAGTTAGATTTTAAAACTGAGCACATCTCATTTCCCAAAGACACAATACACAGAAATTTCAGGGGTAACTGGAAAAATCATCAGAGAAATGCTCAATGAATATCAAGCTATTCAACACAAATATCTCAGGGCTGAAACATACCCTCTATTCATTCAGCCAACAATGCCTCTTGCAGAGATGCAATTGGTCAAGGACACCAAATGGCTTTAGAGAGCAACTTTTTAAATTTTCCTTCTGGGCCAAGGCTAGGCCTATGAAGATTCAAGCAGCTCTGCAAGGCCTGTGAACAGCAAGTTCTAAAGGTTCCAAGTTCTGGCCCTTCCTTCCCAGACACAAGGGCAACACACAAACTCTCCTATCAGGTTACATTTTATATTTTGAAATATGCAAACGTAATTGAAATACTCTTAAGGCATTCATTTATTAAAATGTTCTCTGCCAAGATTTCACATTAGCTTAAAATTAAAATCAGTCTTTACATTTCACTACTGAGGTATCCACCTCAGCGTATCACATAAAAACACCTTCCCCAGCAATCAGTGTTACCAGCATCCATATGGTGAGCCCATGGTCAGCCTCTTTGTTCCCCAAGTGAACCAACTAGATCAGTGGTTCTCAACCTTCCTGATGCCGCGACCCTTTCATACAGTTCCTCATGTTGTGGTGACCCCCAACCATAAAGTTATTTTCGTTGCTACTTCATAACTGTAATGTTGCTACTGTTATGAATCATCATGTAAATATCTGATATGCAGGATGTATTTTCATTGCTACACATTGAACATAATGAAAGCATAGTGATTCATCACAAAAACAATATGTAATTATGTATGTGTTTTCCGATGGTCTTAGGCGACCCCTGTGAAAGGGTCGTTCAACCCCCAAAGGGGTCACGACCCACAGGTTGAGAACCGCTGAACTAGATGTTAATACTGCTCTGCTACAAGGTAAAAGCTCCTAACTCAAACTTATTGAAAAAAGAGTGAAACCTCTACAAAGTGCACTTTAAGAAGAGGTACTTTTTGCTTATGGAAAGAAACCAGTGAGTCCTCTAAAAGTAATAAAAGGGAGTACTTTACAGGTAAGCACATGATTTGGAGTGAAGAATTCGGATGTTGCTCTGCTGGTCCAAGCTGCTAATACTCTCCTTGTTCCTCCTGTGGGCCCCCTTCATCAGGCATCACAAAGCCTTCATCTGTGGCATAGAGAATGTCCACAGTCCTCTGCAATACAGGGTTGTTTTCCCCCTCGTTCTCCTGGCAAATCAATTCAATGTTCCTTAGCTTCCCAAAGTAGAAATCTCTTTCTTTCTCCAAGTCTTCGAGGGTAAGTTTCAATACGTTGACCTGCTGCATCAGTTCAGCTGCTTCGTGGTCCCCATTGCCCACATCAGGATTCTTTGCACCACACCGGGCCAGCCTGAGGGGTTGCAGTAGCTCTCTGTGTCACAATGGGCCTCTGGAGCTGCACTGCTAGAGCTAGGAGGTTTCTTTGGTTTGTTCATAGCTGGAGCAACAGGGGAGGGAGCCACGGCAGTTTCTTGACCTTGTCTGGCGGCGACAGGAACATAGTCTTTTCCATCATAGTTTGCATCAAAAAACTGAATGAATTCAAAATTGTCCTGAAACTTTCCTTTTACTAATCTGTCCACAGGAATTATTTTGTCAACACCCATCCTCTTAAAACCTGGTTGCAGTATTTTGCGGTTCTGGATGTATTCATGTTCTAGCTTAGCTTGAAATTTCACTTTCTTCAAGGCAATGGAGCCAGGGGACAGCATGTCCATAGGCTGACAATAGGCAGTCCCTGAGCACAACTGTTCGACCTTTGTCAGATTTAACTGCGGGGACTCATTGATCCAGGCCGGCATGTCCTGTCGACTTAGGTTCTCACTGGTGACTGACCTTAAATATACGTTCACTGCCATCTTCGGCTCGCGGAGGAACCACGTCCAATGCCGGGCCGGCTTCGGTTCCGTCTTCGTCTCGTTCAAACGTCCGACCCTGCTCGCCCGCGCAATGACCTCACCTGGAATGCTTTTTAAGTGAAGTCATAAAGAATACACCTAACGTTTATTTTTTTGATAAAATTTTATTGATTTCAGAGAGGAAGGAAGAGGGAGAGAGAGAAAAACATCAACGATGAATCATTGATCGGCTGCCTCCTGCACGCCCCCTAATGGGGATTGAGCCCACAACTCAGGCATGTGCCGTGACTGAGAATCAAAATATGACCTCCTGGTTCTTAGGTCGATGCTCAACAGCTGGGCAAGCCTAACTTTTGTTGTTGTTGTGAACTATTGTATGGACAACATTTAACATAATTTGAACATTCATATGCATATATGTATAATCCATGGACACAGACAATAGGGTGGTGAAGGCCTGGGACAGGGGCGGGCTAGAAGGTATCAATGAGGGAGAATGGGGGACATATTTAATACTCTCAACAATAAAGATTTAAGTTAAACAGTTTAAAAAATAAAAGTTTGGGAAAAAATAATAAAAATCTGGAAGGATTCTTTACTTTAAAAAAAAGAAAGTTAATGATTCTGTACATGGTATTATTGGAGTTAGAGTGTGTCATGTTAGAATGGCACTTTCTTAGGGCAGAAAGAAAAAACGTTCCCCCTTATATCATCCATCAAAATGGTAGTCATGCCCATACATTATCTCTTAGTGACTAAGAGAAAGAAGTAAAGAGGCCTAAGTAGTTTGTCCTCCTTTAGTAGGTGCTACTAGTATAGAGGATACGTGAAAATAATGAGGCCTGTTTCTATTCACCAAGGAATTTCATTTAATATAGAAGGTTAAACTGTTATGTGACAAATAGAGAACAGTATGACTTCATTGGCAGCTGGTCTTAACTTCTCAATCATTTTTCCAGGCATACCTTTCTACCAGAGACATGGCTTTCTGGGAGAGAGGTTCATTGTACAATGCCAGCAATATTCTGTGACCTGGAAGTTCAGTTCATTGGATTTTTCAGAACACCTACCTTAGCTTAAACATTGTAATAAAACTATCAGATTTATAAAAATGGGTAAGTTGGTAAAGAAATGGAATTGTTCTCCCTCACATCTGAAAGCATAATGATATATTGAAAAGGAAAAAGTATTTAAATTTTCTTTTCAAATGGGGTAACATCTAGATAAAACCACATTGATAATGGGATAAATGCTTAGAAATTTGGGGATATTGCGTCTTACCCTTAACTATTTGATCTGCTTACTTAATTGGTGGAATTTCCTACTCATTAGTACTATGTTCATAAAAATTTGTTTTATTAACCATTACAAATGTCACAAATAACTAGTTGCATAGTATACAGATTATTGTAGTTCTCTGTAAATCTGATATGATTCTGGTACTCCTGTATATGTAAATGGTGCTTTTTCTACATGCCAATACTAGTTTATGTAATTAGCAGGTAAATCCTGTTGTATAACTTTAAATGTCATCAATAGGGCCATGTAAGACTATGGTTTTAATTACAGCTCCTGATTTGTCAGTTCCATTACTTTTAACCCTTCTTAGATGTTGCTGAATCTTGATCAATACACAATGATGGCAGGTAGAATTTTGAGATTAATATGGGCTCTACTGCTTACTTGGAGTTGTAGGCTCACCACGCAGACAAAATGATGTGAAATCTAACCAGAATTGTGGGAATTGCTGGCTCAACAACTAGAGCCATTCAAGCTCAGCAAACACCTTTAAACTCTTTAGCCAGGATAGTGCTTGACAATAGAACTATCCTTGATTACTAGTATTTTCTCACTCTCCAAGGAGGAGTTTGTACAATAGAAACAATCTCCTTAAACTTGCAAAATCCCTTAAAGGGCATTCCAGTTTTGCCTTTAGCACTCATGGCTGGTTAGGATTTAAATTTTCTATATTTTCAGCTGGCTCTCAACTTGGCTTGGGTCTATTTTAAGATCTGGTTTGCTAATTTGTTTAAAATTCTTCATTTGTAACCTATTGATGTTTTGTATAACCAGGTGCCTAAGTCCCCTATAAAGACTTGAAAAATGTTTACAGGATGGCTAGAAATGATCCATCAAGCCTCTGCATCCCCTCCATTTTTATAATCCACAGTAGTTAAAACATTTACTCCTGATGCTAACTACCTTTTGCGGATTAGCCCTGATTTCTCTTGATGTTATGCATTGAGTGTTTTTGTTTATACATGAGCCCTTCCCATATTGACTTGGCCATTTTATAGGAGACCATAAAATTTCCTTGAATTTTACAGGTGCCTGAGAGACCTCTTAGAAGCAAATGGCTCTAGTGCTCTGTGGTCCACTGCTCAACCCCAGGAGTCCCCCTGAGGGACTAGATGGACCCAGAGCAGTTAGCCGAACCACTCCTGCACTGACATGGGACGAGGTGACAGGTTTTTATCAAAAGGGGGATGTGGACCTTGAGAAGAAATATATCTATCAAGAAGGATTCCTCATAGTTAACTGGGCACAAATTCCCAACTAGGTTCTAGCAGGCATTGCCAACAGAAGCTTCTCACACACTGCATTTCAGGGGAAAATCTTCAGACTGAGTTTTATGGTGTGTAGTCTTCGTGTTTGACTTATTTTACTCAACATTTTGTTTGCTTCAGCCATGCTTTTGCATATACAAATGGTTTATTTATTCTTGTACTGAATTCTATTGTATGCCTATATCATAGTTATTTTTATATTCTGTTTATGGGCATTTATGTTGTTTCAGTTTTGGCAAGTGGTTACATGGATGTATTCACTTTGTCAAAATTCATGGACATATATCCTTATGATCTGTTTGTAATATATGTTATGGTTCATTTTAAAAAATTATAAAAATAATAAGTTTTACAAATAAATGTTGCAGTATACAGTAACTTAAAAATAATTCAAGAAATGATTAAAATATACAATCAGCTTCAAAGCTGATAACCTATAGGTTATCTAAATGCTTTTTGAATTGAATAATCCATTGATGTTACAACAGGAAATCAAAAGAAAAATGAATTAGCACCTTCAATGGCATGGATCAAAAATTCACATTTAGTTTTAAAATACTTTAAAGATTATTTAGAGTAAAAATAATCAAAAGCACTAACTACTAAGATTATCTGTTTTATCCTATATAATAAAGGGTAGTATGAAAATTGTCCCTTTGACCAGGAGGTCGTCCAGGAGTTCAACCAGGGTGCGGGGTCGGTTGGGAGAAGGAAGGGAGTACCTGGCCGACAGCCAGCAGCTGCTAGGGATCCTACCAGTGCACAAATTTTGTGCACTGGGCCTCTAGTATATAAAATAATCAACAGCATCTAATTTGACCATATATTGGCATTTCATCAGCAGGGCCTAAATTTAGAAATCTTTTCACTTCTTACTTCTGAAAGCCAGATGGTATTAGACAGACAGATGACCAATGTTGCAATAACATCTATTTGAAGTTTTCATATTGGAAATTGTAACTGGAAAATACTGAGCATATTTCAAAATTGCCATTGTGCATTTACACAGATGTTGTTGACCAAAAACTCTTAGGAAAAACCAAAACACTTGTATAGAGCAAATTTAACCTCTTTTTTGTTGTTTAAATTTTATTTTCTCATTTATGCTTTTGGGAACAATCTTCAATAATTTTTGCAAATCCAGGTAACATTCTAGCTTTGAGAAACCTTTCTTCCCAAAAGAATCTAAGGTAAAGGACAATCAGAATCACTTTGCAAACAAGATCTCTGCAGTGAGCCTTTACAATATTCAGTATATTTGGTATATAGATTTGGCAGTGAAAATAGACATTTTCCAATGTCTATTATTGAAATTAAATATCATACAAAGTCTGCCAAATTTTTAAGGTCTCCTCTAAAGATTTAATACTAAAATGGGCTTAAAAAGGCTATAAAATAGAGATTAATCAGCAAGATTGATAAATACGAAATCTGATTTAATATCAGAAATGAATCTTTTTTCCCCAAAGAATTTGTTCTTCATTTCTTTCTGCAAGCCTTCTCTGTTTTCCAGTAAAGTATACAGCTAGCCTAGGTTTCTCCATTTTCAAAGTAGCCAACTTTCTAAAATTATAATTATGCACACTTACTTTCACAATGCTCCCAAGTTCTGTTTCTTTCTAAGTACATAGGAAAGTGACATTCGCCCGACTGGTGTGGCTCAATGTTTGAGTGTTGACCTATGAACCAGGAGGTCACAGTTCGAATTCCGGGTCAGGGCACATGCCCAGGTTTCGGGCTTGATCCTCAATGTGGGACGTGCAGGAGGCAGTCAATCAATGATTCTCTCTCATCATTGATGTTTCTATCTCTCCCTCTCCCTTCCTCTCTGAAATTAATAAAAATATTTTTTTTAAAAAGAAAGTGACATTTCCAAGTGAGAAAGTGAGTCCTCAAATTAAAAAAGAAACAAGTTTTACTTAATCAACATTTTAAAAGTAATAAACATGTAACATTTCTTTTTTTTCTTTAATATGTCATGGCATCTGATACTAATCTTATCGCTATTATTGGTAATTAACACTAATAATTGGCCCTATGAAGTGCTAGAACATAACGTGACTTAAGGGGGAAAATGTTGCATTTCCTTAGAAACCCCAAGTGCTAAATTTAGCATTAACTAGCTAATGCCAACATGAATTGGTAGGGGGGAAAAGCACTCACTGCGACCAGCAGCAAATATTCTAAAATTGGAACTAGCCTGGAATGAACTGCGGCTCTGTTCACTGAGTCACTGCCTGTGAAATTTCCATTTCAGCTCTCTGTTTTGGCTGATTTCCCCACAAACAGACATGTGACCAGCTTCCTCCTTCCCCATCCAGCATAATGTAGTCTCACTACAGTTATATCCCTGCACTGTATGTATAAACAGGAAAGGGAAATAGATCCTGATAAAGATTGATTATTGGCTTTATTCCAGAGTTAATATGTCTGAGAGTTGAAATGTCTTTGTTTTTGCTACCATTTTGAACTGTTTTACATTTTGGAGACTTAGTGTTGCTTGTCACTCAAGAGTTTTATTTTGTTATGTGGACTTTGTTCCCCTTTCCAAATGGGTTAAGCTGCTTACATTTTATTCAGAATCTTAAATGCTTGCTTGATGATTACCTTCTCACTACAGCTGGCTAGTTCTCAGGAGTCTCTATGCTAAATTCCAGTCCTCAGTCCTAAAGAGCACATGAAACTTATCTACCTTCTTTTCAACTAGTGTAGCTACATGAAATTATTACTTTTTAATTAAGGTCCTTGTTTTTGTTTCAGAAAATTAAATATTGTTTTTGTGTCTAATATGAGGCAAGGAATTTTATTTAGCTTAATACCATTCATTGAAGCACTATTGTTTCCTCATTTGAAAATACCTTATTTGTCACTGGCTGGTGTGGCTCACTGGTTGAGTGTGGTCCTATGAATCAGGAGGTCACAGTTCGATTCCCAGTCAGGGCACATGACTGGATTGTGGGCTCGATCCCCGATGGGGGACATTGAAGAGGCAGCTGATCAATGATTGTCATCATTGATGTTTCTATCTCTCTTTCCCTCTCCCTTCCTCTCTGAAAATCAATACACACACACACACACACACACACACACACACACACACATACATATTTGTCTTATATGATTTCCAAAAGATCACTATCAGATAAAATACTTATTACATTCAGGATTCGCATCTAGAATAAATGAGAATAAACATAATTTAAAATTTATTTCCCAAAGGTTTTTGATATAATTACTTAAGGTATCACCCAAAATTCTGTTTATATTTTAATAGGATAGTTCACTCTATTTGTTGTGTCCCAAATTAAATTTTAGATGCTTAGAATTTTTTAATAGCTTTGATAATCTGTGCATTGAATTTTCCTCATCACAATGTTTAGTCCATACTCTGAGAACACCTGCTATTCTATACTATTCCAAAATGTAACTATTTAGAACTTGATTATATATTATTTTTCATTGCTTGATTTTTATTTCTTTATCTAGATCATAATGTGTGTGAGCACAAGGACATAACTTGTCAAATATATGCTCAAAAAATGTTGGTCATACACACAGACAATAGTATGATGGTTATCAGAGGGAAGGGGGCTGGAGGGGCAGTAAAGGGTAAAGTAGGCCAAATACATGGTGACGGAAGATGATTTGACTTTGGGTGGTGGGCACACAATGCAATATATAGACTATGTATCATAGATATGTACTCTTGAAACCTATATAATCTTACTAATCAACTAGAAGCCCAGTGCACGAAATTTGTGCACAGTAGGGTCCCTAGCAGTTGCCAGCTGGGGCCTCCCTTCCCCGGCTGCCGGCAGGGCCTTCCTTCGCTCCATGCCGCCCCCTGGTGGTCAGTGCACATCATAGCGAACAATCAAACTCCCAGTCGGTTGAACTCCTGAGGGGACACTTTGCATTTTATGCTTTTATATGTACAGATGTTGCCCCAATACATTTTATGTAGAAAATTGTTAAAAAGGGAAAAAATAAGTTTGAACAAATTGATGAAATATACTTTTGTGTTATACCTCATAGTGCCTCACACAGAGTAGGACTCAATAATTACTAGCTGCTTAATAAGCTGGTAACAATAAGATATTCCTAAGGGATTCACACCTTATTAGTGCTCCGAAGAATCACTGTCAGTTTTGTTTAAAATATTGAATTATTTGATGTAGCTAAGTCACATATAATGTGTTTTTTAGTTCCATAAATGTCAGTGGACAACTAGAATGAGGTGAAGTGTCCTGTTGACAACGCAGGACAGCAAATCCACCATCAAACAAAATGTAATTGCCAGGTAGTTACTTATGCTACTTAATTGCTCTTCCACTCTTTCTTTGGACTCCATTCCTTCTGAGTTATCACCATTAGTGGTAAGGGTAATAATGAAAAAGAGAAGATATGTTAGGAGAAAATACATCTACACTAATAAAAGAGAAACATGGTAATTGGCATACGACCGCTACCCTTTTCATTGGCTAATCAGCGCGATATGCAAATTAACTGTCAGCCAAGATGGCGGCCAGCAGCCACAGCTTGAAACTAACATGAGGCTTGCCTCAGTGACCGGAGGATCGTTGGAGGAAACCAACGTTCCCCGCCTGCGGCTGCAGGCCTCTGAGCGGGCAGTTTAAGAAACATTGTAACAAATACCGCCGGACTTCAGACAGTAGATTCGCAACATTGTATGCAAAGGCCAGAAACCTACTTTCAGCACCGGAGGGAGGCCTAAGAGCTGGAGTTAGCCTCAAGGTAAAGCTGGCCCAGAATAAAAAAAAAAAGAAAAAAAGGAGCGGTTGGGAACTTCAGTCAGTCCCAGCCTGAAAACAGCCCTCAGCCCCTCACCCAGACTGGCCAGGCACCCCAGTGGGGACCCCCACCCTGAAGGGTGTGTGACCAGCTGCAAACAGCCCTCAGCCCCTCACCCAGGCTGGCCAGGCACCCCAGTGGGGACCCCCACCCTGAAGGGTGTGTGACCAGCTGCAAACAGCCCTCAGCCCCTCACCCAGGCTGGCCAGGCACCCCAGTGGGGACCCCCACCCTGAAGGGTGTGTGACCAGCTGCAAACAGCCATCATCCCCTCACCCAGGCTGGCCAGGCACCCCAGTGGGGACCCCCACCCTGATCCAGGACACCCTTCAAGGAAAACCAGCCGGCCTCACCCATGCACCAGGCCTCTACCCTATATAGTAAAAGGGTAATATGCCTCCCGGCACCAGGATCAGCGTGACAGGGGGCAGCGCCCAAACCCCCTGATCGCCCTGCGGCTCTGTGTGTGACAGGGGGTGGGGCCACAACCCCCTGAGCAGCCCTGCTCTGTGCCTGATAGGGGGGAGCTCCCCAACCCCCCACCCCCACGGGCTCTGCTCTGTGTGTGACGGGGTAGAGCCATAACCTCCCCATCGGCCCTGTCCTGAGTGTGAGAGTGGCGGCGCCCCAACCCCCTGATGGGCCCTGCTCTGTGGGTGATAGAGGGCGGTGCCCCAACCCCCTGATGGGCCCTGCTCTGTGCGTGACAGGGGGTGGCGCCGCAACCTCCCCATCGACCCTGCCTTGAGTGTGACGGGGGCGGTGCCCCAACCCCCCAATCGGCCCTACCCTGAGCGTGACTGAGGGTGGCATCACAACCTCCCGATCGCCCTGCTCTGTGCATGATGGGGCGGCGCCCCAACTCCCCAATCGGCCCTGCTCTGAGCCTGACCAGGGGCTGCACCTTGGGATTGGGCCTGCCCTCTGCCACCCGGGAGCAGGCCTAAGCCAGCAGGGCGTTATCTCCCGAGGGGTCCCAGACTGCGAGAGGGCACAGGCCGGGCTGAGGGACTCCCCCTCCCCCCCGAGTGCACAAATTTTTGTGCACCGGGCCTCTAGTATATATGTAATATGTGTGTAGATAACAGGATGTGGTTCCTGTGACTGAGTTCCCATACCATGTTTATTAGTGACCACGATTATGAGTAAAAAGCCCTCAGGACCACATGGAAGTTAGTTTTGGACAATCCTAGTACTGTCTCTTCCATTCTAAGAAAAATACAGGTAAAAATCTAGCCCAGCCGGCGTGGCTCAGTGGTTGAGCGTCGACCTATGAACCAGGAGGTCATGATTCCATTCCTGGTCAGGGCACAGCCCAGCTTGCTGGCTCCATCCCCAGTGTGGGATGTGCAGGAAGCAGCCGATCAATTATTCTCTCTCATCATTGATGTTTCTCTCACTTCCTCTCCGAATAAAAATATATATATATTTTAAAACCCTTAATCTAACAAAGTTAATATTGCGGAACTATTGAGATTAATGACTAAACAGCATTTCCCAATTTATGGGGAAATGATTTATTATATTATTAAGTACCACATAAAACATCCACTGAATACCCAGAGTAGGAAAGAGAGTAGTAGTAAGAAAGAAGTGTCAGCCTGGGGAGATAGCTCATTTTGATGCAGAGTACTCTGGGTAGGTATTGTAAGGGGTTGAAGTCTATAAATATTCAGGCAAACAGGAGCGCAAATATGAAATGTGAATCTGAGGGCATATGATAGAACCAAGGGAGATGAAATGGTCCCTGCTGTCTCATAGTGTATATACTCCACAATACTTAGAGTTTATTTAGGGATAACCAAGACTTATCATTGCCCAATGAATTAAACATGCCCTAATCTTTTTTGCATATATATATTTCTGAAAAACTCAATACCCAGCCCCAGCCAGTTTGGCTCAGTAGATAGAGCGTTGGCCCTTGGACTGAAGGGTCCTGGGTTCAATTCTGGTCAAGGGCACATACCTCGGTTGCAAGCTCAATTCCCAGCCCTGGTCGGGGTGCATGTGGGAGGCAACCAATCGATGTCTCTCTCTCACATCCATCTCTCTCTGTCTCTCCCCCTTCCTTCCACTCTCTCTATAAATCAATGGAAAAAAATATCCTCAGGTGAGGATTAAGAACAAAAAGTCAATACCCAAACTTCTTGTTCATGTTAATGAAATGCAATTTATAGTCTCTAAGAAATCCTTAGCCCTGCCATGTGGCTGGACTGGAAATCATTTATGATCTTTCTTTTTCTGATGGATGTTCCATATATGCAATGAGTCCCCCAATTGTATTTGTTTCTCCAGTTTGGAAACATCTCCAATATCTGTCACTTCCTGACACAACTCCAGTCCTAGCCTTCATCACCACATCCTGAAATTATTACAATGAACTTCTAAATGATTTTTCTATCTCCCCCAATTAATCCACATTGCACATGCCTACTATACTACACTTTCTATACAGGGTGGGGCAAAAGTAGCTTTATAGTTGTGAGTACATGAAAGAGTTTAATCTTGCATTATTTTTTCATTATTGTATTATTTTCCATATGAACAACTGTAAACCTACTTTTGCTCCACCCTGTATATTCATCATTTGACTTCCCTTCTTAGGTATCTTCACTGGCTCTTAACAATGTCCAGAATAAAGTCCTGTCCACTGTGACTGCTTTTCATAGCTCCCAAAGTTTGCTTCCATACTGAAGTCTAACCCCAACACCCAGCACTTACCAAACATGAGCTCTATACAAGCTAGGTTGTCTTTACCTTTACCAGAGTTGTGTGGTCAATTCTCTCTCAAATTCTTGCTTTTCTCCTTGGCTGGAACTCATCTACTCTCTTCTCTATATTACTACATAGAACCATCCATTAAACTATAGCTACTACCCCTGCTTTTCCTCCAAGCCATTAACTTGGTGTCAGAAAACCTGTTTGCTACTATTATCTAGCTGTGAAATGTTTAATATATGAATTCCTATGTCCTCTCTAAAGTGAAGATGTGGCTCACATTTTACTCCTCTGATCTATGTTCCTGGCACTATACCTTGTATTTTGCATGTAGTCAGTATATCAATTTAAAATACAAATAAGGTTCCTAGCTTAAAATTTTTACCAAACACCCATCAATTCAGATTTGACAAACATAAAAAATTCATTTGGAATGAGTGATTTGCTTTTTGTATGAAGTTGTGACCTGTCAATGTGCTTAATCTGCTAAATCCCTAACACACATTTCACTTTTAAAAAAAATAAGCAAATCTTTTAAAAATAATACATAAATCTCAGCTTTGTATTTCAATTATCCCATGTTTTGAGTGAGTTGTATCTAAATTAGGTTTTATTACCAAATCATCAAGTGGAAATGTTTGATATCAATAATTACTAAGGAATTATGAATATTCCCAAACAGGGAGTTAATCAATGCTTTATCTGGAATCAAGAAATAGTAAAAAAAAATAAAATAAAATAAAAATACCGCTACACCAAAGCTTTCTCTTACTTTTCCTGGATGGGAATGGAAAGCATTTAATCCACAGAGAAAAATGATCCTCATATTCTATCATTTACATCTACTACTCAGGGCTTTCAATGGTGTGATACTATAATGAGACAATGGTAAAAATGTCAGGGTGAATGTATTTTAACTCATGAGGAACAAGTCCAACAGATTCCCCTGGACACAAACCTTCCTGCAAAAGCATGTTTTCAGTTAACAACATTTTAATAAATCAAGGACTGAAGAGGCACAATGGGAATGAACATTAAATCATGTCCCATTCTTTTACAAGGGAAAATGTATGCCAACACCAACAGAAATGTAACTGTTAAATTGTAGTCAGATGTCTGACTACATTTCATGCCATTTTCATCATCATCATGGGAAAATGGTATTAAAAGAGAAATATTTTGAACAAACTGAAAGAAACCATGTGAACCCACAAAGAGTTACAAGAGTATCTTCAAGAAAAGTAAAATTTGTCCTTTGAAAATTCCACAGAATATAGCAAAAGTATATTTTCTGGTAGTGTTTAATGGGAGGAAATAGGAATGAAGTAAGGAAACAAAGTGAACAGATTTTAAAATATTTTATGCTTATATATCTTAACAGATGCCTCTGACCTGAATGCTCACCTCAGGCTTCTGCATTCCTATCTGCAAGAAAAGAAAAAGCATATAGTTAAGAGGACTTAATGACAACACATTTCGAAAATGGGCTTAAAAAATATTTCCAAAAGTGTTGGGGGAGAACTTTTAAATGGTTAGAAACAATAAAACTCTGACCATTTGTTTGAATTACAAATTTATGTATACTTTTCCTTTTTCACAAGATGAGTACAACCAATTTAAAAATTAGAAAGACAGTACAGATACATTTCAAAGTGGCAAATTTTAAAGTGCACTGCCAAACTGCTACGATAAGTACTATACACAAACATCTACATGCAAACAGTACTGGGTTAGAATGTTTCAGAGCAACTAATAGTGTTTGTTAGCAGAACTACACGGTAAAAAAAGTTAGAAAAGTAAAATACATCTCTCACTAAAATCTTACATAAAATGTCCCTATTATTTGATTCATATATAAACGCAATGGCATCTAAATCCAGAAAATAATTTTAGTACACACTCAGACTTGTAAATTTTGTGACCAAAAAAATGGGCCATGACGATAAAGGCTGAGAGACAGTGAATATGAAAAAAAAAAATCAATTAAATTTTTAAAAAAGAGTTCATGGTGCCCAGCCAGTGTGGGTCAGTGGTTGAGCATCAACCTATGAGCCAGGAGGTCAAGTTTCAATTCCCAGTCAGGGCACATGCCCGTGTTGCGGGCTCAATCCCCTGTGTGGGGCGTGCAGGAGGCAGCTGATTGGTGATTCTCTCTCATCATTTATGTTTCTATCTCTCTCTCCCTCTCCCTTCCTCTCTGCAATCAATAAAAGTATATTTTTTAACAAAGAGATGATGTCAAGGACTGGTGTGCACGCGCTGCAGAATAAGTTGTAGAGGGAGCAGAGCTGGCAGAAGGTAACAGACATCAATTTCGGTGCAACAGAATGAGTGGGTTATAAACAAAAGTGGTCATGAAACACAGAAGGGTAGAATGGGGGACTCTCTCTCTATATATATATACACACACATATGTATATACATATACTATATATACATATACTATATATATGTTACTGAGCAATATTCAGTTGTAATGTAAGTTAGGTAGATTTTAATATGAATTATTGTGAAATCTTGGCCACAACTATCTCATAAAATTGTGCGAAACAAATATAACTTTTCTGAAAATGCTATATAAACTGTAAAATGCTATACTCACGTAAGACAGCCACTATTTACTCAAAAAGCAAACAAAACCTCTCATCCCAACTCTGGGAGAAGGCACGCAATGAGCTCTCTGGAGAGAGAGGGAGAGAATCTCACTCCGGTCCATTCCCAGATTTTCTCGGAACTACAGGCTTTCCAGTCACTCTACAGGCTGCCTTTGAATACAGAGCAAAGACACTATAATTTGGTCTAATGCCCATGTGGACAATGTCATACAAGAATCGTGGGGACAAAAATCCTTCTTAATCTGTGGGAAAAAAAGATTTCTTTCCCTGCTCCTTAAGCTTCATAAAACTATATTGACTGTGTAAGTGTGATAGTCAGTTATGCCAATTTATCCTCTTTGAGGAAGGAAGGAGAGGAGCCGGAAATGTGATAAAGATTCACCAAAACATGCCAAAACATTTTCCCTCCCAACACTAAGTGCTGGGGTAGAAAAAGATGGCCAAGATGGACCATGTATACGCATACTGCAATGACCACTTTACAGCTAGGGAACTGAGGCTTAGTCAGACTAAAGAACTTACTTAAGGCCACTTATCAACAGCACAAGTCAGTTTGTTCTGGGACTGAGTTATATCAAAGCCCTGGCACATTCCACAACACAATCTTACAGCAAAAAAAAAAAAAAAAAAAAAAAAAAGAAGAGGCTGTAAAGATAAACAGGGAAAAAGAACCAGCCCGTATTTTTACTTTCTATGTTCAAGCCCTACCACTAAGTTTCAGAAATACTTTGGCATTGTGTAAATTTTCCATTATTTTTAATGTTAAACAGCAGTGCCACATTTTCTGATCATTAACTCTCAATGAAGTTTTCATCACATTAGAGCACATGCAATAATCACTGTAAAATGTCTTAAGCTTTTCAAAAAAGAGCACAGTATCATGAAAATACAGAGCTCAAAGGACCTCAGAAGCAATCTATTCAAACCACCTCATTTTATAAATAAGGACATTAAGGCTCAGATAGGTTAAGTGACTTGCTCAGGGTCACTCAACTCGACAGTTCCAGATTCAAGGTCAGAGTTGAGACCTGCAAAGGCGTGGCCCGGGGCCATGTTCTTTCTCGGGCCCAAGAGAAAGGGCCGCAGTCACACACAGTCCAGAACATCCTTAACATCGAGCGTCACGAACGAACGGACGAATGAACGGACGGACGGACGGACGGACGTCAGCCCCGTGGCGAGGAATGAAGGGCGTGGGCTCAGACCAAGAAGGAGCTGCCAGTCACGGCGATGAGATCCGTCTCCTTCGGGCAGCCGTGGCTCCCCGCGGGATGGGAGAAGCCGAACTGGGTGTCGTCCTCGTCCTCCTGCGCGAAGAAGTCCGAGTCGGGGTGGACGGCCCAGTCGGCCTTGGGCGTCAGCAGCTCGGAGACGCTGCTCTCGCAGAGGGTGCTGGACGGCGTCAGCGCGTCGGTGTCCACGGTCAGCTTGCTGCTGGGCGTCAGGGCCTGGGGCTCCTGGCCGCAGGTCTTCATGGCCAGGGAGCCCAGGGACCCCAGGGACCCCAGGGGCCCCGCGCCCGGGCCGGACACGTCGTCCATGTCCAGGGGGCTGTGCTGGAAGCCGGTGGCCGTCGTCCCGAAGAAGAGCGAGGTATCCAGGCTCTGAGGCAGGTCGGTGGTGGCCAGCAGGGCCCGGGGGTCCACGGGCGGCCCCAAGGCGGCGCCGCTGCCGCCGCTGCCGCCGCTGGCGGGGAGGCTCCCGGCCAGAGTGGAGCTCACAGAGGCCACGTCGATAGTCAAGATGCCCGAGTTGACCAGGGCCGTGTCCAGCACCGCGGCGGAGCCGTGCTGGCCGCCCCCGCCCGCGCCCCCGCCGCCAGGGCCCCCGCCCCCGCCCCCGCCGCCCCCGGGCACGTCCGAGAAGAGGGACACCAGCTCGGCGTCGCTGAGGTCGCTGTGGCCCTGGCTGGCCAGCTCGCTGCTGGGCGTGAGGGCGGTGGCGGCCTCGAGCTGGGCCAGCAGGTCCTGGCCCAGGTGGTGCCTCTTGGCCATGTGGGTCTTCATGCTGTGCTTGGAGGTGAAGAGCTTGTTGCAGGTGGAGACGGGGCAGCGGCTCTTCCAGGTGTCCACGTCCTGCAGGTGCTTCTTGGAGTGGATGTAGAGGCTGCTGCGCGCGGAGAAGCGGGCGGAGCAGCCCTCCACGGGGCACACGAAGGGCTTGGTGCCCAGGTGGGTGATGCTGTGGCCCTTGAGGTGCTCGGCGCGCGTGAAGGACTTGCCGCAGCCCTGCACGGGGCACAGGAAGCGGCGGTCGTCGTCGTGCTTGCGCTTGTGGCGCAGCAGCTTGGACATGCTGGTGAAGTTCCAGCCGCAGCCGTCGAAGTCGCACAGGAAGGGCCGCTCGCCCGTGTGGCTGCGCAGGTGGATCTTGAGGCGGCAGGCCTTGTCGTACTGCTTGCTGCAGCCCGGGAAGGAGCAGGAGAAGAGCTCCTGCTCGCGGAAGTGGGCGCGGTTGTGGGAGAAGAGCGCGCTGACGGTGATGAAGGTCTTCTTGCAGCCCGAGAAGGCGCACTGGTAGGGCCGCTCGGGCTCGAAGTGGCTGCGCTGGTGGGCGCTGAGCTTGGCCTGCGTGGGGAAGCTGTCCTCGCACACCTCGCACTTGAAGGAGTTCTCCTGCTCGTGGCCCTTCATGTGCGCCTTGAGGTTGTACACGGTGGTGAAGCTCTTGCCGCAGCCGGGCGCCGGGCAGCCGAAGGGCCGCAGCTTGTCGTGCGACTGCAGGTGCCGCTTGAGCTTGTAGGACGTGGTGAAGGTCCAGCCGCAGCCGCCCAGCGGGCACTTGAAGGGCCGCTGGCCCTGGCTGCTGCTGTGCGTCAGCAGGTGCACCTTCAGCTGGTGCTTCTTGGCGAAGGTCTGGCCGCACTGCGCCTCGGGGCACAGGTAGAGCAGCAGCCCCGCGGCGGCGGCCGGGCCCAGGGGCGCGCGGGGGCTCGGGCCGGCGGGCGCCACCGGGGCCGGGGCCTCGGCCTCGGCCTCGGCCTCGGCGTCCTCCTCGGGCGCGGGCGCGGGCGCGGGCGGGGGCTCGGCGGGCTCGGCCAGCAGCAGGTCGGGCGGCCGGTCGGGGCAGTCGCCGGGCTGCGCGGTGGTGGTGGCGGGCTGCACGGCGGCGGCGTGCGGGGCCCCGGCCTGGGGCGCGATCGGGCCCGCGGGCTGCGGCGGCGAGGGCTGCGGGGCGGGCGCGACCCCCGGCTCCCAGGCGGGCGGCGGGGGCGGCGGGGGCGGGGGCGGCGGGGGCGCGGCGAGGGTCAGGACGCCGTTCTCGAAGCGCAGCAGCAGGTTCTGGCTGTGGAGGGTCACGGTGCCCGCGAAGGCCGCGGCGGGGCCCAGGCCCGGCCCGGGCAGCGGGGCGGCCAGCGGGGCCGGGCCGGGGCCGCGGCGGGCAGCGCGGCGGGGAGCGCCGACAGGCAGCGGGGCCCCGGCGCGGGCCGGCCCGCGGGGTTCGCGCCGCCCTCGCCCCCCCGGAGCCCGGGGCCCGGCCCGGCCTCCTCCCTCCACACGGGCCCCGCGGCCTGGCCGGCGCCCGCGGGCCCCGCGTCGCCACCCACCGGGTCCAGCAGCACCAGGAAGAAGTCGTCGCCGCCGCCGCCGCCGCCGCCGCCGCCGCCGGCCCGGGCCTGGGCGCCAGAGGGCTGGGGCCTGGGCCCCGCGAGGCCGCGCGGGCCTCCTGGCGCCGCCGCCCGCGCCCGCCATCTTGGGGGCCCCGCAGCAGCAGGAGGCGGCGCGCGGGGGCCTGGCCGGCCCGCGGGTCGAGGGCGCCGGGGACCCGGCCGCCGCCCGCCGCGCTGCCGGCGCCGCCGCCCTGGGGCGCCCCGCGGGCCGGGAGCAGCGCCGGGATCTCCATGGCGGCGTCCGCAGGCTCCGCTGGCGCCGGCGCCGGGAGGAGGTGCGACCCCGCCCCCTGCCGCGGGCCGGCCGCGCTCCGGGAGGAGAGAGCGCCGCGCAGGGCCCGCCCCGTCAGCCGGGGAACGCGTGCGCGCCCCGCGGTTTAAATGCCCGCCCCGCAGCCGCCGGGACGCCCCGCGCCGGGCCAAGGCGCCCCCCCCGCCCGCCCGCACACACCCGCACACCCGCACACACACACACACACACACACACACACACACACACACACACACACACCCGCGCACACACACACCCGCCAGCGCGCACACACACGCACACACACACACACCCCGCCCGCACACACACACACCCCCGCCCGCACCCACACCCGCCCCGCACACACACACACACCCGCCCGCGCACACACCCCCGCCCGCACACACACACACACACACACACCCGCCCCGCACACACACACCCCCGCCCGCACCCACACCCGCCCCGCACACACACACACACCCGCCCGCGCACACATCCCCGCCCGCACACACACACACACACACACACCCCGCCCGCACACACCCCCGCACACACACACACACCCGCCCCGCACACACACACACACCCGCCCCGCACACAGCCCCGCGCACACACACACACACACACCCGCCCCGCACACACCCCCGCACACACCCCCGCACACACACACACACCCGCCCCGCACACACACACACACCCGCCCCGCACACACACACACCCCCGTCCGCACCCACACCCGCCCCGCACACACACACACACCCGCCCCGCACACACACACACCCCCGTCCGCACCCACACCCGCCCCGCACACACACACACACCCGCCCCGCACACAGCCCCGCGCACACACACACACACACACCCGCCCCGCACACAGCCCCGCGCACACACACACACACACACCTGCCCCGCACACACCCCCGCACACACCCCCGCACACACACACACACCCGCCCCGCACACACACACACACCCGCCCCGCACACACACACACACCCCCGTCCGCACCCACACCCGCCCCGCACACACACACACACCCGCCCGCGCGCGCACACACCCGCGTGCACACACACACACACATCCCCGCACACACACACCCCGGCACACACACATCCCCACACACACACACCCCCCGCGCAGACACACACCCCCGCACACACACACCCCCGCCCCGCACACACCCCCGCACACACACACACACACACCCCTGCACACACACACACACACCCCCGCCCGCACACACACCCGCACGCGCGCACACACACACACACCCCGCGCACACACCCCCCCGCCCGCAGACACACCCTCGAACACACACCCCCCCCCACACACATCCCCGCACACACACACACCCATGCACACACACACCCCCGCGCGTGCACACACACAGCCGCACACACACACCCCCGCCCGCACCCACACACCCGCACACACACACACCCCGCACGCACACGCACACACACACACACACACACCCGCCCGCACCCACACCCGCCCCGCACACAGCCCCGCACACACACACACACACACCCCGCACACACACACACCCCGCCCGCACACACACACCCGCACACACACACCCCGCACACACACGCACACACACACACACACACCCGCCCGCACCCACACCCGCCCCGCACGCACCCCCGCACACACACACACCCCCGCCCCGCGCACACCCCCCCCACACACCCGCACACGCACACACACCCCCCACACACACACCCGCACACGCACACACACACCCCCGCCCGCACACAGCCCCGCACACACACACACCCCCGCCCGCAAACACCCCCGCACGCACACACACCCCCGCCCCGCACACACACACACCCCCGTCCGCACCCACACCCGCCCCGCACACACACACACACCCGCCCCGCACACAGCCCCGCGCGCACACACACACACACACACCCGCCCCGCACACAGCCCCGCGCACACACACACACACACACCCGCCCCGCACACACCCCCGCACACACACACACACCCGCCCCGCACACACACACACACCCGCCCCGCACACACACACACCCCCGTCCGCACCCACACCCGCCCCGCACACACACACACACCCGCCCGCGGGCGCACACACCCGCGTGCACACACACACACACATCCCCGCACACACACACCCCGGCACACACACATCCCCACACACACACACCCCCCGCGCAGACACACACCCCCGCACACACACACCCCCGCCCCGCACACACCCCCGCACACACACACACACACACCCCTGCACACACACACACACACCCCCGCCCGCACACACACCCGCACGCGCGCACACACACACACACCCGCGCACACACCCCCCCGCCCGCAGACACACCCTTGAACACACACCCCCCCACACACACATCCCCGCACACACACACACCCATGCACACACACACCCCCGCGCGTGCACACACACAGCCGCACACACACACACCCCCGCCCGCACCCACACACCCGCACACACACACACCCCGCACGCACACGCACACACACACACACACACACCCGCCCGCACCCACACCCGCCCCGCACACAGCCCCGCACACACACACACACACACACCCCGCACACACACACACCCCGCCCGCACACACACACCCGCACACACACACCCCGCACACACACGCACACACACACACACACACCCGCCCGCACCCACACCCGCCCGCACACACCCCCGCACACACACACACCCCCGCCCCGCGCACCCCCCCCCCACACACCCGCACACGCACACACACCCCCCACACACACACCCGCACACGCACACACACACCCCCGCCCGCACACAGCCCCGCACACACACACACCCCCGCCCGCAAACACCCCCGCACGCACACACACCCCCGCCCCGCACGCACCCCCGCACACACACCCCCCCCCCACACACACACACCCGCACACACACAGCTCACGGGGGAGGAAAGCAGTCCCCCCCACACACACACCCGTTCGCACATACACAGCTCATGCGGTGCCCCCCCCCCAGAAACACACCTCCACGCACACACACACACATCCCCCCCCCCGCACACACACAGCTCACGTGGGAGGGAAGCATTCCCCCCCACACACACCCCCATTCGCACACACACAGCTCACGCGGCGCCCCCTGCCACCACACACACACACACACACCCGCACACACACAGCTCACGCGGGAGGGAAGCAGCCCCCCCCCACACACACCCGTTCGCACACACACAGCTCACGCGGCTTCCCCCCCGCACACACACACCCCTGCACACATACAGCTCACGCGGGAGGGAAGCAACCCCCCCCCCCCCCCCCCGCCGCACACACCCCTATTCGCAACACACAGCTCACGCGGTGTCCCCTCCGCACACACACACACCCGCACACACACAGCTCACGCGGGAGGGAAGCAGCCCCCTCCTCCAGGTGAAGGGCAGTGACGGCTCCTGTGCCCACGGGGCCGCAGTGCCCAGAAGCCCGTCTGCTGGATGCCGCTCACGTCCCCCTCGCGGTGCAAACCGCCACAAACGCCCACCCTCCCGGGGCTCAGCCAGGGCTCACTGCCTCTCAGGTGTGAACCATCAGTGGCTGGATGGACGGATGGCTGGACGGATGGACGGATGGACGGCTGGATGGATGGATGGATGGCTGGATGGGTGGATGGACGGATGGATGGCTGGATGGATGGACGGATGGACGGATGGCTGACTGGTTGGATGGGTAGTTGACACAGTATTCCTCAGAGGACACAGTGTGTGTCAGCCTTATCTACCATAGTGCTGGCAAGTCTGAAAGCGATGTCTTTTTTGTTTGCTTTCTGGACAACTTCCGTGTCCAGAACCGTCTTGACCAGGAAAATTTGGTACCTAATATATATTTTAAAATAAATCTTTTATGATATCAGAGAGGAGGGGAGGAGAGAGAGAGCCATAGAAACATCCATGATGAGAGAGAATCATGGATTGGCTGCCTCCTGCAAGCCCGGCACTGGGGCCGAACCCACAACCCAGGCATATGCCCTGATGGGCAATCAAACCAGTGAGCTCTTCGGTCCTGGGTGGATGCTCAATGGCTGAGCCACACCCACCTGGGCCCTACTGGAAATTTTGTTGCAGTTCTCTTGTGCAGAGTTTAGAACCAGTAAGAGATGGGGCCAAAAGAGATTAGCACCTTAGCCTTGAAATGCAAAGCCTGGAGGATGAAGCCATCTACACTGAAATCTGCCAAACCCAACCCACTCCAGGTTCTCCCTGTACAGTGCCCAAGCTAAACCAACCCACTCTACACTCCCACCATTGCTTCTGCCATTGTCAATGTCATGTGCAGTCTCACATGAGAATAAGGCAGTCCCCAGCTTACTCTAGATTCTCTAGCATAGGGAGGTCTCCAGGCAGGAGCAGCTGTTGAATGTGATAAGGTGAAACCCAAGTCACTGCAGTGAAGTCTCCTGAGAAGAAGGCACAGATGGCCATGTGCCATACACCCCACCCTCACCTCCACCACCAGCACCTGCTTGCATTTAGTTGTAGTGGCCCAGTCTCACTGTAATGCATTTGGCCTGTGCTGTCTCATGATCTTATCATTGATGATGATCCCCCAATTTGTCATCAGTGAGTTGGGAATCGATATAAACAGAGGGTGAAATATCTGGCAAGAGAGAGGTTTAGAGACATGATTTGATTATGGGGTACCTAGAGTTTAAAGAATCCCTGCTTCCCCTCTCTTTTAATGATAATGTACAGTTGCTGATCTTTGATTAGGAAATCAAGTTTTTCATCCATAACAATTCAAACCTCATCAAAATTTCTACTTCACATGTTTTTCTTTGTATTCCTTTTTTGGGGGGAGTGGAGGATGGGGACGTGTTTTTCAAATCTGAGCTATAGAGGAGTACATACAACTTATCTGCCAAGTTTAGATACTTTATGAAAGCAAACACCCATGTGACCAGGACCAAGGTCAAGAAATAGACTGTTGCCAGTCTTCTAGAATTCCTTCCAATCACAACCCACTCCCTCCCCAAAGGATATAGTTATTATCCTGACTTTGTGATAATCTTCTCAGTGCTTTTCTTTTTTTAAAAAAATATATTTTATTAATTTTTTACAGAGAGGAAGGGAGAGGGATAGAGAGCTAGAAACATTGATGAGAGAGAAACATCGATCAGCTGCCTCCTGCACACTCCCTCCTGGGGATGTGCCCACAACCAAGGTACATGCCCTTCACTGGAATCGAACCTGGGACCCTTCAGTCCGCAGGCTGACGCTCTATCCACTGAGCCAAACCGGTCAGGGTCTCAGTGCTTTTCTTAATAGGTTCCCACTTTATATGAAGTTATATAAACCAAATTTTACTGCCTGCTTCCTTTTATAGCTCCCTTCTGCCATTCTGTATCAAATTTGAGAGACTTCATCTATGTCATTCACAGTAGCTATAGACCCTTTGCCTCTATTGTTGACTAGAATTCCAGTGTATGATTTTAGCAAAGTGATTATGATCTGATTATGCCATCCTATAGTGGATGGACACTAATGGTTGCTATTAGTTTATAACTACTGCTGTGAACAATGCTGCAATTAGGCAAGAAAAGAAATAAAAGCCATCCATTCAAAAAGAACGATATGAAACATGTTTGCTGATGACATGCTCTTGTACATAAAAAAATCTTAAAACTCTTCACAAAGACTGTTAGAACTAATAAATGAATTCGGTATAGTTCCTGAAAACAACATCAACATACGAAAACCAGTTTTATCTAAACATTAACAATCAACTATAATAATAAAAGCGTAATATGCAAATCACTGAACGACCGTCTGGATGGCCTTCCGGACAACCTCCTGGACAAAGCTGTGGCTGCAGCTGCGAGACTGAGGCAGCCGCTGCGGCTGCAAGGGAGGGATCGAGGCAGCCACTGTGGCTGCAAAGGCTTACTCTTGCATGAATTTCATGCATCGTGCCTCTAGTCAAAAATAAAAGTAAAGGAAATAATCCTATTTATTTATTTAATCCTCACTGGAGCATATTTTTCCATTGAATTTTAGAGAGAGTGGAAGGGAGGGGAGAGACAGAGAGAGAAACATGGATGTGAGAGAGACACATCGATTGGTTGCCTCCTGCACCAGCCTGGACCAGGGACAGTGATTGAGCCCACAACCCAGGTACGTGCCCTTGACCAGAATTGAACCCAGGACCCTTCAGTCCAAGGGCCAACACTGTCCACTGAGCCAAACCACCTAGGGTGGAAATAATCCTATTTACCATAGCATCAAAAGCTATAAAATATTTGACTTAACTAAGGAAATGTACATGGGAAACTGCTAAACATTGATGAAAGACAAAAGACAAATAAAATGGAGAGACATATTCGTGGATTGGGAGATTTAATATTGTTAAAACATCCACTTATGATATTGAACCCTTATCTAACATCCTTCACAGAAATTAATTCAAAATAGGTAAAAACAAGTTCAAGACCTGAAATTGCAAAACTCCTAGAAGAAAATATTAGGGAAACTTCTGAACATCAATCTGGCCAATGATTTTTTTTTTATACACCAAAAGCACAGGCAAGCAAAAACAAAAATAGACATCTAACTAGTTTGATGTGACTGTATCAAACTATAAACCTCTCTGCACAACAAAGGAAAAAACACAACCCGTGTAATGGAAGAAACTACTTGGCAACCATATACCTCATAGGGGGATAATATTGAAAATATATAAGGAATTTGTACAATTCAATAGGAAAAAACACAACTCAACTAAAAATAGGCAAAGTACTTGAATAGACATGCCTACAAAGAACCCTACAAATGCCAACAGGTATATGAAAAGATGCTCAGCATCACTAATTACCAGGGAAATGCAAAACAAAACCACAGTGAGGCATTGCCAGACACCTGTTAGTATGGCTAATTAAAAAAAAAAAAAAGATAACAAGTGTGGATGAAGACATGGAGAAATCAAAACCTTTTTTACTGTATTGATGGGAATGTAAAATGGCCCAGCTGCTATGAAAATAGTATGGAGGTTTCTCAGAAAATTAAAATAAAAGTACCCATGTCATCTAGCAATCCCACTTCTGGGTATATATCCACAAGCATAGCCCTTGGCTCAGTGGATAGCATGTCGGCCTGCGGACCAAAGGGTCCCGGGTTTGATTCTGGTCAAGGGCATCTACCTTGGTTGCAGGCTCTTCCCCGGCCGAGGCCTTGGTCAGGGTTCATGTAGGAGGCAACCAATTGATGTGTTTCTCTCACATCGATGTTTCTCTCTGTCTTTCCCTCTCTTTTCCACTCTCCCTAAATAATAATAATAATAATCTACACTAATAAAAGACAAAGATGCTAATTGACCACACCTTCACTATGCCCCAAACCACGCCCACCAGACAATCAGAGCAACTATATGCAAATTAACCCAACCAAGATGGTGGCCGGCAGCCACAGAGCTGGAGCAAGCAAGAGGCTTGGTTGCCCCGGTGTTGGAGGAAGCCAGCAGCTGTGTCTCCGCTCAAGGCAACAAAATTTCAATTATAGAAGACAAATAAATCCCAGATACCTGCTTCCAGCCACCTCCACTGGAAGCTTGGGTGGCTGGGGGCTGTGGCCAGCCTGCAAACAGCCATCAGCCCCTCACCCAGGCTGGCCAGGCACTCTAGCAGGACCCCCTCCCTGAAGAGGGTTTGGCCAGCCTGAAAACAGCCCTCACCCCTCACCCAGGCTGGCCAGGCACCCCAGTGGGCACCCCTACACTGAAGAGGCTGTGGCAAGCCTGCAAACAGCCATCAGCCCCTCACCCAGGCTGTCCAGGCACCCCAGTGGGGACCCCCACCCTGAAAGGGCTGTGGCCAGCTTGCAAACAGCCATCATCCCCTCACCCATGCTGGCCACATCTTCATGGGGTGAGGGTCCCCACTGGGGACCTTGGCCAAGCTGAAAACGGCCCTCAGCCCCTCACCCAGGCTGACCAGGCACCCCAGCAGGACCCCTACCCTGATCCGGGACACCCTTCAGGGCAAACCAGCCAACCCCCACCCATGCACCAGGCCTCTATCCTATATAATAAAAGGGTAATATGCAAATTGACCCTAACAGCAGAACGACTGGGAATGACTGGTCGCTATGACACACACTAACCACTAGGGGGCAGATGCTCAATGCAGTACCTGCCCCCCTGGTGGTCAGTGCGCTCCCACATGGGGGAGCTCTGCTCAGTCACAAGCCAGGCTGACGGCTGCCAGCACAGTGGTGGTGGGAGCCTCTCCCGCCTCCTCAGCAGCATTAAGGATGTCCAACTGCAGCTTAGGCCTGCTCCCTGCTGGCAAGTGGACATCCCCTGAGGGCTCCCGGGCTGCCAGAGGGATGTCTGACTGCCAGCTTAGGCCAAATCCCCTGGGGAGCGGGCCTAAGCCAGCAGGTGGTCATCCCCAGAGGGGTCCTAGACTGTGAGAGGGCACAGGCCGGGCTGAGGGACCCACCAGAGTGCACAAATTTTTGTGCACTGGGCCTCTAGTAATAATCCTATCTAATAATAGAGAAACATGGTAATTAACCATAACTTCGCTACCCTTCCCATTGGCTAATCAGCAAGATATGCAAATTAACTGCCAACCAAGATGGCGGCCAGCAGCCAGGCAGCTGAAGCGAACAGGAGGCTTGCTTGTTCCAGTGATGGAGGAAGCCAACGTTCCCCGCCTGCCACTGCCAGCCTCTGAGCTTGCACTCTAAGAAACAATGTTGCAATTATAGAAGCTAAACAAGCTCCAGAAACCTGCTTTTAGCCATCAGAGCTGGAGTTGCAACAGAGTTTCTATTATAGAATCCAAACAAACCCAGATACCTGCTTTCAGCAGCTGAGGTCTCAGAGCTGGAGCAGAGCCTCAGAGCTAAAGCCGGCTCTCAGCTCCAGTGACAGCCATAGAAGGTAAATAAATCCCAGAATAAAAAAAAAAAGAAAAAAAGGAGAGGTTGGGAGCTTCAGTCACCTGCCAGCCTGAAAACGGTCCTCAGCCCCTCACCCAGACTGGCCAGGCACCCCAGTGGGGACCCCCACCCTGAAGGGGGTGTTACCAGCTGCAAACAGCCATCATCTCCTCATCCAGGCTGGTCAGGCACCCCAGTGGGGACCCCCACCCTGATCCAGGACACCCTTCAGGGCAAACCAGCTGGCCCCCACCCATGCACCAGGCCTCTATCCTATATAGTAAAAGGGTAATATGCAAACTGACCCTAACAGCAGAAGGACCGGGAATGACTGGTCACTATGACACACACTGACCACCAGTGGGCAGACGCTCAATGCAGGAGCTGCCCCCTGGTGGTCAGGGTGCTCTCACAGGGGGGAGCTCTGCTCAGCCACAAGCCAGGCTGATGGCTGCCAGTACAGCGGTGGTGGTGGGAGCCTCTCCTGCCTCCTCAACAGTGCTAAGGATGTCCGACTGCAGGTTAGGTCTGCTCCCTGCTGGCAAGTGGACATCCCCTGAGGGCTCCCGGGCTGCCAGAGAGATGTCTGATTGCTAGCTTAGGCCCAATCCCCCGGGGAGTGGGCCTAAGCCAGCAAGTGGTCATCCCCTGAGGGGTCCCAGACTGCGAGAGGGCACAGGCTGGGGCTGAGGAACCCCCCCTCCCCCCTGAGTGCACAAATTTTTGTGCACCGGGCCTGTAGTAATAATAAATAAATAAATAAATAAATAAATAAATAAATAAATAAATAAAATATATCCACAAGCATTGAAATCAAGATCTTTAAAAGATATTTGCACTCCCAGGATTATTGCAGCATTGTTGTCAATAGCTAAGATGTAAAAGCAACTTAAATGTCCATCAACATAAAGTGATAAAGAAAATGTGGTATATGCATACAGTGGAATAAAGCCTTAAAACACAAGAAAATCCTTCCTTGCTAATCACCATGGATAGCCTTGAGGACATTTTGCTCAGTGAAACAGGCCAGTTACAGAATAACAAATACTGTATGATTCCATTTATATAAAATCTATAATTGTCAAACTCATAGAGGCAGGGATTTTGTTAATTAAGACTTTATTTTTTAGAGCAGCTTTGGGTTTACTGTAAAATGTATGGGAATGTAGAGAGATTTCCTATGTCACTCTGGCTTCATGTTTGCAAAGTCTCCCCCATTATAAGCATCCCCTATCGGAGCGGCACATTTATCACAATTGATGAACCTACTTTGACACTTCATAAACAGTCAAAGCTATGGTTTATATTACAGTTCACTCTTGGTATTCTACATGCTGTTGGTTTGAACAAATATATAATGGCATATATCCATCATTATAGTACCATACAGAGTAGTTTCACTGCACTAAATTTCCTGTGTCCTGACTGTATATCCCTCCCCCAGCCCCTGGCAACTACTGATCTTTTTACTCTATCCATGGTTTTGGCCTTTCTTGAATTTCATTTAGTAGGAAGCATACACTATGTATTCTTTTCAGATCGGCTTTTTTTACTTCACAGTATGCATTTACAGTTCCCTCGTGTCTTTTCATGGCTGAATGACTCATTTCTTTTTAGCACTGAATAATTTTCCATTGTCTGTATGTACCATAGTTTATTCATTTATCTGCTGAAGGGCATCTTGATTGCTTCCAACTTTTGACAATTCTGAGTAAAGCTGCTATAAACAAGTGTGCAGGTTTTTGTGTGGATATGTTTGAAACTCATGTTGGTAAATATGAAGGAACATGATTGTTGGATACTAAGATTATGAGTATGTTTCATTTTGTAAAAAGCCAAACAGTCTCCCAAATTGGCTGTACATTTTTGCATTTCCACCAGCAATGAATGAATTCCTGCTCTTCCACATTCTCACCAACATTTGATGTAGTCAGCATTCCAGATCAACTATTCTAATAGGTGTGTAATGGCATCTCATTTTGCTGTAGAAACTGAGATTTTTTTTTCTTTTTCCTTTTATTTATTGCATTTGGACCTTTCAGAAACATATACCATCAGATATACCACTATTTAGTAAAAATCTATTCTAGTTTTTAGGAAGCATACGTGTCACAAGCCATCTTGTTTCTACTCGCTAAAACTTAACCAAGTTTCTCAAAAAGGTAGGCTCTGATCTATGGGATCCTGAGCCTTGAGGTTTTGAATGTTTTGATTATTGTAAAAACAGTTTTAAGTGGTTGAACTTAATTCCTAGCTGTTTTCTTCTAGAATGGGCCAATCATTTTGAAGTTATATACTACCTTGCAAGAATATTCAATTCCTTAAGCTTTGTGATCTACTCTGTCTTTGGAAAACTTGATAAAAAAGTAATTTTTTTTCCTGTACAATAAGGATGAATTGACCAGAACGTAAAAAGAGGAATATGCTAATTAACCGGGATGCCATAACGGGCCAACTGGACAGGAGGCTGTGAGTGCAGCATCGGGGACGGGGCAGCAGGGGCCTCCGTGTGCCTGCTCTGGGAGAGGGCCTGATCAGTAGTGGCCGCGGCTGCTTCAAGGGTAGGAGAGGGAGGCAAGGCTGGACCGGCAGCGGCCTCAGCTGCTGCGAGGCCTGGGGAGCAAGGCAGGGCTGGACCAGCAGGCTGCGGGGTCCAGGGGTCCAGGGAGTGAGGCAGGGCCAGACAAGCAGGTTGTGGAAATGGGGAGCAAGGCAGGGTGGGACCAGAAGGCTTTGGGGCTTGGGGAGCAAGGCAGGGCAGAACCAGCAGGCCACAGGGCCCAGGGAGCAAGGCAGAGCCGGATCAGCAGAGCCTGCAGAGGCTGCTATGCTGTGGGCCCAGGTCAGGGCTCATGAAGGAGGCAACCAATTGATGTGTCCCTCTCACATTGATGTTTCTCTTTGTCTTTCCCTCTCTCTTCCATGCTCTCTAAAAATCAATGGGAAAATATCCCAGGCAACTTGAGGGGGGGCAGCACCGTGCGATTTCCAATAGCGTGCTGGGCACCTAGTATCTTATACAATAAAGAGGTAATATGCAAATTGATCCTCATGCCCTCGTGTCACAAGATGGCCGCCCAATGTCATCACAAGATGGCCACCCCCACGTCATCACAAAGATGGCTGCCCCCACATCATCACAAGATGGCTGCCACAAGATGGCCACCCCCACATCATCACAAGCTGGCCAGCAGGGGAGGGCAGTTGGGGGCGATCAGTCTGGCAGGGGAGCAGTTAGGTGTCAATCAGGCCAGCAGGGGAGCAGTTAGGGGGTGATCAGGCTGGCAGGCAGAAGCGGTTAGGGGCAATCAGGCAGGCAGGCAAATGATTAGGAGCCAGCAGTCCTGGATTTTGAGAGGGATGTCCAACTGCGGGATTGGGCCTAAACTGGCAGTCGGACATCCCCTGAGAGGTCCCAGATTGGAGAGGGTGCAGGCTGGGCTGAGAATCACCCTCCCCCCCCAGTGCACAAATTTCGTGCACTGGGCCTCTAGTTAATTATAACAAAAAGCAGGACAGTGTACATGTGCCATGTGAAACTGAGATTTTGATGTTTGCCAGGTGTTAGTGGGATGAGGAGATGGGGAATTGCTTTTCAATGTAAAAACTTTTAGTTTCACAAGATGAATCCATTTTTAGATATTTGTATGCCTATAGTTAACGATGATGTATTGCATAATTTGAAATTTGCCAAGTGGCCTGGCCGGGGTGGCTCAGTGGTTGAGCATCAACCTATGAATCAGGAGGTCATGGGTCATTGATGTTTCTCTCTCTCTCTCCCTCTCCTTTTCTCTCTGAAATCAATGAAGATATATTAAAAAATAAAATTTGCCAAGTGGATAGATCTCATGGTAAGTGTTCTTACCACAATATAAAAGAAGAAATAGTACTTGTAAAATACCATGAATGTGCCTTAGCCGGTTTGGCTTGGTGGATAGAGCATCAGCCTACAGACTGAAGGGTCCCGGGTTTGATTCTGGTCAAGGGCACATGCCCAGGTTTCAGGCTCAACCCCCAGTAGGGGGCATGCAGGAGGCAGCCAATCAATGATTCTCTCTCATCATTGATGTTTCTATCTCTCTGTCTCTCTCCCTTTCTGAGATCAATAAAAATATATTAAAAATACCATTTGATGATGGAGTGCTGATGTGCATAACAAACTTTATATCTGAATGGGTCAGGCAACCACAAATTCATGACCGGTACATGAAGACACCTGAGAACTTGGTGCTCCATGTTCAAGTGTTGTCTCCACTAAGGCCCAGGAGCAAGCCAAAAGAAGTTTCTCTAAAGCAGGAATGGGGAACGTCCAGCCCACAGGCCATTTCAGGCCCGAGAAATCATTTGATCTGGCCCTGCCAAGGCATGAGGAGGTGCGGTAATTAAATGTTTGACCAAATACAGCAGGCTAGTTTTTAGGCTGATAATTTTGATGGCCTGTGAATGATGTTATAAATATCCAAATGGCCCTTGCAGGAAAATGAGTCCCACCCCTGTGTAATCTACAGATGATGACAAGACATAGCTCCAACATTCAAAGTTTTTTTTTTTCTATAAATCACCTATAGGAGACTGCCACGGGTTGCAAACAGCACTCCTATTTGCCACGGACACCCTGAGCGCTGTTGGATCTGCTGGAGCTTACGGCACAAGTGGCAAAAACAGGAAGCTTTCCCTGACAGTGTCGGCCTGTTGCAGAACCTTCTTTTGTTCTGGTTCCCACGGAAAAAGAGCAGATTTTCTTGTTACTTGGTAAATAGGCCAGAATAGAACAAGGCAGTGAGAAATCGAAAGAAACCCACTCGTTGTCGTGCCACGCCTTTGGTTGTAGGAGAGCCAAATACAGCCATTTACCCTTAAGCTTAGAAAAGATATGTAGACATGCCCTCCAGCCCTGGAGCCCTTGATGGTTCACTGAGGTAAAAGGCCCCTATATGTTTGCTGGGCTTATTTTCCACCATCTGACATGCAAATTCCTTACCAATAAGGCTAGAATAGTGTCTATTTCTTGTGCATTAGGTCCAATAAACACAATATCATCATTGTATGGCGACAGTGTGATGTCTTGTGGAAGGAAAAAGCAATTGAGATGCCTGTGAACTAAATGATGACATAGGGCTGGAGAGTTAATATACTCCTGAGGTAGAACACAAGTCATACAGCTAGCACTGCCAGTTGCAAGCAAGCTGCTACTTCCCGCCTTTGAGTGTGTGTGTGTGTGGGGGGTGGGGGGGGAGAGGCATTTATTTATTTATTTTAAAATATATTTTTATTGATTTCAGAGAGGAAGAGAGAGAAACATCAATGATGAGAGAGAATCATTGATTGGCTGCCTCTTGCACGCCCCACACTGGGGCATGTGTCCAGACCAAAATCGAACTGTGACCTCCTGGTTCATAGGTCAATGCTCAACCACTGAGCCACGCCAGCCGGGCTGGGAAAGGCATTTAAAAGATCAATAGCTGCATACCAGATACCAGGAGATGCGTACATTTGCGCAAACCTGGTGCAGCAGCTGAGTAGGCATCAGCACCTTGCTGAGATTACAGCAATCCACTGTCACTTTCCAAGGTCCATATGTTTTCTGCCTGGGCCAAGCAGGCAAGATGAGCGGGTGTATTGTGGGTATCATCACTCTGCATCCTTCAATTCCTTGATGGTGGTACTAACCTCAGCAATACCCAGGGATGCACTATGCTTTCGGTTTACTGTTTTCCTAGGTAGAGGAATGCAGTGATTCTAAGTGTCATGTCTCACCATGATAGCTCTCATTGCACAAGTTATAACAACAATGTGGGGATTCTTCCAGGTATGGAGTATCCTATATAATAAAAGCCTAATATGCTAAGTGCCTGGTGGTCTGGTCAGCCATTCAACGAATCAAAGCATAATATGCTAATGATATGCTAAGGCCGCTCAATCACTCGCTATGGCATGCACTAATCACCAGGGGGCAGACACTTCGATTGGTAGGTTAGCTTGCTGCTGGGGTCCAGCTGATCAGGACTGAGTGAGACTGGCCAGACATACCCTGGAGCCCTCCCTCGGTCCCTTCCCAGCTAACCAACCTCCTATGTCTCTCCCCAGCCCCGATTGTGCACCTGTGGGGTCCCTTGACCTGGCCTGCACCCTCTCGCAATCTGGGACCCCTCGGGGGATGTCAGAGAGCTGGTTTCAGCCCAATCCCATAGGCCAGGCCAGGCCAAGGGATCTCACTGGTGCACGAATTCATGCACCAGGCCTCTGACTGGCTTATTTCACTTAGCATAATGCTCTCCAGGTCCCTCTATGCTGTCTCAAAGGGTAAGACATCCTTCTTTTTTTGCTGCTAGTAGGCTAATTTTGAAGTTGATAATTTTATTTTTTAAAAATAAATCTTTATTGTTCAGATTATTACAGTTGTCCCCCTTCTTTCCCCCCATAGCTCCCCTCCACCCAGTTCCCACCCCACCCTCTGCCCTTACCCCCCCACTGTCCTCATCCATAGGTGTACATTTTTTGTTGCCGGGTCATACACATGGAAAATGTAGCTATTTCCATCCGTGACGTGTCCCTGTGTTTGGACTCACAGGGACCGTCTCAGCCTCACAGGGGCAGTCTCAGCCTCGCAGGGGCCATCTCAGCCTTGCAGGGGCCGACTCAGCCTCACAGGGGCCGTCTCAGCCTCACAGGGACCGTCTCAGCCTCACAGGGGCCGGCGCAGCCTCACGGGGGCTGTTGCAGCCTCGTAAGGGGCGCCGCATCCCATGTTGGGGGTGAAGGTGAGAGACAGATGCTCCTCTCGCTGTCTCTCCTGCTGCTCCCTTGTGTATTGCCAATGCTGGAAGTTTCTGAGCGCAGTCTGCAGGTGCTGGACATCATGCTTTAACTGGTCAACACGAAGTTTGGCATTCTGTCTTTTGTTGGGCGGCTCCTTGCTGGACAAAATCTCCAGGCGTTCTTGGTGGCTGAATATCTGGTATGCTTGCTTGGATTTCATTTTCTACTAAGTGCAAAGACTGCTTGTCTGCCGTCTCCCAGCGTCCCATGTGAGACTGGATCTGGTGGACCTGCTTGTGCGTTTGCTGGTACAGTGGTTCCATGTCGCCGGCCCAGCCGAGTCTGGCTCCGGCTTCCTCCGAACCTGATTCTGCTTCTTGAGTGTGTCCCTTTTGTATGCGAGGAGTTGAAATCTACAGTTTGTTGAGTTAGGCTGCAAAAGCGCAGGTGGTTCTTTTTGTGCCACTGGCACAGCTTGGGCGGGGATGTAAATTGAGTAGAGAGGGGTCTCAGGGAATCACTGGGGCAGAGAAAACAGCAATAGCATCTCCGAGACTCCTCGCCTCTCCGCGACTCCACGTCTCCCCATCCCCGAGTGCTGGTGAGCACTCCGCAAGAAAGCCACCCTAGCTCTCCGACCCACTGCAAGGCTGTCCCGCCTCTCCCCGTAGGGGTCTGGGACCTCAGAATCCCGCCCCAAACAAGCTCAGTGGATTCGAGAGTTTGTAACCCCTTTTGATTGAAAAAAAACCGCGCATCCAGTTGCAGCCCACCTGGCGCGTGACTCCGTACCTCTGTTCTTGGTGCCTCTGCACATCCTACTCAGTCTCAATGCTCTTCTTTCTTTCCTTCCAGTTGTAGAACTTTCACTGGGCCAGCTTTCCCATGGTTCTGAATGATAGCTGTTTTAGCTTTCCCATGGTTCTGAATGATAGCTGTTTTGTCTTATAGTTGGTATTTTCAATGTTGTTGTGGGAGGCAGCACGCACAGGTCTGTACCTTACGCCACCATCTTGGTTCCTCTTAAGTTGATAATTTTATATGGCCCTTGAATGATGTTATACATACCCAAATGGCCCTTGGCAGAAAAAAGGTTCCCCACCCCTGGCACTATAAGACGGACCTGAGCTAAAATTCTATATGCTACTACTCTGACTGGAGGAGTGTGGCAACATTTTGGGTCTCATGGAAATAGTATTGGTTCAGAACCAGTGTTCAGAAATCCCTGAAAATTCTAATTATTTCCTTTTCCACAGTGCAAGTTTCCCTGGTAAGGCGATTTTTTCCCTTTGACAAATACTGGGAGAAATATTTACAGTATGTATTTTGGGGGGTAGAGTAGTGGGGCCCTTTCTCAAGGTGACCCAGTATCTCCTTCATTTGAGGGTTTCTTCATCTGTAAAACTGGCCCAAACCTGGAAATTGATTAAGAGCGCTCTACTTTTAAATTCAAGTTAGCTTTTTGTTTACTTAATCTAGAATTCTTCCACTTATACAGATCAAGTAAGAATATACTAGGCTGCTCATTTAGTTCACTTCTAAAAACACCAGGACATCCTGGCCCGGTGGTTCAGTTGGTTGGAGCACCATCCCATGCACCAAGAGGTCACTGGTTCAAATCCTGGACAGGGCACATGACCAGGTTGCAGGCTCAATTCCCAGGGGAGGGGGGGGAGGAAGGGCGTGCAGGTGGTGTCTGACCAATGATTCTCTCTCATCATTGATGTTTCTATCTCTCCCTCTCCCTGAAATCAATAAAAACATATTTTTTAAAAAATGATAAAACAGATAACACTTTTTTTTATTCTCAATAGGGAAATAGAGGGTAATTTGCACAAGAGCCACTTGTCCTGACCAAGATATCAAGGTTAAACACAGCTCAAACAACACTCTTTGAACCTGCTTTGGTTCTTCATCACAGTGCTTGTGCTTGAATGTGTACGCACCCCTATGTTCATAGCAGCATAATTCACCATAGCTAAGATATGGAAACAGCCTAAGTGCCCATCACTAGATGAGTGGATGAAAAAGCTGTGGTACGTCTATACCATGGAATACTATGCAGCGGTAAAAAAGAAGGGTCTCGTACCCTTTGAGACAGCAGGGAGGCACCTGGTGAGTATTATGCTAAGTGAAATAAGCCAGTCAGAGAAAGACAGGTATCACATGATCTCACTCATTTGTGGAATCTAAAGGGCAAAATAAACTGATGAACAAAATAGACCCAGAGACATGGAAGCATAGAACAGACTGGGGAATCTCAGAGGGAAGGCTGGGGGAGGGTGGGTGGGTGGGAAGGGACCAAGCAAAGAACCTGTATGCATATGTATACATAACCCATGGACACAGACAATAGGGTGGTGAAGGCCTGGGGCAGGGGTAGGTGGGAGTGGGCTAGAAGGGGTCAATGGGGGAAAATGGGGGACATAGGTAACACTTTCCACAATAAAGATTTTAAAAAAAAAACATAAAAAGGGCACAGCCTTCTGGTTTCCCTTCTACATGTAAGCTTGGAAAGCAGCCATCCTGTTCTTACACAAAAGAAAGATGAAAAATCAATTCTTATGTTTATCAGAAAATTGAGGTCACAAGGGCAAACCACTTCCCTGGAAATTGAAGAGACAGGCAAATACAGACCAATGCACCATCCCAGGAGCAGAAACTGCTCCTGGAGCCAGTGGCCGGTAGTAATACTTAGAATAATTGCTACAGATTTATCACGGATTAACAAGATAAAAAATCCTGGAAGCCCAGCCTTGGGGGAGGGGGGGGGTGACTTCCATTCTTTCCAGAGTTTCGTTCCAGAAACCCATCCAGGTTCTCATTGTAAAGACCATAGAAAAATGCCTGCATTGTTCCAGAGGGGAAGCAACGTGTTTTGATATATGGTCGAGTATTCCGTTCTTCATAACAAAGGCCTGCCTCTGAAGGAAATGATTTTACCAGAGCCTCATCTACCCGTGGGAGTGGAAGTATCCAACTTTAGCCCTGTTTAGCCTTCAAAGTGGGAGCATGATAATAGGAAACTCCGACCCCCCTTTATCCTTCCTGTTTCACTAAGTGGTAAAGAAAAGCTGAGAAGTGCTTGTGGAAGTCACGAACCAGGGGCAGAGGGTCACTAAAATGCTGAGGCCTAATCCTAGGACTATAGAGCACTTCCGCTCCCTGCACACCCGACCACCCTATCAACAGGTCTTCTCAGTGGTTGAGGGTCAACCTAGGAACCAGGAGGTCACGGTTCAATTCCCGGTCAGGGCACATGCTTGAGTTGTGGGCTCAATCCCCAGTGTGGGGCGTGCAGGAGGCAGACCATCAATGATTCTCTCTCATCATGGATGTTTCTATCTCTCTCTTCCTCTCTCTGAAATCAATACAAAAATATATTACAAAAATAGGTCTCCTATACCATAACAAAGGATTGCAGTTAAAAAAAATTGCAAGGCTTAGATCTTATTTTAAATGGAGATTTTGGGGAAACCCAACACCTAAAGCCACAGAAAGGGGGGGGGGGCGTTTAGCCTCTGACACCTACAGCTACAGAAAACCATAAATCTGGTCTGATTTCTAGCCTGATAAAACCAGACACTAAAGGTCTTAAAAGTCATGCAGTGAGCATCACAACCAGACTCTGACATAGCAAATATTTAGGGATTATCACGCTGAGAGTGAAAGAGAACTGTGGTTAAGACTGCTAATGGGAAAGCGGACAGCGCGCAAGAACAGATGGCTATAGTAAACCGAAAGAAGGAAACCGAGACTCAAAAGGACATCGTAGAAACAAAACAACTAACAAATTTACAAAGCCTTATGAGATGCTCTTTAGAAGAAGTAATGAATACGCAATAGAAACCGAGTAACAGATGATACAGTACCGATGAGCTCTCCCTGCTGACTACCCATGGCTCGACTGTGGCTTTAAAATTGAATACCTTCAGCCAAGTGTGTAAACTTATCCTATATACCGTAATAAAAGGGTTATATGCCAATTGTCTCCTCGACAGGGAGTTTGACCAGAGTTCGACCAGGGTTGGGCCGGCATGCCAACCACCTACAGCCCCTCCCCCGTCCCTCTCTGAAATCAATAAAAAAATATATTTAAAAAATTAAATCAATAAAAATACATTTAAAACAAAGAAGTGGTCAGAGGTTGACTGAGAGGAAGACCCAGCATAATTGAAAAATGATGGAAAGAGACTGAGATTAAGGAAGGGTAAGGAGGGCCAACAAAAAGTGCCAAAGCTGATGAAGGAGAGGAGGGGTGAGAGCTGGCACGAAGCAGGTAATGAATGACGGAGTGAAGAAGTGATAGGGAGGAAGAGAGAGGAAAGAGGGAGCGGGGGAATTGACCAGGAGCAGGAGCTCAGTTCTGTCAGAGACTGAAGACATGGGAGGAAAAGAGTGAACCTTGAACCTAGTAGGTGGAAATGGACATTGACCAAGAATGATGGAGACAGCCAGATGGTGATGGAAAATGATGAAACTTGACGGAGATGGTTGGATAGAGATGGAAATAATGGAGAATACAGGATGCGGGGTGTTGAGCTGTCACCAGCCTATGGTTGCTGACTGTGTGCATGGCCTGTGGGTGTGGGATCTCTTGGGGGTATCTTGGCTGAATCTTCACTCTTTTCCCATATATCCCTTTAGCCCCCCCCCCCGCCCCGCCCCGGCCCCAGCCTGAAGTTCCCACTCCAGGCCATCCCTCCGAACCTGACAGGGCAAAGCTGATGGACCATATCCCAACCCCCAGATAGGTCCCGCTACCACAGCTGTGGCAAGGGGTGGGGAGGCCTGTTCCAGAAAAGCTGCCTGAGAAGCCTGGTGTTCAGCTCCTACTGAAAATATTCTACCTGGAGTTGAGTCCCCAAGCCCCTCCAGCCCCAGCCCCCAGGCCAGAGCTCGGGATCGCAGTCTGGCTGGTGCAGGCCTCTCTGTGTTCTTCTCATACCCAAATTTCTGCTATCAGACTGGGTTCCTCTTGATTAGGTCCTCTGGGCTGCCCCTTTTACGTGCAACATAAATCTTTTCGTTTTTTAAAGCAAGGTTGGGGATAGAGAGTGCGGGGGTGCTATTCTTTGTTGTTGTTAATCCTCAGCGGAGGATACTTTTCTATTGATTTTTAGAGAGAGTGGAAGGGGGAGAGACACACAGAAACACCGGGGCGAGAGAGACGCATGAATTGGTTGCCTCCCGCACGCATCCCGAGCAGGGCCTGGGATCAAGCCTGCAATCGAGGTACGTGCCCTTGACAAGGAATCGAACCTGGGACCTTTCAGTCGGAGGGCCGATGCTCTATCCAGTGAGCCAAACCGGCTAGGGTCACATGCAAAATATATCTTTAGTTTGCACCCCACTGCCCCCAGATGTGGTGACTGACATAGGCTGTATAAGCACAGTTAGTTCAAAATCTGACCTGGGGAAAGTAGGGAGTCAAGAGGGGAGGGTGGCATAAGGTGTGCATAGGTGAGAAGGCAGTTGACTCAGGGTGGGCCAAGCCCTGGGCCAGGTTTTGCCTGAGGACTCCACATTCCAGTGGGAAGTTTCCAGATCACAAATAACTGAACCTGGGGCATGGCGGTAGGTCTGACACATTCTTCATTGGTTCAGAAGCCTTTGCAGAGAGAAGAGCTTTTTGACACAGACAATGGGGCGGTGAGGGCCTATGAGGGGGACAGGAGCGGGCTAGAAGAGGTTAATGGGGAAAAGAGGGGAACCTATGCAATACTTTCAACAATAAATTTTTTTAATATGAGCTACAAATTTTTCAAAATATATTTTTATTGATTTCAGGGAGGAAGGGAGAGGGAGAGAGATAGAAACATCAATGATGAGAGAGAATCATAGATTGGTTGCCTCCTGCACCCCCCCCCCACACACACACACTAGGGATCGAACCCGCAATCCAGGCATGTGCCCTGACCGGGCAGTCCGCAGGCCAGTGCTCTATCCACTTAGCAAAACCGTCCAGGGCAACAATAAAGATTTTTAAAATGGAGAGAGGAGCTTTTCCTGAAAAACTTACATTCTGGTGTTATTCCTAAGATGAACACTAGATGGCAGCACACAAGAGCTTGTTTATCCTGATGACCTCTACTCCGATGTTATTCCCAAACTGTACACCAGATGGCAGCAGAGAATAACCTTTTCTGGTCACTTGCACTCCGGTGTTATTTCCACAATGCACACTAGATGGCAGCAAAGAGCGTTTCCCTGCCTTAGGGGCTCTGCCCACTTGGCTTTCAAGTGAGAATCCAGATCCTTGGTATTAAGCTCACTTTGAAATAACTCTGCTTTAGGCTCGTCACATGCTTTATCTCACCTACTGTCCCCATGTCCCAGATGAGACAGAGGCAATTATTTACGTCCATTTTACAGGTATTTCATCTGAAGACTGATTCTAACAGTCTGAAGCCCAGAACTGAACCACAATGGCCAAGATGGGCCAGAAGAACATGCACACACAATATCGTGGACAAACAGAAGAATCCGAATAGTCTTTGCAGCTTTGGGTGGAATCTTGGTCATTGTTCTTGAATCTTGGTTGAATCTTGGTCATTGAATCCAATCTGCACATAACAGAATGGTTCAGCTTGCCATGCACTCGGGCTGGTTTATGGGGTGGGTCCAGGGCAGGCTGCTGGGGGCAGATCCAGACCCCTATAACAATGACTTCCCAACTTCTACACCCTGCCTGGCCTCTGGCCTTTTATTTATTCTTAAAATGTTTTTATTACTTCAGAGAGGAAGGGAGAAGGAGAGAGAGATAGAAACATCAATGATGAGAGAGAACCATTGATCGGCTGCCTCCTGCACGCCCCACACCGGGTATCGAACCCGCAACTCGGGCATGTGCCCTGACTGGGAATCGAACCGTGACCTCCTGGTTCATAGGTGGATGCTCAACCACTGAGCCACGCCCGCCGGGCAAGTTTTCTGGCCTTTTAAAATCTGTTCTTTGGTCCAGAACACTGGGCTGCTTCTACCCTTGATTCCTTCTGATGTTGCAACTGACAAGAGCTTCCTAGCTGCTCAGAAAGGAGTCTGGGGTGGAGGTTTCCTTATGGGGGAATGCCTGAGCCTCAGACAAACAGAGCTGAGCCCTAGCCAGTTTGGCTCAGTGGATAGAGTGATGGTCTGCGGACTGAAAGGTCCCAGGTTTGATTCTGGTCAGGGGCACATGTCTGGGTTGTGGGCTCAATCCCCAGTGTGGGACGGGTAGGAGGCAGCCGATCCCTGATGCTCTCGCATCATTGATGTTTCTATCTCTCTCTCCCTCTCCCTTCCTCCCTGAAATCAATAAAAAATATATTAAAACAAAACAAAACAAGAAACACAGAGCTGACTATTGGCCCTACCACCCACTAGCTGTGTGACCTTGGAAAGGCAGTCTCCTCACCTGGCACATGGTGGACAATGGGTTAGGGTTAGGGGTTAGGGTTAGGGTTAGGGTTAGGGTTCATAACATATACATTAATAAGAACTTAATTGGTTCTCCGTAGATGTTCAGAAAAGCACCAAAAGCCAACCAAATCCACCAAAAAATGGGATTTCCTTGACCCTAGAAGTTATCACCAGGATTTCAAGACTCATTCTCATGGCCTTCTTCAGACTGTCCCACATGGGGACAATCGCTCCCTCTCAGGGTGGCTGTGAAGATTCATGAAGTAGCGTGTGTTAGCTTCTGCCCAAATTTATTGAATTTATTGGGATGGCACTGGTTAACAAAATTATACAGGTTTTAGATGCACAATTCTACAACACATCAGCACTCACTCTCCCTTCTTAGTCCTTTATCTTTTATGGGGCCAGAGAAATACAAAATGTAGCAGTCTCCTTTTTTACACAATAAGCTCTTCTATTAGTGTCCAAATAGCCAAAGCCCTCCAAGTCCTCTTTTTTAAAATATATTTTTTTATTGATTTCAGAGAGGAAGGGAGAGGGAGATAGAAACATTAATGTTGAGAATCATTGATTGGCTGCCTCCTGCACACTCCCTACTGGGGATGGAGCCAGCAACCCCGGGCATGTGCCCTGACAGGGAATTGAACTGTGACCTCTTGGTTCATAAGAGGATGCTCAACCACTGAGCCTCGCCAGCCGGGCCTAACTCTTGCATCTGTGCTAGCTTTACCCTCAGGATAGTATTAAGCACAGCCTCTTGCTGGTCTATGCATGCCTGCTCCTCTTCAAAGACATGGTCCCTGTCTCAGCCCAGGCCAGCATCCCCTCTGCTTCCTGTCCCTCTCCCATCCAACCCCCACACTGTGACCAGTTTGATCTTTCTAAATTACGGATCTAATCCAGTCACTTCGTGTTTACTGTATAGGACTCCTAACAGGTCCCCCACTCCCCCAGCCTAAAGAATAAAGTCTCTATCAGCACAGCATTGAGACTCAGGCCAGTTTCTTCTCCTGGCCTCATTCCCATCATACCACCCAATTCAGTCGCCCACCCGGTCCCCGCTGTCAGCATTAACCTCTCTCTCTGGTTGGACGATTAGTAAGGGCTTTAACAGATGGAGGCGCCAGCATCAAGACTGAGCCTGCATGTGGGAACCTCAATAAAATATAGACTGCAGTGAATAATAAGGCATCTGTATTTGTCCATTAATTGTAACAATTCTATTAAAAAACCAGAAAGACAGGAGAGGTTAAAAGTGAAATAAGTCCTAGCTGGTTGCTCAATGGTTAGAGCACTGGCCCATGGACCAAAGGGTCCCGGGTTTGATTCTGGTCAAGGGCACATACCTCGGTTGCAGGCTCGCCCCTGGCCCTGGTCACGATGTGTGTGGGAGGCAACCAATCGATGTGTCTCTCTCACATCGATGTTTCTCTCTTTGTCTCGCCTCCTCCCTTCACGCTCTCTAAAAATCAATGGAAAATAGCCTTGCGTGAAGATTCACAACAATAAAACAATGACATAAGATGAACGTATGGAATCGAACTGGAAACCTAGAGGAAATGGGCGATTTCCTAGTAAAACTAAACACGAGGAAACTGGACCCTAAAATAAGGGCAATACGATCAGATGAATTCCACATCCAGGGCCCCCCCCCACCCCCCACCGCTGGTTCTCCTCTCACTGTTTTGGGGTTTCCCTCTCCCAGAATGGAGAGCAGGGACAGAACTGTTCAGCAGCTCCCCTAAGATTCAACCCCACACATGTCTTCATCTCCCCGAGCTGAGCCTGCCCAGTGAGAACATCGTACTGGAGGGAGTCTCATGGACCCCCCCCCCCCCTTTTTATTGAATTTATTGGGCTGACACTGGTTGACAAAATTATACCAGTTCCAGGTGCACAATTTCACATCTCGTCACCTGTACACTGCATTGGTGCTCACCACCCTAAGTCAAGTCTCCTTCCATCACCATTTATCCCCTCATACCCGCCTCTACCTCCCTCCGCTCCCCCTCCCCCTGGCAATCCCCACACTTGTTCGTGTCCATGGTTGTTTTCCTTTTGATGATTTCACCCAGATGTGGGATCTGATGAACAGAGTGAACTGACAAGCAAAACAGAGACAGGCTCACAGACAGAGAGCAGGCTGACAGCCGTGACGGCAGCGAGCTGGGTGGGGCGGGTGGAGGGATTGAGCACAAAGTCTCTGGGATTATTAATTCTGATATGTCAGCTCGGGCTTTTTTGATTGCTAGCAACCGGACACACTAACGAAAGTCAGAGAAATTCAGTGTTTAAAGAGGTAGCAATAAATGATGACTCGCAAGGGGTTAAGTTGAAGAGTGGGATAGGACCTGACAGGCCTGGGTTCTCACACTCTTGCAGTGGAACCTGGTCCCTCTCCAATCTCCATCCTACTAAGTGCCTTGGGGGGGGGGTGCTGTTCACAGGCACAGCCTCTCCCCCCACATGGAGAGTGTTCAGCAACGCTGGGCTGACCCCCACTCACTGGGAAGGGGTTCTCCTTCCCTTGGGATCCATGAAAAGTCACAGCTTTAAAATGCCAGTTGGGCCCAGTCAGGGTGGCTCAGTGGTTGAGTGTTGACCTATGAACCAGGAGGTCATGGTTCGATTCCCGGTCAGGGCACATGCCCGGGTTGTGAGCTCGATCCCCAGTGGGGGTGCGTGCAGGAGGCAGCCGATCCATGATTCTGTCTCATCAGTGATGTTTCTCTCTCTCCCTCCCTCTCTGAAATCAATTAAGAAAATATTTAAAAAAATTAAATGCCAGTTGGGTACTGAAATATCAGGGGAATCACTTTGTAAAGTATATGATTGTCTAACCACCACACTGTACACCTGAAACTAATACAAAATAAAACTGAATGAAAAAAATAAGTAAAAATAAGAATATCAAACATTCCCTTTGGCCAGGTTTGGGTCACATTCTCATCCTGGAACCTATCAGAGCACCCAGAGTATGGATTGGCTCGGTGTGGGTTCAGCCCTTTCGAACTGTTTAGACTGGAAGCAGGTGAGGAATTCCCACAGGAAAGCGGAGGTGCTGGATTTGGGCATGAGAACAGCTTGTGGGTTGAGAAAAGCAGATTCCACACCACCGATGGCCCACTGCGGAGGTATGGAATCTGAGGCCCAAGAAGGAAGGGGTTCACTTAGGGTCAGGAGCTCAGCCACCCATCTGGCTCTCTCTGTCCTCCCACAATGGCAAGAAGCAACTGCACTTGCTGAAAAGGCAACGTTGTTGTTCGTGGTACACTCAAAGCTTCTGTCTTTGGAAAAGAGATACATTAAAAATCACAACATATTTTGGATTCAGATGTTTTTAATAAACAGCAAGAATCCAAAATAATTTTGTACAATGTATCCTGACCAAAAGAAGGCTTTAACCTATCTGAATAGCCTTTCTCTGTGAGATCAAGGAATTAAATTGATATAGTGAAGGGCTATGGGAACAACTTGGTTTTCCTGGTCTGGTACCATGGCTCTTGCCAGAAGCTGGGAGCTTCATAGAAATTCCTCTCCCTGTACCCTATTAGGATTATGTTTTTCCAGTGAAATGAACGTGTGTGAGACCTGGAAAGCAGAAGGGAAGTGGAGGCTAATAGTCTGATGGTTATGGCGATCAGACATGAAGATGCTGAGGTGCCTGGTGTACCCCAGCTTTTTCTCAATTGCCTTCACTCCATATCCAGCTCATCCTCCTGATGACTGACCCCGTGACCCATTTGAGTGCAAGTCAGGTACTGGGCATCAGGTCTACTGAGGCTGTGGCTTCCACACACCTTTCCACGTCAATCTTCACAACCACTTTGGCAAATAGATACATAGCAATCCTCCGGTTTCTCAAGCTCCAAGCTGTCCACCACCGCCATGCTTAGCACAGTTCCTGATTCCTTGATGGCTCCCTCTAGGCCAGCGGTTCTCAACCTGTGGGTCGCGACCCCTTTGGCGGTCAAACAACCCTTTCACAGGGGTTGCCTAAGACCATCCTGCAAATCAGATATTTACATGACGATGCATAACAGTAGCAACATTACAGTTATGGAGTAGCAACGAAAATAATTTTATGGTTGGGGGTCACCACAACATGAGGAACTGTATTAAAGGGTCGCGGCATTAGGAAGGTTGAGAACCACTGCTCTAGACCTTTCCTTCAGTGTCACACACCTGTGTAAACTTGATTCCTGCATTAAGCCACTCATTTCCGTAACACTTGTCTTGGCTGTTTTCCCCATTGAATACGAACTGAATCACCACCGCCACTCACCCCCTTTATTCTTCTTGAAAAGATGGAAATGTCAGAAAGAGACCTGCTTCTGATGTAGAACATTGTGTGTGTGTCGGGGGGAGGGGGGGGTCTAAGGCTGCTGTTATTGTTGTTGCATCTATTTCCATCACCATACCCTGGGAAGCAACTCAATTCCGTCGTCAGTCTCAAGGTCAGGAAGGATAGGTACGCGCAGAGCTAAGCAGGGAGAAACCATTATCTGATGGAAGCCGTATCCATTCATTCTGAAGGAAACGTATGGATTGTGACCCTGTTTGACCTTGTGGCCAAGGGTTTGAGGTAGAGAGACATACTTGTAATCCCTGGGGTTCTTTTGTTATGTCTCAACCGTGGTCTCAGGATGATGGTTGTGGAGGCTGCATGGCCATTTCAGGATCTTTCATTGCTTTCAGTATGACCTACCATATTTTATTAATAAGTTCTTTGTGCCTTGGTTTTGTAGAAATTTGATAAACCCAAGACCATGCTATTGTTCTGTACTGAAAGGCTACAAGTCATACGTTTTATACATTTTTAAATTGATTTTAGAGAAACATTGACGTGAGAAACATTGATTGGTTGCCTCCTGCATGTGCCCTGACTGGGGATCGAACCCACAACCTGTGTATGTGCCCTGACCTGGAATCAAACCGACTACCTTTTGGTGAATGGGACGATGCTCCAACCAACTGAACCACACCAGCCAAGGTACAAGCCATACTTCTTAATGTATTTTCAGCATAAGTAAAATACCTTTATTCTGTAAACTATGGCAAATGTCATTGCAAGAAATGAGATTCCAGGAAGAAATTCTAACACAAGCAACTCATCAGATTACTCTGAAATTTTATTAATGCCTTCAGTTTGTGCATCATTCAAAACAAGATATGTGCTTTTAAAAGCATTCTTACACATAAACAGATCAAGGGACTGTTGAGGAATTTATCCCTAAAACATGCACATCAGTTCTTTTCAGTTGTGTACAAGAAAGGGAAGTAACTTGTAAGTCTTTTTCTTTGGATTAAAGACATTTGGAAGTTATTATTCAGGAATGCCAGCTGTTTTCCTGGAACAGATGTGTTTCCCAATAGGAAATGCTGATGTAATTAAAAGGCCTTAGTGTTGATAAACAGGACTGGAAAAACATTCGTGCTTTGTCTGATCACCAGGAAGACTTCCAGGGGCCCTAACGTACATGTCAAAGAAATGAATCCGGTAGCAGGAATCGAACGGTTTAGATTGAAAAACAGGTAGCGTGAGCCAGATTATGTGACATATATATATATTCAAGGCACATGACGAGGCTAAACAGGTGGCTGGGGTTTATTGACCAAATTTGTTCTTTTGTTGGGAAAATAATCAAATGTAATTTAATTTCCGTTTCCTGGCACTTTTTGATAAATGCAATTAGATCTTGGGCAGCAAATGTCCTTTCAGATACACATTCAAGGTGCATACCAGCTAACAGATGTCAGAGTAGCCAAAACAGTAGGACTCCAGTTTTCTCACAGTGCATTTCAATGAACGCCAAGCTGTCTTGTATTGTTTCTAGACCTCATCTTTCCTACTCTCATTTCACAAAAGGATTATTCAAAACGAGGTAGCTGAGGAACTGACGAAACCACAAAGGATGCCCAGACTGTTATTCAACAGCAAACCCTGGAGTTGACCGTTGACTATGTTCTGCTTGGGATTTTCCCAGACTGGCAAACAGTCCCCACGCTACCTCCCTTTGTCCAGCAAACATGCCAACATATTCGCCGTGATTCTCTTCTTCTTTGGCGTCCCTCCATGACGTATCCCATTAACGATACAGGTGCTCTAAATAGCAACTGAAGAAGAACATATAAACAACATAACCTTCAAAAACATTGACACTAGCCTCTTCTCAACTCAACTGTGATGGGGAAACAGAGAGGATCAGGCTCTGCGAGGTCTGTTAATGGTCAGAGCTTTCTTCTGGAAAGTGAATACTAGGAGGTCAAAGATGATTCCCTGTGCTTCTAATGGGCTAGCAAAAGGTTCCCCATCTGATGAGATAAAGTGTCTAATACTTCACCTGCCCGGGCTCCTAGAAGCAAGCAGCACCAGCAGTGTCATTACACTTGCCCAAATAACAATGAGTCTCCATGTATATCGTTTTGGAGCACCTAAAACCCTTCAAGAACAACAAAAACGAAGATGAGATGTTAGCAATACTATCTGTGTCTCGCACACTTCTGCGTGCGTGCACGAAACGCGCCTATAGTTACAGGAGCTAGCTCCCAGGACTGGTGCTTTCTGCCTTGGTGATAGCTCTGTGCAATTACAAACAAAAATATTTCTCTAAGGGGATGACAGTAGTTAACCAAAGAAAGAAACAAAAAGCCCATTAAGGCTACTGCTGCAATGAATGGCTCAATGTGAAGTGTATTGGAATAAATTGGTTGACAGGACAGAAATCAATCTGGATGCATAGAACAAGATTATCAACAGAAAAAGAAAGAGGAGGGTTCAAGAGACTGGCAGACACCATCTGTCAGTATGAAAAGGCTTAAGACGCGTGGAACTTTTAACTTCTTGTTCTTGCATGTCCTTGGTTAACTTGTCTTTATTTCTTCACGCAGTTTGGCCATGTAAACCCACCACAGAGAGGTGACACGATGATATAGATGAACACCTGGAGGGAGGAAGGAGGCAATTTTATTTTCTTGAATCTATCATAGGCTCCTAAATAATATATAAAACACTGGAAAGACCAACAAATACTTGTCCTATCAGAGTAGTAGTTATGCAATAATACAATACACTAATCTAGTATTTTCAAAGCTAGATGTTGAATTAAAACAATCTGTTCTGATATAATTCTCACCGAATTTTTAAAAAATGTTTTCATTGGTCTTTAGAGAGAGAGAAAGGGAGAGGGAGAGAGAGACAGAAACATCAACAAGAGAGCAACATCGATCAGCTGCCTCCTACACGCCCCATACTGGGGATCAAGCTTACAACCCGGATGGGTGCCCTGACCAGGAATCAAAGGGGTTCATAGGTCAACACTCAACCACTGAGCGACACCAGCTGGGCAATTCTCACTGATTTGAATTCCACTACGCTTTCTTCAGTGGGAGAGAAAGCAATGGGATTGTTTCTCTTTACCAGAAACTAGAAAGAATCCATTTATATAACCAACTCTTACTGATACATCATTAATAGTCATAGAGATCACAAATAATAATTCCCTCTAAGTATGATTTTACTATTAAGTACATCCTTAGTCTTACACACGGATCAGTTTTTCATTATTAGGATAAAAATGAAAAAGCATAAGTAATACATTTATATTACCTACGAGCAAGAATGTTGTTACTAACCTTTCAGTGGATAATGACACAATAATCACAATGACCAAATCAAAGGCAAGCTGATGATAAAAGAAAGCAAAAACACTAGCCCTCTTATAGATGTGTTCGCTCTTTAGAATACTGTAATTTGAAATCATGATATGTATATTTTTATCTAATTGGGGTGACACTGGTTCCCAAAATCATACAGGTTTTAAGTGTACATGCTTGCTCACGTTACTACATTCCAAAAAATAGATTTATTTTAGACATTAGGTCCACTGTATTAAATTAGTCATTTTGTTTGGCTTTAAATTACATTTTGAGACCTTTAAGTGACTGATTTAATTATTTACATGCTTGGGGAAAAAGTTGATAAATTCCCCCTCCCAAAAGTCATCAAAGTGTTTTGCCTTACTTCTCTACCAATGTTGGGGGGTGGTTTACAGAAAATTCTGGTTATTAATGAATAGAGTAAACCCCTCACATCATGTTCATTCACACACACACACACACACACACACACACATCAAGTTCCAACTTGATATAAAGTTGCTTGCCAGATGAAAATATAAGGACTTTTAAAGCTCAAGTACAATATGTTAGGTGAAAACACCTTTTGGCAAAGATTGGTATTGCATGTAGAGTACTGTTCTGCATGTAATAAGTAATCAATAACTATAATGTGAATTGAACAACAAACCAGCTTCATAAATTCATCTAAATTCCCAGAGCAAAGAAGAAGGAAGAAAAAAAAAGCCGAGGAGCCTAGAATGTGCCACCTGAGGATCCTGAGCAAGAAGACATTGAAGGCCATGACGTACCCGGCCGGCATGGCTCAGGGGTTGAGTGTTGAGCTATGAACCAGGAGGCCATGGTTTGATTCCTGGTCAGGGCACATGCCCAGGTTGCGGCTCGATCCCCAGTGTGGGGTGTGCAGGAGACAGCCAAACAAAGATTCTGTCTCATGACTGATGCTTCTCTCTCTCTCTCCCTCTCCCTTCCTCTCTGAAATCAATCAAAACATATTTTAAAAAAGAAATGAAATAAAAAATAGCTATATAATTTCTATAAAAATAAAAATCCCATTACATATAAACAACTATATCTCTGGGAGGTCAGTTTTATGTGTCAACTTGGGTAAGGTACAGTGCGTTGCTTTCTTCTGCACATGTGATTAAAACTCATAATCAGTTGACTTTCAGGCTGGTTATCCTACATAATCTGAACGAGCCTGACTCAATCAGCGAAAGGGCCTTCCGAGCAAAGCTGAGGTTTCCTTGATGAAGAAGGAATGCCGCCGGCGATTTACAGCTTGCTTCTTCCTGCGTCAGAGGGCCAGCCTGCCCTTCCTCACAGCCTGCCCGACAGATGTGGGACTTGCCCAGCTGGCGCCCACCGTCACGTAAGCTATGCAATTCCCCGCGCTATCGCTCTGATTATACATCCAGAGAAATCCCCGGATAGGATGCATTTGTGAACAAACAAGTTCCGTGAAAAACAAGTTAAACTTTTTCGTTCTTAGAAATTGACAACATGATTATAAAAAATAAATAAATCAGAGGTGGATAGCAGAATGAACAGAGCTAAAAGTAAATTTATTTTGTTGGAAGAGCTAGCAAAATGATTCTCCTGGAATGTAATGCAAAAAGGAGTTTAAATATACTAGAAAGGTTACTATACATGCAGGATAGTGCAAAGAGGTCCAATATCTGTTCACTTAGGGCTGCCAGTAGGAGAATGGCACATAGACTAATTTCTACTTATAGATAAGAGAACTACTAAATAAATATTAGGAAACTGAACTCATCATGCATTAAAAATACTACATAATAACCCCTTGGTATCAATCCCAGAAATAAAATAGTTAATTATAAATGCATTTATTACTGTAATTCAATACATTAATATTAAATGTAAATAGTTACATTATCAATTCATTGGGTAGAGAAATATCATTTCCTAAAATTAAATGCCTATTCCTGATCAAAAGTTTTAGCAGTCTAGAGATAAAACGAAAGTTCTTTAACTTGACAATAAAAATCCAACAAGTATTCATAGTAAATGTCACTCTTCTAAATTAAATATTAGAAGCATTTCATTTAAAACCAAGAACTAGCCTGGCAGTGGGTCAGTGGTTAAGCATCGACCTATGAACCAGGAGGTCACAGTTCAATTACCAGTCAGGGCACATACCTGGGTTGTGGGCTCGATCCCCAGTGTGGGGTATGCAGGAGGCAGCCGGTCAATGATTCTCTCTCACCATTGATGTTTCTCTCTCCCTCCCTTCCTCTCGGAAATCAATAAAAATATATTTAAAAAAATAAAATCACATGCAAAAAAAGACAAAAACTTACAATGGATACGATGATAATGATGACAGTAAGCTTGAGATTCTTCATACACATGGCTCGGGCAAGATTTCTGCTGGTTGTTCTGAAGGTAACAGACTAGAAAAAAACATGAATTGTTTGAACCCTGGCACTAACTATATGGTTGATTTGCAGCAATACCTCCAAAATGTTTACTTTCATTCATTGTTTTGTCCCAGTGTTCTTTACCCCTTCCCTCTCTTCCCCGGTAGAGACGGTCATTCATAATCATTAGTTCCCCAAAGCAGGACTCTGCCAGGTCTATGGTAAGCAGTATAAGCCCTCTTCACACCCCAGCAATGGGTTTCAAGTGAGTCATTACAGAACCCTGGGGTTTTTTATTCCTATATGGCGCCACCCTTCCTCCAATTACCACGTGCTTTGATGAAAAAACTGTTATCCTTCTAAGACCTACTGTTAACCAATGTTCCTGTAAAATAGCAAACAAAATATTTAAATAGCTCTTACTCTGTAACAGACACTGTCAGGCACTTTGCATACATTGCCTTATTTAAGCCTCAAAACATTGTGAAGCAGGTACATCTCCATTTTACAGATAATGACCGAGGCACAGTTAAGTAACTTTCCTAAGGTCACACAACCAGGAAGAGGCAGAGATGGGATTCAATCCTAGGGAGCTGGACTCTAGAGCTTGTGCTATTAAGTACTGCGATCCCGCGGCTGGTGAGCATGAACATGAGCGCTCACTGATCTGCTTCAAGGTGTAAACCTCCACTCTGCAGTTACATTTGTAATCATATATCCATCATCTCCCTCACAACCTTCATCCACTAACCAGATGGAGAACGCCAAGGCACACGTCACTGTAGCATAAGTAGGTCACGGGGACACACTGACTACTTTAAGGCTCAGTGGCCCTTCCCAATCCCTGCCTCTTGCTTGATATAAGGAAAGCTCAAGATGTCACAGTAGCCCAATCAGTGTGGCTCAGTGGTTGAGTGTTGACCTATGAACCAGGAGGTCACGGTTTGATTCCCGGTCAGGGCACATGCCTGGGTTGCGGGCTTGACCCCAGTGTGGGGCGTGGAGGAGGCAGCCGATTGATGATGTTTCTCTCTCTCTAAAAAAAATCAATAAAATATATTGATTAAAAAAATAAAGATGTCACAGTAAGCAAGAAAGTGACTGCAACTGTCCAGATTTCAGGATTCGTACTGGGTCTTAAGTGGCCTGAAAACGTCTTTTTTCATGTTTTATAAAACCTACAGAGAACAGATTGGTATGTGCAGTTGAGGTGCTAACTGATGTAGGCATCAATCCAAAGCTTGAAAAATTGTTTCTGTAAACTGAGGAGGTTTTCCAAACCGAAGCTTCCTTAGTGGCTATTAATGGTTGTGGCTCTTTTTCTATGCCTCATTGTTATCCTCGTAATCATAATGTAATCACATAAATAGGTCAGAACAAAACACACTACAGTATGGAATTTAAGACATTTCCCCTTTAAGTTAGCCATCAACCACTTCTGTACTTTACTTCCTGAAAAATACGATCATATCCTGTACTTACCGAATCCACGAGATTTTCTGTTTTATCTATCAATAGTTCCAATCTTTCTCCTCGCTGAGCTACCAGGTCTGAAAATGTCGGAAAAACGGAAAATAACATGTTTATATTAAAGACGTGCTATTTTTAATCTTTGCTTTAAGCCCAATCTGACTTTAATTATGGTTGGTCTGCTGGAGAGCTTACATTTACTAGAGAAGCACTTCTATGTTTAATTAATAAAATATATTAGTAAAGCTTATCAACTGAAGTGGGGGCTGGCGGGGTTTTTTTTCTGTAAAGGGGCCAGATCCTGAATATTTTAGGCTTTGTGGGCCAAACAGTCTCAGTCGCAATCACTCAACTCTGTCAGACAGGCAATATGTAAACAAATGGGCATGACTGTGTTCCAAGGAGACATTATGTGGAAAAATAGGCCAGATATGATCCATGGGATGTAGTTTCCAAACCCCTACATTAAGAGTATAATCTGAGAGTGAAAAAAGACACTGTTAAAGTGAGTGTTGGACACCGCGAGGACTGTGGTTTGAGGAGCTCCACAGACCCTCTCTCCAACAAAAGTCTGTATCTGGCAAAAATTATACAACAGCCCAGCTCAGTGGTTGAGTGTCAATCTATGAACCAGGAGGTCATGGTTCGATTCCCAGTCAGGACACATGCTGGGGTTGCAGACTCGATCCCCAGTGGGAGGGGGGGGGAGGGAGGAGGCAGCTGATCCATGATTCTGTCACCATGGATGTTTCTATCTCTCCCTCTTTCCCTTCCTCTCTGCAATCAATAAAAATATATTTAAAAACAAACAAACAACAACAACCATTTAAAGTCTCTGAGCCCTGGCTGGTGTGGCTCAGTTGGCTGGGCATCGTCTCAAGCACCAAAAGGTCGTTGGTTCGATTCCCATCAGGGCACATGCCCAGGTTGCAGGTCCTTGGTTGGTCAGAGTGCATACCAGAGGCAACTGATCAATGTTTCTCCCCCACATTGATGTTTCTCTCTCTTTATCCCTCTCCCTTCCTCTCTAAAACAAATAAAATATATTTAAAGTCTTTGAAAACTGTGACTGTCCTAAGGACATAACCAAATGAAGAAACATTTAGACAAGAAAAATCAACTAATTCTCGGTAAGAACAGTGAGAGTCTATGGCATTTAATCTATTACCTGCTCCATACGTCACTCAGCTCAGGGAGATGGAGGCTCTACTTCTGGCAAGTAAAGCCTGGGGATTGTCTTTCTCCTCAGGTCCCAGGCCAAGACTATACTCTCTCCCCAGGAGGGGGTAGTAGGGGCAAGTCACCACCCTTTCTCCTCCCACCCTGCCCCATCTAAGGCTTAATGATGCAGAAGCTCTACTCTGGCAAGGCATGTTAGAGAGGTCTAGGGCTCCAGTCCTCTACCTAGCCCCACCACACAGGGCAGAAGCTCTACCTCAGGTGGCAGGCCAAGAATACTGGACCTTGAGTGTCCCTGCCCCAACTCACTCCCAGGCTGGGAGAGGCAAGCCAAGAAGACCAGGGTTACCCAGGACTCCATAGACAGAGCAAGTGTGTCCCTCCAGAGAAGCAGTCACTGTCCTTCCCATTGATTTCAGAAAGGAAGGGAAAGGGAGAGAGAGATAGAAACATCAGCGATGAGAGAGAATCATGACCGGCTGCCTCCTGCATGTCCCCCACTGGGGATCGAGCCCGCAACCGGGGCATGGGCCCTTGACCAGAATCGAACCCAGGATCCTTCAGTCCGCAGGCCGACACTGTATCCACTGAGCCACACCAGCTAGGGCAAGAGCACAGGTTTTATTTGGAGCAGAGTGTGGGGAAGTGCAAGCCTAAGAGTGCTGTCAAAAACAATAGACATTTTAGCCTGGCCGGTGTGGCTCGGTGGTTGAGCATGGACCCATGAACCAGGTCATTGATTCCCAGTCAGGGCACATGCCCGGGTTGCAGGCTAGATCCCCAGTAGGGGGTGTGCAAGGAGGCAGCCGACCGATAATGATTTTCTCTCGTCATGGATGTTTCTATCTCTCCGTCCCTTTCCCTTCCTTTATAAAATCAATAAAGACATATTAAAAAAACAATAGAGATTTTGGAGGTAAGCAAGTAAGATGTCAGTGGTAGCATCATGAGAATCACAAGATAAACCACAGGCCAGGAGAAGTTTAACAGAGAGCTAAGAAAGAGACAGCTAAGAAGAACCATCTGAGGTAAGAAAAAATATCTAAGACAGCCCACAGAGACAAGGGAGCCCAAATCTAATTAGCTCAGACTGGAGACATTTAAGTCTAGGGAACTACTGGGAAAAAATAGAGCAATTAGCCTGCACTTCGTGAAGGTTAACAGCAGAGTGAGACACCAACAAAAGCAGACTAGCTAGAAGCATAACAGGAAGCCTGGCCAGTGTTGCTCAGTGGTTGACCGTCGACCTATGAACCAGAAGGTCACGGTTCAATTCCTGGTCGGGGCACATGCCCAGGTTGCAGGCTCGATCCCTAGTGCAGGGCGTGCAGGAGGCAGCTGATCCATGATTCTCTCTCATCATTGATGTTTCTATCTCTCCTTCCCCCTTCCTCTCTGAAATCAATAAAAGTATATTGAAAAAAAGAGGCATACCAGGGAGATTAAGAAAAGAGACAATCAAAACAGCCATGTCATTTCAGGGTGACTGTGTGTATGCCCAAGGTTGTTCCCTCGGAGAAGTGACATTAGAGGCTGAACACCATGGGAAAAACAAGACTTCAAACAGTAAAGCCCAGCACAATCGCTACACAAATAAACGAGCAAACCACAAACTCCGGGGTTTGGAAATCAGTATCCAGAGTTGCTGCAATATGTTATCTAAAGTGTCCAGTTTTCAACAAAAAATGGAGATAAGAAAACAAACAGGAAAGTGTGAGCCACAGACAGGAAAGAGAGCAGAGATTAGAAATGTACATTGGGGGGCTTAGCTGTGGGATTCAGGAATGGAATGAAATCAGAAATCAACAACAGAAGGAAAACATATGGGATGAGGTCAAAGCGGTGCACAGAAGGGAATTTATAGCAGGGAATATATAAGGAAATTAAACACCCACATTAAAGCGAAGATGTTAGAGACTGACTTGGGCCCCTCCCTCCACTAAATTCCTACACTGAAGCCTTGAAACCCTAACCACCACTAAGATGGTATTTGGGCATGGACCTTTGGGAGGTCATTAGGTTTAGATGAGAACGTGAGGTCTGTCTCTCTCTTTCTTCCTCTCCCTGCCTCCCCCCGCCCCCATTCAAGGACACCGTGACAAGGCAGCAATCTATAACCAGGAAGAGAGTTCTCAGCCAAGGGAAGGAAATAATACAGATCAGGGCAGACAAAATTAAATACAGAACAGAAAAACAATAGAGAAAACTAATTAAAACCAAAAGATTTTTTTTTTTTAAAAAAAATCAGCAACATTGACAAATCTGCAAAAACTAACCAAAGAGAAAAGAGGAAAGACTCAAATTACTAAAAGAATCACTATCAGCTTCACAGAAATTAGAGGGATCCTAAGAGAATACTATGAACAAGAGTATGTCAACACATTTGATACCTTAGACGAAACAGATAAATTCCTAGAAAGACACAAACCACCAAAACAGACTCGAGAGGAAGTAGATCTGAATCTGACCTACAACAAATTTAACACAGAACAGAGGCTGAATAAGTAATTTTTAAATTTTGCAACAAGAAGAGCCCAAATTTTCACAAACTCCTCCCAAAATAGAAGAGGAGGGAACACTTCGCAATTCATCCTAAGAGGCCAGTAATAGTCTGGCGTCAAAACCAGACAAGGACATCAGAAGAAAACAACAGATCAGTATCTCTTATGAACATAGACTTTAAAAAAATCTCCAATAAAATGCCAGCACATGAATCCAGCAATACATAAAAAGGCTTGTAGACCACGATACAGTGTCATTTATTTAAGAAATGCAAGGTTGATTTACTATCCCACATCAATGACTGCAATATACTGTATTCATAGAATAAGGGACAAAAACCGTATGATCATTTCAGTAGAGGCAAAGACGCACTTGACAAAATCCAACACCTTATCATTACAAATCACTCACCAAGCAGGAAATAGAAGGGGACTTGCTAAATCGGATAAAGGGCACCTAGTAGAGAACCACAGTTAACATCATACTTAATTGTGAAAGACTCCCTAAGATCAGGAATAGACAAGGATGTTTACTCTTGCCACTTTTTAAAAAAATAATTGTATTGATTTCAGAGAGGAATGGAGAGGGAAAGATAGAAACATCAATGATGAGAGAGAATCATTGATTGGCTGCCTCCTGCACACCCCCTACTGGGGGTCAAGCCCACAACCCAGGCATGTGCCCTGACCGGGAATTGAACCGTGACCTCCTGGTTCACAGGTTGATGCTCAACCACTGAGCCACACCAGCCAGGCAACTCTCGCCACTTTTATTCGACATTGTACTGGAGGTTCTAGAGTGGGCAACTGCATAGGAGAAAGAAAATGAAAGGCATCCAGATTATAAAGGGAGAATTAAACCTATCTTGATTTTCAGAATGTATGATCCTATATACACACAATCATAAGTAATCCACTAAATGCAGTAAAATGAGTTCTACAAAGCTGCATGATAGAAGATCAGCATATAAAAACCATAAGCAATGAACAATCCAAAAATGGAAGAGAAAAATTCCATTTACAATAGCATAAAAAAATACTTGAAAACAAGGCAAGAAGAATGTTAGAAAATACTATTAAAGAGAAATGATTCTGACACTTTGTCAAATGGTAAGGAAGACTTTATTCAAGACTCTAGCAGTAGGGGGTCAAGACTATCACAAAAGGGGAAAGATTGAGCTCAACTCTGAATATAAGCAGGACCAGTGGGCAGTGTGCTGTGATGGAATGGCACCTTGTCCAGGGGGGGTTCCCGCCTTGCACCCTGAGCTGCCAGGTTAGGTCCCAGGCACATGCAACCCTGACGTGGAATAAGTGGGTTGAAAAAGAATTTTACTTGTTTTTATTAATCTTTCTTAAATGTATGTGTAGCTCATGTTTATTTCAATGCTTGATATTCGAAGTGTTTGGGGTCTTTATTTAGAAGTTTGTTGATGATTTTGTGACCAAAATATGCCGTAGGAACTTATCTCTTGTTTATATCAATTAGCTTAAGGTAAAACTGGTTTCACTATACATTGTTTCTCTTAAAGTCACAGTTTCCGAGAACCTACTGACAACGTTAAGTGAGGACTTACTGTATGCCACTCAAAAATAAAAAAAATTAATTTGAAATGGACTAAAGACTTAACATTGGTGTTTGCAATATTTTTTAGACTACGACACCAAAACATAAGCCACCAAAGCAAAAGTCAACAAGTGGGGCTACAGCAAACTAAAAAGCTTCTGCACAGCAAAAAAAAAAACACCGCAACAAAATGAAAAGACGACTTACAGAATGGGAAAAACGTATTTACAAACCATATATCGGACAAGGGGTGTCCCAAAAATGTATACACACATTTTGAATAATTATAAAGGCAGCGTTTATTAAAATGCATTTCATTTTCAAAGTGGAGCTATCAGCTATTACAGTGTGTATACATTTTTTGGGACACCCGGTATATAAATAATTCCTATAACTCAGTAACAAAAACAAACAAACAAGCTGATTAAAAATGGACAGAGGAACTGAACAGATATTTTTCCAAAGACTTACAAATGGCCAACAAGTACATGAAAAGACACTCAACATCACTAATCATCAGGAACAAGCAAATCAAAACCACAGGGAGGGGCGGGGAGGCCACAGGTGGAGCCAGTCTGCTGCGTGGCCGCAGGCCGCCATGGGCTATCACCAGATTGATCAGCTGGAATGTGTTCAGGGCAGGCTCTGTGCCACCAGCCACGTCAGCCCCTCCTGGTCTCCCTCACGGCTAATCCCCAAGGCTCTGGGTCTCTGCTCTCCAGATCTCACCGCACCCTGCACAGCTCAAGGACAGGCAATGAAATCTGCAGATGCAAAGCAGTGTCAATAAAACCACCCTGGAGCCTGCAGAAAAGAAAAGAAAGAAAACGCGCATCTTTTGGAATGACGTCACCAAGAAGACAAGAGATACAAGCAAATGGGGGAAAAGGGAACCCTTTTGCTCTGTTGGGGGAAATGTAAATTGGTTCAGCCAGGTTTCTCAAACGATTAAAAATACCACCACCATGTGATTTAGCAATCCCACTTTGGGGTATACATTCAAAGGCAATAAAACAAAGGATTTTGAAGAGTTATCTGCACTCCCATGTTTACTGCAGCACTAATTCACAATAGCAGAGACATGAAAAACAACCGAAGTGTCCATTAATGGATGAATGATGGATGAATGGATAAAGAATATGTCACACACACACACACACACACACACACACACACACACACACACTTGAATGATGGATGAATGGATAAAGAATATGTCACACACACACACACACACACACACACACACTTGATTGATGGATGAATGGATAAAGAATATGTCACACACACACACACACACACACACACACACACTTGAATGATGGATGAATGGATAAAGAATATGTCACACACACACACACACACACACACACACACACTTGAATGATGGATGAATGGATAAAGAATATGTCACACACACACACACACACACACACACACACACTTGAATGATGGATGAATGGATAAAGAATATGTCACACACACACACACACACACACACACACACTTGAATGATGGATGAATGGATAAAGAATATGTCACACACACACACACACACACACACACACACTTGAATGATGGATGAATGGATAAAGAATATGTCACACACACACACACACACACACACACACACTTGAATGATGGATGAATGGATAAAGAATATGTCACACACACACACACACACACACACACTTGAATGATGGATGAATGGATAAAGAATATGTCACACACACACACACACACACACACACACTTGAATGATGGATGAATGGATAAAGAATATGTCACACACACACACACACACACACACACACTTGAATGATGGATGAATGGATAAAGAATATGTCACACACACACACACACACACACACACACACTTGAATGATGGATGAATGGATAAAGAATATGTCACACACACACACACACACACACACACACACTTGAATGATGGATTAATGGATAAAGAATATGTCACACACACACACACACACACTTGAATGATGGATGAATGGATAAAGAATATGTCACACACACACACACACACACACACACACACTTGAATGATGGATGAATGGATAAAGAATATGTCACACACACACACACACACACACACACACACACACTTGAATGATGGATGAATGGATAAAGAATATGTCACACACACACACACACACACACACACACACACAGGAATATTATTGAACCAAGGGAAAGAAGGAAATCCTGCCATTTGCAATAACAGGGGTGGATCTCGGGGCACTATGCTTAGTGAAATAAGCCAGCTTGAGAAAGACAAATATTGTATATTATTTATATATGGAATCTAAAAATGCCAAACTCGTAGAAACAGAGAGGAGAATGATGGTTACCAAGGGATGGGGGTTGGAGAAATTGGGGAGATGTTGTTAAGGGTACAAACTTGCAACGAGAAGGTGAATATGTTCTGGAGATCTAATGCACAGCCCACTCATTATAATCAACAACACTGTATTATATACTTCAAAATTGCTAAGAGACTAGATAGTGTTTCTCACCACAGAAAGTACTTTATGTGACAGAGATTAGCTACAGCTAAGGTGGTAATCACTGCAATATATAAATGTATCAAATCAATATGTTGTACCCCTTAAACTCACAGGATTTTGTATGTAAATTATATCTCAATAATGAAAAAAGAGGAGTGAGGGGATGGTCAGTGCATGGAAAATTACTAGGAAGTGAAACCAAGGGAAGGGAATCTTGCTAAACTGGCCTAAAGCATCTCTGTAAAGGGCAGGCCAAAGATTTACACATCAAAGGTAGGGGATGAGGAACTTTGGTCAGCTATCAAGGGTGATCAGATATCAAGGGTAGGGGATTGACTTAACAGGATTCTTTGCTAAAACTGGCTTAGGCAGGCCAAGGACAGGGCCCAAGGATGAAGCCTGGTCAAACAGAGGGCTCAGAGGAGCCTGTGTAACCTTTGGTCAAGCATAGTCTTTGTCACGTAAGACTTGTACACGGCAAACTACAGAACATCTTTAAAAAAAACTTCAAGAAGACCTAAATAAATGAAAAGGCATCTCATGTTCATGGATCAGAAGTTTAATATCCTGAAGCTGGCAATATTACCCAAATTGACCTACAGATTCAACACGAGCCCTATCAAAATCCCAGCTATTTTGGTTTCAGAAAAACTGACAAGCCTACCTTAAAATTCTCATGGAAATGATACTCAGGCTAGCCAAAGAGATCTTCAAAAAGAACAAAGTTGGAAGACTCATACTTCCTGATTTTAAAACTTACTACAAATCTACAATAATCATGATAGTGTGGTACTGGCCTAAGGATAGACACATAGTATTGGCACAGAACCAAGAGTCCAGGAAAACCATACATTTTGGCAAGGATGTGAAGAAACTGGAATGTGCATGCACTGCTACTTACTGGGAATGGACAATGGGGCAGCTATTTTAGGCAGGTCTGGCCTTATTTAACATGTGAAACATGCCAGGGGAGGAGGGTGGGGGCTGGGTGGAGGTGGGCAAAGGGGGGGAATGGGAGACATCTGTAATAGTGTCAACTATAAAAAAATTTTTAAGAATTAAATAAAAGCAAAAAATGTTAAACATGGAGGTCCCATGAAACCTAGTAATTCTACTCCTAGGTATATATCCAAGAGAAATGAAAATATATGCTCACACAAAAAGTTGTATACCAACGTTCATAGAAGCACTATTCATAACCAAAAAGCAGAAACCACCCAAATGTCCATCAACTAATAGATAAATAAAATGTATCAATACAATGGAATATTCAGCCATAACAAGGAATGAAGTACTGATGCATGCTAACCTCAAAATCATCATGGTAAGTGAAAAAAGCCACGATACAAAAGACCACATGTTACATGATTCCATTTATATGAAATGTCCAGAAAAGGCAAATCTATATAGACCAGCGGTTCTCAACCTGTGGGTCGCGACCCCTTTGGGGGTCGAACGACCCTTTCACAGGGGTCGCCTAAGACCACCAGAAAACACATATGTAATTACATATTGTTTTTGTGATTAATCACTATGCTTTAATTATGTTCAATTTGTAACAATGAAAATACATCCTGCATATCAGATATTTACATTATGATTCATAACAGTAGCAAAATTACAGTTATGAAGTAGCAACGAAAATTATTTTATGGTTGGGGGTCACCACAACATGAGGAACTGTATGAAAGGGTCACGGCATTAGGAAGGTTGAGAACCACTGATATAGACAGACAGGAGGTTAACTGCTGCTTAGGTCTGGAGTTTGAGGGGACTGTAAGTGGGTATAGGATTTCTTTTGGGGGGGTGATGAAAATGTTCTAAAATTGATTGTGGTGATGGTTGCACAACTCTGATTATAGTAAAAACCATTGGACTGAATACGTTAAATGGGTGAATTGTATGGTATGTGAATTGTATCTCAATGGCGCTGTTAAAAAATCAAAGGAAAATGTTTAGAAATGGTTTTGCTACATTTTTAATTTGTTGTTTCTGTTATTCTAAAAATAAACATTTAAAAGGAGTTGATTAAAAAGCTTCATTTTCTAGAAACATGCATCTGTAATCTATATATATAAAACCCTAAGCGACCTGTCAACCATTCGACCAGCTGATCATTTGACTGGTCGCTATAACGTGCACTGACCCCCAGGGGACAAATGCTCAACGCAGGAGCTGCCTCCTGGTGGTCAGTGCACTCCCACAGCGGGCGTGGCTGCAGTGGTGCGAGTGTCTCCTGCCTCCGCAGCAGCGCTACTGAGCTGCGATGGCTGCAGGCACAGGGGGGCTGGGATGAGCAGGAGTGGCACAGCGCCTGGCTCAGGCTGGGGCTCCTCCCTGGCCGCCTGCCACTTCACGCACTACTACATCCTTCGGGGGATGTTGGACTGCCAACATCCGACAGTCTGACATCCCTCAAGGAGTCCCGGACTGCGAGAGGGCACAGACCCCTCTGGTGCACGAATGCATGCACTGGGCCTCTAGTAAATAATATTATAGTTGGCTGCTTCCACTTTCAGGTAAAATAAATACATTCGTTGACAAAAAAAAAGAGGAACAGAGGAAGCTATTTTTTCAAAAGGTTCTCTAGACTGCATCTAGACATATAATTAAAATTAAAATCAATGAAAGGACATCACTTCAAATACCCAAGAGACATACACATCCAGAACCGCAAAAAATGTTTTTGCCTTTTGACTATTAATCCCATTCCTGGGAATTGAGCTTAAGAAAATCATAATAGCCACAAAACCATTTCTAACAGAACTATTATAACACAAACATCTAAATCAGTGCTACCTAAGAGTGTCTGCTGCTGTTTTAAGTCTCTAAGCAAACTGTTCAGTCTCACTGAGATTTTCACAGTGACACATTCTCAATGAAGGGAGCACATCATTGAATTACAGAACCAAAGTGTAAAAAATAAAGACATGACTGGTAACCTATGATATAACTCAATGAAATGCTGTATGAACATAAAGTAGACTAACAACAGCCAACAGTCACTCAGCTCTCGCTATGTGCCCGGAACTGTACAAAGTGACTTACATACATTACCTCTTTTTTTCCAGGTATCTTTAGGTTCTATTATCTTTTTTTGCAGATTAGTAAATAAAGCTCAGAGAGGCTAAAGGACTGATCAAGGACTAACAGCAAGTAGGACGTGAAATCAGGCATGTATGACTCCAAATCTTGATCACTGTATTATACTGCCTCCATGAAATGGAATATAAACTGTGATTACAACTAAGTATACATGTGGATAAAAAGTTAAAGGAAGAAAAATGGAAAGAAATCTTAGGATGGTGAGACCAAGAATAAATTTTTAAATGCCTTTTTTTGCCCAGCCAGTGTGGCTCAGTGGTTGAGCGTTGACCTATGAACCAGGAGGTCACGGTTCAACTCCCGGTCATGGCACATGCCTGGGTTTGGGGCTCAATCCCCTGTGGGGGGCATCCAGGAGGCAGCTGATCAATGATTCTCTCTCATCACTGATGTTCCTATCTCTCTCTCGCTCTCTCTCCCTTCCTCTCTGAAATCAATAAAAAATCTATTTTTTAAAAAAGAGCTACAAACCTTCTAAGGAGGTTAAATAGTTATACTTTAAAGTATCTACTGATAATATCAGCTATCTGTGTATCTCCAGTCAAAACTGATTAAATTATGCTAAATCCTTGAACTGTTGTGAGGGTGTAGGAAATAGGTCTTGCTAAGTAAACTAACAAATTTAGATTATAGAACAATCATAACTACTAAAAAGAAACCATTCAAACAGTAGACAGTATCACAGGCAAGTAATCTCTGTATTTCAGCTGACAATTAGCTTCCAGTAGTAAGAATAAAGAAGTTTGGTTTCAGTCTCTCTAGACTAGAATTATTTGACCCTAATCAAGTAATCTATTATCATTTTTGCCCACATTCACGTGGACTGTGTCATGAAACATACCTATGTTTCTGACCATGATTCCTTTCAGCTCATCCACTTGGGCTTGGGTCTCCATCACTTTGTCTAGGCCCTTGTTTTCAGAATGATGCTTCTATAAGAAAATAATATTGATTTTATGGTACCCAGACATTATTTATAATAGGAAAACAAAAAGAAGAGGAATGACAATGAAAGTACTATAAAATTATGTGTCTATTGATATAAAAAACATGTCAATTCATTTAAACATTGTTACCAGACCTAGGAAAAATCCTACATAATAAAAGGCTAATATGCAAATTGTCCCCTTGACCAGGAGTTCCACTGGGCATTCAACCAGGGGGAATTCCACCAGGGGGCAGGGCCAGCCAGCCAGCCAACTGCTCGTGGCCCCTCCCCCCGGTCGGCCCCCCCCCAATTGGACCCCCAACCCCAATCAGGGCGGGCCAGCTGGACCCCACCCATGAATGAATTTGTGCACCAGGCCTCTAGTATAAACATAAAAATGTTACCAAATGAAATATGTGTTATAGTATAAAAATGCCACCTTACTCTAAATGAATTAAAGCTAAATGTATTATAATATATCAAATATACATCTGAGACTCTTGGAACAGAAGTAGGGGGTTCAGACTAGGAAGAAAGAAGAACAGAAGACTATAGTTGAGGCAAGGGGGACAGGACAGGGAAAGGATACACTAAATTGTTCCCCACTACTTGGGTATGATGAGATAGGAGATGGCCCAGCTTCTAGGCATCTGTTGTTATACTGTTGGGATCAAGTTATGCATCCTATTTTGATTGGCTTTTTATAGGAGCTAGAAATGTAAGATACTGATAACAGTATACATTTTGAAATTATCCATAGCGAACAATTATTGAGTGCTTGATATACAATATTCCAGTCACTTAACTGTGCTAAATGCTGAAAGTAGGGGGTATTATTTAATTTGCTCAAAAACTCTATGATGAAGACGCTATCATTATTATAGCCATTTACAGGTAACTATTCAGAGGGTCACACACAGAACTGGAGCTAATGACAACCACCTAAGTTGAAAGTTTGCTGCCAGCTTCCCTTGTTTACTTTTGTCTGTGCATTAGTATGTTTTCTGTTGGTGACATTTTACATAATTTCACATATATGAATGTTTCCTAGTGGGAAGCCTAAAACAAATCAACTGATTGAATAATAAAGATTTATAACTATTTAAAGGAACTTCATCCCTAGAGCAATGCATATTTAGAAGTATAATACTCAAAAAGAGCATTAAAGCCTGGCTGGCGTGGCTCAGTGGCTGAGCGTCCACCTATGAACCAGGAGTCTTTGGTCAGTCCCCAGTAAGGGCACATGCCCGGGTTGTGGGCTCGATCCCCAATGTGGGCAGTGTAGGAGGCAGCCAATCAGTGATTCTCTCTCATCATTGATGTTTCTATCTCTCTCTTCCTCTATAAAATCAATAAAAAATATTTTTAAAAGCCTCACATTGAGCAAAACAAGAAAAAGAGTACATAATATATTGTTCCATGTATAGGAAATAGAAAAGACAAAACTATAGTGAAAGAAAATAGAGCAGTGTTGCCTGAGGCAGAGTGAGGGAGAGGACTGACTGCAAAGGGGCGGTGAGGGAACTTTTAGAAGTTTTTCTATCGGAAAAGGGTGCTATTTCCCAGGTGTATACATATGTAAAACGTCACTGAGCCCACAATTAGGCATGCCTACAGATAAACAGACTTTCAAAGGACTGCTCTGAGTTTTTCAAAAATTAAATTTGTCTCATCGGGTGGTAGAAAGTCACTGAATAGGGTGAGGGGCCATTTGGCATGTTGAATGGATTTATGCGTTATGTGTAGTTTAAGTAGATGATCTTTAATGGCCTTCTCAATCCTGAGATACTCTATTATTAACAGAGAATATCACCAACTATTAGCTTTCTACCCTAAAATGACCCCTTTTTGTGAGAGAAATTGTATTATGGTGGCATATAATAACATAATCAGAAAACTGTATTGCAGGTCAGGGTCCTCTATATTCACGGTGCTTTGAGGTAATAAAGGTATGAATAAAAATACTAATCGTGAGAAAGATCTTACCAGCTGTGCAGCCAAGACACTTGAGAACTCACTATTCATGGCATAAGGCAACGCTGTCTGCGCTCTTGAACCATAGGTAGTCTGGAACCGCTTCTTTATCTCATTCAGAAAATTAAAGGCCCGGGAACGTTCAAAATCCTGAAGAGAGACCAACACAGAGTTCAAAAGTAAACAAAAGATGACATAGATGATTAACAACCATAAGAACAGCTAACATTTACTGAGCAATGATTCCATGAGGAAGAACTAACACTGACCTCATTTTACAGATAAGGAAACAAAGTCTCGGGAAAGGTAACTAACTAGCCAAAGGTCAGATAACTGGTAAATGAATGAGCCGAGAGTCCACTCCAAACATGTTTGATTACTGCCAAGTGAAGATAACAGGAACTAGGTGAGCTTCTTGAGAGCAGGAATTGGGGTTTACTTCCTCCATATCTTTCACAGGATCTTTTAGATGGCCCAGCTCAAGGTGTTTAATAAACCCATAATAACAGTACAGTCATTCATAACAAAGATAACACTACTAAGATAAACTTTGAATTGATTTTTTTTTCTAATAGTGGTGATACATTTGAAAAGATCAAATGATGTCCTCTTGTCTAGTCCCAGCTAGTCAAAAAGTATTTATATAATATATAAAGACTTACACACACACACACACAGACACACACACACACACACACACACACACAATCATAGCTCAATAAATGTAAGACTTAGCTCTGAGAAATTTAGTGATATTTCTCATCTACCCCAAGTCCTTTTACACCTGTCATTTCAGATACAGCTGGATTTTTCAAAATAATTTTTAAAAGTACTGTGAGACCAGGGATAAAAGTCACTGTGGTGACCACTGTGGCTGACACTTATCTCCACTTCACCAGTTGATTAATCTAAGCCCAGGGTTCTTACACTGGGGTCAGTGGTCCCAATTCAAGGGGCCTATGTACTTAGATAGAAAAAAAAAAGACACTGTTATTTTCACCAATCTTTAACTTATATTTCAATTTTGAATGTAGGGAACAAACCAGAGTAGTATCATTAGATGGTACCTGCCACCAACAGAAATCTTTTTTTTCCATATACTATCAGTTCTAAACATCTCCAAATATTGTTATAATAATAAAATTATCATTATTAGTTGTTAGACCCATGGCTAGATTTTGTTAATGAATTCATAAAGAAGCACATACCTTAAAACCTGTGAATACTGTCTTTCAATATTCTTGGTTTATAGTCATGTACTTTATTTCATATTTTAAAACATTCTGGGCGGGGCCCATGAATGTCAGAGGGGATCTGTGACACAATAAAAGCTAACACTCATGTCAATTCCATACCTCTGGTCAGTGATAAATTTATAAATAAGTATGTAGCCTAGTCCTAGCCAATGCTGCATGAAAGGAAGTCTGCTTTGAAAGCAGGGGGAGGGGAGAATGTGCTTTTGGGAAAAGCTTCCTCATTCCTACAATAAGAGACTGGAGAAAACCTAGTCCCCAGCCTCTGGGAACAAATAAGTAAGCGTGTGGCTACATGCAGGCATAGGGGGGATGGGGACTGTGTCTAGGGAGGAGCTGACACTAAGTCAGACAAAGGACCTTGAGAACATCAAGTTACTGAGCACAGAATTTACAAATACTCAAAAGCAACCTGCCAATGTGAACTACAGCCGATCACAGTGTCTTGTGATTTTCCCAAAGTTCACATACATTACAAAAAAATTCACTATTAATTGGAGGGATGAAATAATTTAATTTACTATTTCACATAAATTTTGAGAATATTTGACACCAAAGAGTCATAATTATGAACACCAATTCTCACTATACAATAGGATAAATGTAGAAGTTGCAAGGAGTTAAGCTAAAACTCTACCAGAACCAAGCTGATTTGCATATAACCAGATATCAACTCTGCTTGTCATTTGCTGCTTGCTCTATATGATAAATGTAAAGTATACAAAAAAATTTCCAGCTATGGACAGTTATATCCATGTCACCTTTACCCACCATAGATATAGATAATTAAGACTAAGAAATGACTCTATTAACAGTACACACAATTAAATAGCAATATGTCCTCAAGTTACTTACATCATCAGTAATACAAAGGTATATAATCCTGTCTTGGCAGATGTAATGAAACAAGTAACTGTAGGATAAAAGATATAAAAGTTATGTGGTTATGAGTAATATCTCTTTCTCTTTTGTCTTTTTCTATGTATAAGCAAAATCGTACTGCTAATGTGACCATATTATTTACAAATACTGTCTATTCTCTCTCTTTCCCTCCCTTATGCATACCTGTTTCTCTCAAGTCAAACTGATAGGAACAAACAAGAAACTAAAGAATGTCTCTACTCGCCCGGCCGGCGTGGCTCAGTGGTTGAGCATCGACCTATGAACCAGGAGATCATGGTTCGATTCCTGGTCAGGGCACATGCCCAGGTTGCAGCTCCATCCCCAGTGTGGGAAGTGCAGGAGGCAGCCGATCAATGATTCTCTCTCATCACTAATGTTTCTATCTCTCTCCCTCTCCCTCCTCTCTGAAATCAATAAAAATATATTTAAAAAATAGAATGTCTCTACTCTAACTATATAGCACAACAGGGTGCACATTTATCCATTAAAATTATAGCTGCACAAGCATAATTAGACTCTTAAGGCTTGGACAAGAGATGACATCTTAGGAGGGACATGTAATTAAGGTTAACCCCCAATGAGCAATATGGTCTTCTTTGTTGCCTTCTCCTAAGATCTCAAAGCAAACACTTTCTTCTCCCAAATACTCAATGATAACATTTGCTTGGTATCTGCTTTGAAGTCAGTTGCTGGGCTGGGTGATGAGTAAACTCTTCAGTCCCTGCCTTCACAGAGATCACTGAAGGGAGTGACAGAGTGGCATGGTTTAGGTAGGATGAGGAGTTAAAGTTCAGCAGATGGTGCTCTGGGGACACAGAGGAGGTACCTAAGAGAGTTTGGCTAAGGGTAACAGGAAGGATGTCCTGGAATAAGTAAGAGATGGCGAGGTGAAGGGCGAGCGAAGTGTTCCCGAGTGAGAGACCAACAAGCATTAAGGGCCTGGAGCACATCATGAGTCTAGGAAACTAAAATGTGTTCATCTGACTGGAGTATAGAGTGTAAGGAAAAAATCAATGGACTGTACAGGTGAGGCTAGAGAAGGGAGCAAATACCAGGTTACACAAGACTTTAAAACCTCACTATGCATTATCCTAAGAACAGTGAACAAGGGGAGAGTGTGATTAGATTTGCAATATAAAAGGATGTTTGGGCCCTGACCAGTGTGGCTCAAACCAGGGGGATGGTGGCCCCGACCAGGGGGATGGTGGCACATCCCCCTGGATCCCCAGTAGGGGGCGTGCAGGAGGCAGCTCATTGATGTTCTTTTTCTCATCCATGTTTCTATCTCTCTCCTTCTCCCTTCCCCCCTCTCTAAAATCAACAAAAACATATATATATATTTTTAAAAAGGATGCTTTGCCTAGTGTGGAGAACTAACAGAAAGGAGGACCAGACAGATTCCCCTGCAGTAGAGCAGGTGAGAAACAATGAAGGAAATAAACTAAAGTACTATAGGCGGAAGAAGGGACAGAGAAGAAACAGAACAGAATCTGGTGATTGGCTATTGGAGGTGAGGCAGAGGGATTACTCAGCTTTGCCACCTAGATTTCTACCTTGGGCAAGTGGATAGACAGAAGTATCTGTTGAGTTATATTATTTTTAAAAATATATTTTTATTGATTTCAGAGAGGAATGGAGAAAGAGAGAAACATCAATGATGAAAGAGAATCATTGATCAGCTGCCTCCTGCACATCCCACACTGGGAATTGAGCTTACAACTTGGGCCTGTGCCCTGACCAGGAATCAAACTGTGACCTCCTGGTTCATAGGCCGATGCTCAACCACTGAGCCACACCGGCCAGGCTGGAGTTATATTATTAATGTTCACATAGAGGCTTCATATGAATTACCCGGAGGTATGGGAAGTCAGGCAAAATGTCTTCCTCCACTGCCTTCCACATTGCCCTACCCAGTGGCTCTGAAACATCTGCTAGTGGTAACCACTTCCTTTTTCTGGAAAGTGCTTTCTCTCTACTAGATTTCCTTGACAGCAGGCTGGCCTAGTTTATGTGGCCGTCTCTTTCCTTCTCTGTTGATGTTTTCCAGCAGCCTCAGCCCCTGCTTTCCTCACACACGCTCCCTGAAGGGCAGCACCCACTCTCATGTTTTGTTGTTGATGTTTGTTTTCGGCTACAGCAATTGTGATGGCTACTCCTAAATCGGACCTCTCTGCCGAGTTCTAGCTCTGCATACGCTACTGTCCACTAGACATATCCAACCGGATGTCCAAAATGGAAGTCATCCTTTTCCCTACAAAATGTATTTCTCCTAAATCACACTTGGGAGTAACTTGGTGCAAAGATAACAAAAGGAAATGAGGGATGGTTCTTGCTATCAAGGGGACAGAGACAAAAGATAAAGATTGTAATTATAATATAGTAAGTATTACAATGTGAATAAACCCAGGATTCTACGGAGACGCACAAAAAGGGGGTACCTGACCCTAGCTAGTTTGGCTCAGTAGATAGAGCGTCGGCCTGTGGACTGAAGGGTCCCGGGTTCAATATGGGTCAAGGGCACCTGCCTGGGTTGTGGCTCGATCCCCAGTAGGGGGTGTGCAGGAGGCAGCCGAACAATGATTCTCTCTCACCATTGATGTTTCTATCTCTCTCTCCTCCCTTCCTCTCTGAAATCAATAAAAAGGGGGGGGGGCACCTGGCCTGGCTTGGAGTTCAGGGGTTTCTAGAAGAAGCTGGGTGGAAGGGCAAAGGGTGGGAATGAGGGACATCTGTAATACTGTCAACAATAAAAAAAAAATGAAGACAGCCTGGCTGGTGTGGGTCAGTGGTTGGGCATCAACCTATGAACCAGGAGGTCGAAGTTCCATTCCCGGTCAGGGCACATGCCCAGGTTGTGGGTTCAATCCCCAGTGGGGGCCGTGCAGGAGGCAGCTGATCAATGATTCTCTCTCATCATTGATGTTTCTCTCCCTCCCTCTCCCTTCCTCTCAGAAATCAATAAAAATATATTTTAAAAAATATTACATATCTTATCTGTATCAAGTTTCACATATCCTAGAGCTCTATAACAAAGTCATTTTTACATCTCACATTTCCTTTTCTTTCTTGAAAATATTAAATCACTTCAAATGATAGAATAAAATAATTATAAGTTAAATTTATAATTAATAGAAATTGACATGTTCTAAGCTGGTAAAGGTTACTGTTCTGTCAGCTTATTCAAATGATCTGCTAAGAAGTTTCTTTCCTAGTTTTATGCTGTCCTGACTACAATAATAGAATTCACTTCTTTCACCCTTCACCCAGGCAGCACAGAACTCACCTGCCATGTGAGTATGTTAGTTTGTTGTTTTCAGAAGGAATCTTAGCCAGAATCTGCTCCGTCACCTCCAGGAAGTTTCCTCCGCACCAAGCATGTTTGGCAAGGATGGTAGTTCCTCTGGCCACAACAGCAAAAAGAATGGCCATGGTTTTAACCTATCAAAGGGAAAAAAGGCTTAGAATATTTCTTTGATATTATCTTTCAAAAGTAACTTAATATCATTTATCAACATCTGCCTGAAGACAGTATTGACCAAGACATTATAACATTAAATGTAACAGACTTAATTACAGGCTTAACAAGAGCGTCAACCTATGAACCAGGAGGTCATGGTTTGATTCCTGGTCAGGGCACATGCCTGTGTTGCAGGCTCGATCCCTAGTAGGGGATGTGCAAGAGGCAGCCGATCAATGACTCTCTTTCATCACTGATGTCTCTCTCTCTCTCCCTTCCTCTCTGAAATCAGTAAAAATATATTTGAAAAGGATCACCATCTTGTATAAGCTTACAACCTAAACCATGCTGATATGCATACATATATAGATGCTAGAGGCCCAGTGCAGGAGATTTGTGCACTTGGGGGTCCCTCAGGCTGGCTTGTGCCCTCTCACAGTCCGGGAGCCCTCAGGGGATGTCCGACTAACAGCTTAGGGGAGCAGGCCTAAGCCATCAGTTGGACAATTTGCATATTAGCCTTTTATTATATAGGACTAGAGGCCCAGGGCACAAAAATTTGTGCACTCGGGGGAGGGGGGGGGTCCCTCAGCCTGGCCTGTGCCCTCTAGCAGTCTGGGACCCCTTGGGAGATAACGACCTGCTGGCTTAGGCCTGCTCCCGGGTGGCAGAGGGCAGGCCCAATCCCTAGGTGCAGCCCCTGGTCGGGCTCAGAGCAGGGCCGATTGGGGAGCTGGGGCACCGCCCCGTCATGCACAGAGCAGGGCGGATCGGGAGGTTGCGATGCCACCCTCAGTCACGCTCAGGGTAGGGCCGATCAGGGGGTTGGGGCGCCGCCACTCTCACACTCAGGGCAGGGCTGATGGGGAGGTTATGGCTCTACCCCGTCACACACAGAGCAGGGCCCGTGGGGGGGGGGGTTGGGGCGCTGCACCCTGTCACACACTGAGCAGGGCCGATCAAGGGGTTGGGGCGCCGCATCCTGTTACACACAGAGCCGCAGGGTGATCAGGGGGTTGGGGAGCTCCCCGCTATCAGGCACAGAGCAGGGCTGATCAGGGGGTTGGGGCGCCTTCCCCTGTCACGAACAGAGCAGGGCAGATAGGGAGGTTGTGGCCCCGCCCCCTGTCACACACAGAGCCGCAGGGTGATCAGGGGGTTTGGGCGCTGCCCCCTGTCACGCTGATCCCAGTGCCGGGAGGCCTCACGGCTCTGCTGATCTCGGTGCTGGGAGGCATATTACCCTTTTACTATATAGGATAGAGGCCTGGTGCATGGGTGGGGGCCAGGTGGTTTGCCCTGAAGGGTGTCCTGGATCAGGGTGGGGGTCCCCACTGGGGTGCCTGGCCAGCCTGGATGAGGGGATGATGGCTGTTTGCAGCTGGTCACACACCCTTCAAGGTGGGGGTCCTCACTGGGGTGCCTGGCCAGTCTGGGTGAGGGGCTGAGGGCTGTTTTCAGGCTGGCGGGTGACTGAAGCTCCCAACCGCCCCTTTTTTTTTTTTTTTTTTTTTTAATTCTGGGCCAGCTTTAGCTCTGGCTCCAGCTCTGAGGCCTCTGCTGCTGAAAGCAGGTATCTGGTTTGTTTGGGTTCTATAATCGAAACACTGTATCAACTCCAGCTCTGAGATCCCGGCTGGGTGAAAGTAGGTTTCTGGGGTTTTGTTTAGCTTCTATGTTTGTAACAATGTTTCAACCTGCAAGCTCAGAGGTCGGCAAGGCAGGCGGGGAACGTTGGAGTCCTCCGTCACTGAAGCAAGCAAGCCTCATGTTAGCTTCAAGCTGCCTGGCTGCCAGCCGCCATCTTGGCTGGCAGCTAATTTGCATATTGCCCTGATTCGCCAATGGGAAGGGTAGCGGAGGTATGGCTAATTACCATGTTTCTCTTTTATTAGATAGGGTAGGATACCAAATAATACATATATGCAAATAATACATATATGTATGTGTGTATACAAAGTGATGTATATGTGATGCACACACATATACCTTACATTGATGGACAGGTTGCATTTGTAAATTATACAGCACAAATTCATATCACCCTTTAAAAAGCGATGACCACAGATATCAAAGGGACATAAAGATGTCTTCATCCTTTAATGCAATAATATCATCCTGAAAATTTATCCTTGGGAAGTAGTTCAACAGAAGTTAGACTCTAGATTCCTAAAGATACCTATTAACAATAATAACCCATATTGTAAAACTTTAGACAATAAAGAGAAATAATAGCCCATATTTATTAGGTGCTTACTATGTGCTAGGCACCATTTTAAGCATTTTACCAATATTAGCTCATTTAGCCCTCACATCAATGAAATTATGCACTATTATGAAACGTACATTAAAATGAAGAAACTGAACTATAGATGACTTAGATAATTTGCCCAAAATTACAGAGCTAGGAAGTGATAAGAGTTGGGATTTAAATCCAGGCACTATGGCTCTAAAAGCCACAATCTTATCCCCTATACTAGTAGGTATACTGCCTCTATTAGAAAGGCATTAATTACCCATAACAGAAACAAAGTGAAAACAAGCAACATTTCATAGGAGAGGAGTGCTTCTTTAAATTATCCTTCAGAAACAAAGCATTTCTAAAACAATGCAGCATGCGTTTAAGATTATTTTTCTCATATTGATGACTTTGTAGCACTGCTTTCCTCCATGACAGCCCAGTTTGTCTTATCTAATGCTATACACTTATAAAAAGGGATGCAAAAAAATGCCTTCCTAGTCTTCAACTAACTCTTCAACCTAATGCTGTTTGTTATGTTCAGTTTCATCCCATAAGCCAGTGCTTCTCACACTGCAGTGAATGAGTCATCTTAGGTGGCAGAGTAAGCGTCACTTGTTAAAATTTCATATTCTTGGCAGTATCCCCTGCAATTCTGATTCAGTAGGCCTGATGTGGGGCCTCGAATATGTGTCTCATACAAGCCTGCCTGGATGCAGGTGATTCATACAGCCGCATTTTGTGAAACACAGCAACAGATATAAAGTGCTTGACGTCAGGGCCGACCCCCTGATTCCTTCTCGGAATCCTAGCCCCAAAGGATAGCACACAGACAGAGATGCTCTTCTGTCTCTTGAACTTAACTCTTCTCATTCCACTCTCTAAATGAGGGTGTTCCCCAGAGTTATGTCCTCAGGCATCTTCTTTCTGGATTTCTCCTTATAATATGGAGCAAGTTATAATGTCTCAATCACTTTTCATGTTATATCCCTCAATTCTCAAAACCTCAATTGGCCCTAGCCCATTTGGCTCAGTGGATAGAGCGCCGGCCCGTGGACTGATGGGTCCCGGGTTCAATTCTGGTCAAGGGCACATACCTCTCTGGCAGGCTCAACCTCTAGCCCTGGCCGGGGAGCATGTGGGAGGCAACCAATGGATATGTCTCTCTTACATCAATGTATCTCTTTCTGTATCACTCCCCGTCCCTTCCACTCTTTCTAAAAATCACTGGAGAAATATCCTTGGGAGAGAATTAACAACAGGAAAATAAATAAAAATTAAAGCAGTGTTTCTGGGGGAAAAAAGTTAAAAAAAAATAAAAATCTCAACTGACCCTGTAACATTCTCCAAATATTACTCCATTTTAAAAATCATCATCTACACACTCTCTATGCTTCTATACCTCCTTTGAACTCTCCAACTTACTATATTCTGGCTTTTGTCCTCAACACTCCATAAAACCGTGCTTGCTAAGATCACCAACTGCCTCTCTGTTGCAAAATTTAGTGGTAACTTCTCTATTCTCACTTCACTTGACCTCCCAGAACAGTCAACACCGTGGACTAAACCCTCTTTCTTGAAATTCTCCTACATGTCTGGTTCTCCTGTCATCTTGCTAGTCCTCCTCCTCTAGTTTACCTCTAAATGTTGAATTTCCACAGGGATTGGTTCTGCACTCTTATCCCTAGATGAGCTGACCTAGACCTGCCATTTATTTGCTGAAGACACATTGCCTGCAAGAAACAAAACAGTTCTGGCTGGTGTGGCTCAGTTCGTTGAGCGTTGTCCCATACACCAAAAGGTGGCAGTTGGATTCCCAATCAGGGTGCATACCTAGGTTGCGGGTTTGATCTAAGGTCGAGGCGTGTGCGGGGAGCGGGCGGGGGAGGGGGCAACCAATCAATGTTTCTCTCTCTCTCTAAAAAAAATTTTTTTTAAGAAACAAAACAAAGCAGAAAAAAGCAAAGGCACACCAAAATTGAGGGAAAACCAAAGATAAAACCCAAGATGCAACAAATAGCTGAGGGAAAGGTAGATGAACAGGGATCCACAAAGAAGACTGGGGCCCGGTCCATGTGGTTCAGTGGTTAGGCATCAACCTATGCACCAGGAGGTCCTGGTTTGATTCCTGGTCAGGCACGTGGCTGGATTATGGGCTCGGTCCTCAGTGTGGGACATGCAGGAAGCAGTCGATCAATGATTCTCTCCCATCATTGATGTTTCTACCTCTCTCTCCCTCTCTGAAATACATACATACATACACATACATACATACGTACATACAACTAGGAAAATGAAAGGAAAGTCAGAAGAGCGTGGTGGCCTGGAAGCCAAAGGGAAAGAAAGCTTCAAGAAGGACAAGTGTCAGCTCCTAGCTGTGTTCACTGATGCACAGTATGATGTCTCTAAAACAGTCACTGAACTTTTATAACGAAGGAGGTCACTGGTTAGGGTCAAAGAGATACGCCATGGAGTGGAACAAAAACACAAAGAGAAACAGAGATGAAGAATCATATGGTTCCTGACACACAGAGACGGAAAAGTAGCAGCCTCAGTCCCTTAGCCGCTGGAAGAACACTGAGTTTGGCAACTATACAAAAACATCCAGTGTCTTAGTGGACCCTAAGTCCATTATGAACTGACATGAGGTAATTGCTTAAAAAGCATATGTAATCTTAAATTACATTTAGAGACAGGGTATCTTGATCTCTTTAAGTACTACTGCCATTGTACTCTGTGGTAGTCAGAACACAAGTGGAATACTGAGTTCAGTTCTGGGTATAGTATTTCAAGATTGCACGGAAGGGCAACAGTATGGGCGAGAGACCTGGAGATTGTATCACTTAAGAATGGCCAGAGGAACTAGAAATCTTTCACAAGAAAAAGAGAAGACTTAGAGCAGTGGATCTCAACCTTCCTGATGCCGCGACCCTTTAATACCGTTCCTCATGTTGTGGTGACCCCCAACCATAAAATTATTTTCGTTGCTACTTCATAACTGTAATTTTGCTACTGTGATGAATCGTCATGTAAATATCTGATATGCAGGATGTATTTTCATTGTTACAAATTGAACATAATTAAACCATAGTGATTAATCACAAAGACAATATGTAATTATATATGTGTTTTCCGATGGTCTTAGGCGACCCCTGTGAAAGGGTCGTTCGACCCCCAAAGGGGTCGCGACCCACAGGTTGAGAACCACTGACTTAGAGGGACTATGACAGCAGTCTTCGAGTTGATATAAAGTACAGTCACTTAGAACAGGGTGCGTTACTCGGATTATTAACTAAGTACAATGGATATCAGTTACAGGGAAGCAGTGTTTTATTCAATAAAAGCAGTCCTCAATTTAAAAATGCCTGACTGCTAAACACTGAGTACATAGCAACAAACTTTACTTTCCTCTCACATGTCACTAATAGGAATTTCTTACTCTCTCCTATACTGCTAAAAATCCCACCTATCACCCGGCCAGTGTGGCTTAGTAGTTGAGCGTTGACCTATGAACCAGGAGTTCACGGTTTGATTCCCAATCAGGGCACATGCCCAGGTTGCGGGCTCAATCCCCAGTGTGGGGCGTGCAAAAGGCAGCCAATCCATGATTCTCTCTCATCATTGATGTTTCTGTCTCTCTCCCTCTCCCTTCCTCTCTGAAATCAATAAAAATAAATTTTTTAAAAAAAACCCACCTATCATCCAGTCTCACCTGCCCCCACTGTAATCCCTTGCAATATAACCCGTAATGTCTGAATGAGTATTGGGATCATAGAAACAACTGTGACAGGAATAATACTGAATTTGAAATCAGAAAACCTGGCTCTGCTAATTATCAGCAGTTAGTGAATGTTCAATACACCATAGAGTGCTATTCAAATATATTTAAGAAGAAAAAAAATGAAAAGATAAGCCAGAGAGAGAAAAGAAGAAAAAAGAGATAATCCTATATAATAAAAGCCTAATATGCAAATTGACCGGATAGCAGAACAACCGGTGGAATGACCAGTCACTATGATATGCACTGAACACTAGGGAGCAGATGTTCAATGCAGGAGCTGCTCCCAGCCCGTAGGCCCCAGGCCAGCCAAGACGGGTGCCAGTGACCAACTCCCCCCCCCCCACCAATCGCCCCACAGAGGGAGGCAACCAGTGGTGGTGGTGGGGGGTGGGGCTGACGAGCAGGGTGTGCCAGGCTGACCAAGGTGGGTGCCAGCAGGGGCCCCCCACTCGCCCCACTGGTTGCTCCACAGATCAGCCCTGATCGCGGGCCAGGCCTAGGGACCCTACCCATGCACGGATTTCGTGCACCAGGCCTCTAGTGGAATATAAAGGAAAGCCCTGTCTCACCATTCTTCCCTGTTCTCTTATTCTCTGCTTGCTTAGTCCCACAGCCATCATCCCAATTCTACTCCATTCCTGCTAAGAATTGTGTATGAGTTTCCTGTGGACCATTTAAAAAAGTGCAGAAAGTATTAAGGCTTAAAACAATTTCAGAAGCCTAAAATCAAGATGCTGGCAGGGCCATGCTCCCTCTGAAATCTGTAGGAGAAAATCCTTCCTTGTCTCTTCCTAGCCTCTGATGCTTTGCTGGCAACCCATGGCGGCAGCTGAAGCACTTCAGTCTCCGCCTCCATAGTCAAACCGTCCATGTTTTCACATAGCATTCTCTGTGTATCTTCTCTCCTTACAAGGATACCTACTCCAGCCAGGCCCGCATGGCTCAGTGGTTGAGCATCGACCTATGAACCAGGAGGTCACGGTTCAGTCCTGGTCAGGACACATGACTGGGCTGCGGGCTTGATCCCCCATGTGGGGCGTGCAGGAGGCAGCCGATCAATGATTCTCTGTCATCATCAATGTTTCTCTCTCTCCCTCTCCCTTCCTCTCTGAAATCAATACAAATATATCTTTTAAAAAGGATACATACTCCAGTATGACCTCATGTTAACTTACAGCTTAATTACTATAACTTCAAAGACCCTACTTCCAAATGAGATCACATTCACAGGTACCAGGGGTCAGGATTCAACATATCTTCGTCGAGGACACAATAAACCCCCACCTTAGAGATTAACCGTTCCCTCCAAATCACTTCTACTCTCCCTTCCACATATGCACATCACCCAAACTTGCCTCCCTTTCCTCTCCAAAACCTCTATTCATCTCTTTCCTTAGTTATGTAAGAGTCCTTACAGCGGTGGGTGAGAAGTGCAACCTCCCATAGTTTGGAGTTAGAACAGGACTGTTTCTACAGCCTAGAAGTTTCCAAGGAAAGGACATTTTTGTTCCAGTTGCTACGATTCCCCCCAAAAGAAAAAATATATGCTATGGGGAAATCCAAATGAGAAATCTCGATGCAGTTTTGTTTGTTTGTTTTTTGTAGAAGAATTATTATAAATTGTGGTGAAAGTCTTTAAGTCCATTAAAATAAAGGTTAAATAAGATGCTACTGGTTGGCATACCAATAAAAACATCACAAGTAGCATTGTTTATAGAGGAAACTGCATCCAGAGTGTCAAACAATAATCTTGCAAAGGAACCTGAGGAATATATGTATTTGTAAGTAAGGGACCACCTATATTTGTAAAAAAATTGCTAACAAAATAGCACAGCAATGATGCAAATGCTCCTCCTCCATGGAGGCATCTTTAAGAGGAGGCTGAAGAGTTTCAGATAACTGATGAGGAGAAAAAGCCATCTCAGTGTTTCTCACACTCCAGTCTATGTGTTCTGAGAAATTTTGAAATTCTGTATATTTATTTTGATAAAATTTAAAAATGTATGCCCTAGCCAGTTTGGCTCAGTGGATAGAATGTTGGCCCATGAACTGAAGGGTCCTGGGTTCAATTCTGGTCAAGGGCACATACTTGGGCTGCAGGCTCAATCCCTGGCCCTGGTCAGGGTGCATGCGGGAGGCAACCAATCAATGTCTCTCTCTACTATCAATGTTTCTCTGTCTCTCCCTTCCACTCTCTCTAAAAAAATCAACAGAAAAATATCCTTGGGTGAGGATTAAAAAAAAAAATTAAGCCTGGCCAGTGTGGCTCAGTGGTTGAGTGTCGACCTTTGAATCAGGAGGTTGAAGTTCGATTCTCAGTCAGGGGACATGCCCGGGTTGCAGGTTTGATCCCCAGTGTGGGGCATGCAGGAGCCAACGGATTGATGATTCTCTCTCATCATTGATGTATGTCTCTCTCTCCCTCTCTGAAATCAATAAAAAATATTTTTTAAAAATTTAAAGATGTATATGAATATTCTGGATCATTGACTTGTATACCTTATAAATGAGTGATGGCACACAACGCAGTGCCCCATTTGCATTATGAGGTCCCTAAAATGACAATGCTTAATTTTTAATGCAATGGAAGCATGTCTGGCAGCTCTTAGGTTGGCATATCCTAAAATCATAACAATCATAACTCAAGCACTCTTGAATTTCTGTTGTGCTTTTACAATCAGTTATAAAGATGAAATGTATCTTTCACAGTAACAATTTACAATGGAAAGATATCTGCACTGAAAAAACTTAAGAATTGAGACTTTCCGCTGACATTCGGAAAATGACAATGTGGCAGAATAACAAGGACAGGTATGTTTTCTCAGGCTAAGGAGAAAATACTATAATACTCCAAGATGTGCTTGTACAAAGTGGAAACCAAATGGTACAATAATGTGCTATATAATAAAGGCTGTCCACCTGTCCAAATAGAAAAAAAGGGGGAAGGATTAACTCATTACATATCACATGGTAATGATTAACCCAAAATAAAAAGTATTCTATATCATTATTTATATTATTGCAAGGGGATTGATCTATTATGGAATGGTCCACATTTGATTAATGAGAAGGTTTAGGGCTATGTCTAATGGCCTCATATAAAGAAGGTCTTGTGTAAGTTAAGTAATATGAATTGGATCAAGTAGTTTTTCTATTTCAATTCAACACGTATGTTCTGAAGGTTTACTATGTGGCAGTCAATGTAGTAGACACAATATGAAGACCACTAAAAAAAAGACCTCTACACTCAAGGGAGGCATAGTACAATGGGGAAGACAGACAAATCAATGCAATAAAATGTAATCTACTAATAAAAGAGAAAGATGCAAATTGACTGTACCTCTGTGACACCCACCAGCCAATCAGGAGTGAGTATGCAAATTAACCCAACAAAGATGGTAGGTTAATTTGCATACATAGCTGCTGAGCGGCCAGGGGTGGGGCAGGACGCTTGCATCCGCCATGACGACGACGCAGGCATTCCGCACAGCCCTAGCCGCTCTGGGCCTCTGGCCAGCATGGGAAGGTGGAAAGGCAGTGCTGGCAGCCAAGGGAAGGAAGGCCCATTCTTGCACGAATCTTCGTGCATCAGGCCTCTACTGGTAATATAAGAATGTACACAACTGTTCAGGAGATTTCTTAAAAATCTGTGTTTATCACACCTTGACTAAGAAAAAAAGAATGCAGGTGTCAACCTACGTATTAGGAAATTTCTCAGTACACTGTTACAACTATTTCTCTTTGAGAGGGAGGTCAAATTGTCTATTTTATCTTCACTAGGTTCTCAGTGTTCAGCACAGTGCCTGGCATATACTATTCCCTGAAGTATTTTGGACACTAAGCATGATTTGGTTTTAAATATATTATATCCCTAGCTGGTTTGGCTCAGTGGATAGAGTGTCGGCCTGAGGACTGAAGGGTCCCAAGTTCAATTCCAGTCAAGGGCATGTACCTCAGTTGCAGGCTCAATCCCTGGCCCCATCCAGTCCAGGTGCCTGGGAGGCAACCAATCGATGTGTCTCTCTCCGATCAATGTTTCTCTCTCTCTGTCTCTCCTCATCCCTTCCACTCTCTCTAAAAATCAATGGGAGCCCTGGCCTCTTTGGCTCAATGGATAGAGCATCGGCCTGTGAACTGAAGGGTCGCAGACTCGATTCCAGTCAAGGGCACATGCCCGGGTTGTGGGATCAATCCCCAGTGTGGGGTGTGCAGGAGGCAGCTGATCAATGATTCTCTCTCATCATTGATGTTTCTCTCTCTCTCTCCCTCTTCCTTACTCTCTGAAATCAATAAAAATATATTATATAAAAAATCAATGGGAAAAAATAAATATACTATAAATGATAGATAACTTTATTAGTAGGATCTGACAAAAAGAATGTTTCAGTTGCCAACTATCTCCCTAAGTAAGATAAAGCAATTGATCTGAGAATAATCCACCCCCCAACTCTTTCGTCTGGGTCTGAGGCGGAAACAAACCAACGACAGATAAACCACCAATTCTGATGTAATAACCTTGGAGGAGACAGAAGAGTGAAGAACAGACGTTGATATGAGAGAGGAAAAGAAGAAATGTTTATGAAAAGCCTTAAGTCTAGTCATAGCTCAAGACTGTTCTTGTTGGTATTATAAATATTCTTTTTGGGTGATGCTCTTAGACCCAACCCAATCGCTCTGACTTTCTCAGAACAGTAGCCTACCCTGTCAAGTCAACCACTTGTTTTATGTTACACTGACTACCACTGCCACCATATAACATGATCTTAATTATTCTTCTTTGTTCCCAAACATGTAAGCTACTGAGAGTAGCGATTCCTATGTTTTGTTTCCAGCTATATCCCTTGCACTTAGAAGAGTGTCTAACACAGAATAGCTGTTCAAGAAGTGCTCTCAGACACAGCTATTCAAAGGGAAAGGATGTCCCAAACATGACAGTATCCTCTGGGATCATGGATGGGACAATGGAGGTACAGGTAGTTGAGAAAAATTAATAAGACAGAAAAGGGTTTGACAACTGACTGGGGTGTTTTGAGAGAGGGAGATGTAAAGCATGTACCAGAGGAGCTATTACATGGTCAGTGTTTGTTAAATATTGGCCAATAATAACAACATCATACATGTCTGATGTTGAGAAAACAGTGGGTGGAAATAAGAGTTCCCAACCGAACTGAGGAAGAAGAGTGTCAACACTGCGGGGTGGAGGACGGGCTCGCGGAGGGCTAGAGACCCACCTAGGAGCCCAGGATGAGGATGAGAAGCAGAAAGTGACGTGAGAAAACCAAGGGCGTCAAGGGGAGTTTTCAGAAAACTCAAGAGATGTCGAGAGATTCAATGCCAGCTTAATTAAACTTGTCATCTGTCCCCCTGCTGTATGTGACGCATTCTGACACTCTTTATCTCGCGGCCTTTTCAGTGGCGTTAACACTCACTTCGCCAAAACTGTACCCGGCTGACAAAACTGTCGACGACAGAGAAACCCAAGTCACCCTAGCACTGCCTCCTCTTTCTACGCCGGCACGTCCGGGTCCACATCTCTGCCCTCCCTCCGCTGTCGCTCCCCGCCTTCCGCCGAGCGCCCCGCTCCGTTTACCTGTCCGGACGCCCCCTGAGAGCGCGCGGGCTCCGGACGGTGGGGCGCAGTTCAGCGGAGGGTCTTTAACTCCCGGCTCCCAGAGAAGGCTGGGACCGGACGCCGCCAGCTTCCGGGTACGGAGCCCCGCCCGCGCGCGGCCTCTTGGGAATGTGAGTGCTCCTCCAATAGGAGCGGGTGGAGGGGTGGGGCCTGTGCGTTCCCAGCCGCCGCACTTCCCAGGAGCCACACTGCATTCTGGGAGTGGTAGTGCGGACTGGGTTATAGCCCTGGTCTGTCACATGTTCAGTCAATAACTTGCTTAAAGGACGTCAAGCACTATTTCTCCAGGAAAACGAGAGGCTGCGGTGTCACAAAACGTCTACCAGCATTGAGTGGGCGGGATAAATGAAGAGCCAAGCTTGTCCCACCAACTGCCTGCTTAGTCTCAACAGGTAATGTACATACATATAAAGTAGAATTCATTTGGCAGGGACTCCCTCTAATTTACCCACAAAATTTCCTAACCTCTTTGGAACCTTCTGGTGAGGACCTGCTTCCTTTATCCCATTCTTTTGCAATAACAGCTACTGCTGCTACTACTACTCTACTTAAAATTTTTTAAATTGATTTCAGAGAGGAAGGGAGAGGGAGAGAGAGATGGAAACATCAATGATGAGAGAGAATGGGATTGAGCCCACAACCTGGGAATCTAACTGGGACCTCCCGGTTCATAGGTCAATGCTCAACCACTGAGCCACCCCCTGGCTGGGCACTATTACTCTACTTTGATCTAAGCTCCCCCATCTGCTTTTACATCCCCATTCCCTTTTGCCAACTCTGAGTCTAGAGACTCTAGCTCCACTGATGAATCCTTTTGTCTCCTGACTTTTCAATGGTTCCTTGCTAATTCGCTTTTTCTTATCAACACTTAAAGGCTGTAAAAGTTTCTCTCATCTAAAATATTCCTCAACCCAGACCCTCCAAACCCCTTACACACACAGACTTAAACTTGTGGTCTTTCTCCCACCTCTCCTTTCTAGTCAAAATTCTCAAAACAAGTAGACACTTTTCAACCATTATCATAGCTCGATTCTGCAGGACTTTGCATAGATTATTCCCTCCTCCTTGAAATCTTAGCTCCAGCTGCTTTAACAAAATACCGCAGATCCGAAGGCTTAAACAACAGAAATTTATTCCTCACAGTTTGGGAGGCTAGGAAGTTTCAGACAAGGTGCTAGTATGGTCACGTTCTGATGAGGACCTGCTTCCCAGCTTGCAGACTGCTGTATTCTTGCTGTATCCTCACAAGGCAGAGAGATATCCTCACTTACACATCTATTACAAGGGCACTAATCCCATTCATGAGGGCTCCACCCTCATGATCTAATTACCTTCAAAGGCCCCACCTCTAAATACCATCACTTGATAATTTGGGCTCAAATATATAAATTTTGATGGGGAGCACAAACATTTACTTCATAGCACCATCTAGTCGCTTAGCTCTTTCTAAGATGTTGCATTCCCCTGGTTTCTCTCTCACTTCTGTGGCAGTTTCTCATTTTCTTTGAAATGTTCATGTTCCATAGGACCCTGCCCTAGACTCTTTTCTTTTCTTACTCTTCACACTTTTTTGGGTGATCTTAACTATTACCATTGCTTTAGTTGTCAGTATGCTGATTATTTCCACATATAGGAAGACCAGACAGAACTCCTGTGGGACTGAAATATCTAATGACAGCTAGGCATCTCTTTCAGGCACCTAAAACTTAATAGTATTCAGTTGGCCTAATACATGTCTACTCTCCCCTCTCCCATAACCTGCTCCTCCTCCTCTAATCCCATTCTAGTGATTAGCACAACCATGCAATCAGTTGCCCACACTAGGAAACTGGGTATCATTTTACCCCTCACTGTTCACTTCCAATAACCAAGTCATTAATTCTATTTCCTAAATATTTTACTTTCAAGCTTCAGTTTTCTTATCTTTATAATGTGGTTGAGTGTCGACCTATGAACAGGAGGTCATGGTTCTATTCCCGGTCAGGGCACATGTCCAGGTTTCGGGCTCCATCCCCAGTGTGGGGCATGCAGGAGGCAGCCAATCAATGATTCTCTCTCATCATTGATGTTTCTATCTCTCTCTCCCTCTCCCTTCCTGTCTTCAATCAATAAAAATATATTTTAAAAACAAATAAATAAAATGAGGAAAATAATGGTGTCTATGTTCAAGGATTATTGAAATGCTTAATAAGCAGTCATGCCAGGCAGAGGGTAAGCACTCAAGGATAAGTATTTATTAAACAAGCATTGTGCTCGTCATTAGTTCTCCTTCATTAGATCTTAATAATGATAGCCAGCATTTACTTTTATGTAGTTTATATTTAGCGATAAATAAAAGGGGGGAAAACAAAAAATGGTGAGATAGTTTGTGCAAGTTACCCCCACTCCATTCCTCAGTATTTTTCCAAGCATGACACAATAGAGTACTGATTACGAGGCACTATGCACATGGTTCTACTCAAACGTGTACAGGATATACTATATCTTAGTTATTGTTACCAGCTCTGGATGAGCTATCAAGAAACAAAAGTACATTCGGAGAATCATGACTAAAATGATCTGGACACTAGAAATCAGAATTAATGTCACTGTGCCTATTGTATCTTCTTCACCACCCACTCTTCTCACTTGAGATTACATCTAAAACAAAATCTCTTCACTTCAAAATCCTACTTAAAACTTTCATTGCCTCCCTGTTATATAGGGGATAAAGTCCAAGATGAAGGCTTCCATGAACTGACCTCTCTCGATCTCTCCTGCTTTATATTCTGCTTCTCTCACCAACACATCCTGTGTTCAAGTTTGCTCCTGTATTATGGTATTCACTCATCCATCCATTCATCCATCCATTCATACATTCCTTCAACAAATGTATACTAAGTACCTACTGTGAGCCAGCCTTGTTCTGGACACTGGAGATAAACGGTGAATGAGAAAGACAATGTCCTTGCCTATATAGAGTTAGCACCTCATTACCATGCTCTTCCATGCCTCAGTGCCTTTGCACATGCTGTCTCCCCTGTCTAAATCTTATTTATTCTTCAAGACCTAGCTCAAATATCACATCTTCATTTTCTAGCAAAGTATATGCTTCTTTTCTCAACTTTATCCACCCTCTGCAAAGGCTTACTTTTCATATTAATATTAGTTTTTATTAAATACCGATTATTTGAGAGACAGCATAATATCTTAGAAAGAGAATGAGCTTTAGAGCCTAAATTATTCCACATTGTCTCCTAAAGTAATATCATCTATGTTCTAAAACTTGTATATCTATCATAAGCCTTTATATTGGGAAATCAGAGAAGGTCTCTCTGAGGTGGGGGGGCATTTAAGTTGAAACCTGAATGTCAAGGAAGAATAAGCCACAAGAAGATGAGAGGGATCAGAAATAAAGCCAGCATGACTGATGGTAGTGGAAGTAAGGGGAGAATGGTAGGAGAGGAGATCACACTAGCCTTGTTTCTGCTCCTCAAATATGTCAAGCTCCTCCCTATCTTATGATCTTTGCACCAGTTCTCTCTTCTTGGAGTTCTGTTCCCTCTCATCTTCTTGTGGCCAGAAGGTCTTGCAAGGCTATGAAAGCTAGGATAATACGTTTGGGTTTTATTCTAAGTGTAATGGGAAATAATTAGAGAGGTTCAAGCAAAGGAGTGATATGATCTGATATCTGGGTTTAAAAATTATCAGGCTTTATTTAGCATGCCGATACATTGCCTATTCTGGCAATAATTAATGTGTACAGCTTTCAAGATATGTTAGTTAATTTCCAAGAAAAAATGCTTCTGGATATGTACACTAAAGTATATGTGGAATCGTTCAAATAGGTGACTTTATAATTTTACAATTTAGAAGTTCTGTTACCATATCATCAAGTTACTAAAGAATAGAAACTCTTTCTTTATAATCCATGATTTTAGATAGCTTGAGTTTGTGGAGTCAAAGTTTCAATTTCCATTTTAGTTCCTGCAGCTACCAAACCTGGAATTAAATAACTGATGGTTTACTTTAGATAACCTAATCCAGTCTCCTCATTGTACACATGAGAAATTTTCTGGTCTTGACAAAGATTAAAAAGCAGAGAAGAAATGTAACCTGGATTACAAACCAGCTCACATGTACCAGATGCTCTAGAAATGTCTGTTGGGCTAAAATAAGATATATATACTACACAGAGCTCTAGTCATATGTGGGATACCCTGGTTTCACATTCTGCTTACCATGATCGGATCTCGTTGTGTTCTTTTATGGTCCACAGACAAATCTAGTGACTGTTGCTTTGGCATAAATATCATTGACATTGAATAAATAATGGATAAATGAGTACCCTGGAAAAAAATTATTGACATTATTGCAGTTCTCCACTGATCACCAGTGCTGCTTATACTTCTTTCTCCTGGATATTTGGACTTGGGCAACTTTTCTTCCTCTCTTCAAAGCTTGAAACAGACTTACATCAAGAATGCATGTTCGACCGGCCATTGTGGCTCAGTGGTTGAGCACTGACCTATGAACCAGGAGGTCACAGTTTGATTCCTGGTCAGGCACATGCCCGGATTGTGGGCTCAATCCCTTGTGTGGGGTGTGCAGGAGGCAGCCGATCAATGATTCTCTTTCATCATTGATGTTTCTATCTCTCTCTCCCTCTCCCTTCCTCTCTGAAGTCAATAAAAAGAAAAAGAATGCGTGTTCTCCTTTGAAATTCACAATCAGCAGAGGGAGCTAACACGTTATCAATATATATAAAATCATTGACATTTGAGTATGAGACAGTTTGTTTCTCTTTGCAGCTCATTCCAGTCACAGTCATCACATATCCTGCTCTGTTCATCTAAGCCATCAGTGGTTCTAACACCAGCCTTGGGAAAGCAATTGTGGATTACTTCAGAGTTGTCTGTCCCACATAGCAATGACATTTTTCATCATTTCAAAACATACCATTTCTTTATATCTTCAATAAAACAATACTTCTCATACTAAACCAAGCACTTACAACATCCAACTTTTTAAATTTATTACATCTCAGTCTAATGGCTACACATAGCCATGATGCTAGTAGGCAACCCCCCCCCCACAAAAATACAAAGTAAAAACCCCACAGACTTGTTTTAATTTAAACCTCCAGTGTCTGTGTGCAGCTATCCTATATAATAAAAGGCTAATATGCAAATTGACCAAACAGCAGAATGACCGGTTGCTATGACACACACTGACCACCAGGGGGCAGATGCTCAATGCAGGAGCTGCCCCTGGTGATCAGTGTGTTCCCACAGGGGGAGTGCCACTCAGCCAGAAGCTGGGTTCACACTGGCGAGCACAGTGGCGGTGGTGGAAAGCCTCTCTCCGCCTCCGCTGCAGGCAGGCAGTAAGGAGCAAGGGGTCCCATACTGTGAGAGACATGCTGGCAGGCAGACATCCCCCAAGGGGTCCTGGACTGCAAGAGGGTGCAAGCTGGGCTGAGGACCCCCCCACACACACACGAATTTCATGCATCGGACCTCTAGTCAGTAATAGAATGTTCACATTCTGGTAAGCCACTTTTCTCTCTAATTGCAGGAGGCATTTCCCAAACAAACTGCCAGACGTCAGTGCATTTTTCCCTTTATATACACAAAGGAAAGTTGTATATATAAAGGCAGTTTTCAAATTTCCATATAAGTGATTCTAATTTCTTGCTCCTCTTAGCACTGTAACAAAGGAAAGCTGATGACCCGTTTCTCCATATATATTTATTTTCCCCCAGGACAACGTTTTCCTGTCAGAGTGTGCCTCTGGTTTTGTAGCAGATTATAGAGGTACATAGATGTGCCTCCATGGGAGTATCTTTTCAGATTTGGCCTCCCATTTTCAAGATGATATCCAGCAAACAAGAGTTGTTGTAGATGCTTCCCTTCTAGGTGAAGTGACATGATATTGTGATGATGCTGCAAGTAAAGACTTGAGAGATCAACTCCCATCTGGAGAGCAATTTCCTTAGCTTTTTCTAAAACCCAATGAGCATCCAGATATAGAAATATCTGCTCTGATCTAGCAAAATTATTCAAGTGTTTTATTTCCTAAGTTGGCATATTTTGATCCTCTCATTCTGTTATAAATGTTACCTCCCTTGACTGCTTGACTTTTTTCTTAGCTTTAAAGAAACATACAGAATATTCATAAGGAGATTCCAAATTTTGTGACCATTTCACTTTTTTTCCCCTTTTCTTTCTTATCCACTAACTTCTAGTCCTAGAGAAATTGGGGCTCGCTATATTTTCTCCTTACTGGTACAGCTTAGACTGGATGGAGTGAAACAGAAAAGGCCTGCTTCACGGAACAGGAACATTTTTGGCTCAGTGAATAGAGGGTTAGCTAGAGCATCAGCCCACGACTGAAGGGTCCCGGATTCAATTCTGGTCAAGAGCACGTACCTCAGTTGCAGGCTCAATCCCCAGCCCCCTGGGGCGGGAATGGAAGGCGACCAATCGATGTGTCTCTCTCACATCATGTTTCTCTCTCTGTCTCTCCTCCCCCCTTCTACTCTCTCTGAAATCAATGGAAAAACACCCTCGGGTGAGGATTAACAAAAAATAAAATAAAATAAAATAAAACAAAACAAAATAAAATAAAATAAAAGGACCAAGGGCAAGCCCGAGGTGTGGTGCAGCAGATGGAAGTGCAGTACTAATAAGGCAACTCATTTTTAAAAATTTTGAGGTTTCTAAAGCAAAGGCAATCTCAAATTATAAAAAGGGCTAATTTGAATTATCTTAATCACCGAGTTAAAAGCAAGAGATAGTAATGACTTTGAGGTAGATATTACTGCTATCAGCAAGTGATTAGGTTTAAGTTATAAACATGATGAAATGGAGGGCAAGAAAGCACTGATTTGACATTATCTTGCTTTAAAATTCTGATGGAATATTAAAGTCCAGTTCAAAGTTCTCAGCTTAAAAGCCAGGCATGTCCCATCTGTTGGCTCACTTCTAATTTGTTGTAAAAGCTCCACATTCTTATGGGATAGCAAACCACAAAGAACTGGTATCTCTGTGAAGAGGCCTGTAACTTGGCATTTTTTTCCACTTTGGCTCATTCCCAGTTGTTTAGGATTTTGACTCCTCATGCATTCAGCATTTAACCAATTATTTGTTGGTGGAAGGGGCTGGGATTGTTTCTCCACACAGAAATGGACGTTTGTCATCAATCACTTTTATAATTAGAGAACATCCAGGACACATAGCCCTATCTTCCCCATTCTCCAACTTTCTTCATGAGAATGCAGATGCTCACATAAGTTATCCTCGCATGTGCAGTTGTAGACTTCTCTGAGACATGATCATATAGCAAGTCCATGATTCCCACCTTAGAATACATCAAAGATGTTCTCACCTTTGAGTTTTTACATCAGCCATTCACTCAGCACTGAACACTGAACCTCCAGATCTGTGCATATGTCTTGTCATTCAGGTCCCTGTTTATACTGCCCATTTTCAGAGGGACTTTCCCTGTCCACTGATCACTATACATTCTCCTGTTTTATTTTATTGTTAATCCTCACTTGATACTTTTCCACTGATTTTTTTTTAGAGAGAGTGGAAGAGAGAGGGAAAGAGAGAAAAATATCCATGTGAGAGAAACACACTGATTGGTTGCCTCCTGTACGCGCCCTGAACCAGGGCCGGGGCCAGTGAGGAGCCTGCAACCGAGGTGTACCCTTGACCAGAATCAAATCCTGGACCCTTTGGCCCACAGGCCCATGCTCTATCCACTGAGCAAAACCGGCTAGGGCTCCTATTTTATTTTCTTTACAACATGTATGATAATCAAAATAATTGTTCTTGTTTACTTGCTTATTGTCTGTCTGTCCCATTACATTTTATTCAATAGTGGAAAATATAAGTCCTATGAGGGCCAGAACCTTATTGCTCCTGTTCACCTTTCTTTCTCAAGGTGGCACAGAGTGGTTACTCAGTTAGAGTTTGTTAAAAGAATGCATACTAATGAGAAGGGCTAACACTTCTCTGGTACCAAAAGTATTCTAAGATAAACATATATTACTGCATTTAATCATCGCTGTAATGGTGTAAAGACATTATTATCATCAGCCTCCTTTGCCTGGATCTGTGCTTCCTGACCCAGTCCCTCTTGCATACATTTCAGAAGCACCTTAAGAAGGAACACGAGGAGTGGTGGGCAATCAGTGTTGGTTTGCTAAATCTAACAGTTCCAGACCCATACGCAAACTGTTTGCTTCCTTACTCCTCCTCCATTTCCATTCCTGCCTCCTGGACCACATTTCCTTGAAAGCTGATGATTAGCATTAAGAAGACACCAAGATTGGCGGGGGTAAGGGGGTGTTTAAGGAGAGCCAACCTTTCACAGCAAAATGGTTGGAAGACAGTGAGTCAATGCTAGCGAATGGTGAAGTATTTCTGAGTACACAGTCCCCAGGGCCACACAGAGCTTGAATTGGGGGTCGGGATAGTGTCAGAGAACAGGGACCAGGCAGGCCAGGTGGTCACTGCTGGAGGCAGCTGCTCTGTGGCTGGAGGGATGGGGCAGAGTGCCCTCCCTGTAGTTTTCTTCCCTCCGGTGGACTGGGGACTCCAGGACGGCTCTCCTTAGATATTGTGGCCACTGAATGTGAGCTCGTGACCTGGGTTCCGGAGAGAGGTGGAAAATGGACTGAAACTATGGTCTTCTTCAGGAGGCATGGGGATGTAACAGTCATCATGTAGACCAGGTCAACTTTGGTTTTCTTTTGTCTCATTCATTGTTCCTTGGGGGAAAAAAACAACAACAAACCAGTGTGGACGGGGTTTCATCTCCCTCCCCACTGGTCTTGAGATTCACTTGGAGCACATCTATGAAAGAAAGGAGGCTGGGGTTTAAATGATGGGTCAAAACCACGGATGGAGTTCACCTCTAAGTCTTATACAGTAAGGCTCAAAGGGGTTGCTCTAAATCACCCTGCAGTTAGAGGCTGCAGGGCTGGGTCTACAAGCTGAGATGGCTGCTCCCTAGACCCTTGCTCTTCCTAATGCATCTCAAGGCTTTCTAAAATTCCCACTACAGCCTTCAATTTTATTTCAAATCGGTGGCCACAGTGGTTCCCTGTAAGGAAAAGAATAAAAGCTTCAGATAGCGCGCATGTAAAGGTAATGATTTTCATGTTATGTCTTAGAGCATTTGAAAGCTGTTCGTCAAATAGTTCCAGAGACATAGAAGCGTGGAACAGAGAGCAGAATCTCAGAGGGAAGGCGGGAGTGGGTGGGAAGAGATCAACCAAAGAACTTGTATGCATATATGCATAACCCATGGGCATAGGCAATATGGTGGTGAAGGCCTGGGGTGGGGGTGGGGTGGGAGGTGGGCTAGAAGAGGTCAATGGGGGAGGTAGGAGGACATATGTAATACTTTCAATAGTAAAGATTAAAAAAAGAAAGCTGTTCGTCATATGTCACACAAAGGAAACCAAAGAATACATATTTTTAATTTGTCCATTTTACTCCCTTCTGGAAAGTAATTTCAAAGTGTTTTTGAAGCTCTGTATAAAAGTAACAAATTCATTCACATCCTATGGTTCACAAGATCACTAGGATACACTATTGCCCAACTCTATATTGACGGTTACTACATCTTCACACAGGTATGCAGACCATTGACTTTGTTGAGAGGTGGAAATACCTTTTCATAAGAAGACAGCAAGTTTCTAAGTATAACAGAAAGCCATATAGAAATTTAAAAGAATTGAAGCAACATACAGACTAAACATTTATTGAAACCTGCTGAACTGGGTGACTACAAACAAGGATAAAACCATGTGTTCACAATCTGGGTGGAGGTGTAAAGCAGAAAAATACGTATGCATGGCACAGTGATCATTGATATGATAGATATTTTATGTCAAGTAGGCAGAGGAAAGAAAGGAAACACATTCCCCTCTATTTCTTGAATATATATGTATTGAGTGTCTGATATGTCCAAGATACTAATACAACAGTACATAAAACACTGCATTTGTTGAGTTTCTACTTAATGTCAGGCAAGTATTCTTATCTTCTGTTTTTCAAATATATATATATATATATATATATATATATATATATATATATTTGTCTCAGTTACTATTCCAACTCTGAATAATATCATCTTGCGATATATCTCTTGAAATTTCAGCAGCAACTAGAACTTTATAAATAATCCAAAGACATCTCCTTATGCAGATATATAAAAGGACATGGTGAAAGATAGTGACAAAACTTAGGTTTAAAGCAGTGGTTCTCAACCTGTGGGTTGCGACCCCTTTGGGGGTTGAACGACCCTTTCACAGGGGTCGCCTAAGACCATCGGAAAACACATATACAATTACATATTGTTTTTGTGATTAATCACTATGCTTTAATTATGTTCAATGTGTAACAATGAAAATACATCCTGCATATCAGATATTTACATTATGATTCATAACAGTAGCAAAATTACAGTTATGAAGTAGCAGCGAAAATAATTTTATGGTTGGGGGTCACCACAACATGAGGAACTGTATTAAAGGGTCGCAGCATTAGGAAGGTTGAGAACCACTGGTTTAAAGGGATAAAGTACCCTGTAAAAGGTTAATAACAAAGCTGAAATTCAAATCCAATGTCTATTTTGACTTCAGAGTCCCCTATATACCTTTATACAATGCAGCTTCACAGCTGACTTCACAGTCAAATTGTGTCTTAAAGGATGAGTGGGGCAGGAATGTAATAGAGAAAAAGGTTACTGCTTATGTAGTAAGTCCCACACAAGGAACCACTTTTTTTCAGTCAGGAAGGTAACATGTTTCAATTGCCCAGATGTATTGAGTTAGACATACAATTATAGCCTGCCAAATTAGAAAGACCAACATTCTGGGTTTTTAAAAAATATATTTTTTTATTGATTTCAGAGAAGAAGGGAGAGGGAGAGAGAGATAGAAACATCAATGACGAAAGAGAATAATTTATCAGCTGCCTCCTGCATGCCCCATACTGGGGATCGAGCCGGAAACCAGGGTATATGGCCTGACTAGGAATCGAACCGTGACCTCCTGGTTCATAAGTTGATGCTTAACCACTGAGCCATGCTGGCCAGCCTAGGATTTTTTTTAGAAGTTATCCCCATGACTTTAATTTTAAGTACCTGCAATTACACAGAGAAATTCAGTTCAACAAACTTTTACTGAGGCATCATGTGCCAAGAGAAGTATGCTAAGTACTAGAGACACATGCTCTCAAGGAACTCAAATAATATATGTAATTGAGTCATTAAAAACACGCAAGTGTAAGAGTCATTGTGTCCTGGATTTTGTTACACCTCCAGTTTCAATGCAACTCATATGACTCCACCTTTCTGACTCTCATCTGTAAAATTATGAGGTCGTACTAGCTGATTTTTTAGAAAAATTTTTATGATGTGACTGTATTGGAATCTGGCAAAAAGTTTTCTTTAAGTGATTGCTTTTCTCTTTAAAGTTTTGCTGCATTTTATTGTTTGGTACTTGATAGTGAGCAATAACACTATTATCCTTTGCTTTCTCTTGGTTGGCAGGTGCTGGCAGTTGATACAGATAGAAATTGCATGCATTTGTATTGCCCAAAGAGGACCATACCCTAAGGAACTCTCTCATATGATCATGGAGAAGTGAGTTTAAATGTCCATCCACCAAGAGTTTGGTGGTTTCCTTCCAGAACAATTGGATTAAGACATTGATTCCTTAACACCACTATATGGATGGGCTACATCAGAATCACCTGGCGGTGTTAGCTGTTAACATAGATTCCTGGCCTACAAAGTCACAATTTTTAGGGTGGAAGATGAGGATCCGTATTTATAGCAAGAGACCCAGGCAACACTGATAAGAAAATACTGTAAAAGCAGCAGCTATAAAACCTATTTACTTAATGCCCCAATCTCAGAATAGGATCAGATATAATCCTAAACTGGAATCAGATTTTTCAATTTGCAGGAGTGCCTACCAGAGTTAACAACACAAACTGTCAGAATGTTATTTATTAGATATAAACTAAATCTTTGATTCTGTAGTTTCAAGTTCATTTACTGTCCCTCGTAACTGGTACCCTATAATTCTGGACTTAATGACTATGATATAGGCCTAATTTCAGTCACCAGTTTATAAAACCAGTGCAAACAAAATCTGTCACTGGACAGATACTATAAGCCTCATTGTTTTCAACCATTATTCAAAACCTATTTTCATTAGATATGTCATAAAAGTTTTGTATACAAGTAATGCATGATCAGTAATAAGAAATCAGAAAATGCAAGTAGATAATAAGGAAAGTATAAAAATCAACCTTAATCCTGTCATTTAGGGTATATATTTTTATAAGACTTTATATATGCACTAGAGGCCCGGTGCACGAATTTGTGCATGGGTGGGGTTGGCCGGCCTGCCCCCATCAGGCGATCAGGCACAGCTGGCTGGGGGTAGGGGCCACAGGTGATTTGGTGGGCTGGCCCCACCCCCGATTGGAGTGGGGGGGCCAATTGGGGGTGGGGCTGGCCAGGGGGAGGGGCTGCGGGCAGTTGGCCAGCTGGCCCCACTCCCTGGTCGAACTCCCAGTCCAGGGGACAATTTGCATATTAGCCTTTTATTATATAGGATTATTATATAGGATGTACAGACAAGTATATGTATGTGTATGTGTGTATATAAAATTACTTTAAATATTTTTCTGAATGCTTATAATTTGAGGTTGTATAGTGCCGGGGTCCAACCCCAGCGGGTCCAGGGGTCCCCAAAGGTGTGGACGGAGTCGGCGAAGAAGGAATGACACAGAGACAGCGTTCAGTTGATCAGCAGCCTAGCCAGGATCTCCAGCCAGGATCTCCAGCCAAGTTCTGGTCTGGATCTCCAGAGAGGTTCTGCTTAGGATCTCCAGCTAGGTTCTGTGTCCATGTTCTCTTGCTAGGTTCTCCAGGTTCTCCAGCCAGGTTCTGTAGCCATGTTCCCTCGCTAGGTTCTCCAGCCAGGTTCTGTCCAGGTTCTCCAGCCAGGTTCAGTCACCAGGTTCTAGTCAGGTTCTTTTGTCAATTTCTGTAGTCAGGTTCAGTCCAGGATCTTTTGCCATGTTCTCTCCAGCAAAGTTCTTCTGTCTGTAGGTTCTGTGTGGGTTCTGTCTTCTAAGTTCTGTGTGTAGGTTCTGTCTCTCTTGGTTCTGCCTTCTTAGTTCTGTGTTCTAAGTTCTGTGTTCTTACATCTGTATTTATACCAGTTGATTCCAATCCTATCAATCTCTATTCCAAAGGTTAGGGCGTTTCTTATCTCCATTCCAGGGAGTAAAGATTATGTAGCTTAAGCATGATTGTTCATAGTTAAAAGTGATTAATTACCCGCCTGGCACTTAGTTAAGAGGTTTTATTCCCTCCCTAACTTCAGGGGAAAATCCCTACCTGGGGAAACAACCTTTCTCAGAGAGGTGACCTTGGTTAAAACACATAGTGCCAAGAAGGTGAGCAAACATATTAAGAACAGTATGCCATATATGTCAGGTCCCTTGAAACAGCAAGGATGGACCGGCTCCCGGCAGTATAGGAAAACAAAGTTCATTATACCATGGGAAAGGTCCCTAATAAATTGATCACTTATAAAATTAGTCCTCTTCAAACATCCCTCCCTGCTAAGCAATAGCAACTCTACTCTCCATCACATCATTAGTCCTTTGTCAACTATTGAATGCTAACAATGCAAAAATTGCAAATAATTGCAAGGTAAAATTATAAATCTTGCAAAAGATACAGGATTTCATAAAGTTGAAAGTAGTGGTGGATAACTGCTTCAACACACCAAAGTCACTGACACATGAATTAGATCAGTTACCAACTGAAGTGAAGAAAATTTACATGGATTGATAAGGGATGGGTATTTTGATATCAAATTAATGAGGGGTCTTTAGAAGAAACAGTGAGTTGTTCAAATGTTTTGGCAAAAATAACCCTTTTTTATGCTAGGAGAATCACAAATGAGGTGTATCATGCAATACTTTTATTGGAGAAATGCCTCAAGTCCCTCAAACAATTCTTATTTCATTCTTTGTCCATTCTAAAAATGAGTGAATAGTCACAGAGATGTAAAGTACAGCACAGAGAATATAGTCAATAATATCATAATAATTATGAGTGGGGCCAGGTGGGTACTTGAGACAGAAAGTTCACAATTTTCAAACCACTATGCTGTACATCTGAGACTAATACAGAATCCATAGTGAATGTAAACTGTAATTGAAACAAATATATAATACAAGTAAATAAAACCAGGTTTGTCTTAATTAGACATTATGTTCTTTGCATTGTAAAATGCCACCTTCTTTTCTAATTATATCCATTTAGAATGTGTGTATGAAAATTAAATATGCCTGTTTATTTAACCAGATCTATCAGTAGCTTTTAACAAAATTGACCTGTCCTTCTTTGCAGTTCTTTCCAACCTTGGTTTCCAGTAAGCTACATTTTCCTGGTTTTCCCTCTATTTATATGGTTACATCCCAGTCCCCTTTTCTAGACCTTTCCCCTCTATCTGACTCTTCAATGTTGAAGTTACTCAGGACTTTTCCTGGGCTCTTTTCTTTTTAATTCTACACACCTTTCCTAAGAAATATCATCCACTCTTATGACTTCAACTATGATTGATAGTTTGATGATTCTCACATTTATATCTCCAGCATACACCATTTTTGTAAGATCAAGAGTATATCTGGAAACACCAATCAGAAAGGATATAGGCACCCCTATGTTCATAGCAGCACAATTCACCATAGCTAAGATTTGGAAACAGCCTACATGCCCATCAGCAGATGAGTGGATTAGAAAACTGTGGTACATCTACACAATGGAATACTACACTGTGGTGAAAAAGAAGGAATTCTTACCATTTGCAACAGCATGGATGGAACTGGAGAGCATTATGCTAAGCTAAATAAGTCACTCAGAGAAAGATAAATATCACATGATCTCACTCATTTATGGAATATAATGAACAACATAAACTGAAGAACAAAAACAGATCCAGAGACAGAGAAGCATCGATCAGACCGTCAAACCTCAGAGGGAAGGTAGGGGAGGGCGGGGATAAAAGGGAGAGATCAACCAAAGGACCTGTATGCATGCACATAAGCCTAACTAATGGACACAGACAACAGGGAGGTAGGGGCATGAGTGGGGGTGGGGGGGCAATGGGGGGATAAGGACACATATGTAATATCTTAATCAATAAAGAATAAAAAAGAGTATATCTAACTTCATACTCTACATCATAGCTAACTCAAGTCCAACATGTTCAAAATTGAACTAATTATCTTTTCTCCCGTTAAATATGCTTATCTTCAGGGGTTCTCAAACCCAACACATAGTAATACATGTATCAACTGCTCAAGCCATATGCTTATGAATTAATCTTCTCTTCTCCTTCTTCTTCACCCAATATACACAGTGAATCAAAAAGTCTTGTCAATTCTACTTTCTTAAAAATCTCTCTAATTGTTTAGTTTTACTACCTCTCCACAACCATAACTTACTAACCACAAAGCTATTAACAATGCCTATTGCACTGCTCCAATGGCTTCTTAACTAGTTTCATCATAAAACCTTTTGTGTTCACTCCAATATTTTCTCCACATAGCAAAGAGTGAGATTTTAAGTGCAAATTTGATTATTTCATTGTCTCAATCTCATTTCTCTTTTAGCTCCCTAATTAGTAAATCAACTTTCTTAACATTGTCAGGTTCCTGCCTACTCCTCTTCTATCCCATATTCTACTCCCTCCCCCACTTTATTCCAGATATACTGGTCATCTCTCTTTTCCTTAAACATACCATGTGTTATTCTGCTGAGGCATTTGCCCATGTTGGCTTATCAGACCAACCCCCTTAATATAGCTTACTGCTGCTCATTCTTTAGATATCTTAACTATCACCTTTGATTCTGATACCTTGGAAACTAGATTATGTTCTTCATTATACAATTCTATAGTACTCAGTGCTCTGACCACTAATAATTATTTAATTACATGTTTCTTCTGCTGCTAAAATATAAACGTTGTGAGGGAGGGAGTAGTGATTGTGTTGTTAATTGTTGTGTCCTCACTACCTGGCATATTGTAAAACTGTTGGAAATAAATTACATGTATCAATATACTGCAGTCTATTCCACTGATAAACAAAAATGAGTTTCAGATTATTGCTCATCATAGTCATCAATGTCATTACTCCAAAAATCTTAACATGTAAAATTGAGAGATATATGTATTTCAATCATGTCTATGACTTAGACCTATACTTCATTCTCTATTGCAATCCTATTTTAAAATGGATCTGAGCTGTTGACTCGAAAATTTTAATTTGTATTATATACTGCTTGAAAGTCATGCATTATTCATTCAATGTCAAAATGCCCAGAAGTACTTTTAATTCTTTTTATTTCCTACTGTGATTTTTCAAATCCTGCTGGGTCAGGCGGTGTTGACTCATCTTAGAAAATACACTCATTTGACTTCATTATTTGACTTTCAAATAAGAGTTCCTTATATTACAAAAAAAGAAACATTTTCTTTTCTCTCTTAGATACAAAACCAAGAGCCAACTATATGTTGTCTAAAAGAGATTCACTTTATTATAAAGGCACAGATAAGTTAAAAGGAAATATGTGGCAAATGGTATACAATACAAAAAACAATGCAAAAAAAAGCTGGAGTGCTTATATTAATATATAAAATAGATTTCAGAATAAGAAATATTATCAAAAGTAAAGACAGACATTTCATAATGATAAAGAGGTCAATTCTTTAGGAAGACATAGCAATCCTAAATGTGTATAAACCTAACAGAAATTGAATATACATGAAGCAAAAACTGACAGAAATGAAAGACAACATAGATAAACATGGTTACAGTTAGATTTTTCAACATACTTTTCTCAGTAATTGCTAGAACAAGTAGACAGAACATCAATAAGGATATAAAAAAGATTTGAAGAACTGGATCAACGAACATGACTTACTTGGCATTTATAGAAAACGCCAATCAACAACAGCAAAATACACATTCTTTTCAACTGTACATGGAGCACTCACCAAAACAGGTATATTTGGGGCCATAAAGCAAGTGTCAATAAATTTAAAAGAAATGAAATCCTACAAAATATGTTTCTCTGACGACAGTACAATTAAATTAGGAATCTATAAGATACCTCAAAAAAAATCCCCAAATATTTGGAACTAATATGGGTTAGAGAAATCATAAGTTAAATCAAAATATATTTTTCACTGAATGGAAATGAAAACATGGATACTAAAATTTTTGTGTTGTAGCTAAAAAAGTACTCAAGGGAAACACACTGTATTAAGTGTTTACTATATTAGAAAGGAAGGAAGTATTCAAATCAACAATCCAAGCTTCTATCTTGATAACTAGAAATAGAAGAGCAACTTCAACCCAAAGGTGGAAGGAAGAAAATAAAGAAAGGGAGTCAATGAAATTGAAAACAGAAAAACAATAGAGAAAAATCAGTGAAACCAAGAGCTAGTTATTTGAAAAGATTTATTAGTTTTAACTAATAAGATCAAGAAAAACAAGGGAGAAGAAACAAATGATAAATATCAGGAATTAAAGAGGGAATGTCACTACAGATCCTTCATATATTAAAAGGATAATATAATAAGGAAATATTGTGAACAACTTTATGCCTAGAGATTTTACAACTTATATGAAATTAACAAACTCCATGAAAAATCAAAATTTTGAAATTGACTATAAAAAGGAAAATCTGAATATGTTATATTTTATAAAGACATTGAATTCATAATTTAAAACATCACAGAACCAGATGGCTTCACTGATTAATTCTGTGAAACATTTAAGGAAGAAATAATATCAATCTTACACAAACTCTTTCAGAAATTTGTATTCCATTGTATGGATATAGCATAATTTATTTATTCATCTGGGATGGAAACTTTGGTTATTCCCAGGTTAAGGCTACTATGAATAAAGCTGATATAAATATTCTAATACAAGTCTTTTTATAGAAATATGTTTGTATTTGTTGCATAAGTACGCAGGGGTGGCATTACAGGGTTTTATGTAAAGTATATATTTAGCTTTATAAGAAACTGCTGAACTGTTTTCCACAGTGGTTGTACCATTTAATGTTCTGACTAATAAGATGTGAGTTTCAGTTTCTCCACATCCTTACCAATATGGGTTATTGTTACATCCTTTAATTTTGGCCATTCTAGTGGATATATAGTAGTATCACATTGTGATTTTATTCGTATTTCCTGATGACTAGTTTTGTAGAAAATCTTTTATAAAATTTCTGTTCTAATTTTTGGCCAATGTTTCTGCAGGTTGTTTTCCATTATTATTATTATTATTATTATTATTATTATTAACTTTGAGAATTCTTTGCATACTTTTTAAAAAAATGTATTTTATTGATTTTAGAGAGAGGAAGGCAGAGGGATAGAGAAACATTATCAATCATCAGCTGCCTCCTGCACGCCCCCTACTGAGGGTTGAGCCCACAACCTGGGCTTGTGCCCTAACTGGGAATAGAACCTTGTCTTCCTGGTTTGTGGGATGATGCTCAACCATACTGGTTGGGCTCTTTGCATACTCTTGACCCAAGTTCTTTGTCAGATATCTGTTTTGCAAACCTTTCACACAATCTGTGACTTGTCTTTTTATTTTAACAGAATATTTTAAAGAAGAAAAAGTTTACATTTTTATGAGGTCCAGTTTATCAGTGTTTTTTTTCTTTTCTGCCTCATGCTTTACAATTGAATGCTAAGAAGTCTTTACTTACCCCAAGATTGAAAATATTTTCTCATTTTTTTTCTGTTGTCCATTTCAAATGAATTTTTGTGTGGTGTGAGGTAAGTGTTAAGTTTATTTTCTTTCTTTTTCTTGCATACAGATATCCAGTTGTTCTAGCACTACCTGATATAAAGATTATCTTTTCTCCATTTAATTATCTTGGCACCTTGATCAAAGATCAGTTGACCATAACTGTGTGGGTCTATTTCTGGATGCTCTATTCTGTTCCATTGACCTATATGACTATCTTTTGCCAACACCAAATTATTCTGATTTCTGCATCCTTTTAGTTAAGTATTGGAATCAGGTAGTATAAGTACTCCCACTTTGTTATTTTATTATTTTTATTTTTTTAATAATTCTTTATTGTTAAAAGTATTACATATACCCCTTTTCCCCCCTCACCTCCTCCACCACTTGGTTACTTTAGAAATTTTTTTGGCATTTAGATCTTTGCATTTCTATACAAAATTTAGTATCAGCTTGTAAATATCTTTTAAAATACCCTGTTGGGATATCCATGAGCTTGACTTGAATCTATGAATTACTATGAGAGTTGACACCTTGACAGAACTGGGTTTTCCAACCTGTGATATGGTGTATTTCTCCATTTAAGTTTTCTTCAATTTTTGTCAATAAGTTTTAAATGTACAGGTCTGCACATCTTTTATTAAATGTAACTTTAAGTAATTCATGTTTTTGGATGCTATTTTACTTTTTATGTCAATATCCAATTGCTACTTTCTAGTTTACAGAAATACAATTGACTTTTGTATGTTGATCTTCTATCTTGAGACCTTGCTTACTTGTGTATTTCATAGCTCTTTTTGAGATTTAGAAAGACTTTCCATGTACATAGTAATCTCACTTGCGAGTAAAGATAGTATTGTTTTTTCCTTTCCAATCTTTATGTCTTTTATTTCTTATACTGACCTTATTGCAATGGCTAGGACCCACATATAATGTCAAAAAGAAATGGCAAGAGTGGACATCCTTGCCTTGTTCTCAATCTTAAAAGTACCATAGGGCTTTTCTGATAGATGCCTTTTATCAGGTTAAGAAAGTACCTTTCCATTTCTTTTTGCTGACAGTTTTTAAAAACAAACAAACAAAAAAACAGGATTTATTCTTGCCCTAGCCGGTTTGGCTCAGTGAATAAACCATCAGCCCATGAACTGAAGGGTCTCAGGTTCGATTCCAGTCAAGGGCAGGTACCTCAGTTGCAGGCACAACCAATTGATGTGTCTCTCTCACATCGATGTTTCTCTCTCTCTCCGTCTCTCCCCCTCCCACTCTCTCTAAAAATCAATGGAAAAATATCCTCGTGTGAGAATTAACAACAACAACAAAATAAAATCATGATTTAGTTTTGATTTTTTTTCAAATGAATTTTCTGTATCTATTAAAATGATCATATGGTTTTTCTCTTTTATCCTGTTGACATGATGAATTACAACAATTTATTTTCAAATGTTAATACAACCTTGAATTCTCAGAATAAACTCCACTTGTTTGTGATGCATTCATTATCCTCATATACATTGCTCGATCCAATTTCCATAATATTTCTTTAAGTACTTTTGTATCTTTGTTCATAAGGGATGTTGCTCTGTAGCTTTCCTTCGGATAAATCTAACACCCAGGATGGTAGAATCCAAGGGAAAGATTTGAAGAGGAGATATATATTTTGTATTATCAGCATATATACAGGGTGGAGCAAAGTAGGTTTACAGTTGTGAGCATGTGAAACAGTTTATTCTTGTATTATTATTTATTAATTATTGTATTATTTTCCATACGAACAACGGTAGAACTACGTTTGCCCCATCCAGTAAAATATTTAACACTACAAGTCTAGTTGAGGGAGGGGAGAATTGTAGATAGAGAAGAGATCCAAGGATATAGTCCCAATGTTTGGAAGAATCAGCTGAAACTTACCTTGAAGGGCCAGAGAAACAAAATAACTCTGAATTCAGTGACCCTGATAAAAGAGGAAACTATGGGTTCTTTAAAAGTCAGAACTTGATAATCAAAGGGTCTGTAAAGGCCTACCGACATGAGCTCAGGTGTGCTGGTGTGGCCTTCCTATTTCTGAGTGAGAGTAGGCTAAGATGTCCCCTGGTTGAGGAAAATATCTGTCTTCTGGCTTCAGAGGAGAACTTTGCTAATTCTGAGGATGGGGTTAACCTAGGCCTTGCCATTTTAAGGTTTAACTTTCAGTATTGCCTACATAGGGTTAGGGATGGGAGAATAAATAGGTATGAGAAAATTATCAGAATATAACCAGAAGGACTGATTGAAAGTACATTAAGGAAAAAAACTGAACTGCAAGTTTCTATCATATGTGTTTCCAAAATTAACTGCCCTATGGTTATCTTATGTAAAATAGTAGCCAGAGGACAAAGATGAATTAGAACAGTTCCACAGGGAAACATAGGGGCCCCGATATATGTTTATTTTTAATTAGACACCACAAGGGTTAATTATATGAGGTCATTAGAGGAACAAGTGCTCCAGATTATCTCTCTTATATGTGCAAAAGTGGCAAGTTGCAATAGCAGATGTACTTTCCCAGCAACAAAAATACGAAGCCCTACACTTTAAGTAGAACACCACTGAACTGGAATTGATCCAGAGGATAAGGAGGGTGATAAGAAATCAAATAAGTTTGGGAATTTTTAACCTGAAAAAGAAGTGATTCTAGGGTGGCATTCAAAACTTGCCATGTAGAAGGTGAAAGAGAATAGTTTTGTGTAGCTCCAGTTGGAAAAAGAGCCAGTTCCGAAAGTTACAGAATTCTTTAAGGTACAGAGTTCATAAGGTACAGCGCTAGCAGTTCAATGATTGAACAGTCTGCTTCATGAAATAATGAGTCCTCTATTCAAAACAATGTTTAAAAGACAGAATGGCCGAAACCGGTTTGGCTCAGTGGATAGAGCGTCGGCCTGCGGACTGAAAGGTCCCAGGTTCGATTCCGGTCAAGGGCATGTACCTTGGTTGCGGGCACATCCCCAGTAGGAGATGTGCAGGAGGCGGCTGATCGATGTTTCTCTCTCATCGATGTTTCTAGCTCTCTATCTCTCTCCCTTCCTCTCTGTAAAAAATCAATAAAATATATTTAAAAAAAAAAGACAGAATGATTTTTATTATGCACAGTGGTGAGAGTATTGAGTGGTTGTTGGATAAGAGAAACTTTAAGATCTAATTTAAGATTATTTTACTTTATGAAAAATACTTTATCTTTATTGTATTCAACCCTGCATGTTTATCAATGGAATTGGTAATCCCTTGAAGATGTATGTCATCTGCATTTTTCTTTTTTTCTTCTCAAGTCTGACAAAACCATTGAATAGTACCACACTGGCTTTTCAGGCAAACAACAATCTATGAATAAAAACACTTTGCACACACTTGTACATAATAGGTGTGCAAAATATTTAATAAATGAATCTGCTATGAATATCCTACCGATACCATTCAGTTCACATTGTATCATTTTATTCACTAGAATAGTATTCAGACACCCTTAACTTTCCAAACCAGAAGCCTAACTAAGAAATAGAAACAACAACAATAAAAGCAGCTGAGATTTATTGATCACTTACTATGTGCCAGGCAGTCTTTTATGCATCTTCCATATACATATTATTTTAACACAATACTTTGAGGTAAGTCCTATTGTAATCTCCACATTAAAAATGAAGCTAGAAAAGCATAAAGAATATATGTATTTTGTTCAAACACAGCTACTAAATTGCAGAGCCAGGATTCAAACTCAGGAAGTCCTACTCCAAAGTCTGTTCCTAACCACTTTACCATGCAGTTTGGTATGACTTGATTCCAGATAGTTACATTTACTTACTTAATTCTTATAAATTAGATAAAAGATAATTTTGCAAGTTATATATAAGTATATTTTATTATAAAATTAAAACATTACTTATAAAATTAAAATTTCTCTTTAACAGCCCCCAAATCCAGTATCATACCCAAATACAGCCAATGCTATGTTTTTTGTATAGTATTTTAAGTATTTAAAAAACTTAGTTTGTATATAAAAATTTATATATACACGCATGCACATACAGTTTTTAAGATATCAGCATAGAAATAGAAATATTTTCCTGCAACTTGCTTTTATTCAACAATATATCTTAGAGAGATTTTTAAAAAAGATTTCTTATAAATTTTTAAAGAGATAGGGAGGGAGAGGGAGAGAGAGAAACTTGGATGTGAGAGCATGTATTGGCTGCCTCCTGCACACTCCCTACTGGAGATTTAAACCAGAAACCCAGGCATGTTTCCTGACCAGGAATCGAACTAGCAACCTTTCAGTGCATGGGACGATGCCCAACCAACTGAGCCACACCATCCAGGGTTTAGAGAGCTTTTCATTACAGTATATACAGATATCCTGAATTCTTTTTAACTGTTGCATACTATTCCATAATTTGGAAATATTTTTAATTGAGTCATTCCCCAATTGATGAACATTTAGGTTGTTTCAAATTCTTTACTAATACATAAAAAGGTTGTGGGAGTACCCTTGTCGTGTTTGCTTTTGCTCATGTGCAAATGTTACTCTAAGATACAGAGAAGTCAGATTGCTTGCTCATTGAGGAGGTACATTTGAATTTGCGTACAAACTGCTTACTTGTTATGTTATCTAAAATGGCTGAACTGTAGAGAACACAAAAGTTCCTACCTAATGTAGAAAGTATTAAAGGCATATGGATAAATGAGAACACATAGGGAGAGTGTAAACTATAGAATCTGGTGACACCCAAAGTTACAACTCCAGTGTGATCTCTTAGCACCTGACTCTATGATCCCATTATCTGCTTGGTATCTCCACTTCTACACCTAATAGGCATTTCAAATCTATTGTATCAAAAACGAAACTACTAATCTGCCACTACCCTTGTCCTAATTGAAACCTGTTTCTTTCTCTGGCTTCCCTATCTAACTCTGCCACTGTGCACCCAATTGTGCCAGCCAAAATCCTAGGTTGTTAGCCAATCTTGCTTCATCTATACCCCCAACCCAATGCCCTTCATTTTGAAGCAAGACTAAGATGTATCATTTCATTGAACAGACTGTCAAACTACAACGGGGAGGCCGGGGAGGGTTGGGGGGGCGGGGGTGAGAGATCAACTGAAGGACTTGTATGCATGCATATAAGCATAACCAATGGACACAAGACACTGGGGGAAGGGGAGTCCGGGGGAAGCTCGGGGGGGGGGGGGGAAGGAGACATATGTAATACTCTTTGTAATACTTTAAGCAATAAAACAAAATTTAAAAAAAGATGTATCATTATCATTTCATCCATAAATATTTCAGTATCTCAAAGTACTCACTTGTAAACATAATTACAATACCATTTCTAAAGATAACTATTCTTTAGTTATCTGAAGCTATTATTGCATGTAAAGATAACACCTATTCCTTAATATAATCAAATATTCACCCAGTGTCCAACTTTCTCTGGTTGTCTTCTACATTTTTTACAATTCATTTGTTTGATTCAGGACCTAAACAATGCACATATGTTGGAGTTGGTTGGTATGTCCTTTTAATCTTTTTTTCATCTATAGGTTCTAGTTTTTCTCTTCTCCTTCTTTTCAGTGCATTTGTAGAAGAAATCAGTTCTGTCCTGTAAAATTTCCCACATTCTGGATTTGACAGAATGCTTCTCCCCCATGGTGTCATTTAACCTCGTCCAGGCTTCCCTAACTGATTAAACTGGTGTGGCATCACCACTCACCAGCGCCTCTGACCCCTGTATTTTCCTGTAGTTAGATATTGAGGTTTATCAGATTCAGATTCAAATTTTAGCAAGAATAGATGATCTTTTTAAAAATATATATTTCTTTACTGATTTAAAAATATATATATTAAAAATATGTATTTGTTTATTGACTTCAGAGAGGAAGGGAGAAAGAGAGAAAGATAGAAACATCAACGATGAGAGAGGATCATTGATTGGCTGCCTCCTGCACGCCCTCCTACTGGGGATCGAGCCCACAACCCAGGCATGTGCCCTTGGCCTCAAATCTGAGACCCTTCAGTCCGCAGGCTACTGCTGTATCCACTGAGCCAAGCCGGCCAGGGCATAAGTGGGGTTTTTTTGTACTTCCTATTGCATCCCATCAGAAGACACATTGTATCCGTTTGTCTTTCTTTTTGTGATGTTAACACTGACTGGTTTGTTCATGTGTTGTCAGCTGATCTATCCATTATAAACTTGTCACCTAAAACTGTTGGCAGGTGATCTTTGTCAAAATCTGAATTAATATACTCACTCAGTACATGGCCAACCCTTTAATTACTTCTTGATTTCAAATCTTCAATAACTTAATTCTCTACAGACTTCTAAGTAGAATCAAATCATCTTACTTTGTGATCTCTTTTTCTAAGCAATTTCTCTTTACTTTTAACCTAGTCTTCAACTTAAAAACCAGTTCAGAGAAATAGAAAAGGACTTTTTCTATGTACCTAAGACCTATCACTATTGTGCTCTTTATGATATCATTATGTTCAAATACACAGCGAATTGAAGTTGGTTCCTGTCTCAGCTATTCTCATTTCGTGTGGGTATTTTCTTTTAATTTATAGACATTAACATAATCATTGTTGTAACACAATCATTGATGAAGCAATGCTGTGCAGTTTTTTTTTGGGGGGGGGGTAAGGATTCAGTCTTGGGTGAAAAGATATAGTGACAATGAGTCAGGAACTTAAAAATGACCCACCCTGCTGCCAGCGTTGCTACAGAATCTCTTGGTGAATAGCCCAGATCCCTTCCAGTAAGCGGCTCAAAACGTTTGATTCCATTTTTTTATTTGGTTGCCAATTTATTAAGTGGTTAACCTTGGACTGCATCTATCCAGCATTTAATTAATTAAGGCCAGCTTGAAATACCTTTAGAAATCTTAATAATTTCAATACACCAAGCTGGCACATTTATAAGCATCCAGCAATTGCTGAAATACTAAATCATCTTCACTAAGATGCAATAGTTGCCAGCAGAGCATTAATCAACTCAAGAGATAATTGTTGAACTGAAAGAGTAAAAACAATACAACACTTCTCCCTCTCCTCACAGCTCAAGAGGAGAAAACTGGTGAGAATTACAGGTTTGTAGAATTTCAGAGCTAGACAAACCCTCAGAGGCTACTGAATTTATCATCCTTATTGTAAAATGGAGAAAGTGAGACACGGAACAATGAGTTAGTAGCCAAGTCAGGATTAGATTCCATGGCTCCAATACATAAGTATTCCTCATTTCCCAAATACTTTTTAAAATATTTTTATATTTGTATAGATTTTAGAGAGGAAGGGAGAAGGAGAGATAAAAACATCAAAGATGAGAGAGAATCATTGATCGGCTGCCTCTTACATGCTTCACACTGAGGATCGAGCCCTCAAGTTGGGCATGTGCCCTGATCGGGAATTGAACTGTGACCTCTTGGTCCATAGGTCGACATTCAACCACTGAGCTATGCCGTCCGGGTCCAAATACTTTTATTATGGAAAAGATTCTAACTTACTACTCACTATTCTAACTCACTCTATACTTCTATAGACAATACTAGGAGGAGACGCTGATGTTGCTAAACAGCATTTGTGCATCTTGTATAAAATTTCTGAACTACATTGTTGTTTTACTCTATATCATATTAGTGCATGGAACACAGGGCATAGTTTTGAAAGTATAATTCTAAAGCCATTTCTTTATTCTGAAATAGGAAGTAAGAATTTTCCTCGTTGCCTTTACTTACCTACTATAGGTACATCCCTGACTTCTGGAGTATCAGGCCACAGCAGTACCTGTAACCATTGAATTACAAACAGTGGTTTACACAAAAAGCATTTCTATTTGGCATTGAACTTCAGGATATGAGTTTGTGAAAGCACTAAACCTCATTAATATTATGTCTAGTCAGACACAATGGCAATTTCCATTCTCTGAGTCCATACCAGCTGAATGTGTGGCTCTGCTTGTGGTAACATCAGAAGAAAAATAAAAGTTGACTATGTGGATTCCGGGAAAACAATTCCCCTACAACACATCAACAGTCTATGAGAGAAAAAGAGAGAAAAGAGATCGGATGCAAAGTAACCCTGGGCCAGGCAACAATAATAAATATTTCAATGGTGCTCAAAGTGCAGTGTGTATGAAAACCACCTGAGCCTGGCCTGTATCGCTCAGCGATTGAGTGTTGACCTATGAGCCAGGAGGTTATGGTTCGATTCCTGGTCAGAACACATGCTCTCTCATCATTGATGTTTCTCTCTCTCTCCCTTCCTCTCTGAAATCAATAAAAGTATATTTTAAAAAACCACCTGAGAAAAATTGCTAAAGATATGTAGATAGAGGTAGCAGTGGTTCCCAAACCACTATGTGTGAGCTGGTTACACAATTGTATACAATTACCAAAATTCATCTGACTGTACATTTAAAATGGATGAATTTTATTGTACATAAATAATATCTTTATACAAATTTTAATACCATGAGGTCATGTTGTATAGAGGAAAAGTTCTTGTCTCCAAATCTATGTAGCCATAGAAATAAACTCAATGAAATTTTATTACAAAAAGCAAACAGTAGAGATGCTAACATTGACCTGAGGAAATAATAGGACAAATATATTTAAAAGAGAAGAACGTTCACCTTTCAAGAAGTCAATTGGAACCACAATTGTTTATAACTTTATTTCATTTTAAAATACTTAATAATATTTTAATTAATCCAAAGTAAAGATTCAGCAAGATTTTCTCTCTGAGTCATATCTCCATTTAAAAAAACCCTGTGATGGTTTTCATATTAGTTCCAGCTGCTATCACCTCCTGTCTGTTAAATGTCATATAGACTTTTAATGTGTTTTACCCTAGTACTTACTTGTACTTTGAAATGTGACCAAAATGCCACACTAGAAAAATCCTCAAGGGAAATACTTTACTGTTATACTTTAGGCTTAAGTATTCAGAGATGAGTTTTTCATATAACTTTAATTCTATAGCTATGAGAAATGAGGCTAAAAATAAATTGGTCAATGACTACACAGATCCCATGGGGTAGGATTGGTAACAGAAGCCTAGATACATTCATTAACATAAGGTAATACTAAGTAGCATATCCAATGTACATCATGCAGGAAAGTTCAGTCACATACTAGTATTTAGGTAAAGCCTGATACCTGGAAACTGTTAAGCACAGAAATTGGTATACAGTCAGTTTGAGGGGGTGGACTTTGGCAGCAGAGTGGGTCGAGGCAGGAAGGAGACAACTATAGGACTGAAGTTTAAGATTGTCACTCTATTACTATAGAGGAGAGGTATATGAATACCAGGAAGGTTTTCAATATAAGAGTACAAACACAGGTTTGGAACAAGACAGGGACTGTCAAGGGATCTCAAATTTAAGCTGGTAGCTTGGTCATGTAAGGAGCTGAAATAGGGAGCTGTTAAGAGGGTCTATTAAGATGATATTTTGATAGGAAGTTCCAGGAATATAGGAATCCTGACTTATCCCAATTATTCCTCCTTTCTATGAGGTCCCTGAGGTAGATATAGCTACAAAAGAAGACAAAACAAAAAATATTTGTTAGTTGAGAACTTGGATCCCAACCTTTGAAAAAAAATAGATTTTTATTGATTTCAGAGAGGAAGGGAGAGGGAGAGAGAGAGAAACATTAATGATGAGAGGGAATCATTGATCGGCTGCCTCCTGCACACCCACAGGGGATCGAGTCTGCAACGCAGGCATGTGCCCTTGACCAGAATTGAACCATGACCATAGGTTGATGCTCAACCACTGAGCCACACCAGCCAGGCTTGGATCTCAATCTTAAAAACTCGTCAGTTGGTCTGAGTCATATGAAAAAAAAAAATATTTATTTATTTATTTAAGCCTAAAGGCTTAAGTGGCTTCCTTCTAAGCCCAAACATGAGCCTCTATTACCTTCCAGCAACATGAAAGGCCACATATTCCAATGTCAGGGAAATGGGTCAAAGAAGAAACACGTTACTCAGTACCTAAAACTAAGTTGTCCTAGACCACTTTCCCTAGGCCCAGGTATCATATATGAAAAGAGGACAGGAGATAGAGAAAAAGGTAGGCTTTCTCCTAAGAGTTGCAGGCTCCCAGCCATCTTATCATTAAAACCATTTATTTACCTGTCTTCTACTCTAACCATCTGCAATCTGAGGTAGCTCAATGGCAAACTATCAGGGAATGGTAACATAAAAGCTAGCTATTAGATCTTGATACTGATTGTGGCAAGCAACAGACAAGCAAACCAGCCAGAAATTTAATATGATTTTTCAGGGGATATGATATCAAAAGCACAGGTAACAAAAGCAAATATAGACAAGTGGGATTGCATCAAACCAAAAATTTTCTGCACAGCAAAGGAAATAATAACAGAATGAAGAGACAACATATGGAATGGGAGAAGATATTTGCAAACCATATATCTGATAAGGGGTTAAAACCAAAAATATATAAGGAACTCACTACTAAACAACAATAAATAAAAAGGTAGATAGATAGATAGATAGATAGATAGATAGATAGATAGATAGATAGATAGAATCCGATTAAATGGGCAGAGGACCCAAGGAGACATTTCTCCAAAGAAGACATACAAGTGGCAAAAAGGTATAGGAAAGGTATTTAACATCACTAATCAAGGAAATGCTAATCAAAACTACAATGAGGTAACTCCTTACACGTGTTAGAGATTATCAAATAATCTATTATTAAATAAGATATAAAAATCTAGTCCCAAAATCATAAAAGATAACATGTGCTGGTGAGGATATGGAGAAAAGTGAACCCTTGAAGTTGCTGGTGGGAATGTAAATTGGTACAGCCACTGTGGAAAATAGTTTGGAGTTTCCTCAAAAAATTTAAAAATATACATGTCAGATGATTTAGCAATTCCACTTCTGAGTACATATCCAAAGGAAATGAAATCAGTATCTCAAAGTGATATTTACACTGCCATGTTCATTGCAGGATTATTCATAATAGCCAAGATATGGAAACAATCTAAGTGTCTATCAAAAGATTAATGAATAGCTTTAGCCGGTTTGGCTCAGTGGCTAGAGTGTCGGCCAAGGGACTGAAGGGTCCCCAGTTCGATTCCAGTCAAGAGCACATGCCTGGGGTTTCAGATTCGATCCCCAGTAGGGGGCGTGCAGGAGGCAGCTGATCAATGATTCTCTCTCATCATTGATGTTTCTATCTCTCTCTCTCCCTTCCTCTCTGAAATCAATAAAAAATATTTTAAGAAAGATTAATGAATATATATACTAGAGGCCCAGTGCCATGCACCAGTGGGTCCCTTGGCCTGGCCTATGGGTATTGGGCAGAAACCGGCTCTCCGACATCCCCTGAGGGGTCCCAGATTGTGAGAGGGTGGTTCTCGGGTGATGCACCCCGGAATCGGGCTCCTTCCTCTCTGGTTCTGGGTGCATCACCCAAGAACCGCAGCTGCCAAGTCACTGCAGCTTGGCAGCTCTTGTGTTGAGCATCTGCCCCCTGGTGGTCATTGCGCATCATAGCTACTGGTTGGATGGTCGAACTGTTGGATGATCACTTAGACTTTATATTATATATATATTACCTTTTAAAAAGAAGGTAATCCAGCCATTTGAAACATCATTGATGAATCTGGAGGTCCTATGTTAAATGAAATAAGCCAGACACAGAAAGACAAATTACTCTCTGATCTCACTTATATAGAGAATAAAAAATGTCAAACTCATATATTCAGGGAATGGTGATTGCTGGGGTTGGTAGGTGGGGGGAAATAGGGAGTTGTTGTTCAAAGGATACAAAGTTTCAGTTATACAGTATAAATTCTAGAGATGTAATGTACAACAATGAGTTTAATTTAATGCTGTTATTGTATACTTGAAATTGCTGAGTGGATCTCAAGAGCTCTCAACACATTCACAAAAATAATAACCATGTGAGGTGATGGATATATTAATTAGCTCAATCATGGCAGTCATTTCACAATATATGCATGTATCAAAACATGTTTTATACCTTAAATTATACAATTTTTATTTATCAATTATATCTTAATGCAGCTGAGAAAATCCTCACTCTTCCTCTTGTTATTTTATTGTCTTATACAAATCACTTAACTTTCCAAAGCCTCAGTTTCCACATCTGTTGACAATAGTAAGAAAAAAATATACATCATAAGGTTGTCATGAGTATTAAACTTTATACCTGGAACATAATAGGAACTCACTAATTGGTATCTATTATTTTTATACTGTAGTTATTCCCAAACATACTTCTCTAGAAGTATTTTTACAGTAAACAGGCCTAGTGAACCTGCCCTTGTTAACGATTGGAACTCTTGCCAGGAGAAATCTCTTTGTTTTCTCTAATGAGGATAAGCATCACTTTAAAGGAAAGATTCTCCTAGTGTTCTGCATTTCCCCAGTTTATACTTTCTGCCAGAGATCATAGACTTCCAATTTCAACAAACACTTTTTATGAGGATAATACTTAAATCTTCATCTCTCTGGAGATTAGACTGCATTGGGAATGAAGTGAAGTCGTGTACAGGAGAATGAACAGCCTCCACTAGAAAGTGCTGAAGGAGAAGCAGTGTAATATCAGAGTTTTACTTAATTCCAGAAGTGGATAAAGAATTTTGGAAAGGAACAGAGTGAAGCAGTACATACAGCAGTGTCTGGCACCCAGGAGACATTCAATCAATATTTGTTGACTTCAGTAAAGATTGCTCCAATTTAAATTCCCATAATATCCATTTATTTATTCATTCACAGTAAATATAATATAATCAGGTAGTAAGAAGTCCTGTGGCGGGGGGGGGGGGGGGTGAAGCAAAACAAGAGGATAAAATGGCGAGCAATGCTGATTTAGGGTGGTCAGGGGAGGCCTCCTTGAGGGAGTGACATTTGAGTGGACTCCTGAATTAAGTGAGAGAGTAGAACATGTAGATATCATGAGAAGAGCATGTAGGGAGAGAGAGTCAAGGCTGTTGTGATAGACCAGGGAATGTAAGCTGGGTTAAAAAGGGCCTGAAGGTGGGGAGGTCAATTTTGGGTGGTATTTGAAGATAATAGGAGTGAGAGAGCCAATACTGAAATTATGCAGATCTCTTTTCATGCAAAGATTTTAATACAGTTAACCAATTAAACATATTATTATATATTACTAGAGGCCCGGTGCACAAAAATTTGTGCCCTGGCGGGGGGGGGGGGTGTCCCTCAGCCCCATTTGTGCCCTCTGGACCCCTTGGGAGATAACGACCTGCTGGCTTAGGCCTGCTCATGGGTGGCAGAGGGCAGGCCCAATTCCTAGGTGCAGCCCCTGGTTGGGCTCAGAGCAGGGCCGATTGGGGAGTTGGGGCACTGCCCCCTGTCATGCACAGAGCAGGGCGGATCAGGAGGTTGTGATGCCACCCTCAGTCATGCTCAGGGTAGGGCCGATTGGGGGGTTGGGGAGCTGCCCCCTGTCACACTCAAGGCAGGGTCGATGGGGAGGTTGCAGCGCCACCCCCTGTCACACACAGAGCAGGGTGGATCAGGGGGTTGTGGTGCCACCACTGTCACTCACAGAGCAGGGCCCATCAGGGGGGTTGGGGCTCCGCACCTTGTCACACACAGAGCAGGGCCCATCAGGGGGGCTGGGGCTCCGTACCCTGTCACACACAGAGCAAGGCTGATCAGGGGGTTGGGGAGCTCCCTCCTGTCATGCACAGAACAGGGCCGATCAGGAGGTTGTGATGCCACCCTCAGTCACACTCAGGGTAGGGCCAATTGGGGGGTTGGGGCGCCACCCCCTGTCACACTCAAGGCATGGTCAATGGGGAGGTTGGGGCACCGCCCCGTCACCCACAGAGCAGGGTCCATGGGGGGATTGGGGGGCCGCACTCTGTCACACACAGAGCAGGGCCGATCAGGGGGTTGGGGCGCCGCACCCTGTCACACACAAAGCCGCAGGGCAATCAGGGGGTTGGGGAGCTCCCCCCTATCAGGCACAGAGCAGGGCCGATCAGGGGGTTGGGGAGCCTTCCCCTGTCACGAACAGAGCAGGGTGGATAGGGAGGTTGTGGCCCCACCCCCTGTCACACACAGAGATGCAGGGCGATCAGGGGGTTTGGGCGCTGCCCCCTGTCACGCTGCTCCAGGGGCCAGGAGGCCTCGCGGCTCCACTGATCCCAGTGCTGGGAGGCATATTACCCTTTTACTATATAGAGGCCTGGTGCACGGGTGGGGGCTGGCTGGTTTGCCCTGAAGGGTGTCCTGGATCAGGTTGGGGTCCCCACTGGGGTGCCTGGCCAGCCTGGATGAGGGGATGATGGCTGTTTGCAGCTGATCACACACCCTTCAGGGTGGGGGTCCCCACTGGGGTGCCTGGCCAGTCTGGGTGAGGGGCTGAGGGCTGTTTTCAGGCTGGCAGGTGACTGAAGCTCCCAACCGCTCCTTTTTTCCTTTCTTTTTTATTCTTGGATTTATGGCTGTCACTGGAGCTGAGAGCCAGCTTTAGCTGTGAGACCTCGCTGCTGAAAGCAGGTTTCTGGCTTTGTTTACTTTCTGTATTTGAAACTTTGTTGCGACTCCAGCTCTGAGATCCTGGCTGACTGAAAGCAGGTTTCTGGGGTTTTGTTTAGCGTCTATATTTGTAACAGTGTTTCTTAGCAGCTCAGAGCCCAGCAGTGGCAGGCGGGGAACATTGGAGTCCTCCGTCACTGAAGCAAGCAAGCCTCCTGTTCGTGTCAGTAGCCTGGCTGCTGGCCGCCATCTTGGCTGGCAGTTAATTTGCATATCTCCCTGATTAGCCAATGGGAAGGGTAGCGGATGTACGGCTAATTACCATGTTTCTCTTTTATTAGATAGGATACTATAGGCCCAGTGCACAAAATTTGTGCACTTGTGAGGGCGGAGGGTCCCTCAGCCCGGCCTGTGCTCTCACAGTCCAGGAGCCCTTGAGGGATGTCCAGCTCCCTGTGGGGAGCGGGCTTAAGCTGTCAGTCATACATCTTTAGCTCTGCCGAGGAGGCGGGAGAGGTTCCTGCCACCACTGCTGCGTTTACCAGCTGTGAGCCGTCTTTTGGCTGAGTGGTGCTCCCCTGTGGGAGCGCACTGACCACCAGGGGGCAGCTCCTGCATTGAGCGTCTGCCCCCTGGTGGTCAGTGCACGTCATAGCGACCAGTTGTTCACTGTTCGGTCGATTTGCATATTAGCCTTTTATTATATAGGATACAGGTCATGTCAAGATAAGTTCGCAGCCCTAGCTGGTTTGGCTCAGTGGATAAGAGCATTGGCCTGTGGACTGAAGGGTCCCAGGTTCAATTCTGGCCAAGGGCACATGCCTAGGTTGTGGGCTTGATCCCCAGTGGGGGGCGTGCAGGAGGCAGCCGATCAATGATTCTCTCTCATCATTGATGTTTCTATCTCTCTATTCCTCTCCGTTCCTCTCTAATATCAATAAAAATATATTTTTTAAAAAAGATAAGTTCTCAGAATGTAAGAGAGCACTATGAAATATTCTGGGATTAACTAAGACTATCCCAGGCAAATTGGGACAGATTATGACTCTATGTGTATACCCATTTTTATACTGAAAAGAAGCAGACTATATGGTTAAGAGCACAAAACTTTTGATTGTGCTCCAAGATGGTCGCGGAGTAGGTGGGTGTTACACTCACCTCCTCTCTGGACCAAATTGGAATTATGACTAAAATATAGAACCATCAGCCTTAATAACCATCTGAAGACTAGCTGAAGAGAATTCTTATAACTAAGGATTTACAAAAGAAGCCACATTGAGACTAGTAGGAAGGGCAGTGACACGAAAGGACTGGTCCCGCTCCCACGGGTGGTGGCTGAAATTCCAGAGGGATATCTCAGCTGAAAAAGTTCCCCCTGAGGAGCTGGGGTCTCAATTTCAAGCTAGGCTCCCCAGCCCAGAGCACCAGAGCTGGTAAGCAGTGCCCACATAACATCTGGCTGTGAAAACCAACAGGGATTCTGTCTTCCAGGAAGAGGCAGGAGTCTGCTAGAGACAGGCGCCCTCTTAAAGGGCCAATGCACAAAATCTCACTCCCAGCCACTCATGATGGCCTCTGGCAGAGGGAGAACAGACAGATCAGACTAGAGTCATATAAGAAGAGACTAGGATTTGTGGCTCTGGGGAGAGAACTGAAGGGACAGCCACCAGGGCCCCTGTGCTTAGTCCCTCTTCCACACTGCAAATGCCATCTTTCTTCTGTGGAGCAAACCCCTCTTTATGCTATCAGACTGAAGGAATGCAATAGCCCCCACCATCTGGACTCCCTCTCACCCCACCCTTCGAAGCTCATGCCCTGCTGAGGAGATAGCTGCCTGGGCTGGGGTGCAGAGCTCTGGACAGACTCAAGGTGTGTCAGTGACTGAGTGATGTGTCTTTGGGTCAGGGCCATTCATCCCACTTTCTCATTAACCTGACTGGCACCCTCTACCCCGATAGTAGATCCACTAGCCCGACCCTCGGGGCTCCTGGTGCCCCCAACCTCCCTATTGCTGGTGTTTTGACCTGCAGAGGTCTGAGCAGAATCTAGGATAGACTAAGTAGTGTGGCTCTGGAGTGGGGGTCACTCCTCTCACTTTCCTCCAGTCTGGCTGGCACCTCACCCTCCTGGGACATCCACTAGCCCCACCCTCCCAACTCCCAGTGGCCCCCCTCTGCTGAGCTTGGCATTCCAACAGAATCTTAGATAGGCTGAGGTGTGTGGCTCTAGGATGGGGGCCATTTCCCTCGCAAGCCATGCCAGTGCAAAGCCCTCCCTTTCCACGGACAAATATCAGTGTGTTTGAGCCTGATAAACTCTGCTGGCCTCACCCTGACGACTCCCTGAGACTCAGCCCCACGACAAAGGTGGGTATCCGGCAGGTGGCAGAGAGACTTTATAAACCCTGGGACATTTGCTGACTGACCTCAGACCCAGCACTGGCACTAAGTTTAAACCTGTATCAATCTGGTGAATATCACTCACCTCTACCTAGTAGTGAGTCACTGAGAACCTACCTCATGCAACTCGAGAACTGCCTGAGGCTCTTTCAGTGACTTAGGAATTTTGCTGACCTGCCCCAGGGGCTGGTACTGGTAAAAGGCAGCCTTGGTGCACAGCTTGGTCTTTCTCGCACCACCCAGGCCCAGCAAAGACAGCCACAAACTCTGGATCACTGTATAGCTCCAAACAGATTGCCCAGTGCCAGTCATCCTAGGCAGTCTCACATTGGCCTGCACCAGAGTCCCTCCCAAGAGGCCCCAAAACCATCACACCCAGTGGCCATCTTCAGACAACATCAGGGGAAGATCCAATCAGCTTATAAGAGGCAAATCCAAAGGGAGATCTCAGCAGGCACCAGACACTGCTGAGGTGAATTCCACTTCGTGTGGGCAGCACCTGCACAGCAGCTTGTACACTGTGGTATGGGTCGATCCTCATAGTCAGCCTGAGGGTCAACCCTATGCACAAATGAGTCAGTAGCAATCAAGACTCAATCACAACAGGAAGACCCACGTAAAACACATAGGAGAATTCCTGGAGCACCCAGCTCAGGTGACAAAGAAGACTGTGACACTGAGTCAACAGGACACCTACTATATAAGGCCATCCTACCAAGACTAGAGGTCATAGCAGCTCTACCTAATACACAGAAAAAAAAAAACACACAAAGAGGCAGCCAAAATGGGGAGACAAAGACTCATTCCCCAAATGAAAGAAAAGGAGAAATCTCCAGAAAAAGAGCTAAATGAAATGGAAGCAAGCAATTTACCAGATTTAGAGTTTTTTAAAAAATGGCTATACGGATGCTCAAGGAACATAGTAAGAATTTCAACAAATAGATAGCAAGCATAAAAGGACATAAAACCATAAAAAATATACTAGAAGGAATAAACAGTAGATTAGATGAATCAGAGGATCAAGTCAGCAATTTGGAAGAAAGGGTAACAGCAAACATCCAATGAAAGCAGAAAAAAGAAAAAAGAGAATTTTAAAAAACGAAGTTAGTTTAAGGGAACTTTGGACAAGATGAAGCATAACACAGCCTCATCATAGGGGTACCAGAAAAAAAAGAGAGAGAACAAGGGCTCAAGAACCTATTTGAAGAAATAATGGCTGAAATCTTCCCTAACTCGGTGAAGCAATAAAACACAAAAGTCCAGGAAGCTCCAAGAGTCCCAAGCAAGATGAACCCAAAGAGGCCCACACCATAGTTAAAATGGCAAAGGTTAAAGACAAAGAGAGGCCAAACCAGTTTGGCTCAGTGGATAGAGTGTCAGCCTGTGGACTGAAGAGTCCCAGGTTCGATTCCGGTCAAGGGCATGTACCTTGGTTGCAGGCACATCCCCAGTAGGGGGTGTGCAGGAGGCAGCTGGTCAATGTTTCTCTCTCATCAATGTTTCTAACTCTCTATCCTTCTCCCTTCCTCTCTGTAAAAAATCAATAAAATATATTTTTTAAAAAAGGCAAAGAGAGAATCTTAAAAGCAGCAAGAGAATGACGGTTACCTACAAGGGAGCTTCCATAAGAATGTCAGCTGTTTTCTCCAAGAGGATATAACCCTTGTAAACATTTATACACCCAACATAGGAGCACCTAAATACATAAAGCAATTCTTGATGGATATAAAGGGAGAGATCAACAGTAGTACAGTCAGTGTAGGGGATTTTAAGACCCATTAACATCAATGGATCTTCCAGACAGAAAATCAACAAGGAAACAGCTGCCTTAAATGACGCACTAGATCAGATAGATTTAATTGATATCTTCAGAGCATTTACCACAAAGCAGCAGAATATACATTCAAGTGCACATGAACATTTTCTAGGGTAGACCACATGTTAGGACAGAAAACAAGCCTCAATAATTTTAAGAAGATTGAAATCATATCAAGCCACTTTTCTGACCATAATGGTATGAAACTAGAAATCAACCACAAGAAAAACACTGGAAAACACACAAATTTGGTGAGGCTAAAAACATGTTACTGAACAATGAATGAGTTAATAATGAGATCAAGGAAAAAAAATCAAAAGCTAACTTGAAACAAATGAAAAAGAGAACACAAAACCCCCAAATCTATGGGACACAGTGAAAGCAGTCCTATGAGGGAAATGCATAGCATTATAGGCCTATCAAAAAAAAAACACAAACCAACAAGAAAAACCTTAAAGAAACAAACTTTATACCAGAAAAACACAACAAAGCCCAAAGTGAGCAGAAGAAAGGAAATAATAATCAGAGCAGAAATAAACAAAATAGTCTTTAAAAAAACAAAAACAATGAATAAGATAAGTAAAATCAAGAGTTGTTTTATTGCCCTCAGTGGTCGGCAAACTCATTAGTCAACAGAGCCAAATACCAACAGTACAACGACTGAAATTTCTTTTGAGAGCCAAAATTTTTAAACTTAAACTATATAGGTGGGCACATTGTTATTAACTTAATTAGGGTACTCCTAAGGCTTAGGAAGAGCCACACTCAAGGGGCCAAAGAGTCGCATGTGGCCCGTGAGCCACAGTTTGCCGACCACAGCTTGGCTCAGTGGATAGCGTGTCAGTCAGCCTATGGACCTAAGGGTCCAGGGTTTGATTCAGGTCAAGGGCATGTACCTCCATTGCAGGCTCCTCCCCAGCCTGGGCCCTCGTTGGGGCTCGTGCAGGAGGCAACCAATCCATGTATTTCTCTCACATCTATATTTCTCTCTGTCTTTCCCTCTCTCTTCCACTCTCTTTACTAGTAAAATCAATGGAAAAATATCCTCAGGTGAGGATTAAAAAAAAAGAAGACTTGGTTCTTTAAAAAGATAAACAAGATTGATAAACATTTATCCAGACTCATCAAGATAAAAGGAGAGAGAACCCAAATAAATAAAATCAGAAATGAAAGAGGAGCAGTAACAACTGACTCTACAGAAATTCAAAGGATTATAAGAAAATATTACGAAAAACTAAATGCTAACAAACAGACAATCTGGATGAAGTGGATAAATTCGTAAAACTATACAGTCTTCCAAAATTGAATCAGAAAAAAAAATCAGAAAATCTGAATGGACAGATTATAGCTAATGAAATTGAAGCAGTAATTAAAAAAAAACCACCCCACAACAAACAAAGTTCTGGACGTGGCTTCACAGGTGAATTTTATCAAACATTCAAAGAAGAACTAACATCTATCCTTCTCAAACTATTTCAAAATATTCAAGAGGGAGGAACACTCCCAAGCTCATTTTATGAGGCCAGCATTATCCTAATTCCAAAACCAGATAAAGACACTACAAAGAAAGAGAATTATAGGCCATTATCCCTGATGAACATAGATGCTAAAATGCTCCACAAAATATTAGCAAAATAGATCCAACAATACATCAAAAAGGTCACACACCATGACCAAGTGAGCTTTATTCCTGGGATGCAAGGTTGGTACAATATCCACAAATCAATTAACGTGACATAAACAAAATGAAGGAGAAAAATTACATGATCATATCAATAGATGCAGAAAAAGCACTCAATAAAATCCACCACCTAATTATCAGAAAACAAAACTAAGTAAGTAATCCCATTTACAATTGCATCAAAGAAAAAATAAAACACCTAGGAATAAATTTAACAAAGAATGTAAAAGACCTGTACTCAGAAAATTATAAGACACTGAAGGAAAAAATTGAGGAAGATACAAATATTCATGGATAGGAAGAAATAACATGATTAAAATGTTCATCCTACCCAAAGCAATCTATAGATTTAATGCATTTCTTATCAAGATAAAAATGGCGTATTTCACAGAATTAGAACAAATATTACAAAAATTTATACGGAACCACAAAAGACCCTGAATAGCAACAGCAATCTTGAGAAAGAATAACCAAGTTGGAGGTATCATGTCACCTGATGTCAAACCATATTACAAGGCCATAGGAATCACAACAGCATGGTACTGGCATAAAATCAGACATAGAGATCAATGGAACAGAATAGAGAGCCCAGAAATACACTCATGCCTGTATGGTCAATTAATATTTGACAAAGGAGTCAAGAACATACAATGGAATAAAGATTGTCTGTTCAATAAATGGTGTTGAGAAAATTGGACAGATACATGCAAAAATGAAATTAGACAACTTCTTACACCATACACAAGAATAAACGCAAAAGGGATTAAAGACTTAAATGTAAGACCTGAAGCCATAAAAGTCCTAGAAGAAAACATAGGCAGTAACATCTTTGACATAACTCTTCATAATATTTTTTCTGATATATCTCCTTGAGCAAGGAAAACAAAAGAAAAAAATTAACAAATGGGACTACATTAAACTAAACAAAAAACCAATCAATCCAATTAAAAAATGGGCAAAGGACCTAAATAAATACTTCTCCAAAGAGGACATGCAGATGACCAATAGACATATGAAAAGATGCTCAATGTCACTAATCATCAGAGAAATGGAAATTAACACCACAATGAGATATCACCTCACACCTGGCAGAATGGCTATCATCAATAAATCAACAAATAAGTGTTGGTGAGGATGTGGAGAAAAGGGGACCCTTGTGCACTGTTGTTGGAAATGTAGACTGGTGCAGCCACTGTGGAAAATAGTATGGAGGTTTCTCAAAAAAATTAAAAATGGAACTGCCTTATGACCTCACGATCCACTTCTGGAAATATATCTGAAGAAACCTGAAACACTGATTAGAAATAATAAATGCACCCCTCTGTTCATTGTAGCATTATTTACAATAGCTAAGACTTGGAAGCAGCCCAAGTGCCCATCAGTAGATGAGTGGATAATAAAGCTGCTGTGCATTTACACAATGGAATACTACTCAGCCATAAAAAAGAAGGAAATCTTACCTTTAGCAATAGCATGGATGGACCTAGGAAGTATTGTGCCAAGTGAAATAAACCAGTCATAGAAAGACAAATATCATATGATTTCACTTAAATGTGGAATCTAATGAACAAAATAAGTTAATAAACAAAATTTAAACAGTCTCATAGATACAGAGAACAGACTGGCAGCTGTTAGGAGGGAGGGAGTTTGGGAGGCTGGGTGAAAAAAAGTGAAGGGACTAAGCAAAAAAAAAAATACAATAGCTCATAGATACATACAAGAGTATGGTGATTACCAGAGGGAAAGAGGGTGGTAAAGCGGGAAAAGGGGGGATAAATGGTGACGGAAGGAGACGTGACTGAGTGTTGAACACACAATACGGCATACAGATGATGTATTATAGAACTGTACACCTTGAACCTATATAATTTTATTAATCAATGTCACCCCAGTAAATTTTAAGAAGTTATCTGACATTTAAAAGGAGATGACTGTTAATTAATTCAAGAGCTAATCTTAAACTCTGACAGGCTGAACAATGGAAAAATCCAGGATTATTATCTTGGTGTAAACATAATGTGATTGAGTTGAAAACCACAACAAAAGAGAGATTTCAGCTGTATACAAATATCTGTATGCGCATGTATATAATGTAGCCAAACTTTCAGAAGGCATCATTAAATTAAATAAATATTATTTCCTTTCTTTAAAAAAAAAAAAAAGCACAATAGTTTTAGCCATAGTTCCTGGGTCAAAACCAGACACAGAAAGCCTTAAGTAATTTACCAAAGGCCCATAGCACATGGTGTAGCAAAGTATAATCCTTTGGATGAAATTCATCAAGGCTGTCTCCTCCCATTTTATATTGTCTTGTGTGCTTTTATATTTATTTTTTTTTTAAATTCAATGTTGCTTCTGGACTTTTAGGTTATGCTCTAGCCTTTTATGCAGTAATTGCCCTTTACTCTCTCGGTTCCAATCTCCATTCTGCTTATTTGATGTTCTCTTGAAATAGATTTCAATGTTCCTACTGTTAATGCTTGATACCACAACCACATTTGACCCTTCTTTGAGAACTACAGACATTCTGATTTCTCTGTACACATGCTATTTTATGCAGCTCATCCTAAGATCTTGTGGAAATTGTTGTTGGGCAAAGTACAATCACTCCATTGGCAGTGTAGCTATTAGCAAGGAGCTTTTTGAGTTATATTTTCTAGGAAAATCATAGATCTCTAAAACATGGCCTCTAACAACCCAATTTTTTCATTGCCTCTTAATTGTTACCTGAAAGGCAGCCCTGCCTGAGGCAGGTCAGGATTATAAGTGCCCATCACTGTATTTTTAGGCTTCTTGATTCCCGTAAGTTGCTTGTCTCTGTACCTCCCCCATACAAAAGAAGGCATTTCAAGATGAAATTATTACTAAGTAGATTTTTCTTAACTAGCTTGCAATGTGACATGTAGAAATACCTAGCTTATTCATGGCTTGTTCTTAATTTGTTAACATGGCTCAGATAAGAGGAATAAAGGAGTGCTTTGTTAAATAAATATATTTTTGTATTTAAAAATAACTTTCAAATAAATACTTAAAAATTGTTGGCAAAATGAATGATGAATTAGGAATGTGTATTATACTTTCAAAATAAGGAAGACACAAGAGGTCCATTTTATAAATGGTACAGAATTCCATTTTTACCAAATAAACAAGTAGCCAGATGTATGGCTCTTAGGGGAATAGAAGTGGCCCCCTCTGGAAATTTCTAATATCTGGGATGGACAGGACAGGAATGGGTCTGGGTAATCCGTTCTGGGGCCCTGGAGTTCAGGAAATGTGTTCCTTGCAGTTACAGATCATTCTGAGGACACTAGATCCTCAAATAAACTACTTCCTCAGATTAGCCACATCAGAAAGCCCCTTCCCTCCTTTCTGGCTTTTATAGCAGCAGCTCTTCCTAATAGGCAGCCCTCCCCCCTGGCTTCCTGTACATACTGCCTTTCAGAAGAGACATCCTTTTTTGACTCCCTCTCCCCACCCCCACCACATCCCCCCCACCCCCCGCTCTAACCTATGACAGGCCTCAGGAATAGTCCCAAAGAAACTGTGGGCTAATTCAGTCCTAAGGCCATGCAGATTGAGTATAAGAAGTCCAGAGATCCCATTACTTTGATATATTTTTAAAGAACTTTCTCAGTGAGGGCAAAAAGAAAGAAAAGAATGATCTCTGTCCTCAACTCCTAATTTCTTTGATTGTCATTAAGGCCAAGTTCAGTTTAAAGGTACATACAACCCACCCAAGTGTTAAGCCTTGATGCATGTTACCAGGCAGACACAACACAGAAATGATTGTTATTAAAATAAAAACAACTTTTATTATGTTGTTTTAGAGACTCAGCCTCACATATGTGTTTTACATTAATTCCCTCAAGTATAACATTCCTTTGTATTTGTGCACAACCTCAGACGTTAAAAAATGCTTCTGCTTTAATGACTCTCACAACATCTCTAGCCTTTATTATCTCCATTTTACATATGAGAAAAGCAAAGGTCCAGGGAGGCCACAGAGGAGAGAAAGAAGCAACATGGTATAAAGGCAAGACCTCTGGCAGAGGAGTTAGAACACTTGAATTCCCATACTCCTAACTGCCCCTAACTCACTGTGTGTTTATGAGCAAGTCACTTTCCCTCTCTGAGCTTCAGTGTCTGCATTTATAGAAGAGATGATTGGGCTTTCTCCACGGTGTTTCAGTATTACAATCACCTGGGGGCTTTAAGAAAATCCATTCTTCGGCTCCACCTCCAAAGATTCTGATTTCATTTGTCTGAGGAGACTGTGATTTGCACAACACCACACTGACTCAGAAGATGCCAATCCGAGGAAAGTCACAAATCCAGTCTGGTATTTCTCTCTGGAGGAGAGAAACCTTGTCATTTAGTATAAGATCCAAATACTGTGGGGGCATGTCCTAGAAGGGAGTTTGAAAGGCTGAGAGTGTTAGCAGGCATATTCTAACTTTGAACCTCTAGGGGTGAGCTCAAGGGCCCCATTCCATCCACCTCTCTCTCTCTCCCTCTCATGTGCAAACACACACACACACACACACACACACAGAATCATTCCAGTGGAAGTGCTGTAGGAATTTGAAAAAAAAAAGAGTGCTGATATAAGTCAAGGACAAAATGGAGTTCAAGGATACAACTGCACTAAGAGGTTAGTGAAATGGAGTTTTAGGTGAGAGAAACAAACTGATTTCTTTCACATGGTTATCTTTTCTTAACTTTTGTTTTTCTTCCTGGACCCACATTTACCCACTACTTTTTTTCCTCTCTCTTTCCATCAATAGAGCTTATATATTAAGATGGGCCTGGAGGCTTTTTCTTCTTGGGAGGTCTTCACTCCCATTGGAAGGGGACCTTTTAGAAGAAAATTCACAGTAAAATTGTTTAAGCCAACTCATCTCTGGTATTATAAAAATAGTGGTTTTTCCCTACTATTTCCCTTTTACTGTTCCTTTTTGTTCATCAGAGTGGCAAAATTTTGAAGGCTAAGCTTAAAGTGTAGGCCTAGGATAAAAGGGACATAGACTTCAAAATGAGCCTCAGGATGCATTTATGATTCACCTCAGCTTGTCACAATAGGAGAGCATACAGGTGACTTGAGGTTAAAGCCTTGTATTAATAAAACTTCGGTGTTTGCCTGAGAAACTGTATCTGTTTTTGTTTTTTTACCCTTAGTAACTAGCAACAGCAGTGTTAGTCACTTCTATGACTTGGGGGCTTCCTGATTCTTGTCATCTGTGTCTCTTACCATCAGAGATATGACCATTATCTGGTACAGTCACTTAAAAGAATTGCTTGAATAGTTGGAGAATGACAACTCATGGGTCAGGATTATCCCCTTCTTCTCCAGAGGCCTGGTCATCAAACACATTTGGGAGCAACACATATAACTTTGTAATGACAGCAAGATCCCTGAACAATGAGCAGTGTCATTCCAAAGATGTCCTTTGAAGGGCTATGTGTCTTGTCCATCCTGGTCTTTGAAAGATGCAGCACTGCTAGTGTTGTGATGATAAATTTGAGGGTCAAGATAAGGATACCGGCCTAGATTAGGATAAAGGGAACAAGGATTTCACTCTTATCAAACCTTAGGCCAGAGGTTCAAAAGGGGTACTAATGAGCACATGTGATCCAGCCCAAGTTGCCAGAGTAGAAGACTAATTTAGGATTCAGAGGCTGAGAATTTTGGCTACATTCACAACTAATAAAAAGTCTAGTGGATTACTACAAAGGTTTTGATCTGAGAAACTAGAAGTTGGGAACTGGAATTAAAGGAGAGAGGAGAGGCCGAAAAGGTCAGGCTTAAGGAGAGAAAGATCAAGAGCTTGGTTTGAA